>NC_090444.1:155334515-155959515 GCF_031143425.1 Pleurodeles waltl | reverse complement strand
CAGTGCAGATGTTGTGCAATGTGGCTAAAACTAATCTAAAAAAGCACTAAAACATAGCCAGGGCTAATGCACTTTAGCAAGAAAAAGCATAGTAGTGCTGGATGTATACCTTTTAAAAAATATTTATAGCCATGCTGCTATACAGCAGGGCTACAAATCATTGCCAATGTCGACAATGCCCATGTTTTACAGTATGAACAGAAGGCAATGGCAGATCTAATATTCTCAAAGGCAAGACCTGTTGGCTTTGCCAATGCTTGTTAGATCTCAGCACAACACCCCTGAGATTCTAAGCAAATAAGTTAATCTCATTTAGTAAAAAAAACTAGCACAGACTAAATAGCAATTGCACCCATGTCCATGTCTTAGTGAAAATACATTTGCAAGGAGAGGACATCTGTTGTCACAATAAAACCAGATAACATCTTTTGTCACAATAAACATCCATTGCAAAGGAGAAAAGGGCTATTTAACGTGCACGTGGCACAGTAAAACATAGCTACAAATGGCATGAGATTCCACAAGGACAACAGGGAAGAATAACATGCATTTGCAATGCAATATGTCTCGCATTTGCTTGATTGAGAGCTATTGGAGTTGTAAATTGATAACTGGACGTTTCGTGCCACATAAATTGGTAAACCCTGCCTTATAATTTGGTCTTTTCCTGCCATATAATTCCAGTGGCCCTGCATATAACTAAAGAACTTCCAAAAGTGAAAATGTTGCCATTTAGCATCCTAAGTTAAATCCGCCATGCTAATTTCAATAGAATACCACTTTCACCACCCCACTATCAGAGGTGCTGGCTGGTTAACACAATTTTCCTAAAAAAGACAGTTACGGTGTAATAGGAGCGCATACTGAGAAAGGCTTTGCAATAAGGAGAGATTCATAAAACATACAATCATCATGTGAACACAATGAAAAACCTTTATCAGAAATAAATGTAGAATAAATTAGACTGCAATGCTCAAAACTGTTAAATAAATGTGGAAATGTACTATTATTTATTCTCAAAACATCAAATAAATATGAATTAATAATAAGATGGCCAAAAAATAAATATGGATAAATTACAGACAGAAATGTTAAGAAACGAGATACCATAAAACCTGGAGCCCCATTTATAATCAGGGCTGGAGGGCTCTGTCCATATATGACCCCCCTCTTTTTGTGTACATTGGTGATCAGGGATATTTATAGCGCTTTTGTGTTACCATGTGCCTCTAGTCAAGATCCTTATCAATCCGACAGGTATATGTATGCAAAACATGGTCTGAACTTCATCCTGGCAGAAGTGGTGCAGCTGAAAACAAGACAAGCCAAGAAAAAATATCTCTGTGGGTTGAGGACCACCTTCAAGGTTTTGATCTGTGCAGGACTGGCTCTACGTTTCATTCTTCCACAGTTGATTACCCAATACAGCTAAGTTTCACTTGTCATTTAAGGAGCAATAGACCTTTCCCGTCTGCTGAATAAGCCCTTCGTAAGTATTGACAATGAGTGCTCAAAAAAGTTGCAGACACAGATCTTATCATAGCACAGAATATCAAGGGGTGCAGCAGGGGTCCAAACAAGGGTGGAGGGGACGTTCAATTGACTGGAAGCAGCAAGGTGAACAGGAGTGAGTCAACATTTACATAGTTCGAGCTTTGAGGAGTCAACAAGGAGGCGTTGACAAGTAACAACGTTTCCTGAACTTGTAATTGCAATTTCCATCAGATCATATCTGCAATTTCAGTTCCAGTAAATTCTCTCTCACTTTACAAACACTAGACAGTTATTAAACTTATCATTTGAAAAAGACGACCTGCAGTACCTGCCCCCTTATGGAACAGGTTCACTAAGGATGTCGACAGACAAGGAGAAAGCATTTACTCACGCTGTGAAAGGCCAATGTAACCTTAAGTATAATACATTTATGCTTATTAATGTGACTCAATATATTAGCATTCATTCAATTTCTAAGCACTAGCGCTTTCGCCAGACACCGAAAATGGACCTGTTGGGGATAATGTGCACAGGCTCACACGGTACTCAGCTACAGATGTTCAGGGTACCCTGCGTAAGTGGATGTTATATATAATAAAAATTAGCCCCTGGGACACAACACTCAACTCAGCTGTGTGAACCTCTGTACAAAGAAAGGCTGAGCCCACTCTGCTAGTATGTAGAACTGTAACTTGCAGGTTTACGTTAATCTGTTCAGTGAGTGTGTTGCCCACTCAGATTTCTCACTAGTATCGCTTTATAAAGGTATTCGGTTAGCTCAGGGTTCTCAGGGATGAGAAGAAAAGGCTGATAGTGAAAGGAAACCAGTACAAATGGAAAGTGGTGTAGTATGGTGGAGAGTGGATTTTCATCACAGCTTCCTTTCTTAATCAACATGTGGATTGTCAGGAAATAGCTTTATCTCCATCACGACAAAACCGGAAGTGCTTAGAAACAAAATGAAACCTAATAATATGTCATTTGTGCGCACCAAGAGGCAATGCAGTTTGCAGTATTGCTCTATACATGTCTCATCAATTCAATTATCTAAAAAAAGTAACACACTTTGGGAAACTTACATTTTAGAGTTAGGAGATGGACTCTCTTCTCTGTTGCGAACAGCATGTTTTCTTCTTGGCGGGTGGTGTAGGAGGCTAGACTGGCTTGTAGTGAGTACCAAGGGGTACTTACACCTTGCACCAGGCCCAGGTATCCCTTATTAGTTGATAGTGGTGTCTAGCAGCTTAGGCTGATAGAAAATGGTAGCTTAGCAGAGCAGCTTAGGCTGAACTAGGAGACGAGTGAAGCTCCTACAGTACCACTAGTGTCACTTGCACAATATCATACGAAAACACAATACACAGATATACTAAAAATAAAGTTACTTTATTTTTATGACAATATGCCAAAGTATCTCAGTGAGTACCCTCAGTATGAGGATAGCAAATATACACAAGATATATGTACACAATACCAAAATATGCAGTAATAGCAATAGAAAACAGTGCAAACAATGTATAGTCACAAAGAATGCAATGGGGGCACATAGGGATAGGGGCAACACAAACCATATACTCTAGAAGTGGAATGCGAACCACGAATGGACCCCAAACCTATGTGACCTTGTAGAGGGTCGCTGGGACTGTAAGAAAACAGTGAGGGTTAGAAAAATAGCCCACCCCAAGACCCTGAAAAGCGGGTGCCAAGTGCACCTAAGTTCCCCAAAGAGCACAGAAGTCGTGATAGGGTCATACTTGTCATTTAAGGAGCAATAGACCTTTCCCGTCTGCTGAATAAGCCCTTCGTAAGTATTGACAATGAGTGCTCAAAAAAGTTGCAGACACAGATCTTATCATAGCACAGAATATCAAGGGGTGCAGCAGGGGTCCAAACAAGGGTGGAGGGGACGTTCAATTGACTGGAAGCAGCAAGGTGAACAGGAGTGAGTCAACATTTACATAGTTCGAGCTTTGAGGAGTCAACAAGGAGGCGTTGACAAGTAACAACGTTTCCTGAACTTGTAATTGCAATTTCCATCAGATCATATCTGCAATTTCAGTTCCAGTAAATTCTCTCTCACTTTACAAACACTAGACAGTTATTAAACTTATCATTTGAAAAAGACGACCTGCAGTACCTGCCCCCTTATGGAACAGGTTCACTAAGGATGTCGACAGACAAGGAGAAAGCATTTACTCACGCTGTGAAAGGCCAATGTAACCTTAAGTATAATACATTTATGCTTATTAATGTGACTCAATATATTAGCATTCATTCAATTTCTAAGCACTAGCGCTTTCGCCAGACACCGAAAATGGACCTGTTGGGGATAATGTGCACAGGCTCACACGGTACTCAGCTACAGATGTTCAGGGTACCCTGCGTAAGTGGATGTTATATATAATAAAAATTAGCCCCTGGGACACAACACTCAACTCAGCTGTGTGAACCTCTGTACAAAGAAAGGCTGAGCCCACTCTGCTAGTATGTAGAACTGTAACTTGCAGGTTTACGTTAATCTGTTCAGTGAGTGTGTTGCCCACTCAGATTTCTCACTAGTATCGCTTTATAAAGGTATTCGGTTAGCTCAGGGTTCTCAGGGATGAGAAGAAAAGGCTGATAGTGAAAGGAAACCAGTACAAATGGAAAGTGGTGTAGTATGGTGGAGAGTGGATTTTCATCACAGCTTCCTTTCTTAATCAACATGTGGATTGTCAGGAAATAGCTTTATCTCCATCACGACAAAACCGGAAGTGCTTAGAAACAAAATGAAACCTAATAATATGTCATTTGTGCGCACCAAGAGGCAATGCAGTTTGCAGTATTGCTCTATACATGTCTCATCAATTCAATTATCTAAAAAAAGTAACACACGTTGGGAAACTTACATTTTAGAGTTAGGAGATGGACTCTCTTCTCTGTTGCGAACAGCATGTTTTCTTCTTGGCGGGTGGTGTAGGAGGCTGGACTGGCTTGTAGTGAGTACCAAGGGGTACTTACACCTTGCACCAGGCCCAGGTATCCCTTATTAGTTGATAGTGGTGTCTAGCAGCTTAGGCTGATAGAAAATGGTAGCTTAGTAGAGCAGCTTACGCTGAACTAGGACACGAGTGAAGCTCCTACAGTACCACTAGTGTCACTTGCACAATATCATAAGAAAACACAATACACAGATATACTAAAAATAAAGGTACTTTATTTTTATGACAATATGCCAAAGTATCTCAGTGAGTACCCTCAGTATGAGGATAGCAAATATACACAAGATATATGTACACAATACCAAAATATGCAGTAATAGCAATAGAAAACAGTGCAAACAATGTATAGTCACAAAGAATGCAATGGGGGCACATAGGGATAGGGGCAACACAAACCATATACTCTAGAAGTGGAATGCGAACCACGAATGGACCCCAAACCTATGTGACCTTGTAGAGGGTCGCTGGGACTGTAAGAAAACAGTGAGGGTTAGAAAAATAGCCCACCCCAAGACCCTGAAAAGCGGGTGCCAAGTGCACCTAAGTTCCCCAAAGAGCACAGAAGTCGTGATAGGGGAATTCTGCAGGAAAGACCAACACCAGCAATGCAACAATGATGGATTTCCAGACGAGAGTACCTGTGGAACAAGGGGACCAAGTCCAAAAGTCACGATCAAGTCGGGAGTGGGCAGATGCCCAGGAAATGCCAGCTGTGGGTGCAAAGAAGCTGCCACTGGATGGTAGAAGCTGAGGATTCTGCAAGAATGACAAGGGCTAGAAACTTCCCCTTTGGAGGATGGATCTCCCACGTCCTGAAGAGTTGTGCAGAAGTGTTTTCCCGCAGAAAGACCGCAAACAAGCCTTGCTAGCTGCAAAGCTTGCGGTTAGGGTTTTTGGATGCTGCTGTGGCCCAGGAGGGACCAGAATGTCACCAATTGCGTGAGGGGACAGAGGGGGCATCCAGCAAGACAAGGAGTCCTCTCAGAAGCAAGCAGCACCCGCAGAAGTGCCGGAACAGGCACTACAAAGTGGAGTGAAACGGTGGTCACCCGAAGTTGCACAAGAGAGTCCCACGCCGCCGGAGGACAACTCAGGAGGTCGTGCAATGCAGGTTAGAGTGCCGTGGACCCAGGCTTCGCTGTGCACAAAGGAAATCCTGGAAAAGTGCACAGGAGCCGGAGTAGCTGCAAAACACGCGGTTCCCAGCAATGCAGTCTGGCGTGGGAAGGCAAGGACTTACCTCCACCAAACTTAGACTGAAGAGTCACTGGACTGTGGGAGTCCCTTGGACAGAGTTGCTGAGTTCAAGGGACCTCGCTCGTCGTGCTGAGAGGAGACCCAGAGGACTGGTGATGCAGTTCTTTGGTGCCTGCGGTTGCAGGGGGAAGATTCCGTCGACCCACGGGAGATTTCTTCAGAGCTTCTAGTGCAGAGAGGAGGCAGACTACCTCCACAGCATGCACCACCAGGAAAACAGTCGAGAAGGCGGCAGGATCAGCGTTACAAGGTCGCAGTAGTCATCTTTGCTACTTTGTTGCAGTTTTGCAGGCTTCTAGCGCAGTCAGTAGTCGATTCCTTGGCAGAAGGTGAAGAGAGAGATGCAGAGGAACTCTGATGAGCTCTTGCAGTCGTTATCTAAGGAATTCCCCAAAGCAGAGACCCTAAATAGCCAGAAAAGAGGGTTTGGCTACTTAGGAGAGAGGATAGGCTAGCAACACCTGAAGGAGCCTATCAGAAGGAGTCTTTGACGTCACCTGCTGGCCCTGGCCACTCAGAGCAGTCCAGTGTGCCAGCAGCACCTCTGTTTCCAAGATGGCAGAAGTCTGGAGCACACTGGAGGAGCTCTGGGCACCTCCCAGGGGAGGTGCAGGTCAGGGGAGTGGTCACTCCCCTTTCCTTTGTCCAGTTTCCCGCCAGAGCAGGGCTGAGGGGTCCCTGAACTGGTGTAGACTGGCTTATGCAGAAATGGGCACCATCTGTGCCCATGAAAGCATTTCCAGGGGCTGGGGGAGGCTACTCCTCCCCTGCCTTAACACCTTTTTCCAAAGGGAGAGGGTGTAACACCCTCTCTCTGAGGAAGTCCTTTGTTCTGCCTTCCTGGGCCAAGCCTGGCTGGACCCCAGGAGGGCAGAAACCTGTCTGAGGGGTTGGCAGCAGCAGCAGCTGCAGTGAAACCCCTGAAAAGGCAGTTTGGCAGTACCCGGGTATGTGCTAGAGACCCGGGGAATCATGGGATTGTCTCCCCAATACCAGGACGGCATTGGTGGGGCAATTCCATGATCTTAGACATGTTACATGGCCATATTCGGAGTTACCATTGTGAAGCTACACATAGGTAGTGACCTATGTGTAGTGCACGCTTGTAATGGTGTCCCGCACTCATAAAGTCCGGGGAATTGGCCCTGAACAATGTGGGGGCACCTTGGCTAGTGCCAGGGTGCCCACACACTAAGTAACTTAGCACCCAACCTTTACCAGGTAAAGGTTAGACATATAGGTGACTTATAAGTTACTTAAGTGCAGTGTAAAATGGCTGTGAAATAACGTGGACGTTATTTCACTCAGACTGCAGTGGCAGGCCTGTGTAAGAATGGTCAGAGCTCCCTATGGGTGGCAAAAGAAATGCTGCAGCCCATAGGGATCTCCTGGAACCCCAATACCCTGGGTACCTCAGTACCATATACTAGGGAATTATAAGGGTGTTCCAGTATGCCAATATGAATTGGTGAGATTGGTCACTATCCTGTTAGTGACAATTTGGAAAGATATGAGAGAGCATAACCACTGAGGTTCTGGATAGCAGAGCCTCAGTGAGACAGTTAGTCATAACACAGGTAACACATACAGGGCACACTTATGAGCACTGGGGCCCTGGCTGGCAGGGTCCCAGTGACACATACAACTAAAACAACATATATACAGTGAAATATGGGGGTAACATGCCAGGCAAGATGGTACTTTCCTACAGGTGGTGTCTTTCTCCTCTAGCAGCTTCTCCTTGTAAATCTTGTACATGCTTTGTAGATCAAGTCAAAGCATTTCGGTTCTTCACCCCCATGAAGCACGAAGGGGAGAGACAAAAAAAGAACCCCATGGAGCGCGAAGAGGAGAGACAAAATAAAGATCACTATGGAGGGCGAAGGGGAGAGACAAAACAAACAATGTGATGTAACTGGTAATCAAGCAAAGCGCTCCAATACCTCTGATCGAGTTTGTGCTGTATGAAACTTCAAAGCGCCATGGTGCACGAAGGGGAGAGACAAAATAAAAAAGTAGTTTGCCCACGCTGAAGTATATCGGCATTCATGCAATTATCCATGTAACAGGGTCAGTCTGCAAGGTGTAACAAACCAGCCTCAAGGCGGGACACACATAATGCATTTACCAATGACATCAATTTTGCAAGGCAAGTCCAGGAACAAATGAAAGTGGTGGACATGAGGTCGGCGTGGTTAAAGACCACAGATAGATAACAACGGGTCCGAAAAGCAGCGCTTGCGCCCTGCTATGCTCAACCTAAAATATAAAAGTAGTATCTCAACCACAGCGCCATCAGTGGAAGAATAGCAATCAAGCTGAAACAATCATGTCTTGGTCCATGCTCCAGCTGGAAGAGTAAGTGAAGCCAGCATGCACAGTCCAATTAGAAGGGAACAAATACGAGTGACAGTGAAGCCCACAAGTGTTAAGCAATGGGTGAGATGCAAGTCTCTAAAAGCATGCCCTCGTGCGGGCGAGACACAAAAAAGGAAGCAAATGAGAGTGACAAGAAAGCCAACCGATTGTAAGCAATGTGCTGACAATAAGCCCACGGTAAGCTAACCATAGGACTCTTCACCAACAGACTGCTTGCTCTGCCTGGTAGGCAAATCTTACAAAGTATTGATGAGCTCTCAGGCTTCTAAAAATGGTTTCTACTATACAAGACAGGAGGTGAGTTCAAATCGATCAATATGCGACATTGGTAATGCCCAGAGGGCCATTTTTTTGGAACCCAGAAAATGTAACACTTATGGAGCTACTAGGACTCATGCTGACCTTCCTCTTAAATTTCAGAAGGAAACGATTTATTGACTATGTTCTAAAGATTGAAATTGATGTAAGGAATGTTTTTGAAAAGTGGGGAACAGTGTTAATAAGAAACAGTAGGCCATAGTTCCAACTGTTGCTGAGCATCATTTAAGCTGAGGAGGTAGAGAGTCCACTGATTAGAGAGTAAAGGTACTGATATGAAGGATCCTATCGGTTGTCCCCTTTTTTGCATAGATTGCAGATTTAGATGGTACAGCCCAAAATTAATTTGATAGAGCTTCATGGGAATAATTTATATGCCCAGACACTATGTTGTTTTTGAAATAGACGTAAATTAAAGTTATGAATCTTAATATATTTAGGAAGGAACCTGCGACATTAAGATGAATATTTAAGAGCTAAAGGTGTAAAATTATTTTTAAAATGGTCCATAGAGAAGATAGGCCCATTGAGAAATAGAGAAGGGCGGACCCACTAACTACGCACAGGAAGAAAACAGGAATGAGGAGGAGTCACCCATTATGGGCTGATATGAAGGAGAGACGAAAGGAGAAAAGAAACTTGGATTCTAATGATAGAGAGAATGGAGCTGCCTGTCTCAGAGAAGAGAGGCCTCGAGGAGTAAATTCTCTAAGGAAGAGTTGTAGGTTTAGGTATTAGTAAGGACGTTGACATATCTAAAATTGTGTTTATGGTTTTCTACCTTTGATTGCTGGTGTTCTGATGGCAGCACGTGCATGAAAGATATATAGCGTATAAACCTGCGGTGCCAGATTACTTAAATTGCCTGGGTGTAATCTATTGGCCCTAGTTTAGACCTCTCCAAGGTGCATATTTTGCCATTTTTTAATGTATGCACTAGTAAAAAACTATCTTCATATAAACAATGTAAAATTCTTTATCATTATAGCTAGGAAACACATTATGACCACAAAAATTAATTGCACTATGGACCTATGGAAATACTTAGGTAAATGCTTCTTATCCAATGGGAATCTGTATGAGTAGCATTTCTTTCCATTGTTTTATATTTTGTCTGTGCCATTGCAGGAAAGGACTGATCCTAAGGACCCTGCTGACTGAGGTGAACATTGCTGCGAGCCAGGAAACCAGTGAGCTTCCACATTCACTTCAACATCACTATCAGTTCTGTATTTGACCCTGGACATTGTGTGATTACTGTGTTGAGTTGCATTGTAGTTATTGTATAGTGCTCTTCTACAACGGATAATGCCTCAAAGCGCTTTCAGGATGGTTGAATGGCTGGAGAGTGCTGGCTGACCTGTGACCTCAGAACAGTATATTTTGGAGTCTTGAGTGCAGTTCGGAGATGTAACGTGATCATGTTGCAATAGGACCGCATTACTACAAGCAGTGATAAACGAAAGAGTGAGGGAGATGTGATCCCACTTTGTGCATGAGGACCAGTAGAGCTTGTAGTCTGATATCGGCTGAGACCATGTGTTAGGGAGCAGCCACCTCTTTGTTGCTTTTCACAAGTCTAGGTGACATTGGATTACCTTATTTCAGGTCCGAAGGTGATCCAAAGCTTGTATTTTGATCCAGAGAAAGAGTATTGTTGAGTAGGTTCTCATTATCCTAATGAGACTACTGGATTTGGGTGGCAGAATCACTCGCACTGTGGGGGACTGAGTCTCAACCCACTACTAGTGACACCTGTCGGCCTAATCCGGGTTTTGTTCTGGCTAACTAGCAGTGCCTCATCTCCACCCAAGAGCAGCGATGATTGGGCAACCAAGCGCATAACACAATTGATTCCTCTGGGAAATCGTGGTCACTCAGGTCTCATCCGTTTCTCTCATTTACATTAATCTCACATATGCAAGGACAATCAGAGGCAGAACATAGTTAAATAAGGTTTTATTGAAGTAACTGCATCTTAGATAATAAAGCATGGATTGCAATAACTAGGACGATGAAGTATGACAGGATTAAAATTGTCACAAGGAGAGTAAAGCATAAAAATAACACTACCATATTGTCACTACGATCGTTGAGAATAGTCCTATCTAGGCTATGTTAGAGCACAGCATGTTAAGCTCTAATTCTGACCTTCAGGTTCCCCTGGGAAGACATCATCCCTCATAACTGAGCAAGATGCCTGTAGTCTATATAAGCAGCTGCAGCGAAGCACTCAGCAATCAGCATACAGCCGTGGTCATCTGGCTGGAATCTCCCTCTAACGTAGATAGGTAAAAGTAGTGTTTTTATAATAAAACAGCTGATGTTCCAAGAAAGAATCCCCATTTAATAGTGTGTATGTTTCTGTGAACATTAGAGACAAAGCGTACCACTTTTGCCGGCAACTTATCTTACTTCAGCCTTGAGAAAAGCACAGAGTGAAAGAAATGTCTTGTTTATGAACGCAGTGCTGGCCTAGGCAAAGAACAACTAGATAGAGAAAATAAAACAGGACCGCAAATGTGGCTACTGTTAAAATAATAAAACAAAGCTGAATAAAATATGTCTAGGTTAAAGTGCACAGCGGCAGGCCTAGTTTGCTAAAATAACCTGTGTAAAGCTATAACTAAAATGGCTACACAACAGCATCTGTTGAATGAGGGAATCATAAAAAATGGTTCACTCTGGACCTGAAGTTTCTCAGTGACTGAGGGCCTGATTTAGATCTTGGCAGTGTTACCGCCAAGCCGCGTTAACGGTGGATCCAAGAAGACCATCAAGTCGATATTTCACCGGCCACCATATCTAGATGTTACAGCTCTGCAAGCGGAGGACTGGCAATGGATTGTTGATGGAAGGAGACAGCGATGGGACCCAATCGACATCGAACAATGGCAGGGGCTATGGAATACAGGTAAGTGGCACACACACCCTCTTCCATTAGTCATAGGTGTCCCCCTGCACTACACACTATACAACACACCACCATCTATTACAATTCTAAAACAACACAACTGGCACATGCCAAAAGCACAAGGTGACATACATTCATGATACAACATACATACATCATCGACACTGCACCCACACACGACACAACCACAGCAACCATCACAACTACACACTCAGCTACACAAACACACTCACACATGCACAACTACACACATCACAGCCCCGTCCGCCACACAACAACTCTCACCTGAATATGTCACATGGCAATTAAACATACACAACATCAATCTCACATGCAAGTGACACACATACAGACACAATCACACCAGCCACTCCAGCTCCCTCCACCTCAACCAGTCAATCAAAACACACACACACACACACATACACACACAGGTATTGACTCACATACACAATAGAAAGTACAAAACTACCCGTACAGGTCCCCTTGAAATGCACGCACATGGACACCATCTTTCTGTGTGAGTGTACCATCATTGTGGTGCTAGCATTCATTTGGCGATGAACAATGACACCACAATGACAGTTGTGTATGTGTGCAGTATGCATGTTGTGTCAGTGTGTCCTCAGCCATGTGTGACACCATTGTGTACCCACATATACATGTCACAGTAATAAAATTACTGTGACATCTATGTACCTGCAGTGGTCCCGACCACACGTGCAATGCCTACCCAACGCACCATGGCATTGCGGCTTCCCCAACTTCGTGTCTGGTGATGGAGGTGGGGGTCTTGTTTTCTCTGTGAGTCGGTGGCAGCAGTGACAGCAGGTGTTGTCCAGTCGTGTCCAGTTAAAGATGGGGGTGAATGGCGAAAAAAGGTGAGTTGTCACCCCTTTTCACCCCCAATCTGCCAATTTAGACATTTTTTCCTTGGGAGCAAGATACATCCAAATCTGCTTGGTCGGGAAGCATGGCTGGGGGTCCTGCCGGAATCCACTTTTCCCTCCCCCGCCCGACGACGCAGGCAGTGTTTCTAGGCAGAGATGATGGTTGGAATGCAGACTTTCACCTATGGGACTGCCAACATCTAAATACGGCAGGCTGACCATCATGCCGGCAGATAACGGCAGTACTTTTACCGCCAAGATCTAAATAAGGCCCTAAGTTTGGATTGTTGGAAGATTGGTCCTGTCCCAACGATCATTTAGTAAGCAATTCAAGGAACTTGGAAAGAGATTTTCTGGTGGTTGCTATGTCCATGCACTCCTGATGAACATTTTACATTTCAGGAATTATAAGAAGAAAAATCAGGCACATCGGTAGCTATGAATGCTCATAGACGGGCCGTATCTGAATACTGACCTCTGTAGCAGCATCAGAGACAATAATGTGCCAAACTGAATAGTGCCCAGCACCATCAATGCATTTACATCAGACAAACTGTGGCTTTGCAGCAGAAAAAATATTATCATAAAACAGGTCCCAGTTGAATTACAATCAGTTTAAAACACTGTGCTCTGAGGCATATTGCTAACCACTGTTTCCATGCCAGAGAGTACTTCATGGGAATGCCTGTGTCAGAAAATAAAACACCATCACCTGTATTTTGTGACATTTTTCTGCATTTGGGTATCCATGTCAGAGCTTTTAAGATGACGGGAGAAAAAAAGATGGGCAACATCTATCCAGGAAACTCACTGGAAAGCAGTTTCAGTGACAACTGGGGCTCACAAGGAAATAGTGACTCTTGTGAGGAAATATTGCCAGTTTTCAAGAAAAGCTAAGTATGTGCTTTGATGTAGAAGATGCAAACTCCTCTAACTTTGTTCAGCAAATTACTGGAATGTAGGCAAGACTAAACCTGCATAAGAAAACTTTAACTCACTGCGCTCCTCTCAGGTTTCATATTTTTCTCCTGGTTCTTATGCTTTTAGTAATTCTATATAAATGCTCCCATATGAAGTATTGAAGACTGCAGAGTTGGGGTTGAAAGATAGACAATATTCTGCTGGTACAGCCAGCAATAACGGCAAGAGGGTTCTTGGCTGATCAAAGGTACAGAGGTCCACCACGCCCTTGGTAGACTGAGGCATACTTTCAGGGGGTGTTTGGGGTGTTACACTCTCTTCATAAATATATATTTCTGATAAATAGTAGGGTACAAGAGCTTACAGTCTGGTATGATGAGGTGTGTGGATTTCACTGGAGATTTTTACATACACACAGACAAAAACACACACACTACCTCTCTGTTTTGAAAGTCTTCAAAAATGTTGTTACAAAATCTTTTGCTCTTTTCTTATTTAGAAACCCTACTAATCCGCATCCCTCTCCCTTTCCACTGCCCCTGAAGTCTCTTTCATGCGCCTAAACATTAATTGCCAGCGTGATTGTTGTCAAATCTGAAGCTTACACTCCCCCAATTTCATTGACCAAGCTAATCCCCTGCTGGTAGACTAGGTTTGTGAGTTGACGTATGTCATCAGTGACATCCCTGAGCCACCTAGACCGTCTTTTCACAAACTAAGAGTTTCTGAGAGTTGCAGTCTTAGTTTATTTAAATTGCACCAGACAGAGTAATACAGCTGAAAACAATGATTTGTAAAAGGAAAGGCCATGACCAGAACATGGTGCCACCAAACACATGGCAAGATCTGGTGAATTTACAAGAGCCTCGTCTCTCCAAATAGAATCTGACTCACAGGTCCAGCTTACTGCTGCTTCATCAGGTGATAACTGTCAGTGTCAGGATCATCACATCTCAGCACACCTCACTCTTCGAATGACTGTGTAAGTAATAAACGTGCCAAGGGTTACTGAGTACTGGGCTAAACTTGAACCTTCAAGTGAGTGTTATTTTGCTGCGAGTAAAGACTTTCTGTGACTACATTTACCAGCATGCAATGAGGAAGACTGGGAGAGCCTTGCCAGGAGTGTGCAGTTCAACAGTTTTGATACAGCTTATGTATGCACTTAATTATTTATAATGGAGCTTTTACCCAAAGCACATGACAAAAAATAATCAAATGGTACATTAAGTATGAAAAAAGAATAAGTAGGTACACATGAGCTCACACTTTATCAGGTATGGATAAGTAGATAACCCTCATGACTTTTCTTAAAGGTAGGAAGTGATATCAGGTTCAGTCCATAATTTAGGGGTCCAGTAATGTGAACAAATGAAAACATGAGGCTGAAGAAGTAGGATGAGGCAGGGAACGAAGTGAGCAGGATAATGCAAGACAATCAGCAAAAACAAGTAAGGAGGAGCCAGGCAGTGAAGACAATCTGAAAACCATTAGGAGAATGTGCAGTCAGATCTCACAAGAAAGTGGAAGACAGTGTAATTGAACACAGTACGCGAAAGTGAGCTGAAAGAAACACGATTTCAGAATGCTGTCTTGAGGAAAAACAGATATTTGTGGAAACCAACATAAGGCGATGAGCAATAGTGAGCATGGGAGAAACCACAGAAGGCAGAAGAGATTTTGAAGGAGCAAATGGCGAAGAAGATAAGATACATACACTCCATGATAAATGGGGGAGCGAGACACGGAACCCCAAACACACTCTATAATGCAACTACTATTCACAGCAGGTGACAGCAGAAGATGAGTAAACTGACTGTAAACTGACTGTAGAGGCTCTACACTCAGTGACTCAACCAGCCTGACTGACATAAAACACAAGTGGGACATCAACTGGGTCATCGAAGTAGAGAACAACACATGGAGGGAAGTCTTAAACCAGCACCTCCAAAGAGAGTCTAGGAGTGCACGCTTCAAATATATCCAGTGTAATTACACACCTAGGACCTATCTGACACCAAAGAGACTCAACAAGATACGTGCAACACGTTCGAGGATGTGCCCCAGATGCCCTTCGAGAGACACAGGTTTCTTTTATATTTTTCTATATGATGTTGATTACCCAGGAACACACGTGGCCAGTACTCGGTATTTAGATCAATTTATAGGTTTCAAACAGTAGCCACATTCCTCATAAGTATATCGAGAGTACACAGAATCGCCACTGTCTGTTACTCTTTCGCCAGTATTCTCAGCAATATGCGAAAGCAGTAATCTGTACCGTATTATCCAAATGGGACCGATGCTTTACGTTTTCTATGCTGCATCCCTAAGGAATGTGTGCAGGCACAGAAAATGTGGCTACTGTTTGAGGCCTTCGAATTTATCTGAACACTGATTACTAAAGCCCTGAGGAGGTTGTGGTGCCTGATGAAACATATGTTGGCTATGGCTATGAGGTGTTGACAACAGACATCCTTAGAAACCAATTCCTGATACAACGTGAAGGACTTCAAGTGTTCCTTGATTGTACTAGCTAGCAGTTGTGTTGATTCTTCATTGCCAAACTTAACAGTGGTTCAAATGGATCTCACTCTGTACAAAATGTTTGGATAGACACAGAAAAAATACTGTAGTCAACATACAATATATCATAACAAAATCCGAATAGCAGGTTTCCAGTGTAATGATGCAATTTTAGTCACATCAAATATTGCATCCCTCATATTATGCAAACAATTTTTAAAACATAATGTGTGCAAAGTGACCCCTGATAGCGCGTCCAGCCCTTATAAATTACCTGTACTTGGACACGCTGGAGGCCGGTGAACCTTTTAACCGAGTTGGGCTCTCCTCATCCTAGAATAGTCGGATCACTTAAATCAATAATCAATAACTATTGTAATCGATACCCAATATTTAATTGATAGATCAAAATAACGCATTAGGAATCAATAACAGTCGGTATTTTGACGCACCATGACCTTTCAGTCATGAAGAACCACACCAGTTTATTAAAAGTTAGGGAGTTTATTTCCCTATATTAACAAAGCTAACACAATATATATGAGACGCAAAATCAAATGGTATACGTATACGAACATTACTAGCTGTCCATAGCGACGGAAGAAACGCAATCTACGCAAAATCTGGATTATAATGCACTCGGTTATAGCAATGCAAATCACTAATATAAGTAACTGAATTTGACTAATTGCATACATCGGTCAGCATAACAAGATTTCAATTCATCATGGTGCATCACGTGAATACCTCAACTAACCTCTAATTAGCATTGGCATGTGGGGGCTTCATGCAAAATGAATTTAGTCAACACAAATTTAGAAAACTTCTAGCTAGGGCCCTATCAAAATAGCAGTTGGTACCTAAGAAGAAAAACACAATGCATAATACAATTATCCTTTCATAATTACCAAATACAATCAGCATTCAAGAAAGTCTTAGTCCTTCAGGTACCGGTTCGATCAGCATGGGGCAGATTTCAAGGGGGGCAAAGTTAAGGGCAAGTTTCCTTGCGGCAGCAAGGAGAATGGGGTAAAAGTTACTGCATGGGCAATGCGGGGCAAGGTTAAAGTTAAAGTCTCTAGGGTGAGAATTCTTAAAGTCTCTTTCTCTGCAACAGAGAAATCATCAGAAGTTCGTTCAAAATGGCTTCTTGAATCGGGCTTCAAAATGGCATCAAGGAAAATGGCCTACTTCTCTTTGCACGGTGGGTTTAAGTAAGAAACTTTCCAAATTCTTCAGGGTCTTCCATTGGAGGGTTCATAAGATGGCTTCAATTTGACCAATGAATAGCGTCTTTCTCCTAGTACTCATTTATGCATACATTGTCCTTGGAGCCTTGGAACACAAGTTGCAACAAAGTTGCCAATTAATTTGATCTTAGTGCCTTTATTGTCTGCACCTGCAGAAACTGACCTTGCTTCAAAGAGGATGAAACCAGCCTAGCATGAAACCTTGAGATAAGTGTATTAGTCATCTCTACTGGAAAAATACAGCCTTAAAGTAAAATAATGTCTTTGTTAATGCAAGTGAAAACCACGCAGTTAAAATTTGAGACCAGGCAATTAGGCCAAAGCCTCTGCTAAATTTAAGCTAAGCATATAAAAGTTTCAACAAGAAAATCACAGAATACATTTGCAATTATGACGGATTACTACATTTGTCAATTCTTCATGATTAATTAAACTCGATTATAATAATGGCGAACTACCCCGTGGGCACAATTTCCCACGTGCTAAAATCACACTACCTTATACGATTTTGGTTACATGATATATGAATGTTTGTTAGTCCTTCTTTTTTTGCGTCATCACCCCATGTGATCAACAACCAAACAGAAAGGGAAACAGGTTGTGAAAAAATCGTGGGTATGCTGGCATGCAAACAACCAGGAAGAGAGGTTCTCTTAGACCAGGCACTTAGTTGCCTATCCACACATTGTTATAGTATCAGAAGGTTTGCCTGCTAACAGTGTTGACGTTTTGACCCTACAAAAGGTACACAGGTCTCATCAGGACTGAGAGGTGACCCGGGGGACTGAGAACTTGAAGTGAGTTTGAACACAAGCAGTCTGTGAAATACTGGGCATAAGGTGTTAACAATCTCCCAGTTACTTATAAACATAAGGGTTCTCGGGGTGCAGTACCCGTGAGAGAAGATAGTGTGCAGACGATAAGCACAAAATGTGGGCAAAGATAAATGCACCCAGGGAAACTCCTTAATCGGAAACAATTCAGCAATCGGTCTTAATTGACTGTCAGAAGGAAGCATCGTGTCATTGCTGGAGGCAGCAGGGGAAATATGTGATGCAAGCTGCAGTGGCCTCCTGGTGAGGGCCCTGCCACTTATGATTTTTTATTTTTTTTGTTTTTTACAAATTAAGCCCTGCAACAGACCGGATTCAGGAGAGAGCCTCCCAATTTTGAAGGCCAAAAAAGACTTTATTTTAGATGTCTCACGCCTAAAATGGATTCTGTTTTAATGTTAGTCAATATGGAAAATAAATTCTCCATATTTTTTCACTTTCTCCCTCATTCGAAATGTTGGCATGTATGGGAACAGTCTGGTGAACACTTTCAGCCATGATCCTAGCGACTCTTTATTGATCTTCTTTGTATCTTTGGCACTGATTATTGATTATGTTTTGATGTTATGGGATAATATCCATTGCAAAAATGCTTCATTGAAACGTTTAAAAATATGTGTTCAAAGATGGCACATCTGTTTCCATAAATTACATCAATCCGTCGCCTTTAAACCCCATGGAAGGTGAACCAGAAGAAGGTGTGTGAGCATGTCGTTTCTCCATACTGTGTATGGCAGTGATGTGAAATACTGCAAACCTTTGCTAAGAACGTTATAGTACAATAGATAAAAAAAAATCTGAGGCCCTCACTCTAGCAGTAAAGATTCACAGAAGAGCCCCGTGGGTGAGAGCTTCAGCTCAGCAATTGGCTCCCTCCTCCCAGGGTTTGCATCTTCCACATGAATCCAAACTCTGTATCAGGCCAGTAAAGAAGGCATGTCGCCTTTCATGCTCCTGCATCGAAGGTCTGTATATGGTCTGGAAGGTAATGCGTACTGTAAACTTATAGCTTACCCAGTGCTTTAAATGGAAATATAGAAGTACAGGTACTCACTCTTTATAGCACCTGTTTGCTCCTGAGAAGTGGCCGTACTCTCATATTAAATGTATTGCAGTAGTGCTGAGAAGTGCAGGTACTCACCCTTTCAAATGAAAGAAGTGCAGGTACTCAGTACCGGGGAGTACCTGGCAACTTAAAGCACTGGGTTTACCATGAATTTCACAGCTAGGACCGCTTTTCGCTTTGATGTCGGCTGCTAGTTTGAGTTACACCCTTACAAGTGTTCCTTATCCCCAGGCCACACCATCATGCATTCAAACATATTATTGTAAATATTGTCACCAGTCACCATGCTGTGCTTCATTACACCCCAAGCAGTTTCTGAAACGCTCTTCCCCAACTTCTTACAGTGATTTTTGGACATCAGTGCCTAACTTTCGGCCTTCAGGTGTTTTAGCACAATTTAGAGATGTTAATAACTCAGGTGACTCAGCATGATTTGCACTCAGGTGGTAACTAAGGTGATCAATCACTCCAGATTTGCTAGAGCAGTTCCAATTTCTCACCATCTGTCCCGGCAAATTTCAGTAACTGTAGCACGTTTTGCTTTTCTGAGAGGGTCGGTCGAACACAGAAGGAGGCGAGTTTTCATGTGTTCACTGGATAATCACTAGCACCTAGAAGAATGCAATTATAAAACCATTCATGCCAACATGGTAGAACATGAAGATGGAGGGGAGCGTGGCCAAGGAAGAGACCCGACAAGACGTGTCTCCCCTGAGCTTCTCACACATGGCCCTTATTTCTCCCATAATGGCTCGTTTCGGTGGGGTGTTAACCCCCCACCATAACAATGCCTACTCGTATGGCCTGCAGCAGCAGCGCTTTGTGGGGAGACCAGGCATTTCCCGCCTCGGCAGGAGAGAGCCCAGAGTCACCGGCCCGGGCGACCAGAGGAAGCATGGTGGACATTTTGGAGCTGCAGAATCCAGCCATGAGACAGAAACCAGCAACCGGCCGCAGTGGCTACCGGACATCAGCAGCCGAATGCTCCTGGAGACCGGACATGTGTCCACCGACCTGGAAGCCCAGAGTAGCACAGCTAAAGTAACACAGAGGCCGGATCGGGCTTAGACCGGGCACACAAGGTGGATCGAGGGGATGGCGGGAGGCTGGCCTAGTGGTGCAGCGCCCCCTCTGTTGTTTTTATCCTCCCCCACAGCCGACTGCTACCTGCTTAACACCAGCTGCTAATGCTCCTATCAGCCGAACACGTTCCAATCAACCTGCCGCCCAAGACAGACACATCTGCAGCAGCGTGTAGGCTGGATCGGGCCTAGGCCAGGCGCACAAGGAGGTGACACCGGGGGGGCAGGCCTGATGGTGCAGCAGCCCCTCAGTTGTCTTTGCCCCCCGGCACAGTCGACTGCAGCTTGCCTGGAGTTGACCCTGTGAGGAGAGGCGGAGAGCGTGAGAAGGTGACTTCCCCAGGGCCGCGCCACAGAGTAGGCTCAGGCCTAGGGTTTGCCCAGATACATTGTGGGTCCCAGAAAAGCAAGCGGTGAGGCCAGATGGGTGTGGCTATTTGTCGAGGTGCGATGGCCCTCTGCATGCCCCGACCCCACCTTGCCCTGAAGATTCCCTGAAGCTTTAATTGGCCCAGCACCCCTACTGCTGGAGGGAGTGAGAGGGGTGCGGTGCAAATACTGAAGTGGCAGCCTGCAAGCTGACTCGCATTGGGATCAATAGAGATAGGGGGGGCCTTCTGTGAGTAAGATGCCCCCCTTCACCCAGGATTTCACGCGGATCCCCTGACAGTGGAACATCCTGGCCCATACAGACATCTCTATTCTAAATAGCAATTGTGGCCCAGTGGCCTAGTGGGGGCCACACAGAAACACTAACACTGCCGCCACTGGCGGTCGAGGCAAGTCCGCAAACAATAAACAGCACAATTGGGACCCACCTTATGGACGCACCATATGGTCTCTCCCCAGACCTTGCAGGCTTGAGTGTGAGGGCCAAAAAGTGCTTGATACTGGGATGGAGGTACCAGCAAGTTTGACACACTCATAGACTGAGGAGCCTTCCCATGCCAGCCCCCATGCCCCCCAGAACCTGCCGTAAGTAAGACACCCTTGCCATGCTGGCACACTCACTTTCCCTATTGACGGCAGCCACCTTCACTTCCTGGTGTGGACTGACTTGCAGTGGCGTTCTTTGGACAACAGGGAAGAATAACAAGCATTTCCAATGCAATAGGTCTTGCATTTGCTTGAGTTAGAGCTATTGGCATTGTAAATTGATGACTGGACTTTTCTTGCCACATAAATTGGTGAACCTTGCCTTATAATTTGGTCTTTTCCTGCCATATATTTCCAGTGGCCCTGCATATAACTAAAGCACTTCAAAAAATAAAAATGTTGCCACTTAGCATCCTAATTTAAGTCTGCCATGCTAATTACAAAAGAATACCACTTTCACCATCCCACTATCACAGTTGCTGGCTGGCTAACACAATTTCTCCCCCCAAAAAAGACAGAATAAAAAATAAACTAGAAGGGTCATCCAAACATATCAAGAGTTTTAACAGCTATAGTGTAATAGGAGCAGACACTGAGAAAGACTTTGCAATAAGTAGAGATTCAGAAAACATACAATCATCATGTAAGCCCAATAAAAACATTTATCAGAAATAAATGTAGAATAAATTAGACTGCAATGCTCAAAACAGTTAAATAAAAGAGGAAATGTACCATTTTACGACTTTACTCTCATAGCACAAAATAAATATGAATTTATTAATAAGATGGCCAAAAAATAACTATCGATAACTAATGATGGAAATGCTAAAAAACATAAAACTGTGAGCCCTATTTAAAATCAGGGGTAGAGAGCTCTGTCCATTTGTGACCCCCTCGTTGTGTGTAGATTGGTGATCAGGGATATTTATAGTGCTTTTGTGTCACTATGTGCCTCTAGCCAAGATCCCTATCAATCCGACAGGTATATGTATGTAAAACATGGTCTGAACATCATCCTGGCAGAAGTGGTGCAGCTGAAAACAAGACACACCAAGAAAAGATAGCTCTGTGGGTTGAGGACCACTTTCAAGGTTTTGATCTGTGCAGGGCTGGATCTAAGTGTCATTCTTTCACAGTTCATTAGCCAATACAGCTAAGTTTCACTTGTCATTTAAGGAGCAATAGACCGTTCTGTTTGCTGAATAAGCCCTTCCTAAGTATTGACAATGAGTGCTCAAAAAGGTTGCAGACACAGATCTTATCATAGCACAGAATAACAAGGGGTGCAGAAATGGTCCAAACAAGGGTGGAGGGGACGTTCCATTAGGAAGGGAAGCAAGGGAACACCTTGCTGGAAACAGCAAGGTGAACAGGAGTGAGTCAACATTTACATAGTTTGAGCTTTGAGGAGTCTCCAGACGTTGACAAGTATCAAAGTTTCCTGAACTTGTAATTGCAATTTCCATCAGACCATATCTGCAATTTCAGTTCCAGTAAATTCCCTCTCACTTTACAAGCACTAGACAATTATTAAACTTACCATTTGAAAAAAGACAACCTGCAGTACCTGCCCCCTTATGGAACAGGTTCACTAAGGATGTCGACAGACAAGGAGAAAGCATTTACTCACGCTGTGAAAGTGCAATGTAACCTTAAGTATAATACATTTATGCTTATTAATGTGACTCAATATATCAGGATTCATTCAATTTCTAAGCACTAGCGCTTTCGGCAGACACTGGAAATTGACCTGTTGGGGACAATGTGCACAGGATCACATGGTACTCAGCTACAGAAGTTCAGGGTACCCTGTGTAAGTGGATGTTATATATGGAAAAACATAGCCCCTAGAACACAACACCCAACTCAGCTGTGTGAACCTCTGGACAAAGAAAGGCTGAGCCCACTCTGCTGGTATGTAGAACTGTAACTTGCAGGTTTACGTTAATCTGTTCAGTGCCCACTCAGGGTTCTCAGGGATGAGAAGGAAAGGCTGATAGTGAAAGGAAACCAGTACAAATGGAAAGTGGTGTAGTATGGTGGAGAGTGGATTTTCATCTCAGCTTCCTTTCTTAATCAACATGTGGATTGTCAGGAAATAGCTTTATCTCCATCACCCGACAAAATCAGAAGTGCTTAGAAACAAACTGAAACCTAATAATAAGTCACGTTTGTGCGCACCAAGAGGCAATGCAGTTTGCAGTATTGCTCTATACATGTCTCATCAATTGAATTATCTAAAAAAAGTAACACACGTTGGGAAACTTACATTTTAGAGTTAGGAGATGGACTCTCTTCTCTGTTGCGAACAGCATGTTTTCTTCTTGGCGGGTGGTGTCTTTCACCTCTAGCAGCTTCTCCTCGTAAATCTTGTACATGCTTTGTAGATCAAGTCGAAGCATTTCGGTTCTCCACCCCCATGAAGCATGAAGGGGAGAGACAAAAAAAGAACCCCATGGAGCGCGAAGGGGAGAGACAAAACAAACAATGTGATGTAACTGGTAATCATGCAAATGCGCTCCAATACCTCTTGAGTTTGTGCTGTATGAAACTTCAAAGCGCCATGGTGCACGAAGGGGAGAGACAAAATGAAAAAGTACTTTGCCCACGCTGAAGTATATCGGCATTCATGCAATTATCCTTGTAACAGGGTCAGTCTGCAAGGTGTAACAAACCAGCCTCAAGGCGGGACACACGAAATGCATTTACCAATGACATAAATTTTGCAAGGCAAGTCCAGGAACAAATGAAAGTGGTGGGCATGAGGTGGGCGTGGTTAAAGACCACAGATAGATAACAACAGGTCCAAAAAGCAGCGCTTGCGCCCTGCTATGCTCAACCTAAAATAGTATCTCAACCACAGTGCCATCAGTGGAAGAATAGCACTCAAGCTGAAACAATCATGACTTGGTCCATGCTCCAGCTGAAAGAGTATGTGAAGCCAGCATGCACAGTCCAATTAGAAGGGAACATATACAAGTGACAGTGAAGCCCACAAGTGTTAAGCAATGGGCGAGATGCAAGTCTCTAAAAGCATGCCCTCATGCGGGCGAGACATAAAAAAGGAAGCAAATGAGAATGACATGAAAGCCAACCGATTGTAAGCAATGTGCTGACAATAAGCCCACTGTAAGCTAACCATAGGACTCTTTACCAAGAGACTGCTTGCTCTGTCTGGTAGGCAAATCTTACAAAGTATTGATGAGTTCTCAGGCTTCTAAAAATGGTTTCTACTACACAAGACAGGAGGTGAGTTCATATCAATCAATATGCAATATTGGTAATGCCCAGTGGGCCATTTCTTTGGAACCCAAAAAATGTAACAATTATGGAGCTATTAGGACTCATGCTGACCTTCCTCTTAAAGTTCAGAAGGGAAGGATTTACTGACTATGTTCTATAGATTGAAATCGATTTAAGGAATGTTTTTTAAACGAAAAGTGGGGAACAGCGTTAATAACATACAGTAGGCCATAGTTCCAACTGTTGCTGAGCATCATTTAAGCTGAGGAGGTAGAGAGTCCACTGATTAGAGAGTAAGTTATGAATCTTAATATATTTAGGAAGAAACCTGCGACATTAAGATGAATATTTAAGAGCTAAAGGTGTAAAATTATTTTTAAAAGGGTCCATAGAGAAGATAGGCCCATTGAGAAATAGAGAAGGGCGGACCCACTAACTACGCACAGGAAGAAAACAGGAATGAGGAGGAGTCACCCATTATGGTCTGATATGAAGGAGAGACGAAAGAAGAAAAGAAACTTGGGTTCTAATGATAGAGAGAATGGAACTGCCTGCCTCAGAGAAGAGAGGCCTCGAGAAGTAAATTCTCTAAGGAAGAGTTGTAGGTTTGGGTATTAGGAAGGAAGTTGACATATCTAAAATTGTGTTTATGGTTTTCTACCTTTGATTGCTGGTGTTCTGATGGCAGCACGTGCATGAAAGATATGTAGCGTATAAACCTGCGGTGCCAGATTACTTAAATTGTCTGGGTGTAATCTATTGGCCCTAGTTTAGACCTCTCCAAGGTGCATATTTTGCCATTTTTTATGTATGCACTAGTAAAAAACTATCTTCATATAAACAATGTCAAATTCTTTATCTTTATAGCTAGCAAACACATTATGACCACAAAAATTGCACTATGGAAATACTTAGGTAAATGCTTCTTATCCAATGGGAATCTGTATGAGTAGCATTTCTTTCCATTGTTTTATATTTTGTCTGTGCCATTGCAGGAAAGGATTGATCCTAGGGACCCTGCTGATTGAGGTGAACATTGCTGTGAGCCAGGAAACCAGTGAGCTTCCGCATTCACTTCAACATCACTATTAGTTCTGTATTTGACCCTGGACATTGTGTGATTACTGTGTTGTGTTGCATTGTAGCTATTGTATAGTGCTCTTCTACAACGGACAATGCCTGAAAGCACTTTCAGGATGGTTGAATAGCTGGAGAGTGCTGGCTGAGCTGTGACCTCAGAACAATATATTTTGGAGTCTTGAGTGCAGTTCGGAGATGTGACGTAATCATGTTGCAATAGGTCCGCATTACTACAAGCAGTGATGAACAAAAGAGTGAGGGAGTGTCAACATCAGGGCAGTGCGCGCTCTACGTGCGACTAAAATGCAAAAACCCAACCTTTATGCAAGGACCTAATTCATGCATTGTATTTATATGCAGTATGTTAACCTTTTGCATTACAGACTTTAACCTTAAAAAACACTATTAATGATGTTTGCAATAACTGTTAATTTGCAATGTATTGCTGCAGGCTTGCTGAGTGTGTTAGGGTGTGGCCCTTTTCTAGGAACTTTCTAGAAGCTTTCCTAGCAGCATGACTGGGTGTGGTTTGTGGGTTGGGCCAGACTGTTTAGAAGGGAGCCAGCCCAGCTCCACGTGCTCACTATTCAGAGGTCCCGGTGCAGAGCAGCAGCAACTTCCTGAGTCCTGTTCTGGAGGCCTACTTTGACCTTTCCAGGCCTTGCCCTTCATTGTATTGGTGATCCTTGAACAGGGCGGTAAGACGGAGGTCGGGCTGGGCCCCGACCCCGTTTTCAAAGGCATTCGAGTTTTTGGGCCTAGTTTTCATGTTGAAAGATTTTTCCTTGTGCGTGTGAATGTGCTCATGGGTTCTGGCATTTACATGTTGATATTCGAATCGGCAAGACGCACAATTCATTCTTGGCATTTGACTTTTGAGATTCGGGTCGGCAACAGTGAGCGAGACCATTTCTTGACATTTGCATATTGAGTTTCGAATCGGAAAGACGCGCAATTCATTACTTGCATTTAATTCTTGATACTCATTGTGCGCTACCATTTCTTGGCATTTGCATGGTGGCATTTGAATCGGCAAGACGCGTGATTCATTCCTTGCATTTAACTCTTGATAATCATTGTGCGCGACCATTTCTTGGCATTTGCATGGTGGCATTCGAATCAGCAAGACGCGCAATTCATTCCTTGCATTTAACTCTTGATAATCATTGTGCGCGACCATTTCTTGGCATTTGCATGGTGGCATTCGAATCGGCAAGACGCGCGATTCATTCCTAGCATTTAACCCTTGATAGTCATTGTGCGCTACCATTTCCTGGCATTTGCATGGTGGCATTCGAATCGGCAAGACGCGCGATTCATTTCCCGCATTCAAACCTCGATGTTCAGATCGCTTACAGAGTGCGCGATCATTTCATGGCATTTGCATATTCTTGTTGGAATCTGCAAGACGCGCTATTCATTCCCGCATTCAAACCTTGATGTTCAGATCGCTTACAGAGTTCGCGATCATTTCATGGCATTTGCATATTCTTGTTGAAATTGGCAAGATGCGCGATTCATTCCCGCATTCAAATCTTGATGTTCAGATCGCTTACAGCGCGATAATTTCATGGCATTTGCATATACTTGTTGGAATCGACAGTGTGCGCGATTCATTTCCTGCATTTAAACCTAGGTGTTCAGATCGCTTACAGTGTGCGCGATCATTTCATGGCAATAAAAAACTTTGATGTGTAGTGTTTCCTGAAGTGCACACAACTATCCAGGGCTTTTGAATTTTCTGCAAAGATGTTAAAATTCACAACGTTACATTATATGTGCATATTAAGTCCTTAGTACAATTCCTATTGTTTTCCATGGAATGTTCAGATTACTTTTTGTCCTCATGTGGAAAGACACTGGGGGTGATTCTGACCTCGGCGGTAAAATGCCCTTACCGCCGGTCAGAAGACCGCCATAACACCGCCGCGGCCGCGGTCAACCGCCACGGTCATTCTGACCCATAACGGCCAAACCTCCAAAAATCCGTCCTCCACTGCAGCCCGCCACATCGGCGGGCAGCGATAAACTGGAGATGACCAAACCTCCACCGTCACGCCAACAGAAATACGCCCATGCCATTACGACCCACGAATCCACACGGCGGTCATTCAAACGCGGTATTCCATTGGCGCTACACACCGCCGCGGTCAGAATACACACACATCACCAAAACACAGCCACATTGGACAATTTGAAAAACACACACCTGATACACATACACACACCACTCCCACACAATCAACCAACTATAAAACACACACCCACATCACCCACAAACCCCTGCGACCCCAAATACTGAGAGAAGGAGAGAGAGACACAGCAGACAATCCAAAGGAAGACACACTGAGGCACACTACACCATCACACACACCACATAGTAGCACAAAGCACCACTCACCAACACACTCCTCATCACATACACCACCCCACACCTCACCCACACCACCCCATGGCACCCCAAAGGCATCCACGCTTTTCGGACCAAGAACTCCGGGTCATGGTGGAGGAAATCCTAAGAGTGGAACCCCAGCTCTTCGGCTCGCAGGTGCAGCACACCAGTATAGCCAGGAAGGCGGAGCTATGGCAGCGGATCGTGGACAGGGTCAACGCGGTGGGACAGCATCCCAGGAATAGGGAGGACATCCGCAAAAGATGGAACGACCTACGGGGGAAGGTCCGGTCGATGGTCTCGAGGCACAACATCGCGGTCCAGAAGACTGGCGGCGGACCCCCACCCACCCCTCCCGAATTTACATCGTGGGAACAAGACGTCTTGACCATCCTGCATCCTCAGGGCCTCGCAGGAGTAGCCGGAGGAATGGACTCTGGTAAGTCCCATCTCAACTACTATATCCCCCACACCCCACCAGCATGCCAACCCACACCCCCACCCTCACCCCCAACCCCCCAGCACACATCCTTCCTGACAATGTCTCACCAGCACAACCCACCCATCCCAACACCAACTCCTGCATGCCAACACAAACCATGGGCACCCATCACCTAAGCATGACCACTGCACTAACCCCTCCCCCCCACTAAATACCCTCACAACACCTCCCTCCAGGGAATGCCTGCACTGGGGGACAAGGGCACCCACAACACGCATGTTATTGCACACACAGAAACAATAACCAAACTCTCTTACCCCATGCAGGACCCGAACGACAACACACCAGCCAGGAGGGTCCAGAAGTGTCCATCCCACCACCGGAACAGGCCCACACTGAGGATAGCAGCTCTGTCGACAGTGAACCTGATGACCAGCCCGGACCATCGGGGACCTCTGGGCAGTCGGTTCCCCTCACCCAGACACAGGCCACACCAGACCCGACCCCCTCTGCCGACACCAGCACAGCTCCCACCCAGCGGGCCCATGCCTCTGTCTCTAGGACAGCTCAATCAGCGGTGTGTCTGCCACTACAGGGCACCCAGGCTAACCCGACACCCCAACAACAACAGGGACCTGGGGGCAGTGGGAGCGGGCACACCGGCCAGGGGACAGAGGCCGGGGGAAACCGGGCAGCTCGGAGGGCTGCTGTGCGACAAGGGGGGGAGGAGAGGCCCAGGGAACCCACTCTCCAAGAGGCCCTCACCACCCTCATGGGGGCCTACCACCACTCCCAAGAAACGATGGCGACGGTACTGGCCAGGTTCACTGAGATCCAGGCACAGCAGGAGGAACGCTACATGGGCTTCAGGGAGGAGCTGAGAATCATCGGCACCGCAATGGGGACCATCGTCCTGGCCCTCCACAGGATAGAGGACGCGTTGCGGGACCATGGTGCACCACACAGGGCCCCTGTCACTAGGCCGGACCAGGAACAGCCTACCACCTCCGCCGGCGCTAGTGGACAGGAGGTCCCAACACCTCGACAGCCCCCCAGAACCCCACCTCCTGCTGAAGAACAACCACCCCGTAAGAGGAGCCTGAGACCAAAGAAAAAGACAGAGTAGGATGTCAAGACCCCCGCCAGCAGGACATACCCCCTCAAGTCTTCCCACTGTCCCACATTGCCACCCTGTCCAACCATGAACTGCCTATGCTCCATCCTTCCACAGGCAAAAGAACAATGCACCTGTGAGACTGAGAACTGGACTCTGCCATGGATATTCCTCCACCCCCACCCATCACCCTTAGAATCACATGTACCGGTATCTAGCACTGTAAATAAATCACTTTTTGCACACAAACCTGTTTTGAGTCATGCTGTATTATTAACAAAGGGATAACATATTACTGTTCAATTTCTGTCCTGTCAATTAGTCATGACAACATACCAATGTCAATACGCTGTATTTCATGGGCGAACCAAGCAGAAGTCAGGTACTGAGTCAGACAGCACTGAGAAGGGAAGGGAAAGGCATAAATTAATAAAAAACATCTGTGGGGAACTACAGAAAGTATAGATGCAGGAGGCTAGAAGCAATTGTGAAATGGCGTGGGTGATTCTTACCTGGGTGTTACTGGAAATACTGTTGTATCACTCTGTCCCTATTGTCTGTGTCGTCCTCAGAGTCTTCCTCCTCTTCACTCTCCACAGGCTCCACGGCTTCTACAACACCACCATCTGGACCATCGTTCTGCAGGAAAGGCACCTGGCGTCGCAAAGCCAGGTTGTGAAGCATACAGCATGCCACAATGATATGGCACACCTTCTTTGGTGAGTACATTAGGGATCCACCAGTCATATGCAGGCACCTAAACCTGGCCTTCAGGAGGCCAAAGGTTCGCTCAATCACCCTCCTTGTACGCCCATGGGCCTCATTGTAGCGTTCCTCTGCCCTTGTCCGGGGATTCCTTACTGGGGTCAGTAGCCACGGCAGGTTGGGGTAACCAGAGTCACCTATTAGCCACACACGTTGTCTCTGTAGCTGCTCCATCACATAGGGGATGCTGCTATTTCGCATCACATACGCGTCATGCACTGACCCTGGGAACTTGGCATTTACATGGGAGATGTACTGGTCAGCCAAACAGACCACCTGGACATTCATCGAATGATAATTCTTTCTGTTTCGGTACACCTGCTCATCGTCTTTTGGGGGTACCAAAGCCACATGGGTCCCATCAATGGCACCAATGATGTTGGGGATATGTCCAAGGGCAAAGAAATCACCCTTCACTGTGGGCAAGTCACCCTCCTCGGGGAAAATGATGTAGCTCCGCATGAGTTTCATCAGGGCAGACAACACTCTGCTCAAAATCTTTGAAAACATAGGCTGAGACATTCCAGATGACATGGCCACTGTGGTCTGGAATGACCCACTGGCCAAAAAATGGAGGACTGACAAAACCTGCACCAGAGGGGGAATCCCTGTGGGTTGGCGGATGGGGGACATCAGGGCTGGCTCCAGCTGGGCACACAGTTCATGGATAGTGGCACGGTCAAGTCGGTATCGAAGGATTATATGGCGTTCTTCCATTGTCGACAGGTCCACCAGCGGTCGGTACACGCGAGGATTCCTCCTTCTCATCCCAAGTCCCAGCGGACGGTGCCTAGGAAGGACAACATGGAGCACAGAGTCAGCCAAACCACAGGTACGTACAGACAGCTTGCACAGTTAAAGAATGGCAATGGGTTGAAAGGCGTGTATGTGTGGCAATGCAAGGCCTAGGCCTGTGTGTCGCAGTCAAAATTAAGCCATGTGGGCCCTTGAAATGGCGGCTGCCTGACCTGTGAAGTGGGACAATGGGATGTGAGGTCACTGCGCTGGCGTGGCACACCGTGGCGGTAGGCGGTCGAAGACCGCGGCGCAAAGCCGCATTGGTTAACATTGAAGCCTATGGGTTTCAGGAGCCAATAACGAAGTGCGCCGGCGGTCGCGGTACGCACCGCCGCGGTACGCACCGCCGCGGACGTGACCGCCATTTTCTATCTGCTTAATCACTCGAGACCTGATCATCCACAGGAGAGGACCTATACTGCAAGTGCTGCTGTGACCTCGGTCTGGAAGATACAATGGCTGCTGTGACTGGGGAAAGGGCCCCTGCCTTCACGTCTGAAGAATTGGACAAGCTCGTGGATGGGGTCCTCCCCCAGTATGCGCTACTCTACGGTCCTCCAGACCAACAAGTGAGTACCCCGGGTGCTAATGGAATGGGCTATGCCTGTGTGGATTGGGGTGGATGTAAGTTGGTGGGGTGGGGGGTGAATGAGGAGTGCAACGCCCGACAGATGAGAGCATGTGCCATATGGCAAAGTGGGTGGGGGGGCCAATTACATCTAACATGCAGGCCATTGATGATTTCCTCCTTTCCACCCTGTACATGTCTAATAGGTCAGCGCCCATCAGAAGATCGATATTTGGCGTGCCATCGCCAAGGAAGTCCGGACCTTGGGGGTCCACAACAGACGGGGCACCCACTGCCGCAAGAGGTGGGAGGACATCCGCCGCGGGACAAGGAAGACCGCAGAAACACTGCTGGGGATGGCCTCCCAACCTAGGAGGGGTGCCAGTCGCACCATGACCCTCCTGATGTCCCGGATCCTGGCGGTGGCCTACCCAGAATTGGATGGGCGCTTTAAGACATCACAGCAGACACAAGGGGGTGAGTATCAGCACATTATCCTATCTTTCTGCGCAGTGGAGGCGTCTGGGTGGGGGAGGAGGGCTGTGGGTGACATTAGGCCAGGGCGCTTTCTGTAGTGTAGTCCTCTCCCTTAGGCATGGCCCTGTGCCCCCGGCCCCCACCTCTGTAGGGTGACAAGTACAGCCATTGAAGGTCCAGCATCTCCCATGTGCGCGTTTGACGTCTCTTGGCCTGTTGTCTTAGTCAGTAGTACTGAGTAGTGTACCCCGAATGCGCGGCTTAGTGCATTAGGCACCTGTGTCTGTCCTCTCCGCCAACGGTGTTGACATTGCATGCACTCAACCTGGTCTTCTTTTTTCTCCCCCCACCCTTTCTCTTCATCTTCTTGTGCATGTGTGCATTAGCATCATCAGGCGGAGGAGATATGGCATCGGAGCACGAGGGAGCTGCAGGACACAAGGCCCCGGTGGGCCCAGGAACAGACACCGAGGGCACCAGTGATCCGGAGGGCGAGGGGAGCACAACGACGGGGACCGCTGGTGAGAGCAGCGAAAGCGACACGTCCTCGGATGGGAGCTCCCTAGGGGTGGCGGCAACATCCGTGCCCCCCGCCTCTACAGGTACAGCCTCCACCCAGCGCACCAGCCCCGCCCTCCCAGCAGCCCCTCAGTCTTCGCTCCGTGCCGCTTCGCCCAGGAAGGCGCGCGTCTCCTTCGCCCCAGGCACCTCAGCCCCTGCCCCTGTTGCCCCTGCTGCCCTCAGTGCGGAGCTCATTGACCTGGTAAGGACGCTCATTGTTGGGCAGACGACCCTTCTGAATGCCATCCAGGGTGTGCAAAGGGAGGTGCAACAGAGCAATGCGTACCTGGAGGGCATTCATTCGGGTCAGGCTGCCCATCAACGAGCGTTCACTGCTCTGGCCTCAGCACTGACGGCAGCCATTGTCCCTGTTTCCAGCCTCCCTCTTCTGACTGCCTCCAGCCTGTCTCTGTCTCCTGTTCCTCAGCCTATCCCATCCACACCATCAGACCAGCCTGCACACACCTCAACACCCAAGAGCAGCTCATCCAAACACAAGCACCACAGATCCTGCAAACACTCACCCGAGCAACACCCAGATGCAGACATGCCAACAGCCACTGCCACTCCTGTGTCCCACTCCTCCTCATCTCCCTCCTCCCTCCCTGTGACGTCTACACTCACACCTGCATGCACCCCAACATCAGCCAGTGCTTCCATCACCACCTCACCCTCCAGTACAGTCCACACTCGTGCAGTCACCACCCCCACTGCCATGTACACGTCCCCTGTGTCCTCTCCCACTGTGTCTGTCACCCCCTCTTCCAAGACACACAAACGCAGGCAGCCACCCACCCAACAGCCATCCACCTCACGACAGCCTACAGCACCAGCACCTTCACCCAATGACAGCACACCTGACTCTCCTACAACCACCTCCTCTACCTCCACTTCCATCTCCACTACTCCTACCCTTTACCTTGGCCCTAAAAAACTTTTCCTGGCTAACCTTAACCTCTTTCCCCCCGATGACCCCCCCCATCCATCTTCAAAGAGTCCCAAGAGCACCGCAGCCACCACCAGCCCAGCTTCGGGTGTCACTGTTGTGCCTGGGTTCTGGAGCCCACCCTTTGCCAGCAGTGACACATCGAGCTGCAGCAAGGACACGTCCAGCCCCCCCCCCGGCAAGAGGACCCGCAAAACCAAGGACCGCCGTGCGAGGACTGACAGGGCTGCCCCCAAGGAGCAATGTGCGGCCACTTCACCACCCACACCATCTGGGGGAGGCAAGGGCCTGAGAGCCCGATCAAAGGAGCGGAAGGGCAGCAGGAGCGCGGAGAAGGTGGACCCCACATGCCACATCCCAGCTGGGAAGGAGGACACTAAGGAGGCCAGGAGTCCGTCCCCGAAGGGTCCAGATACGTCACGGTCCGAGGGCGACTGAACAGGGAGTCCAGGCCAGGTCTGGCTCCCGTGACCTGCTGGATGGGCACCGCTGAACAGGGCCCGCGGTGCAGACGAGCACCGCTGAACAGGGCCCCGCCGTGGAGATAGGCACCGCTGAACAGGGCCCGCGGTGCAGAAGAGCCCCGCTGAACAGGGCCCCGCCGTGGAGATAGGCACCGCTGAACAGGGCCCGCGGTGCAGAAGAGCACCGCTGAACAGGGCCCCGCCGTGGAGATAGGCACCGCTGAACAGGGCCCGCGGTGCAGAAGAGCACCGCTGAACAGGGCCCCGCCGTGGAGATAGGCACCGCTGAACAGGGCCCGCGGTGCAGAAGAGCACCGCTGAACAGGGCCCCGCCGTCTCAAGCACCGCTCCGCTGGGCCCTTCCTCTCAAGCACCGCTCTGCTGGGCCCCGCCGTCTCAAGCACCGCTCCGCTGGGCCCCGCCGTCTCACGCACCGCTCCGCTGGGCCCCGCCGTCTCAAGCACCGCTCCGCTGGGCCCTTCCTCTCAAGCACCGCTCCGCTGGGCCCCGCCGTCTCAAGCACCGCTCCGCTGGGCCCCGCCGTCTCAAGCACCGCTCCGCTGGGCCCTTCCTCTCAAGCACCGCTCCGCTGGGCCCCGCCGTCTCAAGCACCGCTCCGCTGGGCCCCGCCGTCTCAAGCACCGCTCCGCTGGGCCCCGCCGTCTCAAGCACCGCTCCGCTGGGCCCCGCCGTCTCAAGCACCGCTCCGCTGGGCCCCGCCGTCTCAAGCACCGCTCCGCTGGGCCCTTCCTCTCAAGCACCGCTCCGCTGGGCCCCGCCGTCTCAAGCACCGCTCCGCTGGGCCCCGCCGTCTCAAGCACCGTTGATGGTTCATTGTGCCCACCATGCCTCCTCCTTGACCAGTGGAGACTGTCATCCACATGATGGACTGTGGCTTTGCACTCCCCAGGATGGTCCAGTGGGCAATCCACCCACTGCAGAGACTTGAGAGACTGTGGCTTTGCACTCCCCAGGATGGCACAGTGGGCAGCCCACCAACTGTAGAGACATTGAGAGACTGTGGCTTTGCACTCCCCAGGATGGCACAGTGGGCAGCCCACCCACTGCAGAGACTTTGAGAGACTGTGGCTTTGCACTCCCCAGGATGGCACAGTGGGCAGCCCACCCACTGTAGAGACATTGAGAGACTGTGGCTTTGCACTCCCCAGGTTGGTCCAGTGGGCAGGCCACACACTGTAGAGACATTGAGAGACTGTGGCTTTGCACTCCCCAGGATGGTCCAGTGGGCAATCCACCCACTGCAGAGACTTGAGAGACTGTGGCTTTGCACTCCCCAGGATGGCACAGTGGGCAGCCCACCAACTGTAGAGACATTGAGAGACTGTGGCTTTGCACTCCCCAGGATTGAACAGTGGGCAGCCCACCCACTGTAGAGACATTGAGAGACTGTGGCTTTGCACTCCCCAGGATTGAAAGGTGGGCATGGTGGCTCCTCGTGGATCTGGCGTCGTGGACTCATGTGGCTGTGGTGCCCCCCCCTTCCCTTCCCCCTGAGGTGCCTGTAGTTTTTACATCTGATGCCCCTGCAGTGTTCTCTCCAAAGGACTCATGTCTCCTGTGTGGGCTTTGCCCTTGTTTCTCAAGACTTTGGCCCACGGACATGCTGAATTGGTTGGATGTGCAGGACTTGGTACTTCAGTCATACACTGATGTGTATGTCATTAGTTTTGTTGTGGATATCTTTCATGGTTGTACGCTAATTTTCTGGAGCTTTTTGGTACATAAATATTTATTCCAAATATGATTATGTCCTAGCATTTTTCAGGGGTGTTTGGGTGGTGTCACTGTGACTTGGTGCTCTGCATTGGTGAGTACATGATTGGGGGGGGGGGTTCGCATATGTGTGTGGCCGTAACCTTTCGTCCTCCCCCTCCCGTGTGTCGTAGGTGCAGTACTCACCGTTGTCGTCTGCGCCGGACTTCGTACTCGTGGTAGATGAGAAGGTAGACGAGAGCAGGTATGATGTTCAATTCGGGTTCCATGCTGTCCTCCGTCCTCGTGGAGTGCGTAGAGGTGAGCGTTTTCCCGTTCGTAGTCTGTTTCCGCCGTGTTTTTATCGGCGGTGCTCCCGCCCCGGAAAAGGTGGCGGATTGGTGAGTTATGATAGTGTGGGCGGTACATTGTCTGCCGCCTGCCTGTTGGTGGTGACCGCCGCGCTGTTTGTCTGTACCGCCGCGGCGGTCGGAGTGTTAAGTTGGCGGGCTGTGTTGGCGGTTCCCGCCAGGGTCAGAATTCCATTTTTTGGACCGCCAGCCTGTTGGCGGGTTGGCCGCCGCTTTAACACCGACCGCCAGGGTTAGAATCACCCCCACTGTTTGTTCTGTAAACATAATTCTAGAAGGTTCTTATATTTCTAGACAATATGTGACATTTCATGAAAAGTTCATATGAAAAGTTGTATTAAATATTCTTGATTCCTTCCCAGGTAGCCAGACGTCTTGAGGCCTAGTTATAGTCCTTTCTTAAGTTATCCATGGTTACAGTATGACAATGCTTAGAATCATAGTCTAGTGAAAAGCAATGTGATAGAATCTTGATATTGTGTGGTTTAACCTTTTGCTTCCTACAGGTCTCCTTCCCAGCTGTTCCCATCCTAATCCCCTTTTCCCCCGCTTGGACTCTCTCAGGCTCTGTGATTTTTCTATCAGAGTTTTGGAGCTGTCTAGTGGTGGACATGTTGGGAACGTGCGCTGACCCCGAGGATCTGGTCTCCCTGACAGGGAGATGTGATCCCACTTTTTGCATGCGGACCAGTAGAGCTTATAGTCTGATATCGGCTGAGACCATGTGTTAGGGAACAGCCACCTCTTTGTTGCTTTTCACAAGTCTAGGTGACATTGGATTACCCTTATTTCAGGCCAGAAGGTGATCCAAAGCTTGTATTTTGATCCAGAGAAAGAGTATTGTCGAGTAGGTTCTCATTATCCTAATGGGACTACTGGATTTGGGGGGCAGAATTACTTGCACTGTGGACGACTGAGTCTGAACCCACTACTGGTGACACCTGTCGGCCTAATCTGGGTTTTCTTCTGGCTAACTAGCAGTGCCTCATCTCCACCCAAGAGCAGCGATGGTTGGGCAACCGAGCGCATGACACAATTGATTCCTCTGGGAAATCGTGGTCACTCAGATCTCATCCGTCTCTCTCAGTTACATTAATCTCACATATGCAAGGACAATCAGAGGCAGAACATAGTTTAATAAGGTTGTATTGACGTAACTGCATCTTAGATAATAAAGCATGGATTGCAATAACTAGGACGATGAAGTATGACAGGATTAAAATTGTCATACAATTGCATTGGCATGGGCACTGCAGGGGCCCCCAGGGGCCCCGCGACACCCCCTACCGCCATCCTGTTCCTGGCGGGCGAACCGCCAGGAATAGGATGACGGTAGGGGGTGTCAGAATCCCCCATGCCATGGGGGGTTCAAATGGGCAATGGAAAACCGGCGGGAGACCGCCGGTTTTCCATTTCTGACCGCGGCCAAAGTGCCGCGGTCAGAATGCCCAAGGGAGCACCGCCGGCCTGTCGGCGGTGCTCCCGCCCCCGTTGGCCCTGGCGGTGCAACACCGCCAGGGTCATAATGAGGGCCTATGTCTTGGACAATCGGGATGAAACTTGTTAAAGCGATTTCCTTCCTGACCTCCAGGTTGGGCACCACCTGATCTCCACTCTAGGTGTCAGGAAAATAAACATATATGTCCTGAATTTTATTTAGAAAAAAGCTTGCGAGATCCTCCACATGTTGCTGCGGGGATTCTATAATTTCTGGCTCCTCCTTGGGATGAATAAGGTCTTTTAAGGCATTAAAAATGTCCTTGGGAGAGTTAGCTGCAGCTTCAATTTTGCTAGAGTAGTAGGTTGCCTGAACATTTTTAATTTCTAGATGATATGCTCTAATCATATTCTTATATTCTTTTTTCAAAGAGTCATCTAGGGTATGCCTCCATTTTCTTTCTTGCTTCCTACATTCTCTTTTCATCTCGAGTAAGTTTGTGGTAAACCAAGGGGCGGATTTCTTTCGAGGCAATTTTTTCGTGGTAGAAAGAGGTATAATTTCCTCCAGGCTATCCTCAATCCACTTATTTAGAGAGTGAGTGAGAGCCGTTATATTCTTTGAATCTAAGTTCCTTGGTTTCTTCTTCTCCAATGAATTAATGAATTCTGTGGCCTTCAGTTTATGCCATTTCCTCCTATAAAGAGGGGGATTGATAATCAAGGATTTATGTCGAGAGATGGTTAATTCTAGTTCTACCAAAAAATTATCAGACCATGCTAGTGGACGTGATGATATGAATTCTAGATCTAGCATATTAGAAAATACCAGATCAAGTGTATGACCTCTGTTATGCGTAGGGCCCTGTACTAATTGCACTAGATCGCAGGCCTTCATGTCTGCTATTATCATCTTGGTCGAGGCTTTATCTTCCATTTCCGCATGTAAATTAAAATCTCCCAACAATAAGAAGTTAGATTTAGTGCAAACCAGTTGTGAGGTAACCTCTGCCAATGTGGTCATAAAATCTCCAATAGGTCCCGGTGGTCGGTAGACCAAGACACCAGAGATTGTATAATGAGGATTGACACTGATAGAAAAAAACATGCTCTCACCTCCTTTAATTAGTGTGGGGGCTGTTGTCATCCTAAATGTGTCTCTATAGACAACTGCAATGCCACCGCCTCGATTCTGTCTGTCAATTCTGCTAAGTTTGAATCCAGTAGGAAGAGTCATAGCATATCTGGGCCAGAACTTTCATTTAACCAGGTTTCGGTAAGAAACAGAGCCAGGGGTTTTATTTGTTCCACCAAAAGGTGGATATCCGTTATATGGGCCGTTAGCGATCGACAATTAACTAACAAGATCGAAAATTTATAAAATTCCCTATCTTTTTGGAGATCCGATCCTAGTTGAGGGGACCAGGCACACGCTGGGCATCTGTAACTTTTAGTGCAAGGATCTAACTTTTGCGTACAACTATTGTAAGATTTATTATTCAAAGAGAGAAGTGTGTCCTTAGCGTAGGTAATCATTACCTTCTCTGTGGAATTTGAGTCATAATCTCTTGGCTCTTGGCACTGTCTGGCGCGGACGGGCGCAGGCGGGCTTGCCTTACCCATGCCTTGCTTACCCATGTCATCAGTGACATTCCTGAGCCACCTAGACGGTCTTTTCACAAACTGAGAGTTTCTGGGAGTTGCAGTCTTAGTTTATTTCAATTGTACCAGACAGAGTAATACAGCTGAAAACAATGATTTGTAAAAGAAAAGCCCATGATCAGAACATGGTGCCACCAAACACATGGCAAGATCTGGTGAACTTACAAGAGCCTCATCTCTCCAAATAGAACCTGACTCACAGGTCCAGCTTACTGCTGCTTCATCAGGTGATAACTGTCAGTGTCAGGAACATCACATCTCAGCAGACCTCACTCTTTAAATGACTGTGTAAGTTATAAACGTGCCAAGGGTTACTAAGTACTGGGCTAAACTTGAACCTTCAAGTGAGTGTTATTTTGCTGCGAGTAAAGACTTTCTGTGACTACATTTACCAGCATGCAATGAGGAAGACTGGGAGAGCCTTGCCATGAGTGTGCAGTTCAACAGTTTTGATACCTCAGCAGCTTATGTATGCACTTAATTATTTATAATGTAACTTTTACCTAAAGCACATGACAACAAATAATCAAATGGTACATTAAGTATGAAAAAAGAAAAAGTAGGTACACATGAGCTCACACTTTATCAGGTATGGATAAGTAGATAACCCTCATGACTTTTCATAAAGGTAGGAAGTGATATCAGGTACAGTCCATAATTTAGGGTCCAGTAATGTGAACAAATGAAAACATGAGGGTGAAGAAGTAGGACGAGGCAGGGAACCAGAAGGGAACGAACCGAGCAGGATAATGCAAGACAATCAGCAAAAACAAGTAAGGATGAGCCAGGCACTGAAGACAATCTGAAAACCATTAGGAGAATGTGCAGTCAGATCTCACAAGAAAGTGGAAGACAGTGTAATTGAGCACAGTACGCGAAAGTGAGCTGAAAGAAACACGATTTCAGAATGCTGAATGTCTTGAGGAAAAACAGATATTTGTGGAAACCAACATAAGGCGATGAGCAATAGTGAGCATGGGAGAAACCACAGAAGGTAGAAGAGATTTTGAAGGAGCAAATGGTGAAGAAGATAAGATACATACACTGCATGATAGATGGGGACCGAGACACGGAACCCCAAACACACTATAATGCAACTACTATGCACAGCAGGTGACAGCAGAAGATGAGTAAACTGACTGTAAACTGACTGTAGAGGCTCTACACTCAGTGACTCAACCAGCCTGACTGACATAAAACACAAGTGGGACATCAACTGGGCCATCGAAGTAGAGAACAACACATGGAGGGAAGTCTTACAGCAGCACCTCCAAAGAGAGTCTAGGAGTGCACGCTTCAAATATATCCAGTGTAATTACACAAATAGGACCTATCTGACACCAAAGAGACTCAGCAAGATACGTGCAACACGTACGAGGATGTGCCCCAGATGCCCTTCGAGAGACACAGGTTTCTTTTATATTTTTCTAAATGATGTTGATTAGCCAGGAACACACGTGACTAGTACTCTGTATTTAGATCAATTTATAGGTTTCAAACAGTAGCCACATTCCTCATAAGTATATCAAGAGTACACAGAATCGCCACAGTCTGTTACTCTTTCGCCAGTATTCTCAGCAATAAGCGAAAGCGATAATCTGTACCGTATATCCAAATGGGACCGATGCTTTAAGTTTTCTGTGCTGCATCCCTAAGGAATGTGTGCGGGCACAAAAAATGTGGCTACTGTTGGAGACCTTCGAATTTATCTGAACATTGATTACTAAAGCCCCAAAGAGGTTGTGGTGGTGGTGCCTGACGAAACATATGTTTGCTATGGCTATGAGGTGTTGACAACAGACATCCTTAGAAACCAATTCCTGATACAACGTGAAGGACTTCAAGTGTTCCTTGATTGTACTAGCTAGCAGTTGTGTTGATTCTGCATTGCCAAACTTAACAGTGGTTCAAATGGATCTCATTCTGTACAAAATTATTGGATAGACACAGAAATAATTACTGTAGTCAACATACAATGTATCATAACGAAATCCAGATAGCAGGTTTCCAGTGTAATAATGCAATTTTAGTCACATCAAATATTGCATCCTTCATATTATGCAATTTTTTAAACAAAATGTGTGCAAAGTGACCCCCATGTGATCAACAACCAAACAGAAAGGGAAACAGGTGGTGAAAAAATCGTGGGTATGTTGGCATGCAAACAACCAGGCAGAGAGGTTCTCTTAGACCAGGCACTTAGTTGCCTATCCACACATTGTTATGGTATCAGAAGGTTTGCCTGCTAACAGTGTTGACGTTTTGACCCTACAAAAGGTACACAGGTCTCATCAGGACTGAGAGGTGACCCGGGGGATTGAGAACTTGAAGTGAGTTTGAACACAAGCAGTCTGTGAAATACTGGGGATAAGGTGTTAACAATCTCCCAGTTACTTATAAACATAAGGGTACTCGGGGTGCAGTACCCGTGAGAGAAGGTAGTGTGCAGACGATAAGCACAAAATGTGGGGCAAAGATAAATGCACCCAGGGAAACTCCTTAATCGGAAACAATTCAGCAATCGGTCTTAATTGACTGTCAGAAGGAAGCATCGTTCGGACTCGCAAATTGCAAGTCGCAATTTGCAACGTACCTACATCTGGCCTTTGGTTCCCTCCTAACAGTGTTTGCATCCTCCACATGAATCCAAATGCTGTATCAGGGCAGTAAAGAAGGCATGTCGCCTTTCAAGCTCCTGCCTCGAAGGTCTGTATATGGTCTGGGAGGTAATGCGCGTTGTAAACTTATAGCTTACCCAGTGCTTTAAATGGAAATATAGAAGTGCAGGTACTCACTCTTTATAGCACCTGTTTGCTCCTGAGAAGTGGCCGTACTCTTCTATTAAATGTATTGCAGTAGTGCTGAGAAGTGCAGGTACTCACCCTTACAAATGAAAGAAGTGCAGGTACTCAGTACCTGGCAATTTAAAGCACTGGGTTTACCATGAGTTTCACAGCTAGGACCGCTTTTCACTTTGATGTCGGCTGCTAGCTCGGGTTACACCCTTACAAGTGTTCCTTATCCCCAAGCCACACCATTATGCATTCAAACAAATTATTGTAAATATTGTCACCATTCACCATGCTGTGCTTCATTACACCCCAAGCTGTTTCTGAAACGCTCTTCCCCAACTTCTTACAGTGATTTTTGGACATCAGTGCCTAACTTTCGGCCTTCAGGTGTTTTAGCACGATTTAGAGATGTTAATAACTCAGGTGACTCAGCATGATTTGCACTCAGGTGGTAACTAAGGTGACCAATCACTCCAGATTTGCTAGAGCAGTTCCAATTTCTCACCATCTGTCCCGCCAAATTTCTGTAGCACGTTTTGCTTTTCTGAGAGGGTCGGTCGAACACAGAAGGAGGCGAGTTTTCATGTGTTCACTGGTTAATCACTAGCACCTAGAAGAATGCAATTATAAAACCATTCATGCCAACATGGTAGAACATGAAGATGGAGGGGAGCGTGGCCAAGGAAGAGACCCGACAAGACGTGTCTCCCCTGAGCTTCTCACACGTGGCCCTTATTTCTCCCATAATGGCTCGTTTCGGTGGGGTGTTAAACGCCCCCCATAACAATGCCTACTCCCTCAGCCTGCAGCAGCAGCGCTTTGTGGGGAGACCAGGCATTTCCCACCTTGGCAGGAGACAGCCCCAGAGTCACCGGCCCGGGCGACCAGATGAAGCGTGTTGGACACTTCGGAGCTGCAGCATCCAGTCATGAGACAGAAACCAGCAACTGGTCGCTGTGGCTCCCAGACATCAGCAGCCAAATGCTCCTGGCGACCGGAAATGTATCCACCGACCTGGAAGCCCAGAGTAGCACAGCTAAAGCGACACAGAGGCTGGATCGGGCCTAGGCCGCGCACACAAGGTGGATCGAAGTGATGGCGGGAGGCTGGCCTAGTGGTGCAGCGCCCGTCTGTTTTTTTCATCCTCCCCCACAGTCGACTGCTACCTGCTTAACACCAGCTGCTAATGCTCCTATCAGCCACACACGTGTCCATCAACCTGGTGCCCAAGACAGACACGTCTGCAGCAGCACGTAGGCTGGATCGGGCCTAGGCCGGGCGCACAAGGAGGTGACACCGGGGGGCAGGCCTGATGGTGCAGGAGCCCCTCAGTTGTCTTTGCCACCCTGGCACAGTCGACTGCAGCTTGCCTGGAGTTGACCCTGTGAGGAGAGGCGGAGAGCGTGAGAAGGCAAGCGCCACAGAGTAGGCTCGGGCCTAGGGTTTGCCCAGATACACTGTGGGTCCCAGAAAAGCCAGCGGTGAGGCCAGATGGGTGTGGCTATATGTCGAGGTGCGATGGCCCTCTGCATGCCCGACCCCAACTCGCCCTGAAGATTCCCTGAAGCTTTAATTGGCCCAGCACCCCTACTGCTGGAGGGAGTGAGAGGGGTGCAGTGCAAATACTGAAGTGGCAGCCTGCAAGCTGACTCGCATTGGGATCAACAGAGATAGGGGTGCCTTCTGTGAGTAAGATTCCTAGATTTCACACGGATCCCCTGACAGTGGAACGTCCTGGCCCATACAGACATCTCTATTCTAAATAACAATTGTGGCCAGTGGCCTAGTGGGGGCCACACAGACACACTAACACTGATGCCACTGGTGGTCGAGGCAAGTCCACAAACAATAACAGCACAATTGGGACCCACCTTATGGACGCACCCCGTGGTCTCTTCCCGGACCTTGCAGGCTTGAGTGTGAGGGCCAAAAAGTGCTTGAGACTGGGATGGAGGTACCAGCAAGTTTGACACACTCATAGACTGAGGAGCCTTCCCATACCAACCCCCATGCCCACCAGAACCTGCCGCAAGTAAGACACCCTTGCCATGCTGGCACACTCACTTTTTCTATTGACGGCAGCCACCTTCACTTCCTGGTGTGGACTGACTTGCAGTGGCGTTCTTTGGACAACAGGGAAGAATAACAAGCATTTCCAATACAATAGGTCTCGCATTTGCTTGAGTTAGAGCTATTGGTGTTGTAAATTGATGACTGGACTTTTCTTGCCACATAAATTGGTGAACCCTGCCTTATAATTTGGTATTTTCCTGCCATATAATTCTAGTGACCCTGCATATAACTAAAGCACTTCCAAAAATAAACATGTTGCCACTTAGCATCCTAATTTAAGTCTGCCATGCTAATTACAAAAGAATACCACTTTCACCATCAATTTCTCCCCCAAAAAAAGATAGAATACAGAATAAACTAGAAGGGTCATCCAAACATATCAAGAGTTTCAAACAGCTATAGTGTAATAGGAGCAGATACTGAGAAAGACTTTGCAATAAGGTGAGATTCAGAAAACATACAATCATCATGTAAGCCCAATAAAAACCTTTATCAGAAATAAATGTAGAATAAATTAGACTGCAATGCTCAAAACAGTTGAATAAAAGAGGAAATGTACCATTTTACGACTTTATTCTCAAAGCATAAAATAAATATATATTAATACTAATAAGATGGCCAAAAAATTAATATGGATAAATAATGATGGAAATGTTGAAAAACATAAAACTGTGAGCCCTATTTAAAATCAGGGCTGGAGAGCTCTGTCCATATATGACCCCCTCGTTGTGTGTACATTGGTGATCAGGGATATTTATAGCGCTTTTGTGTTACCATGTGCCTCTAGCCAAGATCCTGATAAATCCGACAGGTATATGTATGTAAAACATGGTCTGGTCTGAACATCATCCTGGCAGAAGTGGTGCAGCTGAAAACAAAACACGCCAAGAAAAGATAGCTCTGTGGGTTGAGGACCACCTTCGAGGTTTTGATCTGTGCAGGACTGGCTCTAAGTGTCATTCTTCCACGGTCATTAGCCAGTACAGCTGAGTTTCACTTGTCATTTAAGGAGCAATAGACCTTTCCCGTTTGCTGAATAAGCCCTCTAAGTATTGACAATGAGTGCTCAAAAAGGTTGCAGACACAGATCTTATCATAGCACCAAATACCAAGGGGTGCAGCAGGTGTCCAAACAGGGTCGGAGGGGACGTTCCACTGACTGGAAGCAGCAAGGTGAACAGGAATGAGTCAACATTTACATAGTTTGAACTTTGAGGAGTCTCCAGGCATTGACAATTAACGACGTGTCTTTATCTTGTAATTGCAATTTCCGTCAGACTACACCTGCAATTTCAGTTCCAGTAAATTCTCTCTCACTTTACAAGCATTAAACACTTATTAAATTTATCATTTGAAAAAAGGCGACTTGCAGTACCTGCCCCCTTACGGAACAGATCCTAGAAAGATGTCCACGGACAACGAGAAAGCGGTTACTCATGTTGTGAAAGTGCAATGTTACCATAAGTATAATACATTTATGGTTATTAATGTGACTCCTTATATCAGCATTCATCCCCTTTTTAAGCACCAGACCGGAAACGGACCTGTTGGGGATAATGTGCACAGCATCACACGGTAGTCAGCTACAGAAGTTCAGGGTACCCTGCCATAAGTGGATGTTATATATGCAAAAACGGAGCCCCTAGAACACACCGAACTCAGCTGTGTGAACTTCCAGATGATGAAAGGATGAGCCCACTCTGATAGCATGGAGAACTGTAACTGACAGGTTTACTTAATTCTGTTCAGTGAGTGAATTTACTATGTTCTAAAATTTGCAATTGATGCAAGGAACGTTTTTGAAAAGTGGGGAACAGCGTTAATAACATACAGTATGACATTGTCCCGACTGTTGCTGAGCATCATTTAAGCTGAGGCGGTACAGAGTCCACTGATTAGAGAGTAAAGGTACTGATATGAAGGATCCTATTTTTTGCATGGATTACCGATTTAGATGGTGCAGCCCAGAATTCATTTGGTAGAGCATCATGGGATTGATTTATATGCCCAGACACTACATTTTCCTTGAAATAGACGTCAATTAAATTTATGAATCTTAATATAATTAGGAAGGAACCCGCAACATTAAAATGATTATTTAAAAGCTAAAGGTGTACAATTATTTTAAAAAGTGTCCATAGAGAAGACAGGGCCATAAAGAAATAAAGAGGTGCGGACCCACTACCTACTCACAGGAAGAAAACAGGAAGGAGGAGATCTGAAGAAGAGATGAAACTTGGGTTCTGGTTATGGCGAGAACAGAACTGCTTGTGTCAGGGAAGAAAGGCCTCGAGGAGTAAATTCTGTAAGAAAGAGTTGTAAGTTTAGATATTAGTAAGGCAGTTAACATATCTAAAATTGTGTTTGTGATTTTCTGCCTTTGATTGCTAGTGTTCTGATGGCAGCACATTCATGAAAGATGTATAGCGTATAAACCCGCGGCGCCAGATTACTTAAACTGCCTGGGTGGAAATTGTTAGACCTGGCAGCTTTTTGGCGTGTCTCCCCTGTCTTTTTGCCTTCTGAACCCCTGTTTTTATGGTTTACTGGACTCTGTTTTTGCTGTTTATTGTCTCTGCGCACTTTACCACTGCTTATCAGTGCTAAAGTGCAAGTGCTTCCTAGGTAAATTGTACTGTTGATTGATTTATCCATAATTGGCATATTTGATTTACTGGTAAGTCCCTGGTAAGGTGCACCAGAGGAGCCAAGGGCCTCTAAATCAAATCCTACTAGTGGGCCTGCAGCACTGATTGTGCCACCCACATCAATAACCCTGTAAACATGGCTCAGACCTGCCACTGCAGTGATTATGTGTGTAGTTTGAAACTGCCAATTCGACCTGGAAATTGTACCTACTTGCCAGGCCCATACCTTCCCTTTTGGTACATGTAAGGCACCCCTAAAGTAGGCCCTAGGTAGCCCCATGGGCAGGGTGCAGTATATTTAACCCCTTAGCTGCTGGGCCTTTTCCCCCCAGTGCTGAGCCCTTTTTTGGCTATTTGGGGTAGTTCGCGCTTAGGGCTTCATAACTTTTTGTCCACATAAGCTAACCACGCCAAATTTGCGTCCTTTTTTTCCAACATCCTAGGGATTCTAATGGTACCCAGAGTTTGTGGTTTACCCTGGAGGAGACCAAGAAAATAGCCAAAATACAGTGAAAATTTAGTTTTTTCCAAATAAATGGGAAAAAAGGGCCGCCGAAGAAGGCTTGTGGTTTTTCCCCTGAAAATGCCATCAACAAAGGGTTTCTGGTGCTGAAATCACTATCTTCCCACCTTTCAGGAACGGGCAGACTTGAATCAGAAAACCACATTTTCCAACACAAATTTGGCATTTTAGTGGGACATACCCCATTTTTACTATTTTTGGTGCTTTCAACCTCCTTCCAGTTAGTGACAGGAATGGGTGTGAAACCAATGCTGGATCCCGGAAAGCTAAACATTTCTGAAAACTAGACAAAATTCTGAATTCAGCAAGGGGTCATTTGTGTAGATCCTACAAGGCATCGCCTGCTCACACCACAGCCTGGGCAGCCCCGACAATGACGCTCCTGCTGACACCGGCACCGCTGCCTGCACTGTGGCTTGTGGACACCCACCGCAGCCCTGGTCCACCGACGTCAGCACCATCCACTCCAGTGTAGTCACTAGGCATCCCTGCCTGCACTGTGGCCTGTGTACACCGCTTGTGAGAATCACAAAGCACCGTCCCGTCCCTCACCGCTGGTATGGGCCTACCAATGACAGCGATTCAGCAACGACGATGCTGCTGCCTGCACTGTGACCTGATGACACTGCACATCTCAATGCCCCACTTCACACCACAGCCCTGGTCTCACCGACGCCGCTGGACGCCTTCACTGAGCCGCTGCCTACACCGTGACCTGTGTCCACCGCACATCGTATCGTCCCCTTCTCACCGCACCCCCGACGGCATCCACGCCAGCGCTCCTGACTTCATCAGCCCGGATTTCGATCCGCAACGCGTGTGACTTCAAGGGCTCCGGAGTCGGTTCCGGAACCGACTCCAGAACCGACACTGGGACACCGTTCTCCGGAGCTCACCGTTCTCCGGAGCTCACTGCGAGGATCATAATGCCCTGCAATTCCAAAGGTACGGTTAGCGTGTCTTCCCAACACCATAGCTTCCCCGCGACGCTGCAGCTGGCCTGGACTGTTGGTTTTGTTGATCATGACGCCATGATAGCCCCAGGTGGAGCTTTCGTCTTCAAGGAACTGTATACATTGGCTATTTTTGTAAAACCATTGAGGTGTCCTTTTGTAGTGTTTGCACTGCATTACTGTGTGTTATGTGCAAATGCTTTACACATTCCTTCTGACTTAAACCTGACTGCTCGTGCCAAGCTACCAAGGGGGTGAGCAGGGGTTATCTGAGTGGGTATCTCCCTTATTCTGACTAGGGTGTGGGTCCCTACTTGGACCGGGTGCAAACCGACTGCCAACTAGAGACCCCATTTCTAACAGAAATATATTGGCCCGAGCTTAAGCCGCTCCTAGTTACATATTTTGCAATTTTTTTATTTATATACTAGTAAAGCACTAGCTTCATATGAACACTTTAAAAGTCTTTATCATCATAGCTAGTGAACATATTATGACCACAAAAATTACTGTATGGATTTATGGAAATACTTGGGTAAATGCTGCTTATCCAGAGTGAATCTGTATGAGAAGCATTACTTTCCGTTGTTTTATATTTTGTCTGTGCCATTGAAGGAAAGGACTGATCCTAGGGATGCTGCTGATTGAGCTGGACATTGCTGTGAGCCAATAAACCAGTGAGCCTCTGCATCCACTCCAACATCACTATTAGTTCTGTATTTGACCCTGGACATTGTGTGATTACTGTGTTGTGTTGAATTTTAGCTCTAGTATAGTGCTTTTCTACAACAAGCAATGCCCCAAAGTGCTTTCAGGATGGTTGAATGGCTGGAATAGGTTTGGCTGAGCTGTGACCTCAGAACAGTATATTTGGGAGTCTTGAGTGCAGTGTGGAGATTTGACGTGATCATGTTGCAACATTCATATAGCACTGCATTATTACAAACAATGATGAACGAAAGAGTGAGGGAGATGTGATCCCAGTTTGTGCATGCAGACCAGTAGAGCTTGTAGTCTGAGATCAGCTGAGACCATGTGTTAGGGAACAGCCACCTCTTTGTTGCTTTTTTCAAGTCTAGGTGACATTGGATTACCCTTATTTCAGGCCAGAAGGTGATACAAAGCTTGTATTTTGATCCCGAGAAAAAGCATCTGTTGAATGAGGGAATCATAAGAAATGGTTCACTCTGGACCTGAAGTTCCTCAGTGACTGAGGGCCTGATTTAAACCTTGGCAGTGTTACCGCCAAGCCGTGTCGACGGTGGACCCTAGAAGACCGTCAAGTCAGCATTTTTCAGGCCACCATATTTAGATATTACGGCTCTGCAAGCACCGGACTGGAGACGGATTGCTGATGGAGGGAGACGAGGCAGGACCCAATGGTGATTCAGAGACATTAATGTGCCAAATAGAATAGTGCCCACCACGATCAGTGCATTTACAGCAGACAGATTGTGGCTTTGCTGCGCATCATGCCCCAACAGAAAAAATATGATCATAAGCCAGATCCCAGGTGAATTACAATCAGTTTAAAATATTGTGCTCTGAGGCATAATGGTGACCACTGTTTCCATGCCAGAGAGTACTTCATGGGAATGCCTGTGTCAGAAAATAAAACACCATGACCCTGTATTTTGTAAGGTTTTTCTGCATTTTGGTATCCAAGTCAGAGCTTTTAAGCTGATGGGAGATAAAATGATGGCCAACATCTATCCAGGAAACTCAAGGGAAAGCAGTTTCAGTGACAGCTAGAACTCACAAGGAAACAGTGACCCTTGTGAGGAAATATTGCCAGTTTTCGAGAAAAGCTAAACATTTGCTTTGATGTAGAAGATGCAAACTCCTCTAACTTTGGGATGTAGGCAAGACTAAGCTTGCATAATAAAACTTTAAACTGCTGCTTTCTGCTCAGGTTTCATATTTTTCTCCTGGGTCTTCTGATTTTAGTATTTGTATAACAATGTTCCCATACAAAGTATTGAAGACTGCAGAGGCATGGAGTTGGGGCTAGACAATATTCTGCTGATTCATCCAGCAGTAATGGCAGAAGGACTCTTGGCTGCTGTGACAATTAGCCTTTTTTTGACATGATTAGCTCCCACTTGTTGCCTGGTGTATGATGTGGCGTAGAAATTGATAGTGCCCAGGGCCCCTTCTAAGCAGGTTCCCTGGGCCGGAGCTCTTTCCCTAAAACTGTTGTGATGCATTGGCACAATTGTATACACCTTTAGCTGACACTGTAAATCCCTAGTAAAAGGTACTAAGGTACCCAGGGCATGCAGTACTAAGGGTAGGCTCCTGAGGGCAGCAGCACTGATTGTGCCACCCTGTAGAGCCAAGCATCCAGATACACCCAGCAATGCCACTGCAGGCTGAGTGTCCTGGTGCAAACCAAAAACACCAACTTGACAAGGCACACTGCCTGTGTGCCCTGTCCCCCATACACTGCATATACTAGGAGTAAGACACTCCTCTGGCAGGCCGTCCAGCCCTAGGGCAGAGTGCACCATATGATAGGTGTGGGCATAGCTGCATGAGCAATATGTTCCCGCTATGTCCTTGCCAAACCTGGGAAATAGTGAGTGAACAGAGCAGCCATTTTTAATACATGTGCTGGACACTAGTCAATATGAGTTTCCCAGCTAAATGATGGCCATCCTGACCCTGTATCAAACAACTCAGAATGATAAGCCCAACCTGGTACCAGTATTGGCTTTATCCCAAAAAGTACCCAGGGGTCACCTTAGATGTGCCCACAAAAGCTAACTACCCTGTCATGGTTTCTGACTGGTCCTATCCAGGCTGCCACTTTCAGACTCCCAATCTACAAACCTTGGGGGAGAGGCTCGACTCTCCAGTTTGTAGAACAATGCTCTTTCTTGGTGGAGGGGCTAACACCCCCTTCCTCAGGAATGTGCACTGCCCTGGCGGTCAGCTTCAAAGGTGTTACCACCTTTGAAACTCGACCCCCAGGACTGCTGCTAGCCGCAGATGGTCAGCCCCTTGGCAGACTCCCACTTTTGGTGGGAGCAAAGGCAGGAAACTACACAACGGGTAGGAGGAGTGGCCCCACCAGGCATTTACCACTCCTAAGGTGTTGCCTGCGAGTTGGACACTCCATTTCATTTTCCTCCATCTTAAATGGAAGTTAAATAGTCAATGAAGGATAGGGAAGTGACCCTTCCCACAGGAAGTCGTCACTGTAGTAGGTGTAGCCACCCAAATGTAGGTGCCCCATTGGACACCACCAAGTCCCCCCTAAAACGCCCACTAAATTCAATTTTTAGTGGGGACCCCTAGACCCAGTAATCAGATTCAATGGACAAAAAGAAGACCAGCACCAAGAAGATCCAAGGAATGAGAAGCTATGGACCTACTGCATGAAGAAAAGGCGCCAAATCCTGGCTGCTGCACCCAGGACGCGACAATTGCCACTGAGGAGATTATGGAGACTGGAAGAACCCTAAAGAACCCCAGAGGACCTCAAGGCTTCGCCAATCATGCAAGAACTCCTTCCAGAGTGGAGGTACCACTCTTCAACAAAGAAGAAACCAGTAACCCAATGGGGTCACTTCACTGGCCAGTTGCTAACTCCCGAACCAGAAGTCGCAGAAGTATTTTCATAAATTGGTCTTGAGTTATTCCTTTGAGTGTGTGAGTTGCATGATTGATACTGTGATTACAACAAATGCTTTGCAATTCTCCAAGATTAGCCTAACTGCTCGACCAAGCTACCTCACAAATTAGAGCATTAGGTGATCTAGTTTCTACCTCTGTAAACAAACGTGTGGTTGCCTGGAACAACTTCACAGTGTGCCTAGTTTTGCAGACTACATAGAGGGCCAGCCTCCTACATTTGGTGGATCAACAGTGGGATAAAAACTTTGCATTTGCTGATACCACTTTGTCAATTTTGTGAACAAACGGATACCTCTAAAAATTTCCTTTAGTTAATTATTTTTGATTTTTTAATTGACAAGGGCCATGGTTAGGTCCCTACAATTTTAGCAAAACGTTTTAAAAGCCCTTATTTTAGTTGGCCTATCCAAAAAGGGGATTCTGAATTTCTAAAAAGGTCCCAACTTTAGTAAAGTAAAAATGACAGATGCAGAGACCAAGACCCATGAGCTCGACCTGGAACTTTATGAGGCACATAGTTATGGCCAAATAAGGAGACTCTGCTGGAAAATGCCTCAGTGCAGTGAAACTTAAGTTTCTGGTGGCCCGGTATGAAAAAGACAACCCCCCCAAATGAAGTAGAGGATGATGCATCTGTGGTGGGTGAAGAATATCCTGTGGATAATGTGCATGAGGGTAGCTCATCTTCTACCATAAGCTTTAGAGCACCAACAGAAACACACCTGGACATTGCCTGGCTGACCAAGAGTCTGGCCGTAGAGAGTCAGCTCTTGGAAATAGAGAAACTGAGAAAAGAGTTGGGCTTAGGACCCATCTCTGGTGACAGCATACAAGCGTTGAAGGAGAGATCTTTCAACATTAAACTCACAAAATGAGTTGTCCCTCCCTTCACTGAAGGGAATGATATTGTCAAATGGTTTTCTGCCTTTGAAAGAGCCTGCACTGGGTGGGAAAGTGAGACAAAGCATTGGGGTACACTGTTGTGGGAGTTCTTCTCAGGAAAGTGCAGGGATAGGCTTCTGACACTGAATAAGGCAGATTCAAATCCTATGACCTCATGAAGGTACTCTGATTGAGGGCTTTGGATTTACAACTGAAGATTACAGAATAAGGTTCAGGGAGGCTTGAAATGCCCAGAGCCAAACCTGGGTAGACTTCATGGACTATTCAGTAAAAACGATGGGTGGTTGGTTAGCTGGAAACAAGGTACAAGATTATGATGGGCTGTATAACCCATTCATGAAAGAGCATCTGCTGAGTACTTGTTTCAATGATAGGCTACATCAGCATCTGGTAGACCTGGGCCCCCTTTCCCCTCAAGAATTGGGAAGGAAGGCAGACCAGTGGGTCATAACAAGGGTGACCAAAACTACCACTGGTGGGGGAGACCAAAAGAAAGAGGGCAAGAAGCCACCCCGAGGGAAAGATGGGAGCCAAAGCAAAAATAACAAAGAGTCATCTCAAGGCCCCCAATAATCTGCACAGGAAGGTGGCACCAAAGACTCCTTACAGTCTAGGGGTGGGAACAAAGGTAGACACTTTAATCACAGCAAGGCTTGATGCCATGATTTTAAAGCTAAAGGACACCAAACTGGAGACTCTAGGTATAAAAACAAAAAGAATGCTTCTCAGTCTGCAGTAAATGTAGTTGCCAATCTCCAGATGGTATAAGAGGTGTGGCTTGACCATGTCAGTGACCCCACAGCGCTAAAATTAGTCACTGAAGGTGGGGAAGAGTAATCCTGCGCTGCCTGGCCAAGAAATATTCAAAAATACAGGCAGGACCCTTTTATCAATGGGGAGAAAGTAGAAGCACTGATGGACACATGTGTCAATGTTACCATGTTGACTCAGCACTTGGTCTACTCAAATCAGTTCCTGGTAGGGAAGTCTTATCCTGTTACTAATGCTGACAATGAGACAAAGTTCTATCCGGTGGCTATGATAACCTTTGATTGGGGGGTTAGTAGGGCAAAAAGAAGTAGTTGTATCCTCAGCCATCCCAGGAAATTGCTTGCTTGGAAATGACCTGGAGCACTCTCCCTGGGCTGATGTACAACTGAAGACCCATGAAGCAACACCAGGGATCAGAGTAAACTTCAGAGAGAAAAAGGAGAGCTGGATCCTGAAATAGTGGTGCAGCCTCCCAAGAGAAAAGGCAAGCCGACTGGGGGACCAGCTTCAAAACAGATTACAAATCAGTATCCCTCTTCCCAGGAAGAGGATTCAACCTTCTTGGAGGGAACTGAGCCTGAAGAGCTTGGGCCTTACTACCCAGAGCTCTTGGGCCCAGGAGGGCAGAGGACCTGCCCAACTCTTGAAGGCCTGAGGCAGCAAGCTGCACAAGGAGAGTTAGGAAATGTCATTGGTACCCACATGGTTTATAGGGAAGAGGGGCTCCTGTACATTGAGGCCAGAGACCTCAAATCTTGTGAAACCAGGAGGGTGGTAGTGCCCCAGCAGTTCAGAGACTTTCTCCTCGCTCTAGCCCCTGACATTCCCCTAGCTGGGTATCTGGGCCACAACAAAACTTGGAGTAGGTTAGTTAAGCACTTTTATTGGCTAGGAATGTCCAAAATAGTGAAGGAAATGTTGTCAATGCTGCCCCACCTGCCTGGCCAGTGGCAAAGCAGGTGGGCACTTAAAGGCCCCCTTAATGCCACTACTTGTGGTTGGGGTACCCTTTGAAAGAGTAGGGGGTCAACATTGTTGGCCCCCTTGACATCAAACAGCATCAGGACACAGCTACACACTAGTGGCAGTGGATCATACCACTAGATATCCGGAGGCTATACCCCTTAGGACCATTACCTCACCTGCAGTTGCCAAAGCCCTCGTGAGTATCTTCACCTGGGTAGGTTTCCCTAAGGAGGTAGTATCAGACAGAGGTTCAAACTTCATGTCTGTATACTTAAAACAGAATGTAGGGGTGACATATAAGTTCACCAACCCATACCACCCACAAACAAATGGGCTGGATGAAAGATTCAACCAGACTCTAAAAGGCATGATTGGAGGGCTCCCCGAGGAACTCAAAAGGAGATGGGATGTCCTGCTTCCTTGTCTGCTGCTTGCCAATAGGGAAGTGCCGAAAAAGGGAGTAGGTTTTTCTCCATTTGAACTTTTGCTTGGGCATCATGTTAGGGGACCACTAAGTATTGTTCGCGAAGGCTGGGAGAGGCCTCTCAAAGAGTCCAAGCAAGACATTGTGGACTATGTGCTGGACCTACGTTCAAGAATGACTGAGTACATGGAGAAAGCCAGCAAAAATCTTCAGACCAGCCAGGAGCTACAGAAGCTCTGGTATGACCTAAAATCTGCTATGTGATGCCGCAGTCCACGGTCGGGCTGGCAGTCCGCGTTTTTGGACACCGGAACGGCCGCAGCCCATTTTTTGGTGCTCGTTTGGCATTGTGTGCCGTGGTGCAGCCCAGGAGGCACATTTTGTGCTCCTGGTCGCGCCACAGCCCATACCAGCCTCCCTGACTTTCCCTTCCCACTTACCTTACTTGGGTCCTTTTTCTACTTCTTTTTTTTTCTTCTTTTTCTTCTGTCTTCACGTCTTCTTTCTTCTTGGTCGTCCATATTGGTTTCTTCTGTGGTGGTTGTCTTCCCAGCAGTCCCAGTTCCTTTTCCTTTTCTACTTGGCTTTCTTTCTCATTCATTTCTATGTGGCTTTTCCCAATCCAGGATGGTGTTGTACGTTCTTCCTGTTTTGTCACTTCCTGTTTCATGGTGTATAAGCACTACAGTTCCCTCCTTCCTTGCGTTGCAAACACTTCCGTCCTGGTGGTGATCCTCGCTCCTGTTTCCAGGTCCTTCTCGCTCCTGCATTTTTCCCTGCGGAATTGGTTTCTATTTTTTTTTTCATTGTTTTTTTCCTCTTTTTCAGGAGTTCCTGTGATAGAGGTTTTTTCCCGTTACTTGGGCTTTTTCCTCTGGGACTCCTTCTCAAGGGTACGGTTTGCTTTGGCGTGTTCTAGTCAGCAGCACTGTAGTTACTAGAAGGGGTCGTCCTTATCTTGGCCAGTCTAGAACCAATAAGGAAACAAGTACTGCTGCCTACAGCTGTAAGAGACCTGCAGACCGTGACATGCTATGGTGGAGTTCCAACCAGGGCAGAAAGTTTGGGTGTTGGAGCCGGATGCTCCAAGGGCCCTTAAGGACAAATGGTCTGGGTCCTATCCCATACTTGAAAGAAAAGAGGAGGTCACGTATCTTGTTGACCTAGGCAGTTGAAAAAAAACAAAAAGAATCATACGTGTCAACTGCCTAAAACCCTTGTATGACAGAGCTGATGTGACCATGCTCATGGTTACAGATGAGGGAGAGGAAGATGAGAGTGAGCTTCTCCCTGATCTCCTCTCCAGAAACCCCCAAGATGGTTCATTGGCTGGAGTGGTCTTATCAGACACCCTCACAGAACAACAGCAAACCGATTGCTGGCAAGTCCTCAACCAGTATGCTGAGTTTTCTCTCTGACCCTTAGGAAGACAAACTGGTGTACCCATTATGTGGACACTGGTGACAGCTTGCCTGTCAAGAACAAGATTTACAGATATACCATGTCAGAGAGCGTATCCAAACAGAAGTTAAAAAGATGCTGGATTTAGGTGTCATTGAACCCTCTGAGAATCCCTGGGCTGGCCCAGTAGTTTTAGTTCCCAAACCTCACTCCAACGGAGAGAAAACGGAAACTAGGTTTTGTGTGGACTACAGAGGTCCCAAGTCTGTGACAAAAACTGATGCACACCAAATCTGAGGAGCTCATAGAAAGACTAGGGGCAGCCAACTATCTGAGTACTTTTGATTTAACATTTAAGTACTGGCAGATTTGTCTGACCCCAGAAGCAAAAGAGAGGTCAGCATTCTCTTCTCCTAGTGGGAATTATCAGTTCACTGTTGTGCCCTTTGGACTAAGGAATGCACGTGCCACCTTCCAGAGGTTGGTGAACCAAGTCCTTGCTGGACTGGAAACTTTTAGTGCATCTTATCTAGATGATATAACTGTCTATAGTTCCACCTGGCAAGATCACCTGACCCACCTAGGGAAGGTCTTTGAGACTGTGCAGGAGGCAGGCCTCAGTATCAAGGCCAGTTAGTGCCAGATAGGGCAGGGAAAAGTTGTTTACCTGGATCACCTGGTTGGTGGAGGACAAATACTACCCCTTCAAACCAAGATTCAGACTATTCTGGCTTGGGAAGCGCCCACAACCCAGACACAAGTAAGGGTATTCCTTTGCTTGACTGGGTAGTATAGGAGATTTGTGAAGGATTATGGCTCTATAGTTGCCTCCCTCACAGAACTAACCTCCAAGAAAATGCCCAAAAAGGTTAACTGGACAGTGAGTTGTCAAAAGGCCTTTTACACTGTGAAGGAAGCTATGTGCTCTGCTCACATCCTACACGCACCAGACTACTCCAGGTCATTCATAGTCCAAACATATGCTTTTGAAATGGGGAGAGGAGTGGTCCTTTCCTAGAAAAATGATGATGGACATGACCAGCCAGTTGCTTTTTTTAAGCAAGAGACTACTCCCTAGGGAACAAAATTGGAGTGCCATAGAGAGGGAAGCCTTCGCTGTGGTTTGAGCCTTGAAGAAGCTGAGGCCATACCTGTTTGGCAGTCACTTCATGGTTCAGACTGACCAAAGGCATCTCAGATGGCTACAACAGATGAAGGGTGAAAACCCCAAAATGCTCAGGTGGTCCAACTCCCTACAGGGAATCAACTTTCAAGTGGAACACATACCTGGGACTGCAGATGCCAATGCAGAGGGCCTTTCCAGGTTCATCCACTTAGATGATGAAGACTCACTAAAGAAAGGGAAGTCACATTCTCTTTCATTGGGGGGTGGGATAGTGTGAGAAATGGCCTCTTTTTGACATGGTTAGCCCCCACATTTTGCCTGATGTATGATGTAGCCTAGAAATTGATAGCGCCCAGGGCCCCTGCTAACAAGGTTCCCTGGGCCAGAGCTCTTTTCCTAAAACTGTTGTGATGCATTGGCACACATGGATACACCTTTAGCTGCCACTATAAGTCTATAGTTAAAGGTACTTAGGTACATAGGGAATATGGTACTAAGGGTAGGCTCCAGAGGGCAGCAGCACTGATTGTGCCACCCTCTAGACCCATGCATCCAGATGCACCCAGCACTTCCACTGCATGGTGCAAACCAAAAACACCAACTCGACATGGCACACTGCCTGTGTGCCCTGTCCACCATACACTGCATATAGTATGAGTAAGTCACCCCTCTGGCAGGCCTTCCAGCTCTAAAGCAGGGTGCACCATATTATATGTGTGGGCATAGCTGCATGAGTGTATGCCCCCACTATATCATTGCCAAACCTGGGACATAGTGAATGAACAGAGCAGCCATTTTAATACATGTGCTGGACACTGCACAATATGAGTGTCACAGCTACATCATGGCCACTCTGAACCCTGGGTTGCTTGGTATCAAACAACTCAGAATGATAAATCCAACCAGTATTAGATATGTACCTAAAAGTACCCAGGGGTCACGATAGAGGTGCCCCCTGCAAAAGCTAACTACCCTGGCATGGTTGCTGAATGGTCCTATTCAGGCTGCCACCTGCAGACACCCCAACCTAAAAACCTTGGTGAGGGGCTTGACTTGCTGGTTTGTAGAAAAATGTCCTTCCTGGGTGGAGGTGCTAACACTCCCTGCCTCAGGAATGTGCACTGACCAGGCGGGTAGCTTCAATGGGCTTACCGCCTTTGAAACTCAACCCCCAGGCCTACTGCTCGCAGCAGATGGTCAACCCCTTTGCAAACCCCCACTTTTGGCAGGAGAAAATGCAGGAAACTATACAAAGGGTAAGAGGAGTGGCCCCACCTGGCATGCACCACCATCTTAAGTGGATGGAAAATAGCCAGTCAGGGATAGGGAAGTGACCCTACCCACAGGACGTGGTCAATTAGTTGGTGTAGCCACCCAAAGGTAGGTGCCCCATTGGACACTGCCAGGTCTCCCAAAATGCCCACTAAATTCAATGTTTAGTGGGCCCCCCTAGACCAAGTAATTAGATTCTACTGAAAAAAAGAAGACCAGCACCAAGAAGATATAAGGCACGAGAACTGTGAACCTGCTGCACAAAGAAAAGGCGCCAAACCCTGCCTGCTGCACCCAGGACCCGACAATCGTCACTGAGGAGCTGCTGGACACTGGAAAAACTCTAAAGCACCCCAGAGGACCTCCAGGCTTTGCCAATCACCCAAGAACTCCCTCCGGAGTGGAGGTACCACTCTGCAACAAAGAAGAAACCAGCAACCCATTTAGGGTCACCTAACTAACCAGTTGCTAATTCCTGAAACGTAAGGACAAACCCTAAAAGTCTGCCAAGCTTGGTGACACTGCGCCCTCCAGTGGACAAACCGTACCAATACCCTGGGTATTGTCCAGCTGACATTGGACACCAGGAAAACCGGCCCTTCCGGGGCTGAAAAAGGACCAGGAGGAAGCCCCAGTTGACAGACATCAGGAACACCCTAACCCTCCCACCAGAGTGCCCCCAATGCCCTGCATATGATCCCTGAACCAACTTACTTCCAGATCCAAAGGGCATCTTTGCGCACAGCTCCTGGCTCACTGATTCGTTCCACACCCAGCCGCCCTCTGCCCTGCAATGAAGAACCAGCTGTGCCCTAAAGGTCCCTCACCCTTTGCAACCTCCACACCCCACGGAGACCCCAAAGAACCACCTCTAAACAAACCTGCACAGCCCTTTTCCAAGTAGTCCACTGCAGTGACCCTGCACCAGCTCCAGAGAGCTTTCACCGCTGCTCCTGCCGGAACAGGGAGCCGCCCGCAATTCTCCAGCTGGCACAGTGTGCCCACTGACGACCTAGACCAACCTGCAAAATAAGAACTTGGTAAAGCAACTGTGTGATTTTGTATGTATTTATATGTATTTTTAAAGGTGCCATTCCATTGATTCCTATGGTGAGTAATTATGCATAAAAAATACTACTTTTACGAAACCTACAAAAGTCATATCTCAAAAAGTACTTAACGAATTTTGATAATCTTGATTTTAAAAGTTAGATAAAAATTCGAAGTGTGTTTATAAATTGGTCTCGAGTTATTCCTTTGAGTGTGTGAGTTGCATGATTGATACTGAGTACAACAAATGCTTTGCACTTCTCCAAGATTAGCCTAACTGCTCGACCAAGCTACCTCTAAATTTGAAGCATTATGTGAGCTAGTTTTTAACACTGTAATCCAACGTGTGGTTGCCTAGACCCCCTGCACAGTGTGCCTAGTTTTGCACACTACATAGAGGGCCAGCCTCCTACACCTGCTCAAAGGGACACAGGTCCAGCACACCTTGGGTAGTCAGAGGCATAGCTTCGGGGGGGGTTTAGCGTGGTACACCCACCTCATAAATATATATTTATTTCTGATAAATAGTAGGGTACAAGAGCTTACAGCCGGGTATGGTGAGGTGTCAGTGGATTTCACTGAAGATTTTTACATACACACAGACAAAAACGCACACACTACCTCTCTGTCTTAAAAAAAGCTTTTTATTTTTACAAAATCTTTTGTTTTTTTCTTGCTTAGTACCAATCTGCATTCCTATCCCTTTGCACTGCCCTCAAAGCCTCCCTCATGCTTTTTAACATTAAATGCCAGCTCACACTCCCCCAATCTCACTGACCAAGCTACGTCCCTGCAGGTGGACTAGGATTATGAGGTGACCCATGTCATCAGTGACACCCCTTAGCCCATATAGACAGTCTTTTCTCAAACTAGGACTTTCTGGGAGTTGTAGTCTTAGTTTATTTACACAGTACCAGACACAATAGCACAGCTGAAAGTGATGATTTGCAAAAGGAAAGCCCATGACCGGAACATGGTGCCACCAAAAACATGACAAGACCTGGTAAACTTACAAGAGCCTCATCTCTCCAAACAGAATCTGACTCACAGGTCCACCTTCCAGCTGCTTCATCAGGTGATATCTGTCAGTGCCAGGATCATCACATCTCAGCAGACCTCATTCTTCGAACGACTGTGGAAGTATTAAACGTGCAAAGGGTTACTAAGTACTGGCCTAAGCTTGAACTTTCAAGTGAGTGATATTTTGCTGCGAGTAGAGACTTTCTGTGACTACATCTACCAGCATGCAATGGGGAAGACTTGCAGCGCCTTGCCAGTAGTGTGCAGTTCAACAGTTGTGATACCTCAGCAGCTTATGTATGCACTACATTATTTATAATAGAGCTTTTACCCAAAGTACGTGACAAAAAATAATCATTAAGTATGAAAAAAGAATAAGTAGGTAGACATGAGCTCGCAGTTTATCAGGTATGGATATGTAGAAAATGGTATCAGGCTCAGTCCATAATTTAGGGAGCCAGTAATGTGAACGAATGAAAACATAAAGCTGAAAAAGGAGGATGAACAGGGAACCAGAAAGGGAGGAAAATCAGCAGAAACAAGTAAAGAGGAGACAGGCATTGAAGACAATCTGAAAACCATTAGGAGACGGCGCAGCCAGATCTCACAAGAAAGAGGAAGACAGTGTAATTGAGCACAGTACGCGAAAGTAAGCTGAAAGAAACAAGACTTCAGAATGCTGAATATCTTGAGGAAAAACAGGTATTTGGGGAAAACAACGGCAGGCGGCGAGCAATAGTGAGTACAGTAAAAACCACTGGAGGCAGAAGAGATTTTGAAGGAGCAAATGGCGAAGAAGATAAGATAAATACACTGCATGATAAATGGGGGAGCAAGACACGGAACCCCAAACACATTCTATAATGCAACTACTATTCACGGCAGGTGAGAGCAGAAGATGAGTAACTTGACTGTAGAGGGTCTACACTCAATGACTCAACCAGCCTTACTGACATAAAACACAAGTGGGACATCAACTGGGCCATCGAAGTAGAGAACAACACATGGAGGGAAGTCTAACAGCACCTCCAAAGAGAGTCTAGGAGTGCACGCTTCAAATATATCCAGTGTAATTACACACATAGGACCTATCTGATACCAAAGAGACTCAACAAGATACGTGCAACACGTACGAAGATGTGCTCCAGATGCCCTTCGAGAGATACAGGTTTCTTTCATATGTTTCTATATAATGTTGATTACCCTGGACTTAAAAGGTTTTTGAGGGCGATCAATGATCTGCTGATGGAAACACTACAAAGAGAAGACTCACATACACTGAACAATGTCTGCTAGATTTAGTGCCTTGCCCTAACTGAACAAGGTTGGCAACAGGATTGTGGAGCTAACTGGGTTATTGTCCCAGAGAGCCTTAGAAATCTCATGAGGTCCAGTGAGAGCTGATGCAAGGGGAGGTCAAGAAATCGGCCATCAGTGACAGCACAACCTATCACGGCGAGGAGTGGGGAGGTGTCCGTAGATGATCAGTAGTACATGTGTGTGATGAGATGGCAGGTACCACACAGGCTGAGACTTTAGTACTTTCCCTAAACACACTTGAGGAGGAACAGCGAGGACCCTCACTAAGAGAGATGCTGTGCATCTCCTTAGAGAACGGGGAAGTGAGCGGAAAGAGACTTAAAAAGAAGCAGTGGAAAGATAGGAAAAAAGCCCCTTTAGAGCAGGTTATGAAAAAAATTCAAAGAGATCAGGCAGGGCAAACCCAAAACCCTCACGTGAAAGAAATACTTGGTATAATAGGGCCAGAGCAACATGGTCTCGATGTGCAAAGGTATTTTGCATTTCCAAAGCATATCAATTGCGAAAAGAAAACGGCTTGCAATGACAAAATACTTTTTTCAAATAGACAACATTCCTTTTTTCGAGTCAAAATGGCATTCCATTTTCCAAATAGGGTTTGGTCACATTTTCTGAATTACAAATTTAGAGATGTGTGAAAGAGGTGTTCCCCTCCTAGTTGCAAGTAGCAAAGGTTTATATCAATGGTCTGTTAATGCCAGTCCCAGGGCAAAATGTTAATTATGCTGGCATAACTGACATAATTTCAGGAATTTTGCTTACTCTTGTTAAGTGAATTTTCTGAAATTGCACTATTATGCAAATGCCGCCTAAGTACTCCACTCTGGGCAGCAAAATGATGTTGCAGGATTGCTGCGAGCACGCAACGAACCAGAACACAAGCAGCTATTGTTCCCAACACTTGTTTTTGTGCTAGTTTTGTAGCGCAGAATGCGTCCTTGCATCATAGTTGGCACATGGATGCATTTCACACTGAACTATTGTGCTAAATGACAAATTTGCATTTCACATAATAATGTGAAATTTCACATAATTTTCCCAAAGTTTTGCTGGATTGTTAGAAAACATGTTATGCATTAGCGCTGCTTTTTGACGCAATTGAATTTTGTAAGTTTGCGCCATTTTTGCATCAATAAGCGACACTAATGCCGCGCTAAAAAAATATAAATATGGGCCTTGGTGTGCAATTTGACCATGCTGGCTTGGGCTCATAATTACATCATCAACAAATACTATATGGAGCCCTTTGTGATGCTATAGACATAATCAATCACTTGTAAAAATCTGCCAAGATCTCAAATGTGTCTGAGATGTTTGTTTGATACCAGCAGCTTCGTTCATAGACTATAGAAATGCAAAGCACTGTTGTTACTGGGGAGAGGCTTCCTGTCTTGATAAAAAAGCAAACTGATAGAACTAGAACATGTTAATGCTGTAGATAATATTTTTTGGGGTCTTCTATTATATGAAACCAACAGATTTAGGGCCTGATTTAGAGTTTGGTGGACGGGTTACTCCGTCAAAAATGCGACGAACATCCTGCCCGCCGCACTATAATTAAAATAGAAAATAATGGGATCATAGTACAGCGGACAGGATATCTGTCACGTTTGCGATGGAGTAACTCCCTCTGCCAAACTCTAAATCATGCTGCATGTATCCACTGATTGCAAAGAAACAGATTTCACTGAAATGAACAACCTCTGAAGTAGCTTTTATGTTACAGTGGCTTAGTATCATCACTGTTGTTGATCTGGCTCACTGGTTGTCTATAGAGACCACTGAAGGTCCTTATAGGTTAGCACATGGTACACCTGTTAAAAGCAAGTTATCATTTTAGCTTTGTTGCAGGCGCTGCCCCTAAATCACACCAGCCTCCAAGCCGAGGAAGAGCTCAGTAAGAGGAATGGCAGCACATAGTTTTTCCTTTCTCAGAGTCTCTTCTTCAGACACATAATTCTGCTTGCATTGTTGTAAACCTTGTTTTTTAAGCTTGCCTTTGTGTTTCCAAGGAATGTTAATGTAAGGCCGTTAGCAGTCAGATGCTCACATCTGCATTTGAAAGGCTCTCTCTGCCCTCTCACAAACTGGGTTGATTAGCTATTGATGGTTTACAGGAAAACAAGCACTGGCAAAGTCAATAGGTCAGGACTTGGCTACCGGCCTTTTGGGTTTGCCAATGCTTGTTTTATTTCATCATCATCATTGCCTTTCTTCAAATGTATCTGAACACTGATTACTAAGGCCCTAAGGAGGTTTTGGTGGTGGTGGGCACTACCAGTTTAGGGTGATGCCCTTTGGGATGAAGAATGCACCTGCCACCTTTCAGAGGCTAGTTAACCAGGTGTTGGTTGGACTGGATGATTTAAGTGCAGCATTCCTCAATGATATTGTTGCGTTCAGCTCCACTGAGGAATACTTGCAGCACCTCTGTAAAGTGTTGGAGGCCCTCCAGAAAGCAGGCCTCACTATTAAGGCATGCAAATGTCAAATAGGCAGGGTCTGTGGGGTACTTGGGACACCAGGTGGGGAGTGGCTAGGAGGCCCCCCCAACAACCAAAGATTGACACCATTCTGGCTTGGGAGCACCCCAAGAACCACACTGAGGTAAGAGCCTTTTTAGGCCTCACAGGCTACTATCAGAGGTTTGCAAAGGGGTATGGCACTATTGTTAACTTCCAAGAAGCAGCCAAAAACAGTGATCTGGACTGAGTCTTGCCAGACAGCTTTTGATGCCCTGAAGGCAGCCATGTGAACGGCACCCATGCTGAAGGCACCTGACTTCTCTAAAGAATTTGTTGTGCAGACTGATACTTCAGAATATGGTGTCGGAGCAGTGTTGTCACAGCTAAACAAAGAGGGCCTAGATCAACCTGTAGCCTTCATCAGTAGGAGGTTACTTCCCCGGGAACATAGGTGGAGTGCAATGGAGCATGAAGCTTTTGCTGTTGTCTGGGCACTTAAGCTAAGACCCTACTTGTTTGGGACTCACTTCTGGGTTCAGACAGACCACAGGCCCCTCAGGTGGTTAATGCAGATGAGGGGTGAGAATCCAAACTGTTGAGGTGGTCCATTTCCCTACAGGGGATGGACTTTATGGTGGAACACTGCCCTGGAACAGAACACACCAATACTGATGGTCTGTCTAGATTCTTCCGCCTTAGTGAAGAGAACTCCCATGAGGTTGGGTAGTTCTCCCCACTTTCAGCTGGGGCAGACACATGTTAGACCTGGCATCCTTGGCGTGGTCTCCCATAACATTTTGCCTCTGCTTCCCAGGTTGTTGCTATGTGCTGGAATCTGTTTTTGCTGTTTTTGTAACTCTGGGCACTTTACCTCTGCTGACCAGTGCTAAATTGCAAGTGCTCCGTATGTGAAATTGTATGTGTAATTGGCTTTTCCCTGATTGGCATATTTGATTTACTAGTACGTCCCTGGTAAAGTGCACTAGAGTTGTCTAGGGCCAGTAAATCAAATGCTACTAGTGGGCCTGTAGCACTGATTGTGCCACCTACATGAGTAACCCTGTAAACATGGCTCAGATCTGCCACTGCAGTGTCTATGTGTGCAGTTTTAACCTGCCAGTTCAACCTGGGAAGTGTATCCACTTGTCAGGCCCACACGTTCCCTTTTTATACATGCAAGGCACCCCTAAGGTAGGCCCTAGGTAGCCCTAGGGGCAGGATGCAGTGTATATTAAAGGTGGGACATGTACTGATGTGTTTCACATGTCCTAACAGTGAAATACTGCCAAAAGTGTTTTTCACTGTTGCACGGCCTATCTCTCTCATAGGTTAACATGGGGGCTGCCTTTAAATATCCTAAACGGCAGTTCCCCTTTAAGAGCAGATAGAAATTTGGAGTTTGGGGTCTCTGAACTCACAATATAAAATACATCTGTTAGTGAAGTTGATTTTAGATTGTTAGTTTGAAAATGCCATCTTTAGAAAGTAGGCATTTCTTGCTTAAACCATTCTGTGACTCTGCCTGTTTTGGACTCCCTGTCTGGGTCAAACTGACAGTAAGGCTGTATGTGAATCTCTGCTCGACAGTGATACAAAGGAAGCTGGGGTGTAGCCTGCATATACTGATGATGAGCCATCTGGGCTAGAGTGGAGGGAGGAGTGATCACTTACACCTGAATGGGCTGTGCCTGCCCTTACACACTGCAGTCTCTAACCACCTAGTGTGTGTCTGGGGCCTGCCTGGACAAGTCAGGATCCTGTAAACAACAGAGACTTTCCTTTGAAGTTTGCCTACTTCCAAGGCGGAAAGGGGTATAAGTATTGGACCCAAAACCCCAGACTTTAGATCACTTCTGGAACCAAGATGAACCTCTGCAAAGGAAAAAGAGCTGAAGAGAAGTGTTGCCCCTGCCTGTGACTGTGCTTTGTTCGGCTATCCTGCAGTTGCTGCTTCTGCCTGTCAAAAGGGACAAAGACTGGAGTTTGTTGTGTATTCCTACTTGGGAAGAATATCCAAGGGCTTGGACTGAGCTTGCCTCCTGTTTTGAAGTCTAAGGGCAATCAAAGACTTCCTCTGCCAGCACCTGGACTCTCTGCTGAGACTCCCGCCCTGCCAAGTGGTACCATATCCAGTCCATGGGCCCTTGAAAGGTGAAGTTGGCAGAACAATGTCTGAAATCCATGCACAGAACACCATGTGGGGAAATTTTCAATGCACCGCCTGCAATGCGGCTGAAAAGCTAAGCACCACCCACTTTTCGGCTGAAATCGATGCTCCACCTGCATCGTGGCTGGGAGATCGATGCATCACAGCAGGAGAAACGAGGCAACACCTGCTTGATGCTGCTGATAACAATGCAAACCCCATGCAGCGCGGTTTATGAACAACGTGCGACCGGATTCCTCATGCATCGCTGGGCGTCACAGTTATCGTGAACCTGCGCAGATCCAACGTGCCCTGTCTGGAAATCGACGCATCACTCTCTTGCGAGGGAGGAAAACGACACATCACTTACCCGACCGGACAAGAAACAACGCATGGCCTCATTTGCGAGTAAGGAATCGACACATTGCTGACTTTTCCGATGCACGCTCACCTGTGCAGCTTTATTTTTTACGCAAACCAAGTGTTTTGTGTAAAATCAATGTTTCCATTGTTGTCTATGAAGTAAGAATTGTTTTACTTAGAAAATTCACATCTTGACTTGTGTAAGTTGGATTTTTGTTATTTTGGTCTTGTTTGATTTAGATTAATATTACCTATTATCCTAAACTGGTGTGGTGTCTATTTTGTAGTGTTTTCACTGTATTAGTGTGTGTCTTGGTACAAATTCTTTACACATTGTTTCTGGGTTCAGCCTTTCTGCTTGTGCCAAATTACCAAGGGGGTGAGTGAGGGTTAACCAGGTGTGATTCTCCTTTGCCCTGACTAGAGTGAGGGCCCTTGCTTGGAGAGGGGGTAACTTGACTGCCAACCAAAGAGCCCATTTCTAACAGTAATATATGAAATTTATGAGATTATTACATGCAAAGGAAGAAAATTATAATGCTGGTTATCACACTGGTTGAATAAGAAGCCTATTGTGTGAAAGAAAACAGAAAAGGGGTTCTAAGATTCTCAAAGGAAGGGAAACCTAAGACCTAGTTGCTTAAGGATGGATAGGGTTATGAATAGGGAGTTGAGAGTCATATCTCAATTCAGTGTTGTATCCTGGTCTACCTCAAGCACATCATTTGGAGCCAATAAGGATGAGGAACCATTGATGTAGTACATCTGACAAAAGAAATGTTGTTGCCCAATATGGAGAAGGCATTGACAAAACAGAATCATACACAATGGGTTCATACCCCAATTCTTATATATGCATAGAAAAAGGAATTCAAGTCCCTAGAAAAAATAATATAAAGTAAGCAAAATAAGTTTGAATAACCATATTAGATACAGTATCTGCCATGTCAGTTAAGTAGTGATATATATTTTCTCCATTCCTCCACCGTGTTCAGGCCTTTCCTTATTGAGTCACATTTGTCTATCCACTTGCACTTCAGTCTCTGTAGAGTCAATATAATGTCTCTTCCTCTAGGGGATGGAACCACTTTTTCAATCACCTGCCATCTTAGGTCTTCGGATGTGTCCTGAAGTTCTTTGAAATGTTGAACCATTTTCACAGTGTCAACATAGCATCTGATGCGACTCCTGTGTTGACTAATCTTCATTCAAATCTGTTGAGGTGTCTGGCCAATGTACACCAAATACAATAAACAACATTAGTGGAGGCACAGTTGGGGTGATATTGTACAGGAACCTGAATCTCCCCATGTACAAACTTCTTTGTATTGAGCGTGAATTGGCAAGCCACACAGTTACCATATTTGTAGTGACCCTTGACTGGGTCCAAGCCCATTAATGATGGTAATGAATGGCAAGGCTTTTGGATTCTCATATCTGCACGCACTAAGTGATCTTTGATGTTACTTCCTTTCTTAGAAAAAACAAAGAGGACTATATCTAAAAGGGTCCATATACTTCAGAATGGACCAATGCTCATTAATGATTTTAACAATCTTATTAGTATGTGGACAGAATGTTGTTACACAGACTATTCGATCAATGTAAGATCCCCCCCGAGTTTGTAGAATCACCTCTCTGGGATTATGCCAAGCTCTTTTGAAAGAGTTTTTAACCAATCGCTTAGGGTAACGCCTCTCCAGGAGTTTTTGGCTGAGTATTGACCCCTCTCTGAAGTAATCACTTTTTAAGGTACAGTTCCTTCGAAGACGAAGGAATTGACCAAAGGGTAGGCCATCTTAAATTGCCCTGGGATGAAAACTGTTGTATTGTAGTAATGTATTACGCTCTGTTAATTTACAAAAAAGCGTAACAAGGAGTTGATTATTATCATTTTGCATTTTTTGCATTATGTGTGAGTGTCCTTTGAAAAATATACTGTCTTATGTATATGGCGAATCACAATAAGGCCCATATTTATACTTTTTGACGCTAAACTGCGCTAACGCAGTTTAGCGTCAAAAAGTTTTGCGCCGGCTAACGCCATTCTGAAGCGCCATGCGGGCGCCGTATTTATTGAATGGCGTTAGCCGGCGCAAGCAGACCGGCGCTGCCTGGTGTGCGCGAGAAAAACCACGTACACCAGGCAGCGCCGGCGTAGGGGGAAAATGGCGCATGGGCGTCTTAAAATGGGGCAAGTCAGGTTACGTCGAAAAAATCGTCGTAACCCGACTTGCGCCATTTATTTTCGACGCCCATCCCCCATCAACATGACTCCTATCATTGTAAAGATAGGAGTCATGCCCCCTTGCCCAATGGCCATGCCCAGGGGACTTCTGTCCCCTGGGCATGGTCATTGGGCATAGTGGCATGTAGGGGGGCACTAATCAGGCCCCCCTATGCCAAAAAAAATTATAAAAAAAAAATAAAAAAATACTTACCTGAATGTCCCTGGGGTGGGTCCCTCCAGCCTTGGGTGTCCTCCTGGGGTGGGCAAGGGTGGCAGGGGGGGTCCCTGGGGGCAGGGGAGGGCACTGTGGGCTCATTTTGAGCCCACTTGTCCCTTAACGCCATGCCTGACCCAGGCGTTAAAAAGCGGCGCAAATGCGCCGTTTTTAGCCACGCCCACTCCCGGGCGTCTCTTTTGCCCGGGAGTATAAATACCACGTAAAGGCCTGGGAGTCATTTTTTAGACGGGAACGCCTCCCTTGCATATCATTAACGCAAGGAAGGGGTTCACGCTAAAAAATGACGCACATTCCGGGAACTTTGGCGCTATTCGCCTCTAACGCCATAGTATAAATATGGCGTTAGTTGGCGTTAGTTTAGCGTCGAATTTGCGTCGAAAAAAACGACGCAAATTCGGCGCAACCAGAGTATAAATACGGCCCTAAATGTTTCCCTGTATTGGGGTACTGGTGAATATGATATCATTATGATAACCTTGACAGGAGAGTAACAGTATAAATGAAAACATTTGATCTGATGATTAATTCAATTGCAGGAACTCCTGCCCTAATGTTTATCATTTTTAATGTGAAGATGTACTCCAAAATTGTAATTTATGATTGAATACATTCATAAACAAATGTCTAAATATTTTTCAGTTCTGTACCTAAATTACATGATAGTCCAGTCATATATGGCTCACTCCTTGTGTCCTAGGTTCACACAGAAAATGTATTTTGATGACAATGTATTTTGTAGCAGAAAATTATAGCATATCAGCTGCATGGAAAGAGATTCTCACGTATTTAGGGCCAGATGTATCAAGATTCCAGTTAGCGATTCTCAAATAGCGATTTTTAAGAAATCGCTATTTAAGAAGTGCAAAAAGCAATGTATCAAAATTGAAAATCGCTAATAGCAATTTCTTAAAATTCGCAAGCGCAATTTGCGAGATGCAAATACTGATTGGCTAAAAAAAATTGCGATTCGGTAATTGAAAATCGCAAATAGCAAAAATGGCAAACCGGAACAGCCTGATGACATCACAACCAGGAAGTGAGTCAGCCCATGCTGTTTCCAGGAGCCACACCCACAGGAGCAGAGAGAGAGACACAGCCCAGCACCAGGGAGCCAGCATTGTGAACAAACCAGGACCAAACACCAACATGGCCAATGCTGGAAATGGGAGGGAGGAGGGAGACAGGAAGATGAAGCTCAAATTAAGTGAGCAAGAATTGGAGGTGCTCACTGGGGAGGTTGTTAGGAACCATGACAGACCATTTGACAAGAACTCACTCCAAGTACCTGAAAGTGAGAAGCAGAAACTCTGGTCTCACATCCACACAAAAATCTGCATAGTGGGTGTTGCGCAGCGCTCTGTGGAGGATATGCCCAAGCGATGGTACGACTTGCGTTCCCGTGCCAAAGAGAGGGTGGCCAGCAGGCTAAAGAAGGCAAGGAGTACCGGAGGTGGACCATCCCCCCAGACACCGTCCACCCTCATGGAAGACCTGGTGGAGTCCACATTGCTTCCAGAAGCTGTCAGTGGCGTTACTGACATTAACACCTCAGAGACACCCAGCACCAGCAAAGGGAAGGCCAGTAATTATGTGTATCCCCATATGTGCATGTACAAATGCCCCGTAGGAAATAGATATTAGCTTGATGCACAGTGAAAAGTAGTCAATGTCACATCTTACATACAACACAACTATGCCTTATGGGAGTGGTAGTACACAACATAAATAGCAAGATAGTGGTCAGCCGCATAGAGAAACACCAAAAATGACTTATAGTGACACGATTTAATTGTTTAATTGTACATTTAAAGCAACAATGCAAACATCTGTGAAAAATGCAAAAACTGACATGCTGCACATTGTCCTTGCAGATGACCCGGTCCCTGCTGCTGCAGGATCTGAAAAAATGGAGGAAGCAGTAACACAGCCACAGTCTGACTCAAATACCAGTGAGTCCTACAGTAGTGCTCCTACTAGACGCAGGGCACGGATGTTACTACTCCCAGAGTATAACCTGGACTCAGATGAGATGCCAGAACACGAACCCACACCACCACCAGCGGCTAGTCCCACAGGAAGACAGCAGTCCCTGCGCCAGCGACAGTCAACTCCCCTCAGGAGGCGCCAGACAGAGCACAGATGAAGGAGAGGGCCCATCAATCTTTGGCGGCCTTGAAGCTTCCATGCTGAAGGTGCAGCACCTGCAATGCAAACACATGAGGTCACTGCACAGACAGTTTGTGTCTCACAATTACAATATGGGATTACTACACAAGCAGTTGGAGACTCTGATTGAGCGACAGCAAACAGCAGCTGAAAACACCAAGGAGTTGACACACGCCATTGGGCAACTCTGCACTGAGATATGGCAGGAGCTCGTCAGCCAGCGTAGGCGCCATCACCAGTTCTTGGGAAGGTTTGATAGCTTCTGTAGATCCGTCAATCGGCTCGCAAGTTCAACACCCTTGATATCAGGGTGTGCCGTGGCCACACAGGTGGAGATGGCACATTGCAGTCGCGACGTTGCACAGTGATTGGTGCAAATAACCAACGTACTGGATGCAATGCAAACAGCCTGCTGTACCACAACCAGCGAACTGGGTGTTGGGGATAGTGTGGAGTCCTCTAGCCTCAGCAGTCTGACAGCCCCTGTGATTGATCTGAGGCGTCACAGTGCCAGACACAGTACTGCATGTGAACCTGCTACAAGAGGTGCCAGCAAGGGCACTGAGCACTCAAGTGGAGTGCGTGGACGTAAGAAGTGATATTGAGGGCTACAGGGGGACTACCTAAACATGTAGCAATACAGTTATACTATGATGCTCATAGTGTGACACTGTTTATCGTTCATGTCTGCCTATTGTGCATAGCTATGTCCTATTGACACATTTGTTACCTGAAGTCTAGGTAATAAAGATGATAACTACAGAAATACATATTATTGAAGTGGAGTTGTCATTACTTACATCAAAATGGTTGCACGTGATGTCAGCACGTCTTTGCCTGCCCTCTGCTGCACTGCTCCTGTCTGCTGGTTGATGGGGTGGTAAGGGATCATCATCCTCATCTGAGTCCGGCTCTATGAGTTTCACTGGTATGCCCCTGGTGGTTGCTATGTTGTGCAAGATAGCACATGTGGCCACAATTTTGCATGTCCTCTCTGGGATGTACTGTAGTTCACTTCCACTCTTATGGATGCACCTGAAGCGGCTCTTCAGCAGCCCAAAAGTGCGTTCCACCACATTGCGGGTTGCCCTATGTGCAGCATTGTACCTCCTGTCTGCTGGAGTTGCAGGGCTCAGGTAGGGCGTCAGCATATAGGTGCACACGGCGTAGGCAATGTCTCCTGAATGCAAAGAGAGTAAAATGAGTACTTGTGATATCTGACGTCACACTTACATCAATGCAACATTGTAAACTATCAAATTACCTAGTAGATATCCTTTACCAAACTCCCCAGCTAGCAGTCTTGTATGAATCTCGCTGTGGTGAAAGATGTACGAGTCATGTGTGCTCCCTGGGTATCTGGCCACGAGATCGGTAATGATGTAGGAGGCATTGCATATCACCTGTATGTTCATAGAAAGATTGTTTTTATGGTTGCAATACACATACTCGCTGGCCGATGGTGGACAGATGGCTACATGTGTCCCATCGATGACACCGAAGACATGTGGGAACTGTGCTATCGGGTAGAAATTTATTTTAGTTTGTTGTACTGCCTGTGGGGTGTTAGGGAATCTTATGTACAGTTGTACTCTGCTTAGCGTGGCATTGAGGAATGCATTGAAAAATCTAGAGAGGGCACTCTGTGATACGCCTCCAGCTTCTGCTATGACCCCTTAATAGCTCCCTGAGGCTAGTAGGTGCAGGGAGCATGATACCTGCACATGGGTGGGTATGCTATTAGTCCTGTGTGTTGTGTGCTACAGCATGGGCTGTAGCTCAGCTATCAGGTCAAGTATCATGGCTGAGCTTAACCTGTACTTCTCATACATTTTCTCCTCAGTCTGGTCAAAGAGGGTAATGTGCACTCTGAAAATGCGCTTCTGTCTCCTCCTCCCTCTCCTCAAACCTGCCAAGATCCTCATTCTGCTCGCCATGTCGTAGAGTGCAGCCATTGTGGAAGAGCAGCTGAGGCATTCTGGGCCTCTTTATATAGGTTACACCTGGTTATCACCTGGTTTCAATTCGTGGTAAATTGCATGTGCAAAAGGCCATTCTGCGAATAATCGCAATTTGCGATTTTTTATGCATCGCATTGCGAATCGGTTCTTGCGTGTTGCAATTAGCGTATCGCAAATAGAGTCCCGATTTAGAGGATCGCTATCTGCGATCCACTAATCAGTGTTGCAATTTGCATTTCGCAATTAGCGATTTGGTAATTCATATCGCTATTTGCGATATGCTGTTTGCGACATGCAAATTCATGTCTCATTCGCAAAAATCGCTATTTTAGCAATTCCTTATTTTTGCACTGTGAATGCCTTTCATACATCGCAAAAGGCATTTTTGCATTCGCAAACAGACGATTTTTGCGATTCGCACTGTTTACGAATGCAAAAAGCTTTGATACATCTGGCCCTTAGTCTATTGCTGAGAGCTTACCAAAGTTAAGGTATAAGGAAACAACACATAAATTAATTTAGGGGTCCAAAGATCCTACAATGTGACAATTTGGAAAATCAAACTGAAATACCTCGTTCTCTTTCACCAACTTCACTACTAGGCAAAATAGTCTTTATATGGCTCTACAACAATAGGTCGGAAAGATATGGCATGGATTGTACAAAGTTATAGGTCTGACAGAGAGAGTGAGTGATAGTCACTTTCATGTCTCTGTAGAGATATTGCATGATGAATTTAAAGCAGAGGGACCCCCAAAAATAACATTTCTTTATAGTCACTCTCAAGACCCCGTAGAGATAGTGTGTGATGATGATTATATTGAAGTCACATGAGTGTCATTAGAGTGATGCCTAGGTTGCTGAATAGATAGATTATGGTTATAGTCAAGTTCAAATCCTCTAAAAGATAGTGTCTGATTATAGCCATGTTCTAGTTCCCCTAGAGATAGTGTATCGTGACATAATGCAGTTCATGCAGAAATCGTGTGCAATTACAGTAGTCCTGAGGTCCCCACAGAGCGTGTGTGTGATTTTCGTCATGTTCAAGTCGCCACAGAGATAGTGTGCGATTATAATCATATTCAAGTCCCCACAGAGATAGTGTGTGATTATAATCATATTCAAGTGCCCACATAAAGAATGTTATGATCGTCATGTTCAAGCCCCCGTAGAGATTGTGTACAACAATGGTAAGTTTGAAGATCAATGATCCTGCAGAGAAAGTGTTATTACTGTAATGGCCAGGTCCCCCTAGATCTAGCATTTATTATAGTGACTTTCAAGTACTCATTGAGCTAGTGTGTAATTATATTCATGTTCAAGTACTCTCAGAGAAATTGTATGGTGATAGTCATGCTGCAGTTGATGCCTACCTAGGGCCTAATTACGAACCTGATGGTCTTGTGCCTGCCAGGTTCCCGGATGGCGGTTGTACCACCAACAATGCAGTGGTCCGAGCACCATATTACGACTGTGATGGATGTGCTGCGCTCAGACTGCCAGCACTGCCAGGATTAGTTTTCCTGGCAGTCTTAATCCACCAGGGCAAGACTGTGTTCTCCACCAGTGATTTCATGGCGATTTCACCATCATAAAAGGGCAGACGGAGAACAGCACTTCTGCCCTGCCCATGCAGTTGCCATGGGCAGTGCAGGGGACCCCTGACCATCAACCTTGCAATGTTCACTGTCTGCTTTGCAGACAGTGAACATTGCAAGGGTGCTGGTGCACCCTGCATCCGACATCATTGCCGCCAGCTCGATTACGAATAGGAGACAATGCTGTAGGGTGTTTCCAGCTAGTTTGGCGGGCAGAGACGGTAGTTTCCTCCCGCTGACCTAGCAGGAAACTCGTATTGGGCCCAGTGGGGAGGCAACCACAATGGGGGCAACCTACCCGTCAGAAGTTCGGCATACAGTGAAAACCATCCGCCAAACTCGTAATCAAGCCCATAGTGTGCAATTACAGTAATGCTAGGGTCCCCACAGGGAATGTGTGTGATTAGTCATGGTTAAGTCCCCACAGAGATAGTATGTGACTATTATCATATTCAAGTCCCCACATAAAGAGTGTTCTGATAATCATGTTCAAGTCCCCATAGAGATAGTGTAAGGCAATGGTCATGCTGAAGATCAATGGTCATGCTGTATAGTACGATTACTGTAATGCCCAGTTCCCCACAGGTATAGCATTATTATAGTGACTTTCAAATCCTCATTGAATTAGTGAGTAATTATAATCATGTTTAAGTCCCCTCAGAGATAGTGTGTGATTACAATCATGTTCAAACTCCCGAATAGAGTGCTCTGATAGTCCTGTTAATGCTCTTGGAGAGATAGTGTACTATATAGTCATGCCCAGATCCCTGCAGACAGGGCTGCCTTTTGGCATGAGCGAGCTGGGCCCAGGCACATGGCACCAATCTTCAGAGAGACAAAAAAAACTGCAACATATCTTTTCCTCGGCTCCAGTGATTTTATTTAATGCTTTCAATCACTGTTTTGAACACCTTGTCAGCCCCTTACCTTGCCCTCCCATCTATCTCCAACCCCCTGCAGACACGCATCAACACCCCCTCCCCTCCAAACAACTTGGAACCAGCTTAACAGAGCCAAGGTGATTCAGGTGAGATGAGGGGAGGTGCGGAGATGTGTGTTCAGAGGTAAGTTGCTGCTTTGATGTAGCCAGCTGGAGACTAACCTGTGAAAAGGGGCTGCTGCCTCATATTATTCTTCAGGAGTAGCAAGGGTGGCTAATTTCTTTCCACACAGGGCACTATTGGAGCAAGGACTGGCTCTGCCTGCAGCTATAGTATGTGATTACATTGATGCCCAGATACCTGCACAGATAGTGTGTGACTATAGTAATACTCAAGTTCTGTAGAGAAAGGGTGTCATTTTAGTCATGTTCAGGTCCCCACATAAAGTGTTATGATAGTCATGTGCAGATAGTGTATAGTGATAGTCATGCTGAAGTTCATGAAGAAGTAGTATGTTATTACAGTAACACCGGGTCCCCATTGAGATAGTGTGATTAAAATCATGTTCAATTCCCTACATAAAGAGTGTTATGACAGTCATGTTGAAGTTCCTGGAGAGATGGTGTATTATGATGGCATTCTGAGGTCCCTGCAGAGATAGTATGTTATTAAAGTGATGCCACTGTATCTGCACAGATATAGTGTGATTATATTCATTATCAAGTCCTGCAGAAATATTGTGTGATGATACTGAAGGCCCCAAAGAGATAGTGTGTAATAATAGAGATGTCCACATCCCTGCAAAGATAGTGATTACAGACCTGTAGAAAAGGTTTGAGTGCCAATTATAGTCCCTGTGGTGATAGTATTTTATGGTAGACATGTTGAAGTGCTTGAAAAGACAGGGCCTTATTACCAGTTTGGCGGACAGTTTAGGTCATCTGCCGAACTTCCCTAGGGGAGGTTGCTGCTATAGTGGCTACCTCCCTGCCAGGTCCATTAAGAGTTTCCCACTAGGTCAGCTGGTAAAAACCTGAGTTTTCACCCGCTGGCCTAGCGGGAAATATCCTACAGCATTGTCTCCGGCTCGTAATCGAGCCGGCGAAAATGCTGTAGGTTGCAAGGTGCACAAGCACCCTCGCAATGTTCACTGTCTGCAAAGGGTGCTGGCCAGGGGGACCCTGCACTACCCATGGCAAATGCATGCACCTGTACTCCGCCAGCCTTTTCATGGCAGTGCTACCTCTATGAAATCGCTTCTGGGGGATTAGGACCGCCACAACTGCCAGTCTGCCGGGATCTCTGATCCTGGAAGTGCTGGCGGTCCGACCATGGCACGACTGATGTGTTCATAATGTGACATTCAGACCGCTGCATTGGTGGTGGTCCAACAGCCACAGAGAGTCTGGCAGTCTAATGACTGCCAGACTCATAATGACACCCCCATAGTGTGTGATGATAGCCGTGTTCACACCCCCACAAAGATAATGTGTGGTTATACTGATGCCCTGACTAGGTTCCCACAGAGATAGTGGGTGATTTATAGGGATGCCCAGGCCCCTATAGAGATAGTGTGCGGTTAATGGGATGCCCAAATCCCCACAGAAATGGGGTGTGATTACAGGGATGTCCAGGTACCCAGAGAGAGAGTGCGTATTTATAGGCATAGTCAAGTCCCCATGGAGATAGTGTGTGATTATAGTGACGTTCAAGTCCCCACAGTGATAATGTGCTACAATAATTATGTTGAAGGCCTCAAAAAGATAATCTTAGTCTGGTGTCTTCGTAAATAAATAAATCCATTTGAGTTAAAATATTTAGGGCCAGGTGTACGTAGATGTACGTAGTTGCATTTTCTAAATAGTAACTCCATAGAAATTGTATTTAGGAAATGCAAAATAATATATATCAAAATACCAATTTCCTAATAGTGATTCCTACAAAGTACGAAGTGCTATTAAGAAATTCCAACTAAGAAATCCCATGCCATTTGTTACAATGGGCCGGTTTTGCATTTCCAAAATAGTGATTTCCTAATAGAAAGTTGCTATTTTGGAAATGCTAAACCAGGGATGGCTATGGGCAAAAGACCCCCCATGATGCACTCCAAACATAGTGGTGCACATGTAGAGCACACACACGCCCCAGGGGCATGTGTGTGCTCTATTACACTTAAAAAGCATCTTTGGGTGCTTTTTGAAAAATTGCACATGGTTACCATCAACTTGGAATTGACGGTAATTACATTCCCTAATGCCCAATTTGCGATTCCCTAAAGGGCTTTGTACATCTGAAAAGCCCATTTAACATTTCTTAATGGCCCAAAAATGTGATTTGGACCGTTAAGAAATGCTAAAGGGCTTTGTACAGCTGGCCCTTACTGTGTTTGAGATCACAAATTCTGTAAGTGAAACACAGAGCTGGATTTTCCAGAACAGGGCTAGCCTTCACTTTGTGCAAGAATAGAAGAAATCACATTGGCAATGGTACTACTGACTTTTAATGGAACAAGGCACATTCTCAAAATGTGCCCATGAAAATTATGGTAGATTTTTACAAAGTTGAAAAATCCATTTTTTTTTATTTTTTTATAACGAATTTTTATTGATTTTGCAATAAAATAAAGTAATACAAAACAAACAATACAATTATATACTAAAAATAAAGTAACAAGGCGCCAATGGGCACCAAACAGTGGTCAGCTCCGAAGCCCCAGACAGCACCTTGAGTAAATAGACGGTACATGTCAATACCAACGTGCCACGTATGTGTCTCATTTCCCTCCAAAGGAGTTGGAGGAGTGTGTGAGGGTTCTTCTTTCCACTGTGTCGGTCCGCATCCCAGGGGGTTAAAATGTCAATCCGTCCCACTTCCCCCAGATCTTGTTATACTTACTCGGGCACCCTCTAACCTCATATACGAGCTTTTCACATTGGGCACACCAGTCCATTCCCCTCCTCCATTTGGTCAGGGCCGGAGCCATAGTGGCTTTCCAGTCCGCCACGATGTCTCTTTTGGCCACTAGGCATGCCACCCCCAGCCAGGTACGTTCTGCTCTACGTAGTCCCGATTCTCCCGTAACTCCTAATAGGGATGTCAATGGTGTCAGCGCCACGTCTACTTGCAGAATCAACGAGACCTCACGCGAGATCATCTTCCAATATGTACTGATAACCGAGCATGACCACACCATATGGAAAAAATCAGCTTTAGGGCTCATACAACGGGGACAATCAGCCGTAGGCCGGAGTCCTGCTCTGTGCAATCTGGAGGGTGCAAGGTAAGCAGTATGAAGATAATATGTCTGTACTAGTCGGAGACGTGTCGTCATAGTCAGGGAGTGGGGAGCTGCCAAAGCTTCAGTCCAGTCCTCCTCTTCAAGAGGGCCCACCCATCCCTCCCATTTCCGACAAAGTTCCTCCAGGGAGCAGGCCGTAGTAGAGATTAATGTGCGATACACCTGGGAGACACCTCCCCTGCCCAGATTCCCCATCAGAGCCCTCCTCTCCATAGGACTGCTTACGGGTATGCTATTCCCTGGCTGGACCTGCGTCAGAAGGGCATGTCGTACTTGGAGATACTTGTGGAACTGTGTCTTATTTAGTGCAAAGATTTCTTGGAGATCCTCAAAGGAACGCATGTTCGTGCCCTCCCATACATCACCCAGAGTAGAGATGCCTATAATATCCCATTTCTGGAATCCCTCAAGACCCACAACTTCGCCCAAGCAGGTCCCCTGCCACAGTGGGGTCTGCTGAGTAAGGCGTCCCCACCATCCCGAGATCTTTTGAGCCGTCCGCCATCCCTGCAGCACCACCCCTGTCACCCCAGGGGTCTCACGAGTGATCTTACCACCATATAGGGCGTCAAAGATCTTGGGGTAGGTCAATGTCTGGAGTTCCAGACGGTACGCCGGATCTGTCCAACCCCCCCCCAACCAGTCGTTGATCACTAGTAGTTGCGTCGCCAGGTGGTAGTAATGGACATTAGACATTCCCAAGCCCCCTTCATTAACATCTCTCTGACAGGTTTTAAGCGCTAGCCGGGGACGGGTACCACTCCATAGAAATTGGCGTGCTAGCGAGTCCATGTCTCTAAACCATTTCATGGGGATAGGGTTAGGATAGTTTTGAAGGAGGTAGAGAAGTCTGGGAAGGGCCATCATCTTATAGAGTGCGATTTTTCCCAGCAAATTAAGAGGAAGGTCCTTCCAACGTTGAAGATCGTCTTTGATTCTTCTGGTTAAAGGTGTGACATTGAGCTCCCATGCTAATTCAGGGAGCATTGCGACCTGCACCCCCAGGTATTTAAAGCTATTTCTTCGCACTGGAATACTTTGTTGCCAGTCTATACAATCTCTAGATTGATGGAGCGGAACCAACAAGGATTTTTGGTGGTTTAGGGCGAGACCCGATGCCTCCGAGAAGACATCCAGAATTTGCATGATACGGGGACCGCTCCTGGCCGGATTAGCTATGTATAATAGGACATCGTCCGCATAAAGTGCCACACGGTCTTCTGGACACACTGGCCAAGACCAGCCTTCCATCAGAGGATCCTCTCGAAATAACTTCGCCAGGGGTTCTATTATTAATGCAAAGAGTAAGGGGGATAATGGACATCCTTGTCGGGTACCACGCCCGATCGGGAACACCCCTGAGACCACTCCGTTTACTTGGACCTGAGCCGTCGGATTAGAGTAGAGCAGTCCCACAAGACCTCGGAACTTGGGTCCAAGCCCGTTTTTTATAAGTACTTGTTCAAGATAGGACCAATCCACTGTATCAAAGGCCTTCTCGAAATCAAGTAGGAGCAGCGCTAGAGGGGTGTGTGGCAGGATTTTACGGTGTGCTAAGGCTACGTGTAGACGCCTAATACAGTGTCTGGTGCTCCGCGTAGGCATGAAGCCGCATTGGTCAGGGTGCACCAAGACGGGCATTGCCTCTTTTAATCTATTGGCGATGATCAAGGCTAGCACCTTGATCTCAGTGTTGAGGAGGGAAATAGGCCGATAAGCCGAGCAATTTGGCGATGGGGGCTGGGTCTTCGGGATTACTACTATTGTAGCAAGGTCAATCCCTGAGGGGAAGTGACCTTTCTGCTCGGCTTCTCTATACATCTCAAGTAAGTGTGGGGCCAGAATGTCACTACATTTCTTGTACAGTTCCGCAGGAAACCCATCTGGACCTGGTGTCTTGCTTGAAGCCAGACTGGCAATCGCACTCGTTACTTCCGCTAGATCAAGTGCTTCGTCCAGCCAGTCCCTAGTCGCCTGAGACACTCTAGCGAGTGTTATGTCGTTCAAGAGGGGGGAAGCTTTTTCAACCGTAGGCCGGGGGTGTTCTGCGTATAGGCATGCATAATAGGAAGCAAAACTCTGTGCAATCTCGATGGGTGTCTTGTGAAGGGTACCTGTGTTATCTCTAATTTCGGGAATGATTCTGTTAGCTAAGGGTCGAGTGGCCAACCAGTGTAAGAGCTTCCCATTTTTGTCCCCCCAGCCATAAATTCGGGCGGACGATGCCCTCCACATATGCTTCGCTGACTCAAGTGTTAGGTGTTTAATTTCCTCTCGGACCCTGGTGAGCTGCCTCAATGTGGAGATTTCGGATAAGACTGCTTGCTGGCGTTCCAGTTTTAACGCTACCGCTTCTAACTCAGACACACGTGACTCACGAATGCGCTCACGTGCTCACAAGAGGCACTTAGCCTGCCCTCTTAAGGTAGCCTTGTAGGCAGCCCATAGCGTGCCTGACGACTGGACTTTTCCCACATTCAGTTCAAAGTACTGCGCGAGACGATCTCTAATCTCGAGGACACAATCTTCATCTTGCAAGAGCCAAGCATTTAGGCGCCATACCGGGCGCCTGGCGAGGTCTACTCCGCCCAGTCGGACTCGCAACGGTGCGTGATCCGACACCCCACGGGACAGTATCTCTGCTCCCGTGACACCGGAGAAGTCCATGGCCGGCATAAATATTAGATCAATTCTAGAGTGTGTCTGATGGGCAGCCGATGTGTGTGTATATTGACGCTCCATAGGGTGCCAAGTTCTCCACACTTCACATAGGCCTAGGCTGTCTGCCCAACTCTTAAGGCCTGTGGCTCGGGCAGACCTGCCCGCTGTGACATCTCCTGACACATCTAATCTAGGGTCTAGAACCGCATTAAAGTCTCCTCCTACTATTGTGATTCCTTGGGGGAGTCCCGCCACCACCTGTCGAAGTGAACATAAGAATGAAAAATCCATTTGTAGCCCACATTTTATTTTTGGAGTGAGAAACAGGAATTCTTTAACACGCCTTGTGTTTTTTGTACAAGAGTAGAAAAAGGTAGTTTGGCAGTGGTACACCTGCCTTCCTCATGGAAAAAGGCATACTCTCAAATATGTCTGCGTTAACTACAAGACTCTTAGACAGAACTGAAGGCCCTGTTGTTTGAAAGCCAAATCTTATACTTGAGTGTTACAAATTAATGAATTACATTTGCACCATACAATGTGACACATGCGTGATACAAACATCTAAGTCAGATTTTTTAAGCCATGCAAAGCCACTCAGCGTGGCTCTGAAGGCTTAAAAAATATGGAGTAATGCAACGCAGTGCAAATCACTGCATTGCATTACTCTGCCCTGGGAAGGCATCCTTTAGATTTTGCATGGGTATTCCAATGCAACTTCCATGGATGTTGACACATCCCCAGATTTACAATAACTTGTAAACCTGGGGATACGCTAAAACTTACACCTTACCAGGGAAGGCATAACAAGGAGGCGCCCCTTGCTTCAAAAAAATAATTCTGCATGCAATGGAGGCACTCCTGCACCATGGTGCAAGGGTCCTGTGATGGTGCTAGGCTACCAAAAGGCACAAGGGAAAGGACAGGAACGCACCATATTGCCTTAAATGCAGTGCATTTAGGCCTTTTCCCTCTCATGCAGTGCAGTGCAGAATTGTGACTTGCTACACTGCACTGCATTACTTCCTCATAAATAAGGACCTACATTCCTAAAGTGAGCTGATATGCCTTTTGTGTAAGAGCAGAGACAGTCACTATGGCTTGTATATGTCTGTTTCATAGGAATACATACATCAAAATGTGCTGTTTATTTAGAAAAGTCTTTCACAACATAAAAACTTTTTGAGAAGCTCAAATGTTGTTCATTGGTGTATGTAGAGTATACAATTAGGATACCCCAAAGGGGCTGGTGAATCCTATGCTCTAGAATAGAGAAAGGCAAGTTGATAGTCATGTGCCATGTGGAGCCGTCGCCAATGTCCTAGCCCAGCATTCCGTTGGGCCGGTGGGCAGATACACTGTTGTTTATACGGCTGGCAAGGTCTTAAGGGGGATGGCGGTCTATGTTTAGACCGCCAGCATGAACAAAGCGGGGAATCCTGCCGTGTTCATAATGACCCCCTATATCATTATTATGAATATTGCTGTATTTAACAGTTTAATTTAACATATTTATAATAATATTGTTTTTAATTTAATTATAAATATGTTAATTTATTAGTTCTTGATGTTAGTATTCTTAGTATACTTTTCACTCTTTTTTAATACAGAATTTGTCATTTTGAATGTGTAATTTAGTTTTTATATTTAATTAGTGTTAGACTTGGCATACTTGGTGTGGTCTCCCCTAACTTTTTTCCTCTGTTTCCTAGGTTGTTGATGTGTGCTGGGCTCTGTTTTTTCTGTTTTTGTTACTCTGGGCACTGCTATCCAGTGCTAAGGTGCAAGAGCTCCTATGTAAAATGTATGTGTAATTGGCTTTCCATGATTGGCATATTGGATTTACTAGTAAGTCCCTAGTACAGTGCACTAGAGGTGCCCAGGGCCTGTAAATCGAATGCTACTGGTGGGCCTGCAGCACTGGTTATTCCACCCACATGAGTAGCCCTGTAAACATGGCTCAGACCTGCCACTGCAGTGTCCGTGTGTGCAGTTTTAAACTGCCAATTCAATTTGGCAAGTGTACCCAATTTCCAGGCCTAAACCTTCACTTTTAATACATGTAAGGCACCCCTAAGGTAGGCCTTAGGTAGCCTCATGGGCAGGGTGCAGTGTATGTTTAATGTAGGACATATACTAATGTGTACTAATGTGTTTTATATATCCTGACAGTGAAATACTGCCAAATTCAGTTTTCACTGTGCAAGGCCTATCTCTCTCATAGGTTAACATGGGGGCTGCCTTTAAATATTATTAAAGTGCTGATTCCCTTTGGGAGCAGATAGAAATATGGAGTTTAGGGTCTCTGAAGTCACAATTTAAAAATACATCTTTTAGTAAAGTTTGTTTTTAGATTGTGTGTTTCAAAATGCCACTTTTAGAAAGTAGGCATTTTTTTGCTTAAACCATTCAATTACTCTGCCTGTTTGTGGATTCCCTGTCTGGGTCAGTTTGACAGTTGGGCTGGTTGCACCTCTCCTCTAGACAGTGACACAAAGGGAGCTAGGGGGTAGCCTGCATATCCTGATGAGCCATCTGTGCTGGAAGGGAGGTAAGGGGGGTCACTCACACCTGAAAGGGCTGTGCCTAGCCTCACACAATACAGTCTCCAACCGCATGGTGTGTGTCTGAGGCCAGTCCTGGACAAGGCAGGATCTTACAGACAAGAGAGACTTTCCTTTGAAGTTTGCCTACTTCAAAGGCAGAAAGGAGTGTAAATAGTGGACTCAAAACCCCTGAAACATAGATCACTGGAATCAAGAGGAACCTCTGCCAAGGAGATGAGCTGAGGAGAAGTGCTGCCCCTGCCTTTGACTATGCTTTGTTTGGCTATCCTACAGTTGCTGCTTCTGTCTGTGAAAGGGGACAAAGACTCGACTTTGTTGAGCATTCCTGCTGAGAAGAATCTCCAAGGGCTTGAACTGAGCTTGCCTCCTGTTGTTGAAGTCTCAGGGCCATCAAAGACTTCCCCTGCCAGCACCTGGATTCTCTGCTGAGACTCCTACCCTGCCAAGTGGTGCCCTATCCAGTCCCTGGGCCCTTGAAAGGTGAGGCTGGCAGACAAGAACTGAAAATCCACGCACAGAATCCCATGTGGGGAAATTTACAACGCACCTTCCAAAATGCGGATGATAAACGATGCGCCGCCGGCTTCGTGGCCGAAATCAACACTCCACCTTCATTACAGCTGGGAGATCGACGCATTGTGTCTGAAGAAACGACACGCAACACCCGCTTACAGAGGCTGCTAATGGCGCAAACCCCACGCAGCTTGGTTTTCTGATACCGTGTGACCGGATTTCCACGCATCGTTCCTGGGCATCCAAGTCAACCGACTCTGCGTGGATCCGAGGTGCCACTTCTGGAAATTGACATATCACTCTCTTGCGAGGGAGAAAAAAGAAGCATTGTTGACCCGACCGGAGAAGGTAAACAATTCCAGGGCCTCACTTGCATGGAAAAAAATCGACATATCGCTACCCTTTTCCGACGCATGCTCGCCCGTGCGGCTTTATTTTTTCAGCTAACCAGGTGATTTCTGTAACAACAGCATTCTCATTGCTTTCTAAGGATTAAGACTCTTATTTTTTTTTTTATTAATATCTTGACTTGTGAATGTATGTTGGATTTTTGTCGTTTTGGTCATGTTTGATTTAGATAAATATTACCTATGTTTCTTAATTGGTGTGGTGCCCATTTTGTAGTTTTTTCAATGTATTGCTGTGTGCGCTGGTACAAATACTTTACATATTGCTTCTGAAGTTAAGCTTCCCTGTTCGTGCCAAGCTACCAAGTGGGTGGGCAGGGGTTAACAGGGTGTGATTCTCCTTTACCCTGACTAGAGTGAGGGTCCTTGCTTGGACAGGGGGTAACCTGACTGCCAACCAAAGGCCCCATTTCTAACTGTTAGTATTTTTTAATGGTTGTTGGGTTTGTAGAGGGATGGGGGAGGAGGTTAATTCACTTATAAAGAATTGTTTTTTAAAGTAAATTGAATATTTATTTGGTTATTAGTTATGCAATTTTTAAAATTGTTTAATTGTTATATTAATTATTTAACTCTAATTTGTGATTTTTAGTTGTTATTGTTTAATTAGTGATTTATATTTCAGTAGTGGGTTGTTGGATTTGTGGTTGAATGAGATGGAAAGTTATTTAAATTATAATTGTTTTAGTAAATGTTTTTTAAGCTATTTAAATATTTAATTGATAATTAAGGGCCTAATTTAGATCTTGGCAGCAACGGGTCTACTGCTACTTTTTCGATGGAAAACCTGTCCACCTGCTTGGTTGTCCACCCGCCTCATTTAGATGTTGGCGGTCCCATAGATGATAGCCCACCCATGTCTCACTGACTCCGTCATGGGTCCCTATCCTCTGCTATGGTGCCATTAGGAAAAGTGGCTGGTGGTGGGACTCCAGTCATACTTATCACCACGTAGATTTGGATGTGCCTTACCACCAAGAAAAAAGTGGCTATTCGACATCCACTTCTGACTTGGCAGATTGGGGAAGAAAAGGGGCGATAACTCCCCACTTTTCCTGATTCTACTTCCATTTCCAGTAGTACACAACTGTACCACATCCTCCGTTGCTGCTGCCACCGGATCAAATAGAAAACACAACCCCACCATTGTTGTATATGAAGGTAAGGAACCCGCATTGGCTGTGCACGATGGGTGGAAGGGTCACTGCACATGAGCTCGGGACCACTGCAGACATACATGTCACAGTAATATTTTTAAATTTGTGACATGCATATATCGGAGACAGCAGTGGCTCAGACACGGATGAGGACACACTTGTACACAACACATCACACACAACTATCATTGTGGTGTCAGTATTTATTGCCAAATAAATGCTGGCACCAAAATGAAGGTACTGTCACACCTGTCAACTGTGTCCATGTGTGCATATTTCAAGGGGACATGTTCCTGTCATGTTGTGCTTCGAGTTGTGTGTGAGAGTATGTGTGTGTGTGTGCGATTGGATTGGTGGGGTGGAGGAAGGTGTAGTGGGTAGTGTGGCTATGTCAGTATGTTTGCACTTGCATATGGCATTGATGTTGTTTAGTATGTTGTGTGTAGTGCTGCTGCATGCCACATTCAGGGGAGTGTTGTGGTGTGGCGGTTGTCATTGTGATGTGTGTAGTTGGGATGCTGTGTGAGTGTGTATATGAATGTGTAGTTGTGTTGGTTGTTGTGTTTTTGTCATGTAAGGGTGTAGTGTCAATTGTGTGTGTCATGGATGTACGTCAATGTGTGTTTTGCGGCATGTTTATCTTGTTTTGTGGTGTGATGGCAATGGCTTCTTGTGTGTATGTCATGTCGTGTGTGTGATGCTGGGGGACACATATTGCAAAGGCACAGTGTGTGTGTGTGTGTGTGTGAGTGACTTACCTCTAATTCACGGCCACTGCCATTGTCTGATGTCTATTGGGTCTCGCAATGTTCTCCCTCTGTCAGCAATCTGCCGTCAGTACACCGCCTGCAGGACTATAACATCTAAATACAAGCAGCAGGAATCCACCTGCCTGATGACTAGGATAACCACTCTGTCACTATGGTCAGTGGCTCAGCTGCAATACATCTAAATATGGTGGGCCAAACACTCCTGCCTTGATGGTCTTCTCTGGTTCGCGTTGTGGCGGTTTGGCAGCAACACCGTAAAGAGCTAAATTAGGCACAAAGCAATTTTTTATGATTATTTATTATGTACCTTATTTGTTGTATTAATTATTTAGGGCCATATGTACGAAAGCTTTTTCCCATAGACACAGAATGGGTAAAATCCTTTGGTACATCTGGCCCTTAGTGATTAAATGATAAGTGTATTTAATAATATCTCTAAACTATATTTTGTATTTATTATTGTTTTTAATTGTATTTGTTTCAAGTAATTAGTTCTATTGTTCTAGTTATAGTATAATTTTAATTTTTGGGGTCATTTTTTTGTTTAACAGGGATGAAGGTGAATTTTATTTATATGTATTTAAATCTTTACTTTTTTATATTAAAATGTACTTTTTCAAATGTATACAGCATATATTTTTCAGTATAAACATGTTTTAATAAATTTATGTTAGCTATTTTTTTTTTTTTTTTATATTCTGTGTTTGAATAGTATATGTAACCTTCTGAAGTATACTGTTGCTAACACTGAAGTTGGAATAGTTAGTATAACCCTTCAAAAGTCTAACGCTTTTATTACTGTTACTTACATTGGATTGGGAATACCAAATCTAACCTCTCTGAAGTACAACACCTCTCCTAATTTTGTTTATGTTGGAGCAGGAATTGCAAATGTAGCCTCACTGAAATTCAACACTGCCTCTAATTCTGCTTATGTGGGGGTGGGAATAGTAAATCTAACACCTTCCCTACTGCTACTTAGATTGGCATGGGAATAGTAAGTTTAACTGCCCCAAAGTCCAACACTTTCCCTGATTTTGTTTACGTTGAAGGGCGGAAAGTAAATGTAACCCCTTTTAAGTGTAACACTTTTTCCTACTTTTATTTAAATTATTTATTTTTAGCAGTTTTTTGTTTTAATTTTTTAATTATAGATATATATGTATATATATATGTTAATACTATTATGTAAAAATATTTTTATGTGAAGTTTATTTTTATATAATTTTTTTTTTAAATGTTGTGTTTTTGTTCATATATTTTTATGTTTTAATTACCTGTAATATATTTTTTTATTGTTTAAATATTATTTTATATTGCATTAAATATGTATACTATACATAGACGTATATATATATATCATGTAGATATCTGTTAATAGTGTTAACTAAAAATGTATATTATTTTTACTATGCAAATAAGGTTACATATATTTGCAGAATAAAAACTGTTGTTGAGGTACTTAATTTATCTTTGTGGTTTACTTCTTCCCAATACAGTATTTCTCATTCAATTATATGAGACAGTTGTTACTATGTTAAGAGTTGCAAGTCCGTATTAATGGTCATTGGTGAATGAGCTTCATGAGTATGATGACTGTGTGGTATACACCTTGCGAGACAGGTACAAAATACATATCATATAGAAACTAAAAGTATAAAAAACACTTTCCCTTCATGAGATCAAACACATTTTATTGGATTGTTTTATGGTTTTATAGATTACTATTAGAGATAAGAAGAAACATGTGGATGTAATTGTAAGAGAGCTACCTTTATTTGTATTAGGTTTGATGAAAGCAATACTTGTAAATGTAGAAGTCTATGATGGATTTTGGAGCAAAATCACAGGGAGACATCTTATAAGTTGAACGTTTTATTTGCATTTCAACCTGCTGCATGCATGCACTATGAAACATACTTTGTGCATTTTGATTTTTAATTGGTTCTGTTGGTTGGTATCTTTTTAGCATATATTGTACTTTCAGGTCTCTCTTAGCACATACTATCTTCATATTTCTTCTTGTAAAATGTCACAAACGTATCTGGTCAGTGTTTTGCACTTCTTACTAGTAGTTTCTTTATGTTTAGAAGCTAAATACTTGGTCATAGGTAGAGATTCTCCTTTCTACCTTATTATTGGCGAATATCTGAATTGTTATATATTTTGTAAACATTTATTTTTGACCTGTTTGATTATCTTGAATTGGTCTAATTGTTGTTCTTTGTTTTTCCTTTTATTTCCTTGATCTGCTTTTATATTCGGTTTTGCTGTAGACCTATATAAACTAAGCAACATGATGCCCATTTCTGTTGCAAATATGCCTGTATACATTTTTAGTTCAAGGCTTATGTTTTACCTGAATCAGGAATAAGCATTTAAAAAAAACTCTTAACATAGTAACAAGTGTCTGAGGTGGATCCAGGACTATGCAGTGTTGTTATTCGGTATGCAGACATTTTATAGTGCTGGCCACAGACTTCTGAGCAGTGCTCTGGGCACCAGTAGTCATTATTTTACAAATTAAGTACTGGCTCTTTTAGCCATGACAGTGCATTAACAGCGCACCTCTTTAACATGGGGCTCTGGTTGAAATTTTGCTCAAACTGTATTCCCAAATAGATGTAAGACCATACAGTTTTGGAACATATTGGAGCCGAAAAACCTAATTACTTTAGCAGAATTATGGTCAAAGCTCAAGGTCCTAGTTTTTTCAAAACATATCTTAAGGTAATTTATCTCAGGTAGTTCAGGTTCCTTTGTAGAACCACTGCAGTCCTTTCAGGAAGTACTAGGGGTCAGCTTAATTCAGGGATCAGATATGATTGCCCCTTAACTTTGAAGGACTTCTTGAACAACCAGCCTCCTTTGTGAGGTCACTTAAGTATATGTTAAAAAGAAAATGGCAAGTGCATAGCCCTGGCTCATGCTGGCATGGCTACGGTTAAGTCTACAGTAATATCTCAAGTAACTTTAAGGGTTGCACACACTGTACTACAGACATCACATAAAATGTGGACTTCTGAGACTGTTAGTCTGATTGCTGGAGCATCATTTTATATTGTGTCCCAAATTGTGTTAAATACAATCAGACTATGGGGGTTATTCTAACTTTGGAGGAGTGTTAATCCGTCCCAAAAGTGACGGTAAAGTGACGGATATACCACCAGCCGTATTACGAGTTCCATAGGATATAATGGACTCGTAATACGGCTGGTGGTAAATCCGTCATTTTTCCGTCACTTTTGGGACGGATTAACACCTCCTCCAAAGTTAGAATACCCCCCTATATGCTGAATACCACACTTTACTCACTTAAATGCATAGAATTATTGAACAGTTTCAGAAATATAACACAATTCAAAAGATATGCAATGCTTGATACATCTTGTTTGTGTTCTTGTCATGCCTTTTAGAATTCCAACACTTGATTTGAAATCCTATTGGAAACCTTTTAAAAATATTTCCCCCAGTTTTCAATATCCATATCACTAACAAATAGCCCCAGTTACATGCGCAGCAAACATCCAGGTGCATAGCCACCTAAAATGTAATAGAATGCAGTAGCTCATGTTATAAGTTACCCATAAGAAACAGTGCATAGATCCCCTTGGGCACGTTGTAGACAGGGCCACTGGAATTATGCGACGGGGAGGACCAAATTAAACAGCATGGTTGACTAAATTATGTGGCAAGAAAAGGCACATTTCGCAGCATATTGCAGTACATTTTAGGATCGTATTATTGTTTTCTTATTTTTGCACATTACTACCGACAAAAGTTTCATCTTGTAAGTACCAGTTTAACACAAATACAGCAATAAGCAAAGGAAAGGAGACCAGTCAACCTTTGCGAAGGGTCCTCCACTGTGTGGCAACATGAATCTCAGAGTTATTAGTAACTTTTAATCTATTTCAGATGGAAATAAATGTTTTTTGTTAAAATCTGCAGATTACGCAGCAGATGATGGATTATGTCACAAATGCTGAAAATCCTTAAATATATACCAAAAAATGCGCAAAATCACATGATCCTAGGGACAGACTTCATGGCAAAACCCCATTATAAATGGAAAGACTAGATTACCGAAAGTACTTTATTAAAATAAATGCTGCTCATGGAGTGCTCTTGTAAAGAGTTCTTTTGTGAAAAGTGCTAACATTTAATTGGGAAGGTCAAGATAAAAAACACAAACACACATTGGCATGGAGTCAGCATTTGTGTATGAACACGCATTTAAGGAAAAATTACTGATATCATCGCTGCTTCTAAAAATAAGTTTTTACTTTGAATTGCAATATAATTCCTTTTGTAGGACATGTGCTTCCAATGCAAGTTGCGCTTTTTACATAAATGAAAGGAAGGTAAAGGGATACAGCTCTGATAAAGTTTATTTTTCATTGCAGAACATTCCATGTATGCTATGGTTTTGTCCAGGTGGCTGTGTTTATTGAAATGCAACTAGTTCACCTTCAGACACCTGGGCAAGGGAGATAGAGCCACTCAGTTGGAGCTGTGAGTGTCAAGGTCTAGGCCCTTTTTCATGCAGGGTTTCCTGGTCTCTGGCCCATTTGCACATTTTCCTCGGCCGCTTCATGACAAAAGGTCTCTCTGCTTGCATATTTTCAGGAGGGGGAATGGGCTCCACAGAGGACTAGACACCTTCTGAAATGTTCTCAGTTTTGCAGCCACGGGGTGAGGGAGCTTCGATTTTCAGGTCCGTGAGAAGGAGCCTTTCAGTACACTAACATGCTCACTTTGAAATCCAGTCTAAAAATCGTCATTAATCAATTTTTAGTGAAATAACCCAGAGCACATCCAGAGAAAAAATGCAAATTGTCAAATCTCTGACATTTTTAAAATTGAATAAAACTATCTCTGCACCTGCATTAGCGAGGGGATATTTCTGAAAAACACACAGGACTTTTGATGTGACTGTGATTGTTCGTAATTTAAAGTTTATCTGTTCCATTATGGCTACAGACATGGCTTTTAGGCACTAGTTACTAGCAAACCTACTAGTTAACTAAGAACTTTAGTCCTTAAAAGCTGGAATCTCATTCAAGACTATGGGCCTTATTACGAGTTTGCCAGTCTGTGGACCGCCATTGGTGGCGTTTGCGGTCCGACTACCGTCGGGCTGGCAAGCGAACCGCCATATTACTAGTCAAGAGGGCCTTTGGAGCAAATATCGCTGCGGTCCCGCTGGCACCGCCAGGCAGCACAGACAGCCGCGGTCACGAGGCTGTACAAACAGGCCGGTGGAGCCAGTGTTTCTGCCGGATACATCATGAGGTTGCACACTGCCAATGTGACAGTAGTGGTCCAACCACCACATCTCAGCAGACGGAAACGGGGCGTATAAAGGAAGACACTCACCTACAGGCAGCCTTACACGTCCGGTGCCGCCATGGATCCCATCACACATGTTATGCCAAAGCTAATGATCATCGAAGGTGCACAAAATCCACACCGCCATGGATGCAAAACAACTACCTGTGTCATTGCGCTCAGCAATAGATTGTTGCGCCGTCAGCCACATTACATGGGGGTCACGGTACTGGCACCAAGAACACTTGTCACTGTGTCCCAGGTCAGAATCATACACAAGGAAGGACCCATTCACAGTCACATATTGCCCCCTTTGGGCAGGTCACTCACACTGCACCGCAACACTACACAAAAACACACATCTACTCATCTCAGGTGCAGGGACAGTGAAGTGTACACAACATTGTGTCACATAACACCAACAACACAGCAACATCACATCTACAAATACAACTCACACACTCACATTGCATACATTCCATGGACTGTCATCACATTCAACACACATATGTATGGATGTGGCATGAAACACAAACACCACTCCCATTAAACAGCCCTGCAATGGACACATACATATGACCCACATTGCAACACAATGGAAGGGCAATGAGATGCATAATAGACAGAGAGACAAATATACCAAGCTCACTATGCAAACAATACCTGCACAATAGGGGTAGGGGCATCAGGAGCACCCAGGGAAGGAGACTGCACTGGGACACATCACACTTTACACATGCCTCTTAAACAACATTTGCACAGGAACTGACCCTACATGTATCTCAGGGACAAACAATAGTAGAGCCAAATGACATGCCTTTCTGCACAATGTGGAAGTGCAAGTCAACAAAGCGCATACAACTCCAACTGCATGATACATACATCTACAGCTGCAAGGTACACTCAGCTAAATGGACGGATGTACAGTCAAATGCAAACAAAGGTAGCATGATTGATCACCCTCCGTGTCTGCACAAAACTCAAGCTGCCACACATTTGATGAATCTAAAATCCATATCGGGGGACCAATCTAACAACATACATGTTCACATTGGACAACAAAAGATGAAATACTTTCCATACCAAACAGAACACAAAGCTATGACACCACAATTGGATTTACACACACATGTCCATACAGTCAACATATACCCTTGTTTTGGGGGACACTAGCACTGCCCACAAAGTCAGATACTGCAAACAGCAGCAAATGGATCAGCAAGCAGGCTGAAAAAACACAACTGTAGGCAGGCAACACAGGTGTTTCAGGAACAACATAAAGGTAGAAAAGAAATAGCAGGACAAATGTATACCCCACAAAACCCAACTGTTTGGCTTTATTTTTAAAGACATTTGAAAGCTCCAAGGCCATTGGCCAGTCCATATGTTATTGTCCAGGCACATCATTGTGCCTTTACTGCCAGGGAACCTCCACAGGAAGAGGCATCTAGTGGGTAGGCAGACACCTCAGGGATCCTCCTTGGAGGTGGGGGGGAGTCGGTCAGATTTGGGATAGGTGGTTTGGGGTTTGGGAGGGGTGGACTGCTTCTTGGGGGGGTATGGGTTCTTGCAGGGGGGAGTGTGACAGGGGAGGGCTTGGAGGTGGAAAGGATGGAGTGAGAGGTGGGTCGGCGCCTCTTGGGTTTGGGACGGGGTGGAGGGAACAGGCAAAAGGGCAAGATCAAACAAAAAATCTGACTTAGGAACACAGTGACGGTCATCAGGGGTGGGGTTTTGGAGGTTGAGGGAGTGGTTGTCTGCTGTGTCAGTGTAGATGTCTTGGGTGTGTGTGCGTGTGAGGTATGCTTGCGTTTGGGTGGTGTCTGTTACTTGTGTGAGTGTGGGCCTTTTTTGTGTCTTGGGGTGCTGTGAGTTGGAGGTGCTGGGTAATGTAGGAGTGGTGGATGTGTGTGTGTCTGTTGTGGTGGCGTCTGCTGGTATGGTGGATGTGGTGGATGTCTCTGTCTCTGTTGTGGTGGTGTCTGCGGGTATGGTGGGTTTGTCACTGACTGTTGTGGTGGTGCCTGTGGGTATGCTTGATCTTGTGTGTGGTACGGTGTGGGTGATGGGGATGTCTGGGGAAGTGGTGACTGATGTGTGTGTGGGTGTCTGAGTGCTTGTGCCCTGATGTGTTTGTGTCTATGTGTACGTAGGGGAATGGAGAATTGGGAATGGAAAGAGGGAGGTGGAGGAGCGATGGAAGGTAAGGGGTGACTAGATGTCATCAGTGTGGAGGCCAGAGCCTGAAAAGATCTCTGTAGGCTAGACATTGTACCATGAATGCCTTCCAGGAATGCATTTGTCTGCTGAAGTTGGCTTGCCAATCCATGGATGGCATTCACAATGGTTGTCTGACCCACAGAGATGCTCCTCAGGAGGTCAATAGCCTCCTCACTGAGGTCAGAATGGATAACAGGGGCTGGGGTGGAGGTGCCTGCGCCAAAGGAGACCCCCTCCCTCCTAGGTGAGCGGGCACGGCCAACTGGGTGGGGAGCAACAGGGAGGATGGTGATAGAACTGGAGGTGGCGGACAAAGGTGGTACAGGGGTACATCCCGAGGGGTCCGCCACCACTAGGGAGTGGTCAATGGAGGAAGAATTCTGTTAGGCGCTGAGGTGCGCGGCGCCTTTAAGGTGGAGTGCATAGCCTTTAAGGCTATGCGCTGCACACAGATGATTTCTTGTTGTCAGAGTTCCCTCTGCCCCCCTCCGTACTTACTTGTGATTGATGCGGCGTTCTCTCACCACGTCCTTGAGAGCTCGGCATCCTTGTCGTCTGGTTCTTCCCTCACTGCTCCGATTCATGTTTTCTACACACGTTTTGGAGAATCCTGCTGAAAGACAAAGTTATTTCTCTGCGGAAATCAATTCTGGTAACATTTTTCCAATATTAAAGAAACAAGAATACTTATCTGATGGATTTATCTGTAGCCCAGGCATTTACTGGACTCAACACCTTAAAGGAAGATAAAATGTACTATAATCAGTTCCCCTAAAAAGCTATTAGGAGAACAGAAACATGAACTAAGAAACTTTCATATTTACTAGCTCTACTGTGATATTAGGTAATTACTTGACAGTGCATTGACTTACCTGACTTGTAGAACTGCTGTTTGCAAAATAATTATTTTGGCTTCCAATTGCAGGATAAAAAAAAAACTGATAACTTTGTACTTTTAAGAAACCTTGATGATTATGTGCATAGACCTAGGTATGAGTTGTTTGAAAATGTTTATATTATCACATTGCACTCTGTTTATCTATTGTAGTAATATTGTGAGTCTTTGTCTGATATAGTGGGGATATACATTTTGATCCTAGGACCCTTGACTCTTAAGGAAAGGGAGAAGGGACAGGAGGTCATTATTATTTGGGAATAACAATTGCAGTGTATGGCACTCCACTGGATTTACAAAGACATGTCTGTGTTATTTTCTAGATACCAAAGGAAACACCTATCATCTGGTGAAGTCTGGTTGGGTCCTGGTCTGTGGTTTGTCCCTTTATCCTGGCGGGGCCAGACATGACAACTTAGAGGTCGTTTTTTCTCATAGGGAAGTTGAGAAATTTTCAGTGTGTCCATTTCATCCCTGTGGAAATGTAAAGTCTGACAGTTAGATGAGCCCTTGATTAATTTCTGCCTGGGTGAAATGGAGAAACGAGAGGTTACATTAGTAGACTTAGCCCACATGATTGAAAGCTTGCAAAAGGTAACCCAGTCCTTGACTCAAAGACTAGGGGCCAGATGTACCAAAGGGTTTTGCCCAGTCTGTGTCTATGGCAAAATGTATTCGTACATATGGCCTTAGATGCCTTACAAGGTGGAGCTACTGCTGCTCCTCTAGTGACCGGCAGGGATCAGGGGAATTCTTCCTCTGATAGGGAAATGCGCACCAGCCATAGTTCAGGGAAACCAGTATTCCAAGTTACTACTCCTCCGACTATTCCTCTAGCTCCTCCAGAACGGTATTCTGGTGACCACTCAAAATTTACCACCCACATTAACCAATGTCAACTACATTTTATTTGCAAGCCAGCTTGTTTTCCAAATGTCAATCCAAGGTAGCTTTCGTTCTATCATATTTGGGAGGTACAGCAGCCACTTGGTCTATACCTATTGTTAAAAGAGATGACCCTTTATTGTATAGTTATGCAGCTTTAAAAACAGAGCTGAAAAAGTTGTTTGACCGTCATACTTTCATCCAGTCTGTAGACACAGAGTTACTAAATATATAGCAAGGCAGTAATGATTTGTTATCTTACATAACAAGGTTTAATCGTTTAGTTACAGAGTCTGGATGGCCTGAGAGAAAGAGGAGTCCTTTGTTCTATAAAGGGTTGCATGATGAATTAAAAGACTTACTAGCCCAGGGAGTTGATCCTCCTGATAATAGTGCCGACCTCATAGACTTGGCAGTCAAATTGGACCATCGGTTAACAGATGGAAAACAAGACAAAAGTAGGTCTGATACTAGAATGATGATTTACAGAGAAAAAAGAGATGAGCCTGAAAAAATTTATGAGCCATAACCCATGCAAATTGGTAGTCTAGGGGGCCCTGTGATTGAGGAAGAAAGGCAGAGACGTAGAGCATTACGGTTGTCTTTATTGTAGAGATAATGGACGTGAGTATCCCAAAAAACCCAAGAGAAATAATGAGTCAGGAAACTAAGTCACCCGAAACCAGATGAGGCCAGTGTTTTGGGTGAACAGAGTAGAGCGGCCTGCAAATCGCTGGCTCTGACATCCTATACCCAGTACTATTGTCATTTGTATGTAACGACTCCAGTGTCCTGTGGAGGTATGTCGATTCCTTTTCAGACATTAGTGGACTCAGGGGCTACAGGGAATTTCATGGACCACATTCTGGCTTCTCTATATGATATTCCTAGTGAGTGGAAAGAAGAAGCTGATGAAATTAAGACTATTGATGGTAGTGCTCTTAAGTCAGGTCCTATAACTCATAGCACTGTTACCTTGAGGCTTAGTATTATGGGAAAACACTCAGAAAAGATTACATTTGATTTAACACAAGCCCTTCAGTTTCATGCTATCCTAGGTACACCTTGGCTGGAGACCCATAATCCTGCTGTATATAGGAGGAAGCATGAGATCACCTTTAGTTCCTCTTTCTGTTGAGAGAATTGTATTGCAGATCTTTCTAGACCAAATTGTGATACAACTGTTGCATCGTCTGTGACAGTGGAGGCACCTCAATTTCCCTCCTGTCATCAGGATCTGGTAGAGGTGTTTGATAAAAGAAAGGCCACTGTTCTTCTTCCACATCGTCCTTACAACTGCCAAATTGATTTGGTTCCCAGGGCTTGTATTACCTGTTGTCAGATTTATGTACTCACTGAAAAGGAGAATATTCACTTGAGGGAATATTTAGATGAAATGTTGAAAATTGGGTTTATTAGACCGTCTTGCACCCCAGCTTCATCTTCTCTATATTTCGTACCCAAGAAAGAGGATGAGTAACATGCCTGCATTGCTGATAGAGCCCTTAACAAGGTCACTGTTAAGAATAGTTATCCTCTGCCTCTCATATCCAGTCTCATAGACCAAGTTAAGGATGCAAAGGTGTTCACTAAATTGGATCTAAGAGTGGCTTATCATTTGGACAGGGTAAGAGAAGGAGATGAATGGAAAATGGCATTCCGTACAAAGTTTGTTTTATTTGAATATCTTGTGATGCGGTTTGGTTTATGTAAAGCCCCTGCTGCTTTCCAGTTTTTTATCAATGAAGTATTGAGAGACTTCTTGGGTGTACGTGCTGTAGTATACTTGGATGATATTCTGATCTATTCTGCATCTATGATTGGCCATGAGAAGCATGTTAATGCTGTTTTACAACAGTTACGTGATAATCATCTTTTTGTTAAATTGGAGAAATGTGAGTTTCATGCCTCTAAAGTTTCCTTTTTGGGTATGTTCTATCTGCACAAGGAGTGGATATGGACCCTCAAAAAGTTGATGCAATAGCCCACTGGAAATCACCTAAAAATGTTAAAGAGATACAAAGTTTTCTTGGTTTTGCCAATTTTCATAGGCAATTCATAGATCATTTTTCCACACTGGTGTCTCCTATAACTCAGTTACTAAAGAATGGTGTTGTATTTCAGTGGTCTGAGGCAGCAGAACAAGTCTTTCAGCATTTAAAAGCTAAGTTCATGAAAGCCTCCATCTTACGTCATCCAGATAATACTCAACCTTTGATTGTAGAGGCTGATGTTTCCCAGGTAGCAGTTGGGGGGGTCTTATCCCAAAGGGAAAAGGAAACAGGAGAGCTTCAACCTGTCGCTTATTACTCACACAAACTCAGTCCAATTGAAGTAAACTATCTCATTGGTGACAAAGGACTATTGGCTATTAAAAAGGCTTTTGAGGAATGGTGTCATTATCTGATGGGGGCCTTAAACACTATCACTGTCATCACTGATCACAGAATTCTTAAATTCTTAAAAGCAGCTAGAGCCTTATCCATGAGACAGTTGCGTTGGACCCACTTTTTTACTGCCTTTGATTTTGTTACACAATTCCAAGCAGGACACCATCATGGAAAAGCAGACACACTGTCATGTTGAGGTCATGAATCAGGGGAACAGGAACCAAAAAGCCCATTGTCATGCCATCGGATCATATATTAGGGGCCATGATTACAGAAAGAACATTCCTATCCGAGGTCGCAGCTGCACCGCAGAGTACTGAAGCCCTAGAAATAGTCCACCTGCAAGAGAACAAGATAGTTGACAACCTGTATCATGTACAGGACAGATTGTTCGTTCCCAGTCCTGTTTTACAGCAACAGGTTTTGCATTGGTGCGAAAATTCCCTTTTAGTAGGGCATCCAGGAGAAAGGAAGACTATAGGGAAGGTGAAACGCCATTTTTGGTGGCATACATTAGTTACTGACACTAAATTGTTTGTACAAAGGTGTGCAATCTGTGCTCAAAATAAAAGTTCTCATCAGGTGCCAGGAGGGTTTTTACATCCAGTTTCTAAGCCTCCGCATCCCTGGCATACTGTTTCTTTAGACTTTATAGTAGAACTACCAAAGACAGTGAGTGGCTATACTACAATAATGGTAGCTGTGGATTTGTTTATTAAATGGCTCATTTTTCACCATTGTCAGAGTTATCTACATCCAAAGTACTGGCAGACACCTTTTTACAGTCTATTGTTAGATTACATGGCTTGCCTTCAGTTATTGTGTCTGAACGAGATCCTCAATTAATTTCCAAATTCTGGAGGGCTCTGTGTGCTATATTACAGATTGTATTCATTTATCAACAGGTTTTCACCCACAATCAGATGGTCAAACAGAAAGGATGAATCTATGTTTGGAACAATATAATATATGTCAGGTATTAGTTGACTACCCCGAGTGGAATACAGTGCTATGGGCTGCAAAGTTTGCCTACAATAACACACAACACAGTTCCACTAAAGTGACTCCATTCCAATGCAATTTTGGTCAGAATCCCCGTTTTTTGCTGATGCCTTCTGCATCTCCTGCTGATGTTCCTGTAGTACAGGATTATGTGGAACAGATACAAAATATACAACGTATGGCTCAGGACAACTTGGATCAAGCAAAGTTAGTTTATAAACAGAATGCGGATGGCCATCGAAGAGTCAGTCCTGACTAGCAGGTGGGGGGGTCAAGTTTGGTTATCAATAAAACACCTTCAATTGAAAGGACCACATACATTCCAACCTAGAGTCATCTGTCTTTTTCCAATTCCTAAACACATTAATGGCATGGCCATGAAATTGGATCTTCCATTATCCCTTCAAATTCAACCTGTCTTTCACGTGTCATTGATGAAACCAGTTGCTCGGGGTACCACCCTTCAGACTAAACCCCGAGTGGTACTCGTGAATAATGTCCCTGAATATGAGTTGGAGGCCACTTTGGATTCCAAGCATGTGCGACATAGACTCTACTACTTGATTCATTGGAAAGGGTATGGACCTGAAGATCACACATGAGAACCTCTTTGTCATGTATACGCTCCCCGTCTTTTGCATACTTTCCATCGTCGGTATCTGGACAGCCTAAACCTGTGGGGGGGCGTTTTGTGTGAGGGGTGTACTGTAAGGCACCACCATGCATGACCCTTTTAAGCTGGAGTGTGCAGGCTTTACGGCTACATGCTGCACCCGGACTACTGCTCGTCGTCAGAGTTCCCTCCGCCCCTCTTTGTATTCACCTGTGATTGATGCAGCGTTCTCTCACCGTGTCCTCGAGCACCTGGCGTCCTTGTCGGAGGGTTCTTCCCTTGCTACTCTGATTCCTGTTTTCTACACTTGTTTTGGAGTTTCCTGCTGCAATACAAGAAAGACAAAATGATTTCTAGATGGCAATCGATTCTGGTAACATTTTTCCAATATTAAGGAAACAAGAATACTTATCTGATGGATTTACCTGTATACCAGGCATTTACTGGACTCATCACCTTAAAGGGAGAGAAAGAAACTTGAGTGAACTTACTATAACCAGTTCCCCTAAAAAGCTATTAGGAGAACAGAACCATGAACTAAGAAACTTTTGTATTTATTAGCTCTACTGTGATATTAGGTAATAACTTGACCTTCCTTTGACTTACCTGACTTGTGGAATTGTTGTTTGCAAAATAATTATTTCACCTTCCAATTGCAGGATATAAAGAACCTGATAACTCTGTACTTTTAAGAAACCTTGATGATTATATGCGTAGACTCAGGTATGAGTTGTTTGAAAACGTTTATATTATCACATTGCACTCTGTTTCTCTAGTGTAGTAATATTGTGAGTCTTTTTCTAGATATTGTGGGCATATCCATATTGATCCCAAGACCCTGCACTCCTAAGGAAAGAGAGAAGGGACAGGAGGTAATTATTATTTGAGAATAACACACAATTGCAGTGTATGGTACTCTACTAGATTTACAAATATATTTCTGTGTTATTTTCTAGATACCAAAGAAAAAACCTATCATCTGGTGAAGTCTGGTAGGGCCTGATCAGAGGGGATCGTCCCTTCATCCCACTGGGCCAAACATGACTTCTTAGAGGTTTGTTTGTCCCATAGGGAAGATGAGACAATTATGTTCATGTGTCAACACCAGGGCAGTGCGCGCTCTATTGGCGACTAGAATGCAAAAACCCAGCACTCTCAAAACAACGTAATTTATACATTGTGCTGATATGTTGTTGTTTAACCTTTTGCATTGCAGAGTTCAATCCTGAAGACTTATTTTTAATGTGCTTACAAATGCTGTTCATTTGCAATGTATTGCTGCAGGCTTTCAGAGTGTGTTAGGGTGTGGTCCCTTTCCAGGGCCTTCTAGAGACTTTCCCTGCAACATGCCTGGGTGTGGTTGTGGGCTGGGCCAAGACTCTATAAAAAGGATCCAGCCCAGCTCCAAGTGCTCACGATTCAGAGGTCCCGGTGCAGAGCAGCAGCTACTTCCTGAACTCCTGTCCCGGTGGCCTATTTGATCTTCCAGACATCTGACTTTCATTCTTCATTTGGAGATCCTTGTTCTGGGCGGTAAGACGGTGGTTGGGCTGGCCTCCCAAAGCCGTTATTGAGAACTCTCATGTTCTTGGGCCTAATTCTTTTATGATTTGAAAGAGGACTTTGCGCGTGTGAAATATGCGCTTGAGTGTTTGTGACATTTGCAGGGTGACTTGCGAATCAGCAAGATGCACAATACGTTTCATGATAATTTAATCTTGTTATTCATTGCACGCTATCATTTCTTGACATTTGCATGGTGGCTTAAGAATCGGCAAGACGCGCAATTCGTTTTATGGTGTTTTAACTTTGTTGTTCATTGCGCGCTAACATTTCTTGACATTTACATGGTGGCTTAAGAATGGGCAAAAGACGCGTGATTCGTTTCATTGTACTTTGATCTTGTTATTCATTGTGAGCTGTTATTTCTTGGCATTTACATTGTGGTTTACGAATCGGCAAGACGCGCGATTCGTTTAATGATGATTTGACTTTGATATTCATTGCGTACTACCATTACTTGGCATTTTACATGGTGACACTTGAATCGGCAAGACGCACGATTCTCTCCTCGAGTTTAATTTGTGTTGTTTATTGTATGCCACTATTCTAAGATATTTATCATCTAATATTCGAGTTGACAAGTTTTGTGATTTGTTTTCCCGAATCCATATTGTGTTATTCATGGTGCACAATCCTTTTATGGTGTTTACTATATATATATATATATATATATATAAATCTACAATATGCGCAATTTGTGTTGAAACATTTTTAGAGTACACAGAAGATCAGAGTTTCTAGATGCAATATTGTATGGTCCTAGTATGCATTCTCAAAAAAAGGATTTATATGACTAGTTTAAAATTTAGTCAGAATGTTTTTCTGATTCTCATGTAAAGGAAAGTACTTGAATAAGAATGTTTTCATTTAATCCATCTTGATTCCCTTACAGGTATCCGGCCATCTTGAAACTTAGTCATTTTAAACTTAATTCTTAGATTGTTCATGTTTTCAGAATGACTATGCTTAGAATCATAGTCTAGTATTGATTTCAGGAGATATAATTTTTATATTGTGTGTTCTAACCTTTTTGTTACTACAGGTCTCCTTCCCAGCTGTTTCCCTTCCTAATCCCCTCTTCCCCTCTTGAACTCTCTTAGCCTCTGTGATTTATCTATCAGAGTCTTGGAGCTGTTCAGTGGTGGACGTGTTGGGAACATGCGCAGACCCTGAGGATCTGGTGACTCTAACATCATGTCCATTTCATCCCTGCGGAAAGGTAAAGCCTGACAAATCCAATGATGAAGAGGATGTTGATCCGGTCTCCCCTGTGGCAGTCCCCTCATCCTCTAGGCCACTGGGTCTCTCTGTGTCAGTGGTGTCTTGACCTGAGGTCCCATTGCCAGATGCTTCCCTACTCGGCTGTGTTCTGTCTCCTTCTCTTTCCTGGGCTGATGCTGCAAATACAAAGAGAAATAGGGTCATCACATGTCCATGATCACACTTGAACAACAGCTATGATTAGCAAACATTACCATGAGGTCAAGTAGGCCACAGCAACAAACTCCACCTAAGTGGCCCATTCATGTACCATAGCATATGCATGCATGCCAACTGAACTGTCAATGGTTATCCATGGAAAATCAGGATCTCAGACAACTACAATTGCATGGCTGAAGTAGTGCAATCACAGTAACCATTGAAGAAGTAGGTGACCTCCTCACCCTCAATACTTTGCCCCATGGAGCATACCTCAGTTACCTGTTATCATACAATAGTAGGCCAATGCTAAATCCATTTCCACAGATCCCACACACATTCATGCACACATCTATTTGTCACATATATATTGACCCAACAATAATAAATGATTCTCCAAAATCCTACCATGTTGCTGACAACAGTACAATAGCCTGGAGGAGGTAACATGGAAATACTCATATCACACTGGAAGCAGTTCCACAATGCACACTTCACCAAGTGATATTTGTCCCAATGGAGTCATGGAGGTAGTACTAATTTTGCTCAGATAGGCCACACATGTGGCATGGAAATGAACACTGTAGACATCATGTGCAATATGTCAGGGAGAGATTTCCCTACAATTTACAACACAATGAATCAGCAAGCCCCAGCCCAGGGGATTCACACTAATGTCTGGCACCTCGTAGAATGACATACTCTGAGTGCATCAGTAGACACCATAAGTACCTTGGATGTTGGAGAGGACCAGCGATTTGTGGGTACTTGTTGAAGGCCCACAACATGTTGCCCAATTGGAAGCTACATCATTGTCTCCATTTTGGTCATGCAAACCCAGATATCTGTGGATGAATGCTTGTACCCAAAAACATGTGATTTCAACATAATGGCACGTTACTCCATGATGCATGACAGCAGTCAGGTTACAAACCGTCCCCATTTCACATGTGCAAAGTACTTTGCTATTTGAGTCTTCATCAATGGCATGGAAATGCACATTGTGACTAAAAACTCTAGGCCTACCTGTCATGTCCCTCATTGATACTGCCATGTCCCTCATTGGTACTGCAGCTGTACATGCCAAATGACATGCTATGATGAGTGAGGGTATGTGTCAGCCAATAATCAATGGCTACACACTGCTGTCTGTGGCACAACATGAAATGTACCCTCTTTGTCAATGTTTTGTTCCACGCACATGTAGGCATACACATATATGTGAGGGACTACAGAAATCATCTCATCAACACAGTTAGACCAGGCATGAAACAGCAGCTTACAAATTTTTTTCTAAAGAGAAAGACACACTGATATTTAGGCACAAGGAGTGTTGCCAACAGTGATGGCACATAAATCATGTCAATGGTCATTCCCCACTTACCAAGGGAAAGTATTGATCTGTAGCTACACCCCCAAAAAAATCTATTCTCTTTCACATGTATGATGGCCATCTTCACATTACAGACAGTAGTGCAGCACCAGTACCTGTCATACACTGAAGACAAGTAGCCTCTGGGTGGCAGATGCCAAAATACTCATTTCACCAAACACATGGCTGAGGACAGTGATCCATCACTTCATTACCTTCGGCCTGAAACACTGAGGAGTAGTGGTCTGTTGCATAGAAATTACACCCACTACAAAAACAAACAGTACTTGATTGATCAATGTACACAGCCACATGTTGGCTTTAGAGAGCAAATTGTTTGTACACAGTTGTGTCCTAGGTCCTTGGGCCAATAGGCACGGCACATCAGTATACAACACATGACATGTCTACACAAACAATCACTCATCTACTGTGTTACTCATGACTCATCCCAATTCGTCAGGGGGAGCAGTCTGAACCTAACACATTCACTCGATAATGTGACAGGCAGGAATATGACTTGTACTCACCCCCTTGTGGCTGCTGTGCTGTCCTCAAATGCCCACCAAGGTCTGGGCAGGCCACCACCAGAATGCAGGCCATTAGGGGTGTCATGGTTCGACAGGCACCTTACCCACGTTGGGAGGTCATCCCCTGCTGGACCTCAGGGATCTTCCAGGCCCAGCATCTCAGGTCCTCCCACCTCTTCCGACAGTGGACACTCCGCCAGCTGTGGACCCCCAGGGTCCGCACTTTCTTGGCAATGGCTCTCCATAGCTCCTTTTTCTGATGGGCGTTGACCTGCGTGGATGCAATCACAAGTTTTGTCACAAATGGTTGTCACATACATGTCGGAAACACCAAGCTAGAACCTTTCTTTTTGTTAACACTCACAAGTGTGAAACACACAAGCCAATCAGTACAGGAACATGACTACAGACATATGTATTTGCATCTGCAGACTAACCCACTACTCTGCTGATGGCCTACAATGGCTAAGCAAGCTTACTGACATCAGGTAGCACATACTCTGGCAGCCTGTACTGTGATGTGAGCCACAATGAAATACTACACACGTGGCTTCTCAAGGGTAAACTCCTTAGGCCAAAATGGACCAACACATTCACACTCTGTGAGAATGACTAACTGCCTACAGTCCCTACAGGCAACTGCCATAGTGCACACTTCACCATTACTAATGAGTAGCAATCAAGGGGCTGGCATGGTGGGTACTGAAAGTGTCTCCCTTTTCCATGTGTGGACATGTGGAATAACTAATGCAGACTCATGCCACTTAAGGGGATGGTTTCTGTGGTATGTACCTGTAGCACAAAACACTCCTTTGGACATATGTGTCTACCCTACAGAGATGGCATCCAAAATACAAAGACATGCTTTGTGCAGTTTCTGCTATATGACTAAACTACTGAGTCACATATCATAGCCTCCAATAAATCAACACACTGTTTGCACTGTGGGACTGTCATTAATGCAATAAGGCTGTGCAGGACAAATATGACTTGTGTGAAGGTGACAACAGAGTTGTGGGAGTGAGGGACCTGTCATGAGTCCAAGACACACATTGATGCAAAATGCACATATGGAGTAGATGAACGATTTACCCCTGTACCTATTCCTAATCTAGTAAAAGGAATGAGGCATTGAGGGCAGGTTTTTCCACTGTAGCATCATATTGGCCACATGCCAGGATCTGCTGGGGTATAGGGAGTGGGCACAGTGCCACAATTGTATAGTCACAGTGACTCTCCCCCAGCCTAGACTAGGTCCCATACTAGGAGATACATTTGATAGGCCCTGGTCTCTGCAGGTTGAGCATACAGAACGTACATGACACTCCATTGTCATCACTTCCATGACAGTACATCATGTGGCTAACAGCAATTTGGCCTGTGGTGTAAGTGGCAACATTAAGGGCAGAGTGAGTCATGATATGCCTTCCACACAACAGTTTAGCAAGGCCAGATGTGGTTTGAAAGATCTGTGGCACAATACACATTGCTCATATGATTCTCAAATGACTCATACAACATGCATTCACAGCTCATACCGTCATGCACATACATGTTGTCTGACATTACAACAATCATGAGGAAAGAGATGTCAGTGGATGGCAGTAATGTCTCTTTACCTAGTTATATGCATCCAACACAAGGATGATCTAGGACCCCAAACACCTCACACAACATAATGTGATTGAACTTAAAATATGGCGCTGGCCACCAATACCTGCATATTGTCCATCCCATTGATGCCACACAGACTGCAACAACAAGCACACAAAAAGTCTAACTGGCACACAGAGGCACATTCTAGCCTGTGAGGAGGAAAAGGATGGTGAAGTACAGAGAAAATAAAGCCAATGTGATACTTACCTGCTCCTCTGGTTAGCCATAGAGCTGTTCATACAGGGGTAGGACCTCAGTCACAAGCCTCTCCAGCTCCTCTGGAGCGAAGGCAGGGGCCCTATCACCTGCTGGACATGGCATGATTGCTCCCAGAGGCGGCACACAGCAGCTCTGGTCGTGGAGGTGTTGCTGGTAGCAGTGTCAGGAGTCAAGTGAGTGAATCTGCAGAACATGGCGGTCACATCAGTCACATATGCAGTTGTCACCGCCTGTGGACACAGCCATTGGCCCGCGACCGCCACTGGCAACAACATTAGCCTATAGCTGTCTCTGCTGTGGTTGCAACCACCTACCGCCATGACGACTTCTGTCGGCGGTCGTGGGCAGTTCCTAATGTCCAGTAGAATGGGTCGGGCGTCTGCCATTTTGGCTGCCTGAAATGCTGTATTGGGCTTTATAAACTGCGTCACACCTACAAAGATTTTTTTTTACCTCACAAACATCCTCATCCTGTCAAGTAGGTCCTACTCCTCATCCACCTTTGTAGTATATTGCAGGACACAGATGGAATTTAACGGCGGGGCATAGTCCACCACCGCCGACGATTATTTTGGCGGTCGGGATGTACAGTCAGATTCCAAGGGGCAATTGTGTTGCACATCTTTGATTTTGGTCCACATTCATGTTGTGGCCACATGTGTTGAAAACCATGGGGGTCAAATGTGACCCTTGTGTAGCTGACAGCTGTGATGTGTATGTCTTTCCACACATAGGTACCCAGGGAGAGGGAGGATGCGATAATTTCCTGTTTACCGTCCACTGCCAGACCTTCAGATCATGTAGAAATGCCCCATAATAATGTATCACTGCCTGAATAGGCAAACAATAGTGTACTTATGTCATCTGTTGGAGCCAGATCTGATGCCAGCTATTAGGTATCCAACCAGCATACCACCCATTGTGCAAGTCATGTCAGTATTGCACTTCCTAGCCACAGGGTCCTTCTAACATACAGTGGATCTATCTGCTGGTATGTGCCAACCTATGTTCAGTCTGGTGTTGAAGGATGTCCTCTCAGCAATGTTGGAACACCTTGACAGCTATATCCGGTTTCCCCGACGTGAGGATTTAGCCCATGTGACGCTGACTTTTATGGTTTTGCACACCTCCCACATGTGGTAGGGGTCATTGATGGCATACATTTTGGCTTTGTGCCATCGCAGGCCAATGAACAAGTTTATCGTAACAGAAAGAACTTTCATTCCATCAACATGCAAGTTATCTGTTTGGAGGATCTCTACATTTCACGTCTGTGCCTGTTATCCAGGTTCAGTCCACAGTTCCTTCATAATGCAGAATAGCACCATACCCCAGCTAATGTCACAGCTGTACCCAGAGAAGGCCTGGCTGGTCACATCGGTCCTTATTGTGTGTGTGCAATTACAGGTGCTACAAACATGAACTGAGTGACTCATTGTTGCACATATGTCCCATTCCTTAACAGGAGACTCCGCATATCCAAACCATCCTCAGTTGTTTACGCCACTAAGGAATCCAACCAAGCCAGAAGAAGTCTGCTTCAATGAATTAGGCCCATGGAAGAACACAGCAGGTAGTGGAGTGGGTTTTTGGGCTCCTGAAGGCCAGATTTAGGTGTCTGGACAGGACTGGTGGAACCCTCCTCTACTCACCCAGAAAAGTGTCAGATCACTGTGGAACGCTGCATGCTCCACAACATTGCCCCGTGGAGGAATGTCCCGCACATCCAAGAGGAGGGGGAGCCTGCAGTGCCACCGGGTGAGAATCTTGAAATGCCAAGTGAGGATGACAGTGATGAAGAGGAAGCAGCTGACTTTTCATGAGTGCTAGTATGTCATGAGATGTCATGACTGTGACTGTACAATGAACTGTAGTTGTGAGAATGTGTGGAGTTGAGTGTTCTAGAAACAACTAGGGAGTTGATACGCAATAGTCAGCCACAAGCTGCTTGAAGAGTTAGCTTTTGTCATATCCCCACCCTGATGATGTTGTCAGTTTCCTTGCAATGTAATTGCATTTCCAGATGATTGCTTTGTGATTTATGTAATAGGTATGTTTTCAAGCCTATTCTCCGTGTTTTGTCTTGGTACAGGTACCTTCACCATGACATCCTCATGTGGGCATTTCAGAGTTGTGACATTGGAAGGTATCTGATGCTGTTTTGATATACAAAGTGGGCATGGATTGTTCCAGGTAATGTACGTCACAGATTGTGGGTGTCTGAGACCTGTTCAAAGATAGCTTGCACAGTGTTTGGGTAGAAGGTCAGAAGTGCACAATGGACTTGTTTTGTGTGATGTGGTGGGACAATTCTGTCATGTGTGTCACCATGTAGACATGAAATATGTAGTCATAGGTTGCGTCCAAGTCATTTTTCCTTCACATTGGCTTAACACTCCTCTTGTATGACCTGTATGTATCTGTAGATGTTTAATCATTGCAGGCCGCAGTACCTGTGCCACAACACTGAAATATGTTTGTGTCATAACACAAAATACATAGGAATTGGATTTTGATGAGCCTGTGATCGGGGACTGTTGTGCTGCCATCTGTGTGTATCTTGGATTATGTGAAGTTGGAATACTTTTGTGTGATATGTGATATGGCTCATGCTGGTAACATCATCCACTTAAATGTTTGCCTATTCTACAGGACAATGTATGACAAAGCCCTTCCTTCCGTGGTCTGGGGGCCCGTACCTTGGAATAAGTACTTTGACTCAGTATGAGTCACAAATTCTTGTTTCAAAAAGTCCAGACATATGGACAGACTATGGGGGTCATTCCGACTCCCGCCGGCGGCGGTAACGCACGCCCGGCGGGAGCCGCCAGAAGACCGTACCGCGGTCAGAAGACCGCAGCGGTCATTCTGAGTTTCCCGCTGGGCTGGCGGGCGACCGCCAGAAGGCCGCCCGCCAGCCCAGCGGGAAACCCCCTTCCATGAGGATGCCGGCTCCGAATGGAACCGGCGGAGTGGAAGGGGTGCCACGGGTGCAGTTGCACCCGTCACGATTTTCAGTGTCTGCTTGGCAGACACTGAAAATCATAGTGGGGCCCTGTGGGGCCAATGGCATGGGCACTGCAGGGGCCCCCTAACAGGGCCCCACTATGATTTTCAGTGTCCACAGTGTCTGCCCACGACACCTGTTACTGCCATCCTGTTCCTGGCGGTGAAAACCGCCAGGAACAGGATGGCGGTAAGGGGGGTCGGAATCCCCATGGCGGCGCTGCAAGCAGTGCCGCCGTGGAGGATTCCCTGGGGCAGCGGGAAACCGCCGGTTTCCCGTTTCTGACCGCGGCGGTACCGCTGCGGTCTGAATGCCCATGGAAGCACTGCCAGCCTGTTGGCGGTGCTTCCGCGGTCGTTGGCCCCCTATGTGCTGTACACTGGAATAAAATGTTTGGTACGCATGTGTTTATGTGCAATGGTTGTAATCCTGAGCAGGACACTGTGTATCTGTAACATATCCATCCTTGCACAAGTAGCCTGTGTCTTCATCATATGGTTCACATGGTCTTACATCTATACATAGCAAAATGTTAAACTTAAGTAATCAGACAATGAGTTTGTGATGGATGAATTTATTACAATGCTGATGCAGAAAATTAAATTTGGACAGAAAAGAACAATAAAATGAAGGTGTCAGTCATGGTGACTGAAATAATTGAAGTAGATGCCACACCATTGGGAGTCCAAACTCCAGAGTTCTCCTCCCATTGGAACTGGTAGGTGGTTGAGGATCAGTCAACTGAGTGAGTATGTGGCACACAAAGCAGGTTTTTTAGGAAAAGGCCACTTCTTGGCAGTGGTTTGTGTCTTGCCATCCGCACCTGCTGGATTTTTTGCTAGACGTCCCCGCTTACGTGGGGGGTATCTGCTGCTACAGAGGCAGGGGTGTCTGGGGCGGGTTCTTTCTCTGGCAGGGCCTCCCTTCCAGTGGCTGGCACTGATGTAGTTGTACCTGGTGTTGATGAGCCAAAGGAAGGGGAAGATTGGTTTTGAAAAGCCCTGCTCAGGACTGTGTGTATGTCCCTGATCACCCCTGTTAGAGAGGCCATGTTGGTATTGTGGGCCTCCATCTTTTCTTGCAATGTCCCTATGCATGTTCCTCTGTAGCTGCTTGACTTCCCTGAGTTCTGTCAAGACTTGGCCCATCATGCCTTGGGACTCCTGATAGACCCCCAAGACGTGACTGATGGTGTCCTGGCTAGGGGCAGCCCCAGTGGTCTCACCCCACTGGCCCACAGCATCCCTCCCATGCACCCTACCCTCACTGGCATGTCCCCTTGCCACAGGGTGCCCTCTCCCACTGGCTCCTGGAACCTCATTGTCCGAAGTGTTGCACTGCATTTCGGGATGCAGGACTAGGGGCACAAGATGGTACACAGGTTGGGGGGTGAATGGTTGCCTGTGATGTTGAGGCAACCGGGCTGGGAGGTGTTGATGTGGCCACAGTGAGACTCACTGTTGGCGTCTGACCAGGTTGCCCAGATGAGCCAGAACTCGTCCCAACTTCTAGGAGTGTCTTCACTGATGGCTTCATCCAATGGGGTAGTGGCAGTCTCTTCTGTGGCCTCTGTGTGTCCAGTGGCAGCTCGACCTGCTGATGTGAAAGATACAATGTTATTGGTTGTATTGTGACATCTACCTCCAACAGTTTAGTGTTATATTAAACATAGACCTTGTACAAAGTTAATTTGCAGTTTATCCTATTGTGGCAAGTACCCATGCTATTGCCCATGCTATTGGTTTTATTGACATGACATTTGTGAAGCATGCCAATTTCATTTAAGTCGAGCAGCTGCTGAAATGTGCATATCATTAGCACTTGGGAGGATGGCCTGAGAATGCCATCTTGCCACAAGTGCAGGCAAAACAGTGGCTAGGCAAGATATGTCTTTGGCCATTTTGAGGCCCAGTGTATTGTGATACAGGCAGACCCAGGAGTTTGTTGCATATGTACCTGGAGTCATCATGTGGCCAGTGCAGTGTGAATGTATCTGTCAATACCATTCTGGTTATGCACCTTGATACCTTTTAAATCATTGTTTTGCACACAGGGTAAGGTGTCCTTCCTGTCCTCAATAGTTTCATCTCAGAGTTGAGCATGATCTGTATCTTGGTCATTCCTAGGTGAGTTAGGTGAGTAAACTTCAATTGAGAGTTAGCAAGCAAGGGTATTTGGACAAGTGATCACTGGTCTGGTGTTTGGAGTTAGAGAAACAATGCCCCATGGGAGTTAAAGTCATGTCACTCTCCATACTACAAACACATGACAAATGTTATCCTCCCAGGTGAGTAAACTTAATTTGAGAGTTCACAAAAAGATGGGTTTGAGCAAGTGAACACTGGTTTGGTGGTTGGAGTTAGAGAAATAGAGCCTATTTGGCTTTGCATTCGGGACACTCCCTCTGCTTCCTACCACCATACAAATGGTATCCTCCCAGGTGAGTAAACTTCAATTGAGAGTTACCAGACATGGGTATTTGGGCATGTGAACACTGGTCTTGTGTTTGGAGTTAGAGAGACAAAGCCTCCTGGCCTTAGCAGTCACGTCACTCCCTCTACTTCATACACTTGATAAATGTCATAATTTGAGAGTTGACAAAAATATGTATCTGTCCACTGTGTAATGTATCCACTGTGCTGGTATTTGTAGTAACAGAAACAGGACATGCTGGGAGTTGCAGTCAGGTCAGTCTCTGTACTACACACATTATACAGATGTTACCCCCCCAGGTGAGTACACTTCATGTGTGAGTTCTCAAATAAGGGTATTTTGAGAAGTGAACACTGGACTGGTGGTTGGAGTGACTGTAACAGAGCCTCCTGGGAGTTGCAGACATGTAACTCCATGTACTACACACACTTGACAAATGGTATCCCCCCAGGTGAGTATACTTCATTTGTAAGTTGACAAACAGGGGTGTATGGGTAAGTGACCACTATGCTGGTGTTTGCAGTTACAGATACAGGGCCTGCTGGGAGTTGCAGTCATGTCACTCTCTCTACTACACACACTATACAAATGTTATCCTCCCAGGTGAGTACACTTCAAGTGAGAGTTACCAAACAATGGTATTTGGACAAGAGGACACTGGGCTGGTGGTTGGTTTTACTGACACAGCGCCTTCCTGGCCTTTATTGTCATCTCACTCTCTCTACTTCCCACATTTGACAAATGGTATCCTTCCAGCTGAGTAAACATACATTGAGAGCTGCCAAATAGAGTTCTTTGGACAAGTGTACACTTTTCTGGTGTTTGGAGTCAAAGAAACAGTGCCTCCTGTGGGTTGCAGTCAGTTCACTCTCTCTACTACACACACTTGATCAATGTTCTCCCCCAGGTGAGTCCACAGATGTATTGTAGCATGTGACCACTGTGCTAATGCTTGTGGGTACAGGAATAGTGCCTCCTGGAAGTAGTAGTCACATCAGTGCCTGTACTACACACACTGGACAAATGCTATCTCCCCAGGCGTGTGCCCTTAAATTTATAAGTAACAAACAGGGGTCTTTGGACAAGTGACCACTGGTCTGGTTTTTGGAGTTATGGAAGCAGTGCCTGCTGGGTGTCGCAGCCATGTCTGTCCCCATATTACACACACTATATTAATGTCATCTCCCCTGGTAAGTACACTACAATTGTGAGTTGCCAATAGAGGCCTTTGGACAGGTGAACACTGGGCTTGTGAGTGGAGTGACAGTAAATGTGGCAAAAGGTGAGCTGTGAGCATGCATGACATTGACTTTTGGTGACATTGTTTATCTTGTGACTTACCAGACTCCACTCCCCCAGGTATTCCTGTCAAGCCCTCAGGATGCAGGATAGCCAAGACCTTCTCCTCCCAGGGAAAGAGATGTAATGGGGAACTGGGAGGGCCACTGCCAGTCTTCATGGCCTGCAACTGGTGCCTGGAGACCAGGGAATAGACCTTGCCCCTGAGGTCGTTCCACCTCTCCCTGATTTCCTAATTTGTGCACAGGATGGTGCCTACAGCATGGACTCTGTTGACTATCCTGTCCCACATTTCCATTTTCCTAGTGAGAGGAGTGTGCCGGACTTGTGCTCCAAATAATTGTGGCTCTACTCTTATGATTTCATCCACCATGACTCTAAACTCATCTTCAGAAAAACAGGGGGTTTTGGAACGTGATATGGTGGAACAAACCTAAACGGGTGAATGTGACTTGCTGAACAGGGGAAGTGCAATAGGGTGTGAATGTACAACAGTATGTGCAGAGTGCTCAATGGGATGGTTTAATAAAGGGGTACCTAATCTATGTACTCTACAAAAAAAAGCTACTCAGGCTTTGTTGTCTTGCAGTGTAAATACAAAGAATTTTGGTCTGTAAAGGGGTGTGTTCTATAGTTGTTGTGGTTACACTAGCACATCCAAGAGCTTGATACCAATAAGGTGCTGTTGCTTGCAACATTCAGACTTACTTGGGTATATTCATTACATCCTTGAATATCAAGTTTGCAATAATGAATGTCTCATTTAGTATAACCAATGCTTATTGATTATGCACATTGTATCCCACCTGCTAAACGTATGCCAACTGTAACTGCCAAAACATGTGCTCTGCAAAATATGATCTGTATTGGTCATGTGCCACAATCAGGAGGATAATTGCTCATTTCCTTAACAAGCAACCAACTGCCTTTCTACCTGCTCCAACTGTCACTGCCAAAACATGTGCTCTTCACAATGTGATCCATATTGAACGTGTGCCACAATCAGGAAGATAATTGCTTATTTCCTTAACAAGCAATCAACTGCCAAAAGGCACATGTGCACATTTGATTATTTAAGGAGGCTTGTGACTCTGAGGCCTTGCTTGGCTTTGTACCTATTGCTCTGCTCACCTGTTTCCAGTCAAGTCAAGTTCCTTGTCCTCCAGCCTGCCTGCAGTTGAGTTCCAGTGCAAGTCAAGTTCCTTTGTTTTCCAGCCAGTCGAGTTCCAGTGTTCCTCGTTCTCTGGCCAGCTTCCAGTCAAGTTCCAGCATTTCTCATCCTCAGGACAGCCTCCAGTCGAGTTCCGGTGATCCTCATCCTCTAGTCAGGTTCCTGCGGAGTCCCGGCTCTCCTCTTCCGTCTTCTACCAATGTTCCCGTATTTCCTGTGAAAGAGAAAAAATAAGAAAGGTGAAAAAACCCAGTTTAGGTTCTTCTGAAATTTTCAAGCAAGTACTTTCATTTCAAGGTAAAGAAAGATTAATCGCTTAAATGAAACAAAACAGAGCTCTGTCTTTTAAATAATTTATGACAATAAGAACTAGCATGATTTATCGTTTGAGTGGGAATCCAAGATACCGCTAAATAGACATTGAGGAAAGACGTATTTCTTGTAACAAGTGCTCCCCTGAGAATTAGGAAACTGGAAATAGAGCAAGTTTATCAAAAATATTATTGGCAAGAGATTGCACCAAGACACACAGAAGCCCTTTAGTTAAGTTGATTGTTTTTGAGTATGGAAATTGCTTCAGAGACTCAGAAAGTATTGTAAAAAGAGGAAGAAACTTGTTAAGCCATATAGAAACGTATGCACAATGTGTCAACAATAACTGACATTATGCAATGTGGAATAGTTTATGCAAGTTCAATGTATTAATGAAGAAATTATTTTGCAGCCCAGAATCCTAAAAACCAAGAACCCACAATTTTGAGAAATCAGATGGCCTGACTCCCAACACGACACGCAATCCAGGGTCCAGCAGTCCGATTCTTCAGTCCACGAATCAGAAGCTGGCATTTTCTCTTTTCCTCTTCCCAAAACCCCCTTCCCCTTGAGGACTTGTGAGAGGGCAATGTACTCTTCATTGCGGTCATGTTAGTCCTCAACGGGATTGGGGAATTGTCATCGCCCCATCGGAACACCTGGAATTCAGGGGAGTGGCTCGCACAGAACAGAAAGCCAAGCCACAAGATTAAAGTTCCTTTAGGGCGAAGTCATAATGGATCACTAGTTTGTAACTGATTCAGATCATGTAACCCCTACTGAGCAGTTGGCAGTTGTAGTACAAAATTTACAGGAACAAGCCCTGAAATTACAAACCGAGAATTAAGAGCTCAGGGAGACCCTAACACGTTTCACGTTCTTCACACAATGGAGAGATCCCTCAGGTCAAAGGCCCATTATTAATGCCCAAAAATTGGTACTCAAGCTTCCACCTCCACTCTTGCTAATCCCTCTGACCAGAATCTACATCTAACAGTGACCACTCCGACATCTGTGCCGTTGGCCAACCCTGAAAAATTCACTGGGGATAGTTCTCGCTTTGCTGCTTTCATGAGCCAATGCCAATTGCATTTTTAATGTAAACATCAAATATTTACATCTTATGCGGCTAAGGTAGCTTTTGTAGTTTCCTATCTTGGTGGTGTTTCAGCCAATTGGTCTATTCCACTTATTGAAAACAATGATTCCATCCTATATAATGTTTCCCCCCTTTAAGGCAGCCCTAATACGATTGTTTGCGAAACATGTTTTTATCCAGTCCTGTCATTATGAATTATTAAATTTACTACAAGGGTCCAAGGACCTCCTCACTTATATTACTGCTTTCAACCAGTTAATTACTGGGACTAGATGGCCTGAAGAAAAACGTACCTCACTTTTTTACAGAGGCCTGAGGGATGATTTAAAAGATAGTTCAACCCATATCGGTGAATTACCAGAAGATTGCACTGAATTTATAAATTTAGTAGTCAGGCTAGATCATCGGTTAGGAGAAAGGAAATCTGAACATCCTCAGAGTAAACCCAGGGTAGTTGTTTTAAAAACAGATAAAAAAGAAATTGAAGAAAAAGCTCAGGAACCAAAACCCATGCAAATTGGGGAAGTTAGAGGTCCTTTATCTATTGAAGAAAAGGAACGGCGCGGTAAGGCCACTCTGGCCCGTATTTATACTTTTTTTGCGCCGCATTTGCATCGTTTTTTGACGCAAAAACGGCGCAAACTTGCAAAATGCCATTGTATTTTGTAGGTTTGCGCCGTTTTGCGCCAAAAAGCGGCGCAAATGCGGCGCTAAAAAAAGTATAAATACGGGCCTCTGTGCCTATATTATGGTAAATCCGGTCACTTTGCACAAGACTGCACAGTTAAACCTAAAAAGCAGAAAGCTGTCGCTAGTTTGAGTGTTCCGGAACTGCAGCAGGAAAACTAATGCTCTCGGAGAGAACTGAGATCGCCTTTCCAAGAGGGTCCCTTTACCAGATCTCCCAATACTTGACTAATGTCCTAAACCGTGCACCTAGACACCTCACATTAGAATAACCCTCATTCTATCCCCATAGAATAAGCACAGTCTGTCAGTGCTCATAGAACCAGGTGCTACAGGCAACTTCCTTGATCTGACTCTAGTAGCCAAGCTGGGAGTTTCATGTGTTACCAAGGTAGTACCCGAACCAGTTAGGGCAGTTGATGGCTCAGCCTTGTTCTCTGGCCTTATTCGGTTTCACACTAATCCATTAACCATAGTATGTGACAATGGTCATACAGAAGATACAACCTTTAACTTAATTGATACACCAACCTTTGGCATTATTTTTGGCATTCCTTGGCTGGAACACCATAATCCTAAAATTGATTGGGTTTCTCGAACAGTCACCTTGGACTACCCCTTCTGCATGACCACATGCTATCAAGAAGCCCGCTGGCCTGTGACACCCCTCCATTGTGCCACAACCAATGACTCTTCTCCCACTATTTTACCAGAAGAATATCGGGATTTCCAAGACGTCTTTGACCCAGTCAAAGCAACTCAGTTGACAACCCATAGGGTTTATGATTGTCGGATAGACCTAGTTCCTGGAGCAGTCCTTCCTTGCAGTAGAATATATGCATTAACAGAACCCGAGAATCAATATCTGCACAAGTATTTGGATGAGTTTTTGGATATGGGGGTTAGAAGATATTCTTCTTCTTCCATTTTGTTGCCTCTTTTCTTCGTGGCAAAAAATTCTGGAAATTTGCGGGCTTGTTAAGAAAGCAACCATCAAAAATCATTACCCCTTTCCTTTGATACCGGTACTGTTGGACCAAGTCCGGGGGTCCACAATTTACACTAAGCTAGACATGCGTGGTGCTTATCGCCTGATCCATGTCAAGGAAGGAAACGAGTGGAAGACAGCCTTTCGGGCAAAGTTTGGTTTGTTCAAATACACCGTGATGCCCTTTGGGCTTTGCAACGCCCTGGCGGAATTCAAATACTTTATCAATGATGTATTATATGAGTTCCTAGATGTCTGCGCTGTTGTCTATATTGATGATATCTTGATATTCCCTAAAAATAAGCAGGAACACACTTAGCACGTTAGGGCCATTCTACATCATTTCCGTGAACACTCCCTGTATGCCAAATTAGAAAAATTTACCTTTAACACTGACTCAGTAGAGTTCCTTGGGTATCACTTATCATCCAGTGGAATTACCATGGACCCCAAAATAGTAGACACTATTCTTTCATGGCCAATGCCTACATCTGTTAAGGATGTCCAAAAGATTCTTGGTTTCGGCCATTATTATAGCCGCTTCATCCCACGATTCTCACAAATAGTGGTCCCTATAACCACCTTATTAAAGAAGGGACAACCATTTATCTGGTCTCGAGCAGTAGAAGAGGCCTTCACAACTCTCAAAAGAAGTTTCACCTCTGCTTCCATTTTACACCACCAAGATCCTGAGCAGCCATTTTATGTTAAAGCTGATGCTTCTCAATTCGCCCTGGGAGGTGTGTTATCGCAAAAAGATCAACAAACAGGGCATCTCCATCGTGTAGCCTTTTATTCTAAAAAACACCTTCAAGCTGAACAAAATTATACCACTGCTGAAATAGAACGATTAGCTATTAAAACAATATTTATTGAGTGGCAACATCATTTGCTGGGAGCAAAGCACACTGTCAGCATCTACACTGACCATAACAATTTGCAATTCTTTAGTACAGTTAAGGCATTGACCCCTAGACAAATGTGCTGACTTCACTTCTTCAGCGATTTTGATTTCATTATCACATATAGACCAGGGACCAGGGACCCAGGGACCAAACAACTTCAGTCAGATATCCTGTGATGTATAGGGCACCCAGAGGATGCTAGTTCTTGTGATCCCCCAGTATAATACTTCTCACCAGCACCCATCCCTGTAATCTCCCGGTAACCCTTCCAGACTTATCCCCTTCAGTCCCCTCCATCACTGAACGATTAAAGATTTTACAGGACATCCAATGGAAAGCGAAAAACAAGCTAGCTTAACACAAGACTCAAATGAAATTACAAGCTGACAAACACAGAAGCCCTGAGCCCGCATCTTTCGTTCATGCCCCTTGTTTGGTGTAACACTTTCATCTGTTAAATCCTATGAAACCACGCCCAGCACGTCGGCCTTTGGGAGGGAGAACTGTTCGGGGTACACTTGCACATCCAAGAGCTCCATTACAGTAAGGTGCTATTGCTTGCATCATTCAGACTTATTTGGGTATATTCATTACATCCTTGAATATCACGTTTGCAATAACCAATGCTTGTTGATTATGCACATTGTATCCCATCTGCTAATTTGTGCCAACTGTAGCTTCCAAAACATGTGCTCTTCACAATGTGATCTGTATTGATGTGTAACAATCAGGAGGATAATTGCTCATTTCCTTAACAAGCAGCCAACTGCCTTTCTACCTGCTCCAACTGTAACTGCCAAAACATGTGCTCTTCACAATGTGTTCTTTATTGAACATGTGCCACAATCAGGAGGATAATTGCTCATTTCCTTAACAAGCAATCAAGTGCCAAAAGGCTCATGTGCACATTTGATTATTTAAGGAGGCTTGTGAATCGGAGGCCTTGCTTGGCTTTGTACCTATTGCTCTGCTCGCCTGCTTTCAGTCAAGTTCCTTGTCCTTCAGACTGCCTCCAGTCGAGTTCCAATTTAAGTCAAGTTCCTTATCCTCCAGCCTGCCTTCAGTCGAGTTCCAGTGTTCCTCGTCCTCCAACCAGCTTCCAGTCGAGTTCCGGCAATGTGTCAACAATAACTGATATTATTCAATGTCGAATAGTTTATGCAAGTTCAATGTAAAAATGAAGAAATTATTTTAAAGCCCAGAATCCTAAAAAACTAGAACCCAGTATTTTCAGAAATCAGAAGTTCTGATGCTCAACTCGACACGCATTCCAGGGCCCAGCAGTCTGATTCTGCAGTCCACTAAGCAGAAGCTGGTATTTTCTCTTTTTCTCTTCCCAAAACCCCCTATCCCCTTGAGGACTGGCGAGAGGGCAATGTACTCTTCATCGCTGCCACGTAAGTCCTCAACAGGATTGAGTAATTGTCATTGCACCATCGGAACGCCGGGAATTCAGGTCAGTAGCTTGCACAGAACAATAGTGTCCTTTGCAGGTGTGTTCAGTGTGGCAATGTGTGTCAGCTGTGTTGTTTTCAAATTCATCCAATGTGCCATTGTGTACTACTTTGCAGACCACGGACCGGTCTGCCACGGCGACTGTGTGCTTCTAATAAGCTCAGTGTTTGGTCAGTGTAATGTAGGAGCTGGAGGTCGGACTGCCTATTTCCAAGCCTCCGTACCACTGGCAGTCCACCTCTTTTGGTTGGCAGTAGGTGGTCCTCCCTGTATAACTCATAATGGGGCGGTCTGAAAGACCGTAAACATGGCGGTCTGGCGGTCTGACTGCCAAACTCGTAATTAGGCCCTTTCTTCTTTATACTCTGTAGTTTAGCTTTTCCAGTTCCAAATGTATGGTAATGAGCATCAGAATGCAAAAAATGAAAAAACACAAGTTGAGCGCCTGCAATTTGGTTGACCTAATATCTTGTAATGAACATGTCTCTAAGCTTAGAATTCCAATAAGAGACTACAATGCAGAAATGAACCACTTGTAACCTGGAATGAGCCTGTCTTGCTGACTCTCACCATTAAATTCTCAATTTATCCCACGCAAGGTACAAGTAGCCAGTTCAGTGTTGTTTTTTTCTTTGTAGTCTGGGCTTGCTGTTGTGACTAGTTCTGAGGCCCCCAAAACCAAGGAATGCATCACATATTTTATAAATGTGTTTAACTTTTGAGTTCTAGGTACCCAGATCTGAACTTGGCACAGAACTGCAGTCTGAGCCTTACACTATGCCCATCTGAAACTGCAAAAGTGTCCAGATGAGACTGCAGCCTTGTGCTATGCTCAATCTTCAGGCATGCGCCGGGCTCTAACTACAGGGGCCTATCTCCCAATGCAAGCCTCTGCGGAGCTGAGGCTGCAGCCCATTGCCCAGATCTCACAGTAGTCCTGTACCTAAATGAAACTGCAAGCCTTGCCCAAATCAGACAACAACCATGTGTCTTAGACTGCAGGCTTGCTGCTGCAAGAGGGGCACAGGACTGCAGTCTCATTTGGGCACATGTCTGTAGTTGGAACTGGGCACAGGCAGGAAATCTGACCTGGGCACACAGACATGCAATCTTAGGCTGGCTCAGGGCTGCAGTCTCAGATGAATACTTGTTGTTTTAGTTGGGCATTCAATTGCAATCTGCACTGGGTTAGGCCTGAAGTCTGGCCTGGAAACAGACTTGCAACTTAACTGAGCTGACGCTGGAGCTCATCACTGGACTGCAATCTGGCTACTGCTCTAAGAAAGGTACATTTTTCCCATTGGATGCCTAGTCTTCTCTGTTACAGGAAGCCACAAATGAGCTTATAACACTTTTCTTTCTTACAAAAGGTTATTTATCCAGAGTCCAACTGTGGTGGCCACATAATTTTCAGGGCAAACTTTGTCACTATTTGCCATTTCACTATTGGTACAACATAATTCACAGTAAACCTGGTGCACTGTCTCCTGTGTGAGAAACTAATATCCATCAAGGGAAAAAATGAGCACCTAGGACAAAGTACATTTTACCTACAGTCCATTGGGGATACAATACAAAATAAATCACTTCCCAAAAAAATTATTTTCCTTTTGGGCATTCATGTCCTACATGTTTTTTTTATGAAGAAAGTGTACTAACATTTTTTGCTGGGACATTGAACCTTCGTATATTCAAGATTACACTCAGATTTAGATTCATCAGCCCCCACTGATTTCAGTTTTCTCCTAAATTGCATTATTCTTCTCTTCCATCTCAAATTGTGCACTTGTGAAAAATACTCCCTCCACATGAACATCTAACAATACCTACTCCTAATTGCATATTTGCCTCTCCAGGTAAGTTTTGTAACAGTAGTATAATTAACTTTCTCAACTTGCCCCTACCAAGTAAAACCGGAGAATTATAAAGGGTAGATGTATGAACACCAGTCAAAAACCTTACAGGGCTATTACATGACCTTTTAAGTATGAGCAATCACACATCGCCTCTCCTCATTCTCCCCCAGTCTCCCCTCAGATCACCCTGTTGTTGTTGACCCGGCACCTATTTGTTGTGGACCCATAGTACCCTTGCTCACTGTCACTGACAGCTGCAGGTGAGCCACCTCTCGGCTCCTCGCAAGAGGAATCCTCTTAGTCACAACTTTCTGCTCTTTGCATATGGTCTCTATTGAGGGTTCTCTCTTCTTCCTCGTAACTATCTGCCAAGCTGAGTCAGTGTTAAGGGACTGCCTGCCCCAATCAGCAGGTCTTCTGTGCAGGCCTGCAGGCACCCGTGCTGCCTCCATTAGGATTCCAAAAAGAGGAGCAACCCAAACACTTCCTTCTGGGACCTGAGCTGCCTGCAAATGTTCAGCTCTGCCACTCCCACCAAGTCCCCTCAGCACAGCTCACCATAAACTGCCACCATATTTGGGCACAGGGCCTCCTTACCAGGGGCATAGCTTTCATTGGTGCTGGAGGTGCAGTGGCACTGGGCCAAGAGCCCTGTGGGGCCCATTGAACCCTGGTTATTGCTGTATTTCACAGTTCAAACATCAGTCAGTGGGCCCATTTCCTTCCATGTCCTAGGGCCCATGACACACTGGCTATGCCATTGCTCTCTACACTGGACCTCCACTGCGGAGCATCATCTCACAGGCAGCGGGTAACACCCATGGAGGTTCTGCTTTTTTGGGTCCCGGAATCAAACTGGAGACACTGCTCCACCTCAGTGCAGGTGCCCATGGACTCTCAATTGCTGGTCGTAATTCTGCTCATTCAGTCGCTGCCTGGTTTGAAGGTTTCTTAGCCCGGAATTTCCAACTCTGGGTTCATTCATCACAGCAAAGCACCCTCTATTCCCATTGAAAACCAGTGGGAGAAGGGGTTTGAGATCATGCTGTTTGGGGCCTGGTGATGAAAAGCCTATGTAGAGGAGACACACTGTAAGTCTCACTCCATGCTCATCATCTCCATGCCCACAGTAAGGAAGTTTAAAAAGACAACCAGAGTCAATGGAGGGCATGCTCAGGGGACTTGAAAAACGGGAATGTTATCAGAAGAAGCTTTTAGATAACTGAGTATATGGCATATTTTTGGCCTTTATGGGAATTTCCTAAGCTACTCCGTTGAATGTGTGCCACCGGATGTTTTTGGTGCATTATAAGAGGGATAGCATGCTACATTATGTAAGTGTGTGTTCAGTGTCATGCATGAGGACCACAGTTGTGTTTTTACCATGACTATTTTTGCTCTGCTTTGGCATGTACTGAAGCAAAAGAAGAGGAAGGACACTGAGCCACTCATTAAAAGTAATCTCATCAATTCTTATGGGACCTGTAGTTGAAGTTGCCAACCCGTATAAGAAATATAGGTTCTGCAGTAACTCCACAGACCTGGAATTTTCAACCGCAGACTTTGCCTGCTGAAAGCAGGCAAAATAAGGAATTACTAGGGTGTTGGATTCTTGAAGTCTTAAAGGCAGAGTATCTAGGAATTGGAAGTCAGATTGGAGGATAGGTGACACGTGGTCTTGTAGATTGATTCTTTGCAGTCTTGGGAGCTGAATGGAATATGGCCCTGGACTATAATCCGTTGCATTGTCATGGGAAGAAAGAAAAGTGAGACAGTTGCCAGGAGATTGTGAGAGAACCGTGGACTGCAGGAAACTTCACAATGGAGTTTAAATGGTGTATAAAGCATTTCTTGTGCTGTACTTCATTTAGGGCCAGGGAAAAGGCTGACATCTGTGGTCACTCCCAGGTTTCTCACTTCTGTCAATATCTGAGGTGCGGCATCCCGTTCCTGACTTCAGATGCTGGTAGGCCAGTAGTTCTTCCAATGGCTGCATGTTAGGGTCTCTCTTTGGGACAAGTTAAGTTTAAGGTGAATTCTCAGCATTCCTTGGTCAGTAATTTGGAGGCAGTGGTTTAGACCTGAGGTGTCCAGCTCCCTCTGGTTTTCCAACTTTAAGATGGCATGCATGTGGTTAGCAAGCGCAGTTATAGAATGTTAGGTTGAGGGATTGAATTTAGGTACAGGGCTTAAGCAGGCATTGAAGAGCAGTGAGGAGATGATTGGGTATTGAGGACAGCATCATTCATTTTGAAATATGGTGATGTGAATTGGGCACTAAGGTTATTCTGGATCTATAGGAAAGGTAGGACAAATACTTCCATTTACACTAATTTCCTCTATGGTCATGAGGATGGAGTAATGATGAACTGTGTCGTTAGAACCAACAGTAGAAATGCAGTGACTCTATAGCTGTCCATGGTGGTTTTCACATTGTCTCAAATGGAAATCAGAGTAGAGTTGGTGCCTCTCCAGGGGTGAAATCTAAATTATGGATCTAAAAAATATTTTGTTCTTGAAAGAAGTTTCAGATCTGAGTGATCACTGCTCTTTTTATCAGCTTATCTAAGAACAAACCATTAAATATCAGCTTTTATGCATCTAGAATATTATTCTTATAAGTATTTCTAAATAGCATACCTTAAAGGCTGAGAGGAAGATGCAATAAGATAGGAAGTTGTTGACGAAAGTTAATGCTTGAGTTGTGGTAACAGTTGCAATTAAAATGTCCTTCAAAGTTTTTCTGACAGTGAGCCTGCAGATCCAACATTTGATCTAGACTGGATCATAGGATTTAGAGACTCGGGTTGTTGTAAGGAGGTGAGGTACTCCTGTCTATCATTAGATGTATTCATATTCTGGGTAGTGTAGACTGGATGGCTAGTGTCCTGTTTCTGTACAGTAATGCTCCTGTATCTGACCTTTGGCACCAAATGTGGCTGCAAAGAAATTATAAAAACCACAAGATTAGGTCATCTTTGTGGTGATGCACTCTGGATTGTGGAATTCTGTCCGGTGCCTCTAATGTTCCTTGGAAGGGTGTGTGGCCTTGGAGAGCTGATTAGAACAAAAGATTTGTTTTGCCTTCCTAATAGAGAATATGTAGAACCTGTTAAACCACTTGAGATGGGTTTTATTACAGAGATGATGGATTTCATCTATTTGCCTTGAGGTGCAGTGATATGTTTTCATCGTTATCTCTTTGTTTTATTAGGGGATCTAATGTCGATGTGTTGTATGTGGATATTTGAGAGGAATACATTTGTCAAAGGTTTTTGAGAACATCTTGTAGAGCTGATTCATTTATGTTATTTAGAGCCTGATTTAGAGTTTTGTGGACTGGCTTACTCTGTCGCAAAGGTGACGGATGCCCTGTCCGCCATTATACAAGTGCATTATATCTAATGGCACTTGTTATACGGCAGACTGGAAATCTGTCACATTTTTGATGGAGTAACCTGTCTGCCCAACTCTAAATCAGGCCCTTAGTTGGAAGGTGAGACTGCTGAGAGATGGACCAAGTGCAGAGATATTTAATGTGTTCCACTATCTATAGATGACTGAGGTCACTGTTTATGTATAGTTCGTTCTTGTGTGAACCTTGAGAGATGAGATAGTGGTATCTCCAGATTATCGATAGGTATCCCAGCACTGAGATGAATCCAGGTTGGAAGACTATTGCATCCAGAAGATGGTCAGATGTGTGTATGGGTCCATTGATTAACTTAATGATGATAGGAGCGTCCAGGATTTTCATGATAATTTTTGGCATAGGAGAAAAGTTGGTTGAACTTGATTGGACCAGGTAGTCAGGTCACCCAAGATGGTTGTTTGGCAGTGGTCTTTTGATATTCACAAATGCAAGCTAGAAGAAATGTGAGCGTGTGAAGCAGAATGGAGTAATTCACAATCTGACACAATGATGAGGGAGAGAGAGGGAGATAATTTTTTTAGGCTTTGATGAATGATATACAAAGATGAGAATTTTTGTGACAAGTGAAAAAGAAATCTGTATTTATAATTTCAAACAAGTGAGGACACCTTTCAATATGAATCTTAAACTTTAGACGTTTAAAACAAATTAAGAAGAGAAATGATCACAGACACACCCGAAGTAGAACCCTTAATTTTCAGGATGAGGGTCTGTGATCTTCTTAATTTCTTTTAATCTTCAAAACCTTAAGGTTCATACTGAAAGGTGATCTCACTCATTTTAAATGACAAAAACACTTTTCTTTTTAATTTGTCCTAAAATATCTCACTCTATGTATATCATTCATCAAAGCCTAAACAACTTGTCCACCTCTCTCTCCCTGTCTCAAGTTCTCTCTGTAAATCTCCTTCTCTGAATTTCTCTCCTGCTCTCTTTCTCTCTCTCTCTCTCTCTCTCTCTCCCTCTCTCTTCCATCCCATAATGGGATGAAAGAGAGAGGCAGAGAGATTGTTATTGCAAAGGTCTCTCCGTATAATGACTTCCAATAGTCAGACTAGCAAGATGTTTGGTACAAATGTTATAGTTACGTCTGGATGCAGAACCAAACAGAGTCACTTCTGGCCTAATGGTCAAGGTCATGTACTGTGACTCAGTGGCCCAAGGATCAAATACTAGTATCATTGGACAGTGTGTTTGTTTATTTACTAGTGTTTTGGTGGTTAAACCTTCCTACTGAGGGAACATTCATGTTTTGTTCGAATCATATGCATGGGTTGAAAGCCATAGGTATGTCTGGAAGCACTCCAGCAAGAAGTCACCTGTGGCCTAGTGGTTAAGGCCACAGACACTTACACTGAAGTTTAAGGGGTCCAATCCAGGGGGGTATCATGTCATTTAGTTTCCTAATATTTTTTAAGGTTCATACTGAAATGTGATGTCACTCGTTTTAAATGACAAATATACTTTTTTTTTTTTTTTTCCTAAAATATTTCATTCTACGTATCTCATTCATGGAAGCCTAAAACACTTCTCTCCCTCTCTCAAGTTCTCTCTGTCAATCTCTTCTTCTTAATATTTCTCACTTTCTCTCAGTCTCTCACTTTCTTTCTTGCTCTCTCTCCCATCCCATAATAGGATGGAGGTGAGAGAGAGAGAAAGAGAGAGAGAGAGAGAAACAGATTTTTATTGCAATGGTCTCTCCATACAATGACTTCAAAGAGCGAGGCTAGCAAAATGTTTGGTACGAATGTTATAGTTCTGTCTGGATACAGAAGAAAACTGAGGGGCATATTTATACTCTGTTTGCGCCGGAATTGTGTCGTTTTTTTTTTACGCAATTCCGACGCAAAACTAACTCCATATTTATACTTTGGCGTTAGACGCGTCTAGCGCCAAAGTCCATGGAGTTTGCGTCATTTTTTAGCGTGGACACCTACTTTGCGTTAATGATATGCAAGGTAGGCATTCCCGTCTAAAAAATTGACTCCGAGGCATGTGCGCCGTATTTACACTCCCGGGCAAAATTCACGCCCGGGAGTGGGCGGGTCAAAAAAAATGACGTCCAGCCGCTTTTGCGCCGTTTTTTAGCACCTGGACAAGGCAGGCGTTAAGGGACCTGTGGGCTCGGAAGGAGCCCAGAGGTGCCCTCCCATGCCCCCAGGGACACCCCCTGCCACCCTTGCCCACCCCAGGAGGACACCCAAGGATGGAGGGACCCATCCCAGGGAACTTAAGGTAAGTTCAGGCAAGTATTTTTTGTAAAAAATTTTTGTGGCATAGGGGGGCCTGATTTGTGCCCCCCTACATGCCACTATGCCCAATGACCATGCCCAGGGGACAGAAGATCCAGAAGACAGAAGTTCCCTGGGCATGGCCATTGGGCAAGGGGGCATGACTCCTGTCTTTGCTAAGACAGGAGTCATTTCAATGGGGGTTGGGAGTCGAAAAATATGGCGCAAATCGGGTTGAGGCGAAAAATTTGCCTCAGCCTGACTTGCCCCATTTTTTGGCGCCCAAGCTCCGTATTCCCCTACGCCGGCGCTGCCTGGTGTACGTCATTTTTTTTCACGCACACCAGGCAGCGCCGGCGGCTAACGCCGGCTAACGCCGGCTAACGTCATTGAATAAATACGGCGCCCGCATGGTGCTTCAGAATGGCGTTAGCTGGCGCTAATTTGTTTGACGCAAAACTGCGTTAGCGCAGTTTTGCGTCAAAAAGTATAAATATGGCCCTGAGTCTTTTAAGGCCTAATGGTCAAGGTCATGCACTGTCACTTTGTAGGCTGAAGGTTCAAATACAGTATGGCTTGGCAGTGTGTTTGTTTATTTGCTTGTGTTTTGACTGTTAAACCTTCCTAATGATGGAGCATTCACCTCTCATTACTATCACAGGCGTGGGATGCACAGTCATCTGTGGTCTCATGGTTAAGGTTGCATGCTTTTATATGGAAAATTGAGGGTTCTACTCCAAGGGTGTGTGTTGTCTTTGCCTGTCTTTATTTTTTTTAATCTTCAAAAGCTTCAGGTTCATACTGAAAGGTGATTTCACGCGTTTTAAAAGACAAATACACATTTCGTGGTAAATTGTCGTAACATATCTCATTCTACATATCCCATTCATCAAAGCCTAAAGAACGTCTCTCCCACTCTCTCAAGTTCTCTCTGTCAATCTCTTTCTCTTAATTTCTCTCCCTCTCTCTCAATCTCTCACCTTCTGTCTGTCTCTGTCTCCCTCTCTCTCTTCCAACACATAATGGGATGGAAGTGAGAGAGAGAGATGGTTATTGCAATAGTCTCTCCATACAATGACTTCAAAGAGTGAGGCTAGCAAGATGTTTCTTACGAATGTTATAGTTATGTCTGGACACAGAGCAGAGTCCCTTCTGGCCTAATGGTCAAGGTCATGTACTGTTGCTGAGTAGGCTGAAGGTTCAGGTTCAAATCCTACTATATCTTGGCAGTGTGTGTTGTTTATTTACTACTGTTTTTATTGTTGAAACTTCCTAGTGATGGAACATTCATGTTTCTTTCCCATCACATGTCTGGGTTAATATCATAGGAATGTCTTCAAGCATTACATAAAGGAGAACCTATGGCCTAGTACTTAAGGCTGCAGACCAGCTCATTGGATATTGAGGGCTCTACTCCAAGTATGTCTGTCATCATTTCCCTTCTTAATTTCTTTTAAACTTCCAAAGTGTTAGGTTCTTACTGAAAGGTGACCTCACTCATTTCAAATGACAAATAAATATTTCTTTTACTATCTTGTTCTACCTATATCATTCATCAAAGCCTAAACTACTTCTCTCCCTCTCTCTCCCTCTCTCTCTCTCAAATTCTCCCTGTCAATCTCTGTCTCTTAATTTCACTCCCTCTCTCTCAATCTCTCACTTTTTGTCTCTCTCTCTCTCTGAATGTTATAGTTACGTCTGGATACAGAGGAAAACTGAATCACTTCTGGCCTAATCATCAAGGTCATGTACTGTCACTCAGTAGGCTGAAGGTTCAATTACTAGTATCACCTGGCTAGTGTTTTGATGGTTAAGCCTTCCTAGTCATGGAACATTCAAATTTCTTTCCTAGCACAAGCGTGGTTTGCATGTCTTAGGTATGTCTGGAAAACAAACAGTGAGGAGTCACCTGTGGCCTAATGGTTGCAGTCAGACTCTCACACTGAAAGTTGAGGGTTCTACTCCATGGGTGTCTGTTGTCGTTGCCCATCTAAATTTCTTTTAATCTTCAAAAGTTTAATGTTCATACTGAAAGGTGATCTCACTCGTTTTAAATGGCAAATACACTTTTCTTTTTAATTTGTCCTAAAATATCTCATTCTACCTAACTCATTCATCAAACCCTAAAAATCGTCTCTCCCTCACTCTCCCTCTTTCAGGTTCTCTCTGTCAATATCTTTTTCTTACTTTCTCTCCCTCTCTCAAACTCTCACTTTCTGTCTCTCTCTCTCTCTCTCTTCCATTCCATCATGGGATGGAAGCGAGAGAGAGATTGTTATTTCATTGGTCTCTCCATACCATTACCTGAAAGAGTCAGACTAGCAAGATACTTGGTACGAATGTTACAGTTATGCCTGAATGCAGAGCAGAGTCAAAGATCAAAGATATCTTTATTCGGTCTAATTTTAGACCATAAAAGTACAATAAAAACACCTAATACATACAAACAGAATATGTCTCATGGCAAATGATAAAGACAATTGCGACCATTAGCTTCCATGTAATTTAAAAGAAATAACAAGAGACCTTCCTAGAAGTATTATCTCAAGACCAACTTGGACATTTCCTACCTCATCTACGTAAAGTGCAGTGTGCCTTTACAAATTGGCACATATATATATATAAAAAATAGTACCAAGTTAAAAACATTAGAAGCACGGTTTGTGGCCAATTCCACGCATTGTGGAATGCTTCTGGTTCTGTCGATCTAATATATATATAAAAAATAGTGTGAGGTTAAGACGTTAAAAACACAGTTTTTGGCCACTTCCACTCCTTGTGGAATGATTCTGGTTCTGTCAATCAAAAGTACAATTTGGTCCTATTCCAAAGAATAATACATTATTAAACAAAATTAAAAAGTCTTGAAAACGCATTTTTGGCCAATCCACTCATAAAAAGTACTTCTAATTCCGACGGCCTAAGATGGAGTGTGCAATTATTCTGAACAATGACACATGCATGTATAAATAAAACATTTTAAAGAATCAAATCTCAATTTCCATAGGCCCGCTATAATTTTACAGCCGATCCACTAAAACTCACAACAGCATAGCAGATTTCTGCTAAAACAGCAGATTGCAAATATCTCGAACTGTCTATGTGTGTTGTGTTGTAGAATTACCTTATTTGGTTAATTATCAGAGGCCATAACAGCACAAAGCACAATTAAAAAATAGAGAGTGGTTATTAATTTAAAATCCAGCATAAATTACATCAATGTATTAGAGCGAAAAATCTTGAAACATTCAAGATAGCTGAAAGCATCTGTGGACTTATCTACAACCCCTTTCTGGCCTTGACAACTGCACATAAGTAGACTTCGAGGCCATTGCATATTTGGATAGATGGGAGAGTTTGTAGATACAGGAACGCCGGACGAGACTGTCGTATTTGTAAAGTTTTTAGAATTGGTATTAAAAATGTCTTTCTCTGGTTAATATACATTTTGCAAAATAAAACTGAGTGTATTGTGCTTTGCTTAGAGATTAAGTCGCAAGGACAATTCTCCAACTCAGAGCTTCAATCATTCATTAGAGGGAAACTGACCAAATAATGAAATGTCTCTAGTCTTAAGCGGGTAAGGACAAAGCGGTGCCTAGGGTTCAGAACGTACCGCAAATATGGTTCCATGCCATCAGACATTTGCATCAATTGATTCCTCATGACACTCGATTTTTGTGCTTCCGCCGCCCACCTTAGATCAGCCAGATGAGTGAGGCATTTCTTTTTGAGTTCTTTCCTGGTCAGTACTTCCATTAACTCTGGAGTGTCATAGTAATCTGGATGACCCAAATCCATAAATACATTCTTAATATATTTCAACCAAGAGATTTGTAGTGAATAATTTGATGTTTAACAATCTTTTATGATTGCCCTATTCAAACTTGCACATTCTGATGTCCATACTTTGTGCCATAACAGTATTGGTTGTAGCCTTATTAAGTCAGTGATATACATGAGCCCCAGTTCTGAATGGCACACAAATGATGAGGTAGATTTGGGAACATTCATAAGTAATTTAAAAAAATAGTTTTCCTCTATCTGCAGCACATTACAGTTTTTATGTCCCCATAGGCCCACCCCATACATTGCGACAGAGACGTATTTGGCACTATAAATTGTCAACATGTCTTTTGGAGTGATCCCCCCAACTCTTTTAGAGAAGTTGTTTATAGCCATATTAGTTTTAATAAATTGTAGTTTCCTCGAGTTGATACATTGATTCCAGGTGCCTTTGTTATCAAACAAAATTCCTTGGTACGAGAATGTCGATGTAACATCTATCTTTTCTTCCTTTATTGTGATAGGGCAGTTTTTAATAGGCTTAGTGCCGCATTTCATCACTAAGGTTTTAGAGCGATTAACTCTAAGGCCTAAGTCACCCATATAATTGTCAAAGGTTGCCAAAAGGCGTTGTAGCGCTATTGGGGTTTGTGCCATAAGGACAGCATCGTCGGCATACATAAGGGCTGGTATTGGTCGGTGTCCAATTTGTGGTAAATCCTTACATGCTTTAACTAACACTGACTCAAGTTTGTTTATATATAGTGAGAATAGAAAAGGCGCTAATGCGCAGCCTTGTCGTACCTCTTGTTTTATGTTAAATGAGCTAGTGCACTCCACATGCATTCCAAACCATACCTTTGCTCTGCTTCCCGAGTATAACTCCCTTATGAAGTGGACAATTCTTTCATCTACCCCCAATTGCAGCAGGATGGACCATACTTTACTATGGATCACACAATCAAATGCTGAGGTCAAGTCTACGAAGACCATATATAAATTACCTTTCCTGACCTTAGTATATTTGCCAATCAGGATATCAAGGTTTAGAGCCTGTTCCACAGTTCCTATCCCTGCACGGAAGCCATATTGCAAATCCGTTAAAATTTTATTCGTTTCAGCCCACTCCTGCAATCTATTCAAAATGATATGACCAACTATCTTTGCAAAGGTATCAAGGAGCGAGATTGGTCTGTAAAAGGCAGGATTGTGGCGATCGCCTTTTTTTAATATTGGTACAAAATGGACTCCGTCCAAGTTGAAATAAAACCTGCGGAACAGCATGCTCTAAGAACCTGTGTCTATAAGGGGGCCCATAGAGTAATGTTGGATTTGTATATATCCACTGGGACTCCATCTGGACCTGGTGCTTTCCCACTCTTGGTTTTGTTAATGGCTTCAGTGACCTCATCTGCACTAAATGGTGGGGTAATAGTTAGTACATCACCTCTATTGGCATCTGGATCGGAAGTTACCATTTTTGAACAGTATATTTCTGAAAAATGGGCTATCCACTCTTTTTCCGTAATAGCGATTTCTATGGTGGGAGAATTTCTTTCTCCCAACAACGGGGAATTTACTACCTTCCAGAATGTGACATTATTGTTTTGGACGCTTGCTTCATACAAGGTGTTCCTAACCTGCTCTTTTAGAAATTTCTTCCTATTTTTTACAGCCTCCTTATATACCTGTCTGAAGGTGGAGATCTCACTCCTGCTTCTTTCTGGATTATGTAAGGCCTTCTCAAGCTTTGTTGTGCTCAGTTAGCTTCCGTGGTAGGGGGGTCCTATTTCTGTGATGGACATGGCCTCTGTTATCTTGGTAGAAAAACCTAATGGGAGTAAATAGATGCCATCTTTGGCTACCCATAGAGGACTTAATCCCCGTAAAAAAATTTCCACCAGTTTCGGAGATTTAAATGAGAGTACCACACAGTCTCCCATTAATGATTTTTGGCTCCTACCCAACCTTTTAACTCTCCTAACCATTTTATGGTTCAAATACTGTGTCAATCATACCAGGTTCCATTCGGGAACCTATCCAATTTAAGGATTTGTTTCTTAGCGCTGTCCAGGTTTCACGGTTCTCGTGGGGTATGATGGGAATATTCGCAAGAACCACTACATAAGATGTAACTGCAGGGGGTAATTGTAAGCTATCGCTTGGTGAAAGTGAGGTGTCCAAAGGGGGATGAGACGTGTTATAGGTCTCAAAACTCCTTTTTCTTATCTGCATTCGCATCGTTTGGTGTATGCTATTGGTGCAGCCTGGACATATACATTGCTCTACAGGAAGCTGGTTGGCTGAAGACAAAGGTTGCATCTCCGTTACTGGAGGTAGATTTGAGTCAGCTAGGCCATTCAATTGGGGGGGTTGTAGAGATTGGATCGACCATTCATGTCTTCACTAAATCAAGAATAGATGCCACATTATTTTCTATTTGGGTTAGGCGATTTAGAAGAATATCAATTGATGCTTTGAATGTAAGTTCTAATGCTTTGATCTTGTCCAGAGTGCTTGCTTGAATTTTTACCGAGGTTTCAGTTATTTTCCTCAGGAGCTTCTTATTATCAGTTTTATTATGTGTCTGTCCTAAAGGCTGAGGGCTTGTTTTGGGATTGTTACAGGGTTCAGCTATCAGAGGGCTTTTTGACCTTCCCCTTTGCAGTGGTCATGGCTTCCTTGTGCGTTTAGGTGGGGGGGAAATCATCAACTTCTGATATATACTCGTATACATATTGAATGCAGCCTTTTTGAGTTTTATCCTGATTCCTAATTTCTATTCCCTGTAACTGTGTGGAGTCAGGGTCTAAGTTTAGGGGGTTGTTATAACTAGGTATAACCTCAATAGGGCTCCTTTGTGGTGATAACCTTTCTTCTACATTTGTAATCTGTTTATCTATAGACCCCATTGCCCCTGATATGTACTTTAGTATTGATGTGTGCTCTTTGTGGGAAGGTGTATTTTTTTTATTTGATTGCTTCCTCTTACTCATATCTGGGTTTTAAACCTTCGCTAGGATAGCCACAAAGGTACTTTGTTCCACTTATTTCCTCACTAGCCCTCCGTTAATGCACTGAGCCAAATAAAAAAATATATATATATATATTCGATAACCTTTAGGGAAGATACACTTTCTAACAATAATTTTAGAGGGGTGGCCGAGCCCAGTCTCCTCCGGGCTCTGACGGGCGCAGACGGGCCCACTCTCAGCGGGTGAAGAGAACCGATGATAAACGCCTCCGGGCGCAGAATCACAGCAAGAGCGGCTTCCTGCCGCTTATGAGTCTGGGGAGTGTAGTCTGTGGTCCCCCAGGCCCCTCTCAAGGCGTCCCGCGCAGTGGGTGAAGAAAACCGATGATAAGCGCCTCCAGGCGCGAAATCACAGCAAGAGCAGCTTCCTGCCGCTTATGAGTCTGGGGAGTGTAGTCTGCTGTCCCCCAGGCCCCTCTCAAGGCATCCCGCGCAGCGGGTGAAGAGAACCGATGATAAGCGCCTCTGGGCGCAAAATCACAGCAAGAGTGTCTTCCTGCCGCTTATGAGTCTGGGGAGTGTAGTCTGCGGTCCCCCAGGCACCTCTAAAGGCGTCCCGCACAGCGGGTGAAGAGAACCGATGATTAGCGCCTCTGGGCGCGAAATCACAGCAAGAGCGGCTTTCTGCCGCTTATGAGTCTGGGGAGTGTAGTCTGCGGTCCCCCAGGCACCTCTAAAGGCGTCCCGCACAGCGGGTGAAGAGAACCGATGATTAGCGCCTCCGGGCGCGAAATCACAGCAAGAGCGGCTTCCTGCCGCTTATGAGTCTGGGGAGTGTAGTCTGCAGTCCCCCAGGCCCCTCTCAAGGCGTCCCGCGCAGCAGGTGAAGAGAACCGATGATAAGCGCCTCCGGGCGCGAAATCCAGCAAGAGCGGCTTCCTGCCGCTTATGAGTCTGGGGAGTGTAGTCTGCGGTCCCCCAGGCCCCTCTCAAGGCGTCCCCAGAGCAGAGTCACTTCTGGCCTAATGATCAAGGTCCTGTACTAGGACTCAGTAGAGTGAATTCTCAAATCTTTCTATCGCTTGGCAGTGTGTGTTGTTAATTTACTGCTGTTTTTACTGTTAAACCTTCCTAGTGATGGAACATTTATGTTTTATTACCATCACATGTGTGGGTTGAATGTCTAAGGTTTGTCTGGAAGCATCACACTAAGAGTCACCTATTGCCTAATGGTTATGGCGATCAAACCTTCACCCTGAAAGTTGAGGGTTCTATTACAGGTGTGTGTGTTATCCTTTCCCTTCTAAATTTCTTTTAAACTTCAAATGTTTAAAGTTCATACTGAAAGGTGACTTCACTCGTTTTAAATGAAAAATACACATTTCTTTTTAATTTGTCCTAAAATATCTTATTCTATGTATATCATTCATCAAGGCTTAAACAACTTATTTCCCTATCTTTTCCTCAAGTTCTCTCTGTCAATCTCTTTCTCTTAATTTCTCTCCCTCTCTCAACCTCTCACTTTCTGTCTCTCTCTCTCGCATCACATAATGGGATGGAAGAGAGAGAAAGAGATTGATATTACAATGGTCTCTCCATACAATGACTTGATGCCATTTGTTTTAAATGACAAAAACATTTTTATTTTTAATTTATCCTAAAATATCTCATTCTACTTATATCATTCATCAAAGCCTAAAAAAACTATCTCTCTCTCTCAAGTGCTCTCTGCCAATCTCTTAATTTCTCTCCATCTCTCTCAATCTCTCAATTTCTGTCTGTCTCTCCCTCTCTCTTCCATCCCACAATGGGATGGAAGGGAGAGAGAGATTGGTATTGCAATGGTCTCTTCATACAATGACTTTAAGGAGTCAGGCTAGCAAGATGTTTAGTAAAACTGTTACAGTTCCGTCTAAATACAGAGCAGAGCAGAGACACTTCTGGCCTAATGGTCAATGTCATGTACTGTCACTTAGTAGGCTGAAGGCTCAAATTCTGCTATCGCTTAGGAGTGTGTGTTGTTTGTTTACTACTGGATTTTCTGTTAATAAACATTCCTCATGATGGAATATTCACTTTTCTTTCCCATCACATACATAGATTGAATGTCATCGGTATGTCTAGAAGCATCACAGTAAGGGGTCACCTATGGCCTAAAGGTGAAGGCCACAGATTCTCATACTGAAATTTGAGGGTTACCCTTCAGGTGTGTCTGCTGTAATTTACCAAATTAATTTCTTTTGAACTTCAAAAGTTAAGGTTCATACTGAAAGGTAATTTCACTCATTTTAAATGACAAATACACTTTTCTTTTTAATGTGTCCTAAAATATCTCATTCTACCTATATCATTCATCAAAACCTAAAAACTGTCTCTCCCTCTCTCTCAACGTCTCTCTGTCAATCTATTTCTCTTAACTTCTCTCCCTCTCTTTCAGTCTCTCACTTTCTGTCTGTCTCTCTCTCTCTCTCTCTTCCATCTCATAATGAGATGGAAGAGAGAGAAACTGTTACTGCAATGGTCTCTCCATACAATTAGTTCAAAGAGTCAGACTGGCAAGATGTTTGGTATGAATGTTTTAGTTACGTCTGGATGCAGCATATAACAGAGTCACTTCTGGCCTAATGGTCAAGGTCCTGTACTATCACTCAGTAGGCTCAAGGTTCAAATGCTACTATTGTTTGGCAGTGTGTATGTTTATTTACTAGTGTTTTAGACTGTTAAGCCTTCCTAGTGATGGAACATTCACGTTTCTTTTCCATCACATGCGTGGGTTGAATGTCATAGGTATGTTTGGAAAAATCACAGTAAGGAGTGTTAGGGTGGAATTTTTGGTAATGCTTTAGTGGCACAGACGTCAGCACTAGGCGACTCTATATTTGCATTTAAAGGCTTAACAGAAATGAATGAACATGTAATGTAAAGTGTGCATGTTTTGTCTGATGGTGGGCATTATGCCTACCATAGGTGGGTGTCGTGCTTACCATGGATGACGGTGTGCTAATCCAATTTATAACAATGTTTGAGAATAATTAATCATTAGAATGGAATATTATGATTAGAAAATAATTATGAGTGTCAGAAAAGACCTCTTTTGTCATGGTTAGCCCCCACTTTTTGCCTGGTATTTGATGTAGTCTCAAAATTGATCTCTTTCCCAAAATTGTTGTGATGCATTGGGACAATTGGCAACACCTTTAGCTGTCACTATAAGTCCTTAATAAATGGTACCTAGGTGCCCAAGGCTCGGGGTACTAAGGGTAGGCCCCTGAGGGCTGCACCACAGATTGTGCCACCCTCTAGAGGAATACATCCAGATGAACCCAGCACTGCTATTACAGGCTGGGTGTCCTGGTGCAATCCTAAAATGCAAACTCTATATGGCACACAGCATGTGTGCCCTGTCCACTATACACTGCATGCAATATAGGTAAGTCACCCCTCTGGCAGGCATTCTAGCCCTAAGGCAGGGTGCACTATACTTTATGTGAAGGCACAGTTGCATGAGTAATGTGCCCCCTACTGTATCCTTGCCAAACCCAGGACATAGTAAGTGAACAGAGCAGCCATTTTAAATGCATGTGCTGGACACTGGTCAGTACGAGTTTCACAGCTATATGATATCCACTATGAACCCTGGGTTGTTCGGTATCAAACAACTCAGAATGCTAAATCCAAACTGGTACCAATATTGGATTTATTACAAAATGTACCCAGGGGCCACCTTAGAGGTGACCCCTGTAAATCTAACTAACCCTGGCATGGTTGCTGGCTGGTCACAACCAGACTGCCACCACCAGTTAAGATTCTAGAACCCTGGGGTGTCCCAGAACAAAGCCCTTCCTGGGTGGAGGAGTCACACCTCCCTCCTCAGGAATGTGCACCGCCCTGCAGGCGAGCTTCAAAGGGCTTACCATCTTTGAAACTCGACCCCCAAGCCTACTGCTAGCAGCAGATGCCGCCCCCATTGCAAACCCCCAATGTTGGTGGGAGCAATGGTGGGAAGACACACAAAGGAAAGGAGGAATGGTCAGCCCCAGCTTACACCACCCCGAAGGTGTTGCAGGCGAGGTGACCCTACAATTTCATTTTCCTCCATCTTGCATGGAAGGAAAATAGCCAATCAGGTGTAGGGAAGTGACCTCTGCCCATAGGAAGCGGTCACTTAGTGGGTGTAGCCACCCTAAGGTAGATGACCCATTGGTAACTACTAGGGACTCCCCTAAATGCCCACTAAATACAGTATTTAGTGGGCACACCTAGGCCAGAGATTCAGATTCAAAGGACACAAGAAGACCAGCAACAAAGAAGACCCAAGGCTCGAGAACTGAAGTCCTGCTGCACCAAGAAAAAGGTGCCAAATGCTGCCTGCTGCACTCTGGACTCGACAATCCCTGCTGAGGGGTTGCTCGGACATCAGACGGTCTCTGCAAACCCCCAGAGGACCTCCCCACTTCTGAAAACTGCTGAAGATCTCCCTTCTGAGTGAAGGCATCACTCTTTTGCAAAAAGACACCCAAAAGCCAGTGAAGTCCCGTTCACTGTCTGGCTGCTGACCAAGGAACCGGACGCTGCAGCCAGACCAAATTTCACTCAATGGACCCAGAGGACAACCCTGAAGGGTACCAAGTTTGGTGGCACTGTGACCTCCAGGGGCTGAATCGTGCAATAGCTAGGGGTACTGGACCCCAACGTCAGACGCCCAGAATTTTTCAGACTGGAGTCTGCTCCAGACTGAAAAAGGACCAGGAGCAAGCCCTGGTTGGGGGACTTCAGAAAACACCAGGATCTTCCACAAGAGTGTCCCTGCTGACCTGCAAGCGACCCTCAAAGGGACCTATCTCCTGCTTCTAAGGGCACCTTTGCCCATAGTTCTTGGCTCACCTATTTGCTCTGCACCCGGCTGCCTTGTGCCCTGCACCGAAGATCCAGCTGTGTTTTAAGGGTCCCCACCCCTTGCGAACTGGACACTTCAAGGGGACCCACCGGACTCACCTTGAAGTCCACCTTTGCAGTGCTTTTCCAAGTGGTCCCCCGAAGTGACCTTGCACCAGCGCCAAAGACTTTCTGCAGCTGCTCCTGCTGAAACCGGGAACTGCCCAAACTTCTCCAGCTGGTCCACAGAGCCCACCAATGACCTCGAACTACAATTTACAGGAGACATTGGTAAACACATTGCCTGATTTTATATTCATTTTTATAGCATGTCACAATAAATTCCTATGGTGCCTAATTACACACCAAACTGAGACATTTTTTAAACTTTGAAAATTAATAACTTAAAAAGTACATACTGATGATCTTGGTCTTAAAATGTTTATAAAGATCTGAAGTATTTTTGTAAATTGGTCTTGAGTTATTCCTTTGAGTGTGTGTGTCTTGCTTTATTGATACTGTGAGTACAAGAAACGCTTTGCACTTCTCCAAGATTAGCCTAACTGCTCGACCAAGCTACCATGAAAATTAGATCATTAGATGGTCTAGTTGTTACATCTGTAAACCTATGTGTGGTTGCAGTGATTCTCTGAACAGTGTGCCTAGCTTTGCACACTACTTAGAGAGCCAGCCTCCTACAATGAGTTATGTTGATTTGCATGATTTCATTAATGTGAAGTCATACATGTGCAGAAAAATATATGCACGTCTCAGTCATATTTAATATGATCCATTAACAAAACTACAATTAATATTGAAAATGCTTTACATATTTTATGATATATTATTAAGATTTATTTATGAGCTTTCATATTTTGCGTGCTGCATTGATTATATTAATGTGTTCATTTTCTTGCATAACTAGGCCTGAAGCTTCATATTTGCAGCAGTAATGAAAACATGAATCATTTCTTTCTCTTTAACCTGAATTTTTCCATTCATTAGGCTGTTTCACATGTTTAGTAAAGAGCTCTATTGTATTGTGTGTAAACTTATTCAGTAATAACATTGAATTGTTACAATGCTAGAACATGAACACTGGAAAGTAGCAGTACCATTATTTAAATGTTCGCTCCCATGTGAAAGTAGAAAACTGTTGTGAGCCATGGGAAGATTTCGGATTGTCTCAACTAATTACAGAGTTGCCAGTTACTGCCGGTGGCACATGGAAGGAGAGATGACTTCACACCGACCCTGAGAAAATCTGGAGTAGTTGCAGACTCAATGGGCGTTCTAAATTTCATTGGATATTTGCAATTTAATGACTTATGGTTCTAAACAGTGGACCAATCAAATTATATTTCTAGTAAGGCAGAGACTTTTGAAACTTTTAGTCAGTCCCCGTTTTGCTTCTCATGCTCTTAAGTTCTCTTGATGCATCTGTTGTTAAGTCCCCAGTTGATGCTTGTATTGCTAAGTCCTTCATGTTTTGCTAAATTGCCCCTTGAATTTATTTGTTAACTTGTCCCATGCCTGGTCCTGATATGTAGCTTGTGTTCTGCAATTTTCTCTTATGATGTTCCTGATGTACTCTGCTGGATCTGACATGTTTTGCCGCAGTATCTAACCTAAATACTGTTCTCGGAGAGGTATAAAATTGCAATGTTATTTGTTCCCTTGCATTTTTTTAAATTAGATTAGCATGCTGACACCTGTTTTTCTTTTTTTCTTAGTCCGATCTAACCTGAGATAGATGATTTTTCCAAATTATTTTTGTCTTCTTTTCTTTTTTCTTTTGTCCACATGTTAGTCCGTTCCCAGACATGTTTGTCCTAAGTTGTGATAGCAATAGGGAAAACCATTCTCCTAAAAATTGATGTGTTGATTGTTTTAAATACCATCCTCTTAAAATTGAGAGGTTGAGTTTGGATAGTCATCCTCCTAAATTGAATATATGGAAGTTTGAATTTGATTATTGACCAATCTCACCATCCAATGATTTGAAATCTGTTTCTATTGCACAAATATTATTATTGCTTGTGTGGGTAATTCTGCTGGAATGTTTAATGGTATTGATGTTGAGTGGATTAAACTTGTTTTGCAGATTTCGTCAGCCTATGGTTTTTTATTTATCTCTTTAACTTGGTTTTATGCATTATTTATATGATTTTGGCTTTGTGGTTGTAATAAAGCTTTGATATTTCACTGATTGGAGTTTTGTTTCCATGGACAAATCGGTTATGGTGTTTAAATTTGTTGTTGTACTGATTGAGATTTGATTGAATATTTTCGGTTTTACCACACTCTTCATTGGGTCCAAAGATCCTATCAACCTCAGTTTGAGCGTTTTCAAATACTGACCTGGAGGAGAAAACACACTTACAGGAGTCACCTGTGGCCTAAAGGTTAAGGCCACAGTCACTCCCACTGAAAGTTGAGGGTTACAGTCATGGTGTGACTGTGCTCATTTCACTTATTAATTTATTTTAAACTTTAAAAGTTTAAGGTTCATACTGGAAGGTGATCTCACTCGTTTTAAATGAAAAATGCACTTTTCTTTTTAATTTGTCCTAAAATATCTCATTCTGCTTATATCATTCATCAAAGCCTAAAAATGCATCTCCCTCAGTGTCTCTCAAGTTCTCTCTGTCAGTTATTCTCTTAATTTCTCTCCCTCTCTCTCAATCTCTCACTTCCTGTCTCTCTCTCTCTATCTTCCATTCCCAACAGGATGGAAGAGAGAGAGAGAGAGTATTGCTATTGTAATGATCTCTCCATACAATGACTTCCAAGAGTCAGACTAGCAGATGTTTGGTACAAATGTTGTAGCTATGCCTGGATGCAGAGGAAAACAGAGTCACTTCTGGCCTCATGGTCAAGGTCATGTAATGTCACTCAGTAAGCTGAAGGTTCAATACTAGTATCGCTTGGCAGTGTGTTTGTATATTTACTAGTGTTTTAACTGTTAAACCTTCCTAGTGATGGAAAATGAATGTTTCTTACAAGCGTAAGTTGCATGTCTTGCATGTGCGCTTGCATATTTACTAGTGTTTTGACTGTTAAAAGCACAGTCTGGAAAAAGCACAGTAAGGAATCACCTGTGGCCTACTGGTTAAGATCACACACTCTCATTTTCACAGTTGAGGGTTCTAATCCTGCTGTGTATGTTATCATTATAGTTCTTAGACCCATATTTATACTTTTTGATGCAAAAGTGCACAAACGCAGTTTTGCGTCAAAACGTATAGCGCCAGCTTGCGTCATTCCAGAGCATCAGCCGGGTGCCAAATTTATGGAATCCCGCAAGCCAACGCTAAGGGTGGGCTAGCACAATAAAAAATAACGTTAGCCGGGTGGGGGTGGCGGTATGGGAGAAGGGGATTTTGCACCAAAATATGACATTATGCTGGTTAGAGGCAAAAAATGCCTCAACCAGTCTTGCATCATTTCCTGACGCAAAACCATCCATACCACATGACTCCTGTCTTAGAAAAGACAGGAGTAATGCCAACCACCCCAGTGGCCAGTACAGGGGACAAGGGTCCCCTGGGCATGGCCATTGCACCCAGTGCCATGTAAGGGGGCCCATTTCAGGGCCCGAAATTGCCCTTAAAAAAATATTTTAAAATACTTACCTATACTTACCCTACTTACCTGGGATGGGGTCCCCCCATCCTCTGGTGTCCCTCTGGTGTGGGCAAGGGTGGGCACCCATGGGCTCTTTCCATGGTGTCTGACCATGGAAATGGGTCCAGAGGTCCCCTAACGCCTGCCCTGACCCAGGCGTTAAATAATGGCTTAGTGCCATTATTTAGGCCCGCTACTCCCCCGTGCACCATTTTTGCACGGGAGGATAAATAAGGCGCTGGGGCCTTTGAGTCATTTTTGGATGGGAACGCCTACCTTGCATCTCATTGGCGCAAGGTGGTGTCGCACATCCAAAAAATGACTTTAACTCCAACATTTTGACGCTAGACAGGTCTAGCATCAAAATATAAATATGGAACCAAGGGCCATATTTATACTTTTTGACGCAAAACTGCGCTAACTCAGTTTTGCGTCAAAAAAATTAGCGCCAGCTAACGCCATTCTGAAGCGCCATGCGGGCGCCGTATTTATTCAATTACGTTAGCCGCCGGCGCTGCCTGGTGTGCGTGAAAAAAAACGACGTACACCAGGCAGCGCCGGCGTAGGGGAATATGGAGCTTAGGCGCCAAAAAATGGGGCAAGTCAGGCTGAGGCAAATTTTTCGCCTCAACCCGATTTGCGCCATTTTTTTCGACTCCCAACCCCCATTGAAATGACTCCTGTCTTAGCAAAGACAGGAGTCATGCCCCCTTGCCCTTAATGACCTTAATGTTCCTGGGATGGGTCCCTCCAGCCTTGGGTGTCCTCCTGGGGTGGGCAAGGGTGGCAGGGGGGGTCCCTGGGGGCATGGGAGGGCACCTCTGGGCTCCTTCCGAGCCCACAGGTCCCTTAACGCCTGCCCTGACCAGGCGCTAAAAAACGGCGCAAAAGCGGCCGGACATCATTTTTTTGGACCCGCCCACTCCCGGGCGTGAAATTTGCCCGGGAGTGTAAATACGGCGCACATGCCTCGGAGTCAATTTTTTAGACGGGAACGCCTACCTTGCATATCATTAACGCAAAGTAGGTGTCCACGCTAAAAAATGACGCCAACTCCATGGACTTTGGCGCTAGACGCGTCTAACGCCAAAGTATAAATATGGAGTTAGTTTTGCGTCGGAATTGCATAAAAAAAAACGATGCAATTCCGGCCCAAACAGAGTATAAATATGCCCCCAAGTTTGTGTTGAATTAGAGTAAAATAAAAAATGAAGCTAATTCAGCACAAAGTAAGTATAAATATGCCCCTAAATGTCTTTTAAAGTTTAAGGTTCATACTGAAAGGAGATCTCACTAGTTTTAAATGACAAATACACTCCACTTGTTAATGTCCTAAAATATCTCATTCTACATATATCATTAATAAAGGCTAAAAAATGTCTCTCTTTCTCTCTTCCTCTCTCTCTCAAGCTCTCTGTCAATCTCTTTCTCTTAATTTCTCTCCATCTCTCTCAATCTCTCACTTTCTGTCTCTCTCTCTCTTCCATCTTATAATGGGATGGATGTGAGAAAAGGCCACTTTTGTCATGGTTACCCCCCACTTTTTGCCTAGTATTTGATGTGGTCTCAAAGTTGTTAGTGCCCTGGACCCCTGGTAACCAGGTTCCCTGGGCCAGATCTCTTTCCCAAAACTGTTGTGAAGCATTGGCACAATTGGCAACACAGTTAGCTGCCACTACAATCCCCTAGTAAATGGTACTTAGGTACCCAGGGCATGGGGTACTAAGGGTAGGCCTCTGAGGGCAGCAGCACAGATTGGGCCACCCTCATGGGCCATGCATCCAGGTGCACCCAGCACTGCTATTGCAGTCTGAGTGTCCTGGAGCAATCCTAAAATGCATACTTGACATGGCACGGAGCCTATGTGCCCTGTCCACTATGCACTGCATGCAATATAGGTAAGTCACCCCTCTGGCAGGCCTTTCAGCCTTAAGGAAGGGTTCACTATACTGTGTGTGTGGGCCTAGATGCATAAGCAATATGCCCCTACTGTGCCCTTGCCAAACCTACCAAATAGCATGTGAACAGAGCAGCCATTTTAAATGCATGTGCTGGACACTGGTCTGTACGAGTTTCACAGCTACATGATGGCCACTCTGAACACTGGGTTGTTTGGTATCAAAAGACTCAGAATGATAAATCCAAACTGGTACCAGTATCGGATTTATTGCAAAGTGTACCCGGGTCACCTTAGAGGTGATCCCTGCAAAGCTAACACTAGCATGGTTACTGGCCAGTCATAACCACCCTGCCACCACCAGACAAGATTCAGGAACTCTGAGGTGAGAGCTCCTTCTCTCTGAGTCCCAGAACAAAGCCCTTCCTGGGTGGAGGTGTCACACCTCCCTCCTCAGGAATTTCCACTGTCCTGCTAGCGAGCTGTAAAGGGCTTACTGACTTTGAAACTCGACCCCCAAGCCTACTGCTAGCAGCAGATGGCCGCCCCATTGCAAACTCCTGCTTTTGGCATGAACAACGGTGGGAAAACACACAAAGGACAGGATGAGTGGTCAGCCCTCGCTTTCCCCACCCCAAGGTATTGTATTCCATTGCATGGAAGGAAAATAGCCAATCAGGTGTGGGAAGTAACCTATGCTTACAGGAAGTGGTCACTTAATGGGTGCACCCATCCTAAGATAGATGACCCATTGGTCACTACTAGGTACTTCCCTAAATGCTCACTAAATACAGTATTTAGTCGGCACCCCTAGGCCAGAGATTCAGATTCAAAGGAACAAGAAGACCAGCAACAAGAAGACCAAAGAACTCAAGTCCTGCTGCACCAAGAAAAAGGTGCCAAACCCTGCCTGCTGCACCCAGGACTCGACAATCGCCGCAAAAGGGGTTGCTCGGACAGTGAACGGACTCTATAAAGCCCCAGAGGACCTCCACCTTCTGAAAATCGCAGAAGATCTCCCTTCTGAGTGAAGGCATCACTCTACTGCAACCAAGAACAAAAGACCAGTGAAGTCCAGTTCACTGTCTGACTGTTGAACGAGGAACCGGACACTTCAGCCAGACCAAATTTCACCTGACAGATTTGGAGGATACACCCTGCAAGCGTGCCAAGTTTGGTGGTACTACGCTCTCCAGTGGCTGAATCGTGCAATAGCCCATGGTACTGTTCACTCAGCACCTGACACCAAGAAGAAAAGTTAACACCGGATTCCCAAAGGACCAGGAGGAAGCCCCTGTCGAGGGACTTTAGAAACCACTATAACCACCCACCAGAGTGGCTCTGCTGACCTGCAAGCAACCCTCAAAGTGTGCCTCTCTCTTTCTCTCTCTCTCTCTCTCCCCCTCTCTTCCACCCCGTAATGGGATGGAAGCGAGAGAGAGACAGAGAGAGAGAGAGAGAGAGAGAGAGAGAGACAGAGGGGCATATTTATATTCTGTTTGCACCGGATTTGCGTCATTTTTTTAAACTCAAATCAGGTGCAAACTTAACTCCATATTTATACTTTGGCGCTAGACCCGTCTAGCGTCAAAGTTATGGAGTGTGCGTCATTTTTGGGACGTGGAAACCTACCTTGCGCTACTTGACATGGAAGGTACGCGTTCCAGTGCAAAAAATGACTCTAAGGCATTTGAGCCTTATTTATCCTCCCACGCAAAAATTATGCATTGGAGGAGGCAGGACTTAAAAAATGGCGCTAAACCTGATTAGCACCATTTTTAACACCTGGGTCAGGGCAGGCGTTAGGGCACCTGTGGGCTCATTTCCATGGTGGGAGACCATGGAAGCAGTCCACAGGTGCCCTTCCCTGCACCCAGGGACACCCCCTGCCACCCTCGCCCACACCTGGAGTTCACCCATGGATGTGGGGACCCATCTACGGTAAGTCCAGGTACGTTTCTTCAATTTTTATTTTTAAGTGGCATAGGGGTCCTAACTTGGGCCACCCTGCAAGCCACTGTGCCCAGTGACCATGCCCAAGGGACATAAGTGCCCTGGGCATGGTCATTGAGCAGGGGGACATGACTCCTGCCTTTTCTAAGACAGGAGTCATTTCCATGGGGTTTGTGCGTCAAAAAATGACGCTAGTCAGGTTAGCGTCAATATTTTTGATGCTAACCTGACTTGCACCATTCTTTCATGCACAACCCCCATTCTGCCCTACGCCTCCGCTGCCCGGTTAGTGTAATTTATTTTGGCGCTAACCAGGCTGCTGCACCGGCTAGCGTCATTCCTTAAATAAGACGCCGGCTGGCACGTTGGAATGGCGGCAGCCGGCATTAATATTTTTCACATTAACCTGCACTAGCGCAGGTTTACATCAAAAAGTATAATTATGGGCCAGAAATTGTTATTGCAATGTTCTCTCCATACAATGACTCCGAAGAGTCAGATACGCAAGATGTTTGGTACGAATGTTATAGTTATGTCTGGATGTAGAGGAAAACGTCAAGGTCATGTACCATCACACATTAGGCTGAAGATTCAATTACTAGTATTGCTTGGCAGTGTGTTTGTTTACTTACTACTGTTTTTACTGTTAAACCTTCCTAATGATGGAACCTTTAAGTTTCTTTACCATCACATGCGTGGGTTGAATGTCATAGGTATGTCTGGAAACACCCCAGTAAGGAGTTGCCTTTGGCCTAATGGTTAAAGCCACTGACCCTCACACACAAAGTTGAGGGTTCAGCACCACGTGTTAATTTCATTGAAACTTTTAAGGTTCATAGTGAAAGGTGATCACTCATTTTGAATGAAAAATACGCTTTTCTTTTGAATTTGCCCTAAAATATCTAATTCTACCTATATCATTCATCAAGTTGTCTCTGTCAAACTCTTTCTCTTAATTTCTCTCCCTCTCTCTCAATCTCTTACTTTCTGTTTCTCTCTCGTCCATCCCATAATGGGATGGAAGAAAGACAGAGAGAAATTGGTATTGCAATGGTCTCTGTATACAGTGACTTCAAGGAATCAGACTAGCAAGATGTTTAGTATGAATGGTATAGTTACGCTTGGATGCAAAACAGAACAGAGTCACCTCCGACCTAATGGTTAAGTTTGTGTACTGTGTACTGTGACTCAGTAGGCTGAATATTACTATTAATATTACGCGGCAGTGTCTTTGCTTATTTACTAGTGTTTTGACTGTTCAACCTTCTTAGTGATGGAACATTCATGTTTCTTTCTGCTCATGTGTGTGGGTTGGGGATCATAGGCATGTCTGGAAGCTACAGTTCAATGACTCACCTCTGGCCTAATGGTTAGTGGCACAGACCATCACACTGAAAATTGGGGGTTCTATGCAAGGTGTGGCCATGCTCATTCTCCTTATTTAATTTCTTTTAAACTTCAAAAGTTTAAGGTTCATACTAAAAGGTGATCCCACTCATTTTAAGTGACACATGCACTTTTCTTTTTTAATTTGTCCTAAAATATCTCATTCTACCATATCATTCATCAAAGCCTAGAATACTTCTCTCCCTCTCTCTTTCAAGTTCTCTCTGTCAATCTCTTTCTATGAATTTCTCTCCTTCTCTCTCAATAGCTCACTTTCTGTCCCTCTCTCTTTCTCTTCCATCCCATGGTAGGATGGAAGAGAGAGAGAGATTTTTTTTTAGTTCAATGGTCTCTCCATACAATGACTTCAAAGAGTCAAACTAGCAAGATGTTTGGTATGAATGTTATAGATACATTTGGATGCAGAGTAGAACAGACTCACTTCTGGCCTTATGGTCAAGTTCTTGTACTGTCACGCTGAATGTTCAAATCCTAGTCTTGCTCCACAGTGTGTTTATTTACTAGTGTTTTGACTGTTAACCCTTCCTAGTAATGGAACATTCATGTTTCTTTCCTCTGACACGTGTGGATTGTATGTAAACAGCAACGAGTAAACAAGTTACCAGTGACCTAATGGTCACAGACTTTCCCACTCCGGGTGTGTCTGTGGTCATTTCCCTTCTTAAATTTTTTTTAAACTTCAAAAGTTTAAGGTTTATAATGAGTGGTGATTGCACTTGTTTTAAATGACAAATACACTTTTCTTTTTAATTTGTCCTAAAATATCTCATTCTACCTATATCATTCAACAATTTCTAAAATATTTCTCTCCCTCTCTCTCTCTCATGTTCTCTTTCTCAATCTCTTTCTCTTAATTTCTCTCCCTCTCTCGCAATCTCTCACTTTCAGTAGGCTGAAGGTTCAAATCCTTGTATCTCTCGCAGTCTGTTTGCTTATTTTCTAGTGTTGTGACTATTAAATCTTCTACAACGTGTCACAGAGGTGAGTTATATCTGCTAAAACATGAGTTTGAGACTTGACAAAGGAGTTGCACAGGCCAATTTCAGTGTCCAGTGACAGAATGCACATAGGCTCTGCACTGGTAGGCCTCACCGATTATTAAAGCAGCATTCATCTCGATACATGACAAGATTGTGTCAGTACTTACATATATTTGGATGTGAATGTAGGTGTCCACCTTTAGTAGCAACATGAGGTGTTTTAGTACATCTGCTGGTATGTGACTGCCTGTTTTAGAACCTCTATGGTCTCTAAATATGTATGTAAGTGGCTGAACAAATATCTAAGTGCCTGTGCTAGGGAATAGAGGGGTATATACGTATTTCTCAAACAACCTTTGATACTGCTGCATACATAATTACTTTCTGAGAATGTGCCCGGATGTATAAGTCTTTCTGTACCTGTCTAACTGCCTACGATAGAGGCTCTACCTTTTTTTGAACATTTATGTCTCTTACTTTCTGGGTGCATACTCTATGTAGTTCTTTGAATACAGGCCTGTAAGTGCATGAATAACATTCATCACAAAAGCAGACCAACACCTACCCTAACAGATTTCTAATACATTCATGTGAACTTTCACACATTAATGCCTCAGCAAACGTGTAGTAATTTTTTTTTTCACTTTCAATTTTGAGTTTTGTAGTCTACTTTTAACACAGAATAAATAGGACTACAAATCCCAAAATTCTAACCAATACATTCTTTGTAAGCAGCAGATCATGTATAGACATGTAGAATGTTTATATCTTGAAATACATTGTGAACTTTGACTTTAGCACTTAGCATACACTTTTTCCTTGCAATTAGAGCATGCAGTAAAATAGTACATTTAGAATATCCTGTTCCATGGCAACAGATTGTAAAAGGAAATTCTTACACAGCTACTCTGTACCTCAGACAAAGTGCATGTTACTTACCTATTAATAAATATATAAAACTATTCACACTACCACTGATAGATCACCTCACCTACGTTCAATCTAATACCATATATTTCATACTCTGTTTTAACAAACTGACATACTAATATATCTTTAAAAAAAATAATTCACACAATCAAATTTAATTCACAAACCTGACAATTGAGTATGTTGGTGAAATATTTTTTTTACTCTTATCAGATAGATCCAATACTCTCTGGAATGGTCAAAACTAAGCATAAAAATGGGTCAACACTCTTACACATAGCAACCATAAATGGCAACCTTTTCAACTTTGCACTGTGTGATTCTGGAGATGTAAACAAAAAAAAACACATCTTTCATTTTTTACTTTTGTTTGCCCTTTTCTGAATGGTTATATGTGTTAACCATTTCATACACTTGTCTGAAGAATTCCAGTATGGTAGGCTTTTTATCCTTAATCACGAAGTAATCGCAATCATTGCAATGAATTTGCGAAAAAAATGGGTGTCCAAAAACATATTCAGCTTGGTAGTTTTATTACTTCAAGAGTATACCACACATCATTAGCACTGCCTCTGTAGGAAAGTAAACCCTTATCACACAATAATGAGTACAAACACTTTTAATTTTTACAAAGGCAGATCTCTCTAATTAAGACCTTTTCCCCAATACACTCTTAGCACAGTCTCCATAGCAACACACTAGAACCAGTACGTACAAGTTCACAGCATGTTCTAGAAGAAGCATACTAGTTACAAAATGAAATGCGGCAGGTGTTGCTTACTGTGCAGATTAAACACCATATCTAAGTCCGCAGTACAAATTTTATTTTTACTACAGCCATTCAAAGAAATACTTAGTTATCCTTTCAAGATACCACCAAATTTCACTTACTTGCATATTCACAGTACCCTATCAAAAGTATGCTTTTTTAAAAGCCAGGAGCACACCTACATTTTAACTGCATCCCATTCCCAACACTGCCTCATTTAGATCCTGCCTTCTCCTGGCTGCTACTATTGCTTCACTTCATAATGGTTAAAGTGTGGATTGTTGGGCACAGCTATTTGTTTTGGGCTACAGAGGCTGTTAGAAAGAGTGGTATTGACATGGACTTGGGTTTGGCTAACGTGGACCTTAATTGGATTGGCCAGAGAGGGGTAAAGTGGAATCACTTGCTCCATTTGGTTGAAAGCATTGTGGATTCCAACTCTCTGATCTCATGATTGTGCACTGTGGTGGTAATGACCTGGGCAAATTGACTGGGGTAGGACTGGAAATCCTAATGAAGAATACCTTTGCACAATGGATGACACTTTTCTCTCACACTGTCTTGGTGTCTTTGTACTCCAAAATATGTCACAGGCAGAAATGAAAGTGGTCTACTCAATTCTGTCCACAGATGGACAAACCCAGTAAACATGTTAAGAAAACTGTTTCTGCATTCCTCAGAGACCATAACGTGTGCTGTATATACAACAACCTGCACTTTGATATGGATGCTACATATAGAAGAGATGGTGTGCACTTCACAGACAAAGGCAACATAGTTTTTCTTTCAAACCTGAAACTCTGCATCCAGTCTTACATGTAATTATCACATACTAACAATGAACACAAAGGCTCTTTTGAGGGCCACCTTAATGCCCAAAATTGTTGTTCATTTTATGTGTAAATTTTCTTGTTCTTTTTCAAAATATTAGTGACGATGTCGCAATATTCGTGAATATGCTGTGAAAATGCAAAACAAAAGCATAGTTTCAATACACGCCAACACATTCCATACATATACATAAGCAATTTTCAATACCAGACACCAAAGATTACTTTTGAAACAAGTCTACAAAAATATGTAATAGTATATCTATGACCCCATGTTTACGATTTTCAATCATTCTTTCAGTGGTACAAAACGATCTCACAAACATCTTTCAATGTATTCATAAGATTCTCAGTTGGTCTGTGAGTGAATGCCTCAGAGTCTGAATGGGTCTGTGACTGGGTGCTTGAGAGTGTGAGTCAGTCTTTAAATTAGTGCATGATGTTGTGACTGGGTCTCCGAATGGGTGCATCAGAGTGGGACTGGGTGAATGGATGCATGACAATGTCAGTGGGTCTGTGAATGGGTGATAAGACCATGTCCACTCACCTGAATTCCAGGTTCCGCGGGAGCGAAGATAATAAAACCCTCACCCCTAAACAATATTCTCTGGTATCTGAACTGAACAGGGAACGAGCGAATAGTCTCTGGGAGAAAGGGATAGGGAACAGGGATTTGGGGAGGGGAAAGAAACAAAACACTGGTTCACAAAGGAGCATCACTATTGTTTTAAGAAAGTTGCCTTGGGGTTTGATGCAGGAATTTCTAAGACCAAAAACAAATCAAAAACAAAAGGACTACAAATATCACAGAGTCTTTCAGCAAAATAAAAATAATTATTATCATTCGATTGAGCAATCGCTGAGTCTTTCAGCAAAATCACAACAATCATTAGCACTTGAATGCTCAACTATTAAACACTCTTGTAACTCACAACAAAATCATTATAAAATCAAACTTATGAATTTGTCATTTGTTATTTGTTTTCACACAATAGACTCGCTCCAAAAATAATCAGAATAAACGCCTAATTTTGCATAGATATCGAGCGATTCAGGAGTTCACAACATTTAACTTCAGTGCTGCCTTTAAAAATACTTCTCAAGCTGTCTTTGGAAAATAGTCTTGTATCACAGGTTTCTCAGCAACGACAATTTTTTTTCATAATGCACCAAAAGATCACTAACCTCAAGAAGGTTGAAAACAGAGGAACAAGAGGAGGATTACTCACAAACTGACTTCTCCTGGAATGTTTTTGATTATTTGAGGGAGATGGAATACTGTTCGTAAATTCTCTAGTCACTGTGAAAGTAATCCACTCCAGAGAGGGAAGCTCCGATGAAGCCTCGCACTGAAACGACGACTCCAGAAAAGAATCACAGACACTCCATCTGAACCGGGAACACCTGCGAGCGAAGGAAGACTCGAAGCCAAGCAGAGGAAACACCTTGGCAGTTCTTTTTATAGACTGGAGATGAGTCATCAGACACATGCTGGTGATGAGTCATCAATCACTTCTGATGATTCATATGTAGGAATTCTGGTGAAGAGTCATCAGACACATGCTGGTGATGAGTCATCAAACACTTCTGATGATTTATATGAAGACATTCGATGTCTCCATAAACCACTAGGCACACAGTTCACAAATGGGACAACACATGCTTATATCAGTATAAACAAACATGCAATGTAGTTTTCCTCACAAGTTACAGGGAAGTGCTTTGCTGTAAACACATTCATGACATGCTTCATCGTGCTTCATACATGCTGATTTATTTTGTGAGGGTGCAGCAAGAAGCATGCGTGTGTGAGTGTGAATCCTAAGAATAGGTGTGTAAAGGTGTGAGTGGATCTATAAATAGGTGCATTAGGGTGTAACTGGTTCTGTGAATGGGTGCGTAAGAGTGTGAGTGAATCTGTAAATGGGTGCATGAGAGTGTGCTGGGTCTGCAAACGGGTATGTGAGGGTGTGACTGGGTCTGCGAATGGGTGTGTGAGGGTGTTAGTGAGTCTCTCAATGGGTGCATGAGGGTGTGACTGGCTCTGTGAATGGGTGGGTCAGAGTCTGAGTGTATCTGTGAATAGTTGCCTGAGGTTGTGAGTGGGTCTGTTAATGGGTGCATGAGGGTGTGACTGGGTCTGTGAATTGGTGTGTGAGGGTGTCAGTGGATCTGTGAATGGGTGCGTGAGGGTTTGACTGGGTCTGTGAATGGGTGCATGAGGGTGTGACTGGGTCGGCGAATGGGTGAGTCAGGGTGTGAGTGAATCAGCAAATGGATACATGAGAGTGTGACTGTGTCTGCAAACAGGTGTGTGAAGGTGTAACTGGGTCTGTGAATGTGTGAGTGGATCTCTGAATGGGTGCATGAGGGTGTGACTTGGTCTGTGAATGGATGAGTCATGGTGTGAGTGGATCTGCAAATGGTTACATGAGGATGTGACTGGGTTTGCAAATGGGTGCGTTAGGGTGTGACTGGGTCTGCAAATGGGTGCATGAGGGTGTGAGTGGGTCTGTGAATGGGGTGCGAGGGTGTGACTGGGTCTGCAAATGAGTGCATCAGGGCTTGAGAGGATCTGTGAATGGATGCATTAGGGTGTGAGGGAATCTGTGAATGTGTGTGTGACAGTGTGAGTCAGTCTGTGAAAAGGTGCGTGACAGTGTGAGTCAGTCTGTGAATGGGTGTGTGAGGGTTTGACTGGGTCACCAAATGGGTGCATCAGAGTGGGACTGGGTGAATGGAGGCATGATGGTGTCAGTGGGTCTGTGAATGGGTGGCAATTATATTTTTACGGTTTAGGGTGGGTGTGGGTGGCAAGTGTAATTTTAGGGTTTAGGGTGGGTGTGGGTTTTTGGGTGGCAAGGGCATTTTAGGATTTAGGGTGGGTATGGGCTTTTGGGTAGTAAGGGTATTTTTAGCGTTTAGGGTAGGTGGGGGTTTTTGGGTAGCAAGGGTATTTTTAGTGTTTAGGGTGGGTATGAGTTTTTGGGTGACAAGGGTATTATTAAGGCTTAAGGTAGGTGTGGGTTTAGGGGTTTATGGGTTAATAAAGCAAGAAATATACATACAGAAATATACATACATGTATATACATATATGTATTATATATATATATATATATATACACACAATATAAACACACAAACGCATGTGTATATATGTGTGTGTGTGTGTGTGTGTGTGTATGTGTATATATATATATATATATATATATATATATATGTATTCTGCAACATGTTTTGACCATCAATCTTTGTCATTAAAGGCATATTTTCTCAATTTACTTCCAAATGAGTGTCTTTCTTGACTTTTATCACATTACAAATCATACGTCGCTTTTTAAACTAAAGCACTTGGGGGCACATTTATGGATTTTGACGCAAAATGCAGTTTTGAGTCAGAATCCTTAGAGCCTGCTAGCACTATTCCATAGCGGCAGCTGGGCGCCATATCTATGGAATGGCGCACGCTGGCGCTAAGGAATGGCTAGCATCCAAGAAAAAGACGGTAGCTGGGAGGGGTGGAAGAGTGGTAGGGAAAAAGGGGTTAGTGGGTCTCTAGTGATGCTAGGCTGGTTAGCTGCCATAAATATGCCGCTAACCAGCCTAGCATCATTTTCTGATGCACTACCACTGAAAAATGACTCCTGTTTTAGTAAAGACAGGAGTCATGCCCACCACCCAATGGCCAGCAAGGAGGACCAGTGTCCCCTGTGCAAGGCCATTAGACCCAGTGCCAAACAGGGGCCCCATTTAAGGGGCCCCCAATGGCACATCAAACGAAAAAAATAAAATAAACATTACAATTAAAACCAAAATAAAAAATACTTACCTATACTTACCCAGAATGGGGTCCCCCATCCTATGGTGTCCCTCTGGTGTGGGTAGTGGTGTTGCTGGGGCTTGGGGTGGGCATCTGTGGCCCATTCCATGGTGTTTGGCCATGGAAATGGGTCCACAGGTACCCTAACGCCTGGTCTGACCTAGGCAAGGCATTAAATAATGGCGCTAAGCAGGCTTAGCGCCATTATTTGGGTCTGCCTACTCCACGAGGGTCATTTCTGCGCCAGGGCATAAATAAGGCAGTAGGGGGCTAGCGTCATGTTGTGGATGGGAACGCCTACCTTGCATCTAATTAGCACAGGGGAGATTGCCGCATCCACAACATGGCGCTAACTTCAATATTTTGACGCTAGACAGACGTCAAAATATAAATATGGAGTTAGCACAGCGGCGTTTTAGCGTCAGAATTTTTTACACTAAAACGGCACAAGCAGAGTATAAATATGCAACTTAGTGGCCTAATCTTGTCAATACTTTCTCAATATTTCAATGTTCCCATTTTACTTTATCTACATTACATTTTGCACTGTTACAGTATTACCACTCAGTGGCCTTATGCTTTATCAATGTTGTTATGTTCTCATCTCAACAGCTCTGTAGTCCATTGTATGCCACAGTATTGCATGCTCATCCAGTTATACTCAGGATGTTGTGTGTAATGTTTTGCATTGCATAGCTTGTATCTTTGTTTTGAACTGCTTGACAACTTCTACGCTCAGCTCGTTATCTCATGATCCATGGCCCACACTTATTTACCTCTTCATGCTTGACCAGCATGGAAGCTCGAAACTCCGAAGTGCCTGACATACAAACCACTTGGACAGCATATTCAAGTCTTCACTACACATGCTATGCAAGATGCATGAGTTCAATCAAGAAAACCACATATTTAATGAAGCTACAGATCCTACTTTGATTCTAGGAAAGGACTCCGAGTTATCCATAGATGTCTGACTGACAGAGCTCAGGGTGGTGCTGTCTCAAAGACAAGAATGTGGAAAATTGGCCCTGGTGGCCTATGCAAGCTGTACGCTCCCCCCCCCCCCCCACCCCCCCCAAACAGTGGTACTCCCACATAGAAAAAGAAGCAGTAGACATTCACTGGAAGTGCCAGGATTCTAGGGATCCCTGCAACACAAGATTCCATCAAATCACAACATTCTATGGGTCTCTGCAACAAAAGTTTCCATCAAACCACAAATGAGGTAAGAGAAATACCTAGGGGCATATTTATACTTTTTGGTGCAAAACTGCACTAACGCAGTTTTGCACCAAAATGTTTAGCACCGGCTTGCGAAATGGTGGGCTAGCGTAAAAAAAAAAATGATGTTAGCCGGGTGGGGCTGGCGGTGTGGGAGAAGGGGGTTTTGCACCAAAAAATGACATTAGGCTAGCTTTAGTAAAAAAAGATGACATGACTCTAACCAGCCTAGCGTCATTTTCTGAAATAAAAAACATCCATACCATATGACTCCTGTCTTCTTTAAGACAGGAGTCATGTTGTACGGATGGTTTCCTGTTTTACAAAAGACAGGAGTCATGCCCACCACCCCAATGGCCAGCACAGCGGACCAGTGTTCCCTGGGCATGGCCATTGCACCCTGTGCCATGCAGGGGGCCCCAAGTTAGGGCCCCGATGGCACTTAATTATTTTTTTTTTAAGTACTTTCCCTACTTACCTGGGATGGGGCCCCCCATCCTCCGGTGTCCCTCTGGTGTGTGTGGGGGTGTTCCTCGGGCTTGAGGAGGGCACCTGTGGACCCATTCCACGGTGTTTAACCATGGAAATTGGTCCACAGGTCCCTTAACGCCTGGTCTGACCCAGGCGTTAATTAATGGTACAAAGCAAGCTTTGCACTATTATTTAGCCCCTCCTCCCACCTATGCGTCATTTTAGCACAGGGGGATAAATATGGGGCTATGAGGTTAGCACCATTTGTTAGATGGGAATGCCTACCTTGCATCTCATTGACGCAAGGTAGGTTCACGCATCTGAAAAATGGTGCAAACTCAAATATTTTGACGTTAGACAGGTCTAACGTCAAAACATAAATAAGGAGTTAGCTTTGCACCGAATTTGCGTAAAAAAAAATATGACGCAAATTGGGCGCAAATGGGGTATAAATATGCCCCCTAGAGTCCAGCAAGTGCCATGGTATGCTACACACATCCTGTTCTGCCTCTAGACGTTCCCCTTCCCTACCAACACAAGAGCAGCAATCTGCCAAAAACAGGAGTTTTACAATTTGATGTCCCATTACTCATTACAATTCATTGAACAATATGCTGCATTAAACAAGTTCCTGCGCCATCCGTGCAAGAAACCTCAACTCTGGCCACTGTGACCTACTCTGCAACCTAAAGCCATCAAAGCAATCAAGATTCAGTAAGATTCAGATCAGTGAGATTACAATATCCAACCAATTAAATTTGTATCCTGATGACTTGTGAACAATCTCCGCTCTCTTTTAATTTGTAAAAGAATGAGTGCCGGTGCCCAAAGCTCTGCTCAGAAGCCAGAGGCCGGCACTATTAAATGTTGACGCTCTCAATACTAAGCCTGCGTAGCCCTGAAGCCTGCTCATACCTCTTTAATCGACTACCAGACACTCCCTGTCCCTTTATCTCACTCTTGCCTGTCTCTGCTTTCTCCATTTGTAATGGTTTGTCCATCCTTTTCTACCTTCTTCTGTGTATTTTCCCTCTTTTGCTCTCTGTCAATAGCTGATGAGTTAAAATAGGTGCCGGTCAACAAATGAGTGCCGGTGGGTCCCACCAGCAACCACCTCAAAGCAAGCACTGCCTGACATAAACCCTCTCTCCTTCTGATTGGAGCAAGACAGTGTTTGATGAACCAGTCTCCACGGGCCATCTCCCCTACTTCACCCTGCCCATCATACCTGCAACCTTTTGCACATACGATTCCTGACCTACATATTTTAATTTGGAAGCTTTTATCTGGAATAAATCCCTCTCAGAACCGCCTCTACCTCTCCTTAATATACCCCACCAATCTATGTTATGGCACTTCTTATATGCACAGGGATTCTGAAACAAATGGGATAAAATCAATTAAACGCAAATACAAGTGCCAGAAAGAAAGTCAGAACCAAGAAACTCGGCAATGTTGAAAGTTACAATTTAATTTTATACATCTCTGGCAGTGCATCCATAGAGCATGGCATTATTCAACACAAAATAATTTTAACCAGGACAAAACATTTCATCTCCGGCCTCAGTTCAAGAAAAAGCAGACAACAGGGTAGTTAAAATAGTTCGATTAAACACTTGAATCATAATTTAATTGGTTAGTCGCCTTTTCTACCTTCATAGACCCACATGTGCCAAGCATCAAGGTTTGGAAACAACTAATAAATTATAAAAAATACAGATATGTAATGAGACACAGAAAATAAGAATGATTCCTCTATTTAACTGTGTAAAACAAAGTGGGCCCCATTTTTTAGAAGCCAGTGTTTTAACCTTGAATAAATTAGAGATGTATTTATTAAATGATTCTCAAACACATTGCTATAAAACTCCCTGATATTTTCAAACCACAAATGCTGCAGGATGTAACACAATGCCCTTTACATGTCATGGTAGGCATGTACCTTTTAAATCATCGAACACCAGATTTTACAAATCCGAGTGAACAAATGTTCGTTAAAATATACATATTTATTGATGTCAAATGTTGAACTTCTGTTGTTGTTCAAACCAATGTACAGCACAGCCACTGAAATACAAACGGAAAGAGAAGAAAATTAGTTAGACATTTTTTTTAAAAGGGCACTTGTGCAAATATTAAATGCACTTCTGAAGCTGTTTTTTCACAAATTCACCTCCTTGAAAAACATTACGGCAAGATAAATATATGGTGCACTGAAGATCTTTTGGTCAAAGTTGACTTGAATACATTTTAGCAGCAGCCTCAATAGTGTTGTTTTATACGTTTTAATACACAGATGTATGCTTCTTTTTCAAATTATTATTAAAGTTCACTTAGTTTCATTTGATAATTTGTAAATATTACAACTTCAAAAAAGACATCTCAGCTGTATACATTTTTGGTAATTCTGTGATGTGTGTATGTTTGTATGACATGATGCTGTTATGAAATGGCAGCTCTGGTGAACACATTCCAATGTTGTGAGGTTGCCACATCATGAACCACCACTGGCAGGGAGTGATCTAGAGAGGGTGTGGCTAAGTGAGCATTGAGAGGAGGATGAAAGGAGGCTCTGTGAAACAGAGAAAGGAAATAGGGTGGGAAAAGAGTGATTCTAAAATAAGAGAGGGAAGAAGATGCAAGGAAGTAGGCAGATAAGGGGTTACAGCGTGTTGGGGAGTGACAAGACAGCAAGTAGGAAGGTGGCCTCACTTCACTGATGAAATCGAACAAGGCTGAAATCAGAAACAGTCTAACATTAGTTGTGCACCCACTCACTGGCAACATGGCGAAGCAGTTTGGCCTGAGTGGTTCCTATACAAGCAAGACCAGGTAGATTTGCATCTGGTTGGTCCTCCTTGGTAATTACACAAACGAAATAAAAAAAACATGGTATGGAACACAACCTCAGTAGTTATCAGGGCTTATGTAAAATCAAGCATTTCCATCCATCGCTTTTTGGCTGCCGCAGGAAAACAGCATAAATTGGAGAAGTTTCCATAAGGCACATTTATGGGACACTTTTATGACCTTATCAGTCTCATGTTGCACACTTCAAGTTAATGTACCAAACAGAAATTGTGAAGGGTGTTTATTTATCTTATTAGGGCTATGTTAAAAAAAAAAATCCTAGTTCATGACAACCCTGCAATTGAAATCATAGCCTGAGGAATAGAATTGGATCGTTATCCTTTCTTAGGGTTGGCGGGGTGGGGGGAGCTGCAAAAAGACCCAGAGCTATTTACCACTGGGCTAGCCTGGAAAGTACCATGGGGAAGCAGATGACAGTGAGCCTCTTGCTACTTGTATCGGTAAACAACACCCTTGATGATTTATGTTGGTCTTTTGCACAAGCAAAATGGGTCTAAATCATAGCTTTCTGAAGCGGTGCTCATCTTCAACCATATCCTGGCTCCTGTCTTGGGAGGATGCTATATTTTTATTTTTCATTTTAGACTTTTAACCTACACAAGCCTCCATTCTTGCTAGGGGAGTGTGATCAATGCACCAGGGTTTTGTACCCTATCAAACACGGTCCTGATTGTTTTGTGAATATTCCACGCCAGGCTTCTAAGCACAATTGTCTTCCAGACCCAGTGTTGAGCACTTAGCATTGTGGAACATGATAATATTAATGTTTGTCACCACTAGGGATCATTGCAGGATGACAATTGCAAGTGTGCCTCAATAATCTTAAGTCAACTTTGTGGTTAATCACCTTATGTCAAGATATTATTAATTAAATGCAATACATAATGTTTACCTCTGGCAAAGTGAGGTTAATGACGTCACTCTTGTCCTTTTCCATCATTTGAAAAATTTCTAAAATAAAAGAGAAAGACATAGAGAGTGAAACAGCTTGGTTTTATACCTGCACACACATCCCATCTTTTCAATGGTGACTAACCATTGCAGTTCTTTGTAACTTACATTATGGTTGAGGGCATATGTACTTTATTAAATGCTGGCCAACACTGAGTAAAGACCCCTGTTGACTGCCCTTCTACATTTTGTCCACGCTGGCACAAGTCTTGGGGTCACTGTCTGGTCTACCAGGAACCATTCCAGACACTACACCAAACTCTCAAAACGTTTCTCAATTACACATTTGTAGGGAGAGTAAATAGATTTGGGGTACATGAAGACGGGTTCATCCTGAATAGCACCTTTGACCTGCATGACCTATCTCAAGAAATAAACACATTTTTGATCTTTTGTATAAGAATAGATGGACCACAGTTAGCAATGTCAAACTGAACACAACCTAGAAACCCGCTGCAATAGTGGCTACAGTAGTTAACATCATGTATTCCAAAGACAAGAGCAAGAGGAGCCTCTGAACAAGGAATACATAATGATATGTGGACAATGAAGTAATACCTCCACATTCCCAATGTACCTGAAATACAAGAAAGTGTATTAAAAAAACAGACTTGGCATGGGAGCTAAATGGTACATCAATATCACTCTCATATCAGTGATCCGGTTTACTGATTGGTAGCAATTTAAAACATATTACAAATTATAATGGAACTAATTAAGCAGAACAGCTTATTGATCCTTGACAGATGTCAAGGGGCAATGAAATGCCTGCATATGGACGTGGATCCAGATGGACAAATGACCTTGAAATGGTACACCTTTGCACTTCCATAGGGCATGGGGGAGGGACGAATCCTATCAGTGTTCTAAATATTTTCAATTACTAATCCTAAAACCCATTTGCACATTATGGAGCTAAATGGAATATTGTATGTTATTTGCATAGGCATTTGTTATATAGGGGCCTTGTTAAGTGCAGCCATTGAGAACCATCAGCAAATACCTATGCTCTACAGAATCCATAAGCAATGCTGCTCATACCAGGCAATCCTGCACAGCTAACTGTTTGAAGATGAACTAATCCTCAACATCTCTTTCTATTGACAAATAGATTCATGAAATAACTGACTGTAAATATTGATCAGTTGTTACACAGCCTTGGGAATTCTGCTGACTTATTTGTCAACCTTCCAGATTTCATATGCTATTTAAATGTAGGCTAGCATGAAATACAACAAAAAAGTATAGAATGATGATTGTTGGTGTCAGCTAATGATGCAGGACTGGGTTAGAGAACTGTTCTTTTCTCTCCACTGGATGGCTAGTTTAATGCAAACAGATGGAACATTTTTATGGGGCAGCCACCCTGAGAGTAAGCTAGATGAAGGTGCCTGCCAGCCACAGGGAGATCTGAGGTTCCCTGGATCTATTTTTTTTTATTGGTTCTTTTGGAAATGGTCTAAGCGTGGTGCACCAGTGCCAAGGGTTAGATTTTTTGTGAGACTACTTAAAGTAATGAAACAGGACAACAAAGTAAAGCCTGATAAATTTGTCTCATAAATGTAATCATTAACAAAGACTTCCAAGGAGTGCATACATGAAAAAACTCTCAGTCCTGTAGTGTGACATGTGATCCCAGTTGTTTTGCCTATGAATGTGTTGGGATCCCATTCACTCTTATATGAACCCCTAAACATCTTTTCTTTTGTGCACCTTTCTGATCTTCACTAAAGCCTGAAGCCTGTAGTTATTTAAATCTGATTAAACAGACCAATGTTTTGCCTAGGACAGATCACTCTGAGAAGTTTAGTGAGGCCTTGGGTTAAAAGGCATACTGATATCGACTGCAAAGTTTATTTTTTTGCCATTGAAGTTTACGATATTCCCCATTTTCGATGTGTTGTAAAAGTTGAAAAATTTCATGTCTTACCTGCACTGGAGTACAGTATTTTTCTGCATTACAAGATCATTAATATTCCTTCACTAGGGATATAAATGTAATTCTAATTGAATTCAGCCAAACTGTAAAATGTATGCAGACTGTGGGCCTAATTATGAGTTTGGCGGATGGGAACATCCGTCCACCAAACTCCCGACAGGGTGGCTGCTGCTGTAGTGGCGACTACCCTGCCAAACCTATTAGGAGATTCCCTCTAGGCTGACAGGCGGAAAATGAGGTTTCCGCCCATCAGCCTAGTTGGAAACTGGCCGCAGCATTGTCTCCGGCTCGAAATCGAGCTTGCAGCAATGCTGTCGCCTGCAAGCAACAGACATTGAACAGTGCAATGCTGCTGGGACAGCGATGGTTCTCTGTCACCCTTTTCATGGTGGTAAAACCGCCATGAAAAGGATGGTGGAAAACGAGGTCATAATCAACAGGGTGGTGCTACATGCAGCACCGCGCTAGCTGATTGCGACCTCCACCCGCCATCAACCCGTGGGGATCACCAATCCTGGTGGAGATGGCGGAACTCTGGAGGTCTGATCGCCAGGGTCTTAATCTGGCAGTCGGACTGCTACAGCAGCAGCGATCCTGAATGCCACCACGAGACTGGTGGTCTCAAAACCGCCAGACTCATAATAAGGCTCTATTTCTTTGTAAATTTCAGTTCTGGAAGTCGTTTCTACACAAAATTGTAGATGCTTGCAGAATTTTCTCTGCATAGTCACCTCTTTCAGAGTTCATTTATACACAATATCATTGCTCAAGAAAAGTATATTAGCAGTTTTCTGCAAGGTATATCTCACGCATAACCTTTGTTTGCTTTAAATAAAGAAAAATGGGTGAGTTAAGTTGTTGCAAATTCTCAATTTTCATTTGTAAGTGAAAAGCAAAATAACTTTGCACCCTTCGCAAATCTGTGAAGTTTTCACAGAACACTGCAACTTCACATCACATATTCTAAACAGATGACTCTTGTACATGGCTGTTTTGCCAGCTTAGCCATAGTATAATTAAAATGTGCTGGGTCTTGCAGAAGGAATAATTATAGGGTGATAATAAGATGTGTATGAGATCTGACATATCACACTTTAATAACTGTATTTAGTTTCACTCTGTTTATACAGACTGAGAAATACCTCTGAGTGCCTTTACCTTGAAAATGAAAAAGTGAGGAGGCACTTACTGAACAGGGTCTCCAGGCGAAGCATGCAGGCGACAAACCCATCTAAGTCAATGAGCAGGTCATCGGTGGCGCAGCGGTGCGTGATGATCTGCTGCACGGTGTTGTTAAGTGCAAACCCTAAGCACGAAGGAGAAATCAGCTCTCAGGATGAACAGGTAATGCTGAGGCAGGTTTGCAGAGGACTACAAAATGCAAGGGGACCTAATTGTATTGAGGGAGAGCTTGCACAGCAGCAGAGACATGCGCTCTCGTGTGTGACCAGGATTCTCACTGCACTTTGCAGCCTTTGGCTGTTCTGCAGCAAGAAGCTGCCTATGTAAAGACAGAGAAGTGTTGGGGTGTAAGCTACCACTGAAGTGGAATGGACCAACCATTTCACCTTGCCCTTTTCCCCGCTCAATATCCAACCACGACGTTGAGGACAACCCAAAAGAGAAAATACTTTCACATTTTTCAAAATGTGCTCCTCTCACAACCAACCTAGAGCTTGAATTCATCTCTTGTCCTGCCAGTTACATGTCAGACATCAGCAACCTTCTAACCAACTTCAAAGCTTTTACAGAAAACAAGCTGAACAACCATACTCTAACTAAAACACTTAAGGGAAAACCAAAACTTTTCTCACTATTGTACTCTAAAGATGGCCAACAACAAAAACTCTACCTGCTGAAAGGAAAGAAAATAAATTTTCAAGAGAACTACGAATACCTGTCGCTACTGAGGTCACTCCACGCAAAACATTAACAACTCATCATATCCGTCTAAGCGAAGTACTAATATCAACACCATCTATGAAGATGTCAACTGAATCTTAAGATTCAAGACAATGAAGCACTGTATCCACCCACCATCTACCACTTCTATGTCACTCTACACAAACAAGTACAATCCAAGGTTTTTTGAAGAGTTACAAGGAGATAGTGTAAGGACTGGTTATGGGAAGTCAGGACTACTTCTCGACCAGATGAGATGGAAATCCATGTTTTCATCCCATCAAAAGCAATTACAACTCTTTGGAATTCAAAATATATGAAGAAAATGATCTGAGAAACTGATTTACTGTTGAGGAATTATTAAAGATATGTGTATTGGAATTTATGGCAAGTGTTGTGTAGTTTATCACACTTGAGTGCTCTTCCATTTCACAGAACTGCTCACGAGCATGCTCTGGGTTTAATCAATAGTTTAATATGAACACCTGTTTGGAGCCCGGAGAATTTATTTGCTAGCAGCCTTCCTACACAGTGTTAAAACAAGTCGGTGAATATAGAAAAAACGAAGAAAACTACAAATGTAAGCATTCAAATACACTGTTATTGGTTAATACTTGTATTGGAAAGAGTACAGGACGCCTGGTGGGGCAGGAGGACACCTTCGCTGTGTCTGGCGCCACATTTGTAATGAAGAACAATAACAGAAATGTGCGTAAATGCCATTGGAAGATCTCTTAGACACAGCACTACAGCACCCCCCCCCCAAACGTGTAACACATGCATTGAGATTTGAGGTCTTCATTTGTTCATATATTTATTTGCAGAACCAGAGGGACGTCTCTGACTGAAGTGCAATACATAGCTTCAAGGTGGTACATATGAGCAGGGATACAGGTGAGTTGGCTGCGTAAAGAAGAGGAGTAGAGTAGGAGTGAGAAAGTATCTGAAATGCGACTTGTGAAGAAAAAAATATTTAAACACAAACTATTGACACACACACGCACCCCCCCCCCCCCCACACACATATATATCAGAGACTTTTGAGTATAATTATAAAAGACTAGGGGGAATTTAAGAAAAGTGGCGCTGCATCCAATGCAGCGCCACTTTTCTTGCACCCCTTAGCTCTCCCCTAATGTCACCATGTAGTTAGGGAGCTAGCGTCAAAATTGTTGACGCTAGTTTGGCGCTTTGCAGGATTAGCGCAAAAAAATGTTGATGCTGAACCTGCAAAGCACATTGAGGCCCATTGAAAACAATGGTGTGCCTCCTTTTAATGCCTGCTCTGTGTAGGCATTAAAAATGCCGCTAAAAATGGCACGAAGAAATATTTTACATTTCATTGTGCCATTTTTTCAGCCCCCCTGATGGGGGAACGCCCCCTTGCATACATTATGCCTGGTGCAGGCATCCTGTGGCACAAGGGGTTACAAAGTGACCCAATGCATGCATTGCACCACATTGTAAATATGGCGCGGCATTTTTGCCATAATATCGCCACATTAGCGTCAAAGAAATAATGCTAATGTGGTGATATTAGCGCTCTCTTAAATCTGGGCCTAAATTCTCAACAAGGGCCTCAACAACAGGGATGGGGCTGGTACCCTGGCGTTGCATACATTTCTACAGGGTGCACTTACCGGCGTCACTGAGGGCTGTCCTCATTTCGTGGGCGTTGATCGTTCCTGATCGATCAGTGTCTGCTTTCTTATATGTGAGCGAATGAGAAAAATGTAGAGGAGATAATATTTATTATTTAATGGTCTATTTAGTTTTGGTGTACAGCATCAAACCTCCCTTCACAGGCACTTCAGAGCGCTTCAATAAAATAAAATGGGTTAGCAGATAACGGAAAGATGGTCAAATACGTGAGGCAGCAACAACTACACAGACAGTATCAGGACAAATTTGGGCGGGTGCTGGACTAGACCACCACAGGCAACATGGGAATACTATTGTGTTTCACAAGCAATGAAAATACAGAGTCTCAATAGCCGGGGCTTTAATAAATACTTGTAATCCCTTATCACTAGTTCCACCTTACTTCCCATGGAGGACGAGCTTTCTCAATGCAGGCTCCTTCCAGTCAGAACACACTTCCTCTGTATGCCAGGGTCTAGCCCCCCTTGGCTGTCTTCAGGCAATGGAATGTTTGGTTAAGTAGCGCTTAGAAGACCTGCCCATCAGACTCAGATGGGAAGTGTGTGCTATGTAAGTGCTGCCTGTTGTTATTTTTGTTAGCTTTTACATGTCGTTAATGGAATGTTGTGAATCATAGTGCTGAACCCATGCTAATGTATGTATGTGATAGTTTACTTGAGTCCAGTTTTGCACATAGCTGTTTGCATGCATGTGGGCACATGGCGCAATCTGTACCAAACTCGGCATCCACATTTGAAGGTAAGAGCGGTCTAACTCAAGACCCTTCCTTCTGCATAGAGTGTGTAAAAATGGTGAGGACTGCTTATAAAACCCCACATATTGGATTCTAGACTTTGCATCCATGGGCATGTGTGACCGATCACTGATGCCCTTGAAGCAATCAATGGATTATGGTGGATCTCCTGGTGAAATTCCTGATGAGCCTCTAGCTGCATTTTTATGGTCATAGAACATTCAAATTCTTCATTAAGCTTCATAGGTCCGTCGCTCTCTCCAAATTCTCCACAATCCCCTTCCTTCCTCATGACCTGGATTGGGCTGGACCCCATCTTGTCTCCTCGGTACCGATACCATTATACATTTCTTGTGGCGTAACATGCAGACAAGAAACATACACGATTAACACAGTTAAGTTATCAAACGCAGCCATAATTGGGCTTAAGAGGGATGTTTTATGCGGATACTAATGCCCAGGAGGCCCAGCGTCACTGCACCTGCTGCACTATTGGTAGCTATGTACCTGCATACACATATGCTCAATTAAACACAGGTAAATGATGCACAGCTTATCCTCTGCTGTGCTTTCCAGTTTTTGAGTTGAGTATATTTACTTTGCTGCATCTGGCCACTCCTTTTTCTGCTCTACAGTCTGGCTTTTAATATGTTCCTGGTGACTTCAGACATCTTTTTCATTGCAGAATAGATCCTTGATCGGTGGAAGAAAAGTAAGGCTTGTAGCCCACTCTTCTATGGCGATCAGTAAGGTCTTACAATGGTAAAATCAGGGCAACCTGGAGGTCACCGGTTTTAATTTTGTTGATGTCAACTCAGGCTTCAGTTCTTCTAAGGTGAAAGAAATAAGCATCACATAGGCCTCAGTTATGAGTTTGGTGGAAAAAAGGCCAAACTCGCACATTTGGTAAACACTGATTCCGCAGGGTTCAGTAAATAATGTGTGTTAAATAACACTAATTATGAATTTTTACTATGTACTGCAGATTCAGTACTTACCATACAGGTGTGCTGTTTTCCAGGTGTGGTAAATACTGCACCCAGTATCCATCCATCTTAATGCTCAGGGGTTGTTGTAGCTGAACATGGATCTGGCATTGCATGATATAGTGGGCTATCAGTTCTTCATCCATGGCTATCTACTTGGGTGTGGAAGTGTGAGTTGCTGCAATTAACCCTCACCTTCCCTGGCTGTTTATGTACGTTTAGACCCGTGTGCGGGTGTACGCGATTTTATTTTTTCAGCTCAAACAGTGCATGTCCTTTGTTTTTTTTTCTAGTGTTGAGTTGGTGTTAGTTTTTTATTTTGTTTAATAACTTTTATTTTATTGCCTACACTTTCAGAAACGTTTGCCACCTGCTTTTACCTGTCAATATGTTAACGTGGCATTGTCCACTGGGTTTCATTTACCTCTTATATTTGTAAATTGTATTTATTTACCATGAGTTATTTTTTGCATGTGGTGAATATCACATGCAGTAAATACTACATGCGATAAATAGCCCATTTAGACCAGAGACATGTAAAGGGAGATTTATGAAAACTTTTCTTGCGCCCCTTAGCACCCCCCCAACACCACCATGGAAGCGCTGTGTTTAAAACACAGCGCACCATGGCGGTAGTTAGTGTGACTAGCGTCATCATTTTTTACACTACTCTGTCGCGTTGCAGGATTAGCGTAAAAAATGATGACACTAATCCTGCAAATCACCCAGAGGCCCATTGTATTCAATGGGAGCCTCTGTTTAACGCCTGCACTTAACAGGCGTTAAAAAAATGATGATAAAAGTGGCGCAAAGAAATCTCATAGGTTCCTTTGCGCCATTTTAATGCCCCCCCCAGTGCCGGAATGTCCCCCTTGCATACAATATGCCTGGCGCAGGCATAATGTGGCACAAGGGGTTACAAAGTGGCGCAATGCAAGCATTGCGCCATTTTGTAAATATGGTGCAGCATTTTTGGTCTTGTTGGTCCACATTTGTGTCCAAACAAATTATGCAAATAAGGCGCAAGGAGGCGCTGGGGCTCCTAAATATGCCCCCTAGTATGTTGCACATGTGACAATTATTGCATGCAGTTTTTAACTTGTGATCTGATGAGCCAGTAAGTTCATGTGGTATTTACCCTGGAATGCAATAATTACCACTACACCTAATTCCTAATCATGGCCTAAACTGGGTGACCACACCTCTTCCAAATCTGACAGTAAATCGCAAGACTGACAGTAAATCTGACAGTAAAACATGCATCCCATTAACATGCACATGTTAGTGTGCATAAGCCTATATATGAAAGGAACAAATAGAAACCAGAATGCTGTAATGGGAATATCAAGAGACTTTTGGGCTTGCGCCATTCCACAGCACCAGCCGGGTGCGATATTAAAGGAATGGCGCAAGCCGGCGCTAAACTTGGGCTAGCGTCTTCAAACAAGGGTGGCGGTAGGGAAGGAGAGGGTTTTGCATTAAAAAATGACACTAGCCTGGTTAGAGGCAAAAAAATGCCTCTAACCAGACTAGTGCCATTTCCTGGCGCACAACCACCAAAAACATGACTTAGGAAAGACAGGAGTCAGGTACACCACCCGAATGGCCAGCACAGGAGGAAAGTGTCCCTTGGCCATGGCCATTGCACCATGTGCCATGCAAGGGCCCCAAGTTAGGGCCCACCTTGGCAAAAAAAAATACTTACCCTACTTATCTGGGATGGGGGCCCCCATCCACTGGAGTCCATGTGGTGGGGGTGGGGGTGTTCCTAAGGCTTGGGGTGGACACCTGTGTTTAGCCATGGAAATGGGTCCACAGTTCCCCTAACACCTGGTCTGACCCAGGCGTTAATTAGTGGTGGGGGACAAATATGGGGCTATGGGGATAGCACCATTTTTTTGATGGGAACGTCTACCTTGCATCTCATTGACGCAAGGTAGGTTCACACATCCAAAAAATGGTGCAAATTCCAATATTTTGACAGTAGACGTGACTAGCATCAAAATATAAATATGAAGTTAAGTTTGTGCCAAATTTGTGTAAAACAAAATGATGCAAATTTGGTGCAACAGAGTATAAATATGTCCCTTTAGGTCTAGATTTTGTTTTATGCAAAAGTGGCAACCCTGTTCCTCAGAGTGGAGCTGGATGAATGTGACTGCAATGAAAGTGCAGATTATTTTCTCTACTTTTTGTATTTTGTTTTATCTATACCCTAGCTATTCTATGGTAAACAGTATATTTTGGGTCCTGCATTGCACACAGCTATTGGTTCCTGAACAAGGCAGCTCTCACAACAACAACAAAATAAATTGTCTACTTGCTCTCTGAAGGAGGCATTATTCGTAAGCAGTTAGCGTCCTCTGTTGGATTACTTAGGTATGTAACAACAGATGTGTTTTCACCATAGGGCCAGATTCTGCCAATATAAGCCAGTGCAGAATGCAACATGTGAAAGCAGTGAAAGAGTAGCTTGCACTATTTCACCTGCCGGGTCATTGCAAAATATGACATTTTAACGTTATGCTTCTATTAATGTTTGAGTGATGCAAATTAATATGCAGTAATGAGACAGGCCCAGCATCAGAAACAAACGCATTTTTCTAAATAATCAATTTGTTCAGTTTGTAACTGCCCACTGTGCTGTTCATGGTTTTACAGAAAGATTTCCGAACTCATCACCATCAGTCGACATGAGCACTCCATAGCAGTGCCAACTGAGAGCAGAGGCCGAATGCAGCCCCTGTGCTTTCTACGGTGCAGGGGGGTTAGGCAGGATATCGGAAACAAAAACATTGTGGGACAAAACATTTTGTGTCAAGAATATTGAGGACATATCTGCCAAGTTTCCCATGTCCATGTATGATGTGCTGCTCCAGTTTAGGTTTTTCTCTTTGAATGGTGGGACTTGTAGTCCTCGTTTATAATGCAATAAACAAGACTACAAGTCCCAGAATTCAAAGAAAAAACCTGGACCGGAGTAACACATCTCGCCTGGACCTGGAGACCCGGCAGGGCTGTGAGGTCAGGAACTCGCTCCCCCACGACCGCAGCACCACCTTGCTGTGTCTGTGTCCCTGACCCCCGCTGCTACTCGCGTGTTCGAGGCCCTCCTCCACCCGTAGGCTCCCGCCTGCGCCTCATCCCTGGTGTCTAGTGGGCTTCTGGTAAGCGTCGCTAGACTCGTGTGCATTGTGCCGTCTTCCTTTTTTGTGACTGTTTTTCTGTGCCTTGTTTACAGCGTTTATTGTGCCACTGTTTATTGTGCCTTGTTTAAAGCATTGTGCCTTGTGTATAATGTTTTATTGTCCCACTGTTTACTGTGCCTTGTTTATAGCATTGCGCATTGGTTATAGCGTTTCTTTGTGCCACTGTTTACTTTTTTGTGCCTTCTCGCTTTTGCGACTGTTTTTCTTGCCCCTTGTGCGCTCCCCCGCCGGCCTCTGAGCCGCGTTTCCCCGCCGCTGCTTCCCCACGGCACGCCCCCCTCGCACTCCCATTCGCCGATCCCTCCCGCCTCCCAGCTGCTCCTCCCTCCCCCTCCCTTCTTAATTGCGGGCGCTGCGTGTCAGAGGTGAGCGTCCTCTGACCTGCCTTCGGTCAGGAACTCGCTCCCCCACGACCGCAGCACCACCTTGCTGTGTCCGTGTCCCTGACCCCCGCCCACGCTGCTACTCGCGTGTTCGAGGCCCTCCTCCACCCGCAGGCTCCCGCCTGCACCTCATCCCTGGTGTCTAGTGGGCTTCTGGTAAGCGTCGCTAGACTCGTGTGCATTGTGTCGTCTTCCTTTATTGTGACTGTTTTTCTGTGCCTTGTTTACAGCGTTTATTGTGCCACTGTTTATTGTGCCTTGTTTAAAGCATTGTGCCTTGTGTATAACGTTTTATTGTGCCACTGTTTACTGTGCCTTTTTTATAGCATTGTGCCTTGGTTATAGCGTTTCTTTGTGCCACTGTTTACTTTTTTGTGCCTTCTCGCTTTTGCGACTGCTTTTCTTGCCCCTTGTGCGCTTCCCCGCCGGCCTCTGAGCCGCGTTTCCCTGCCGCTGTTTCCCCGCGGCCCCGCCCCCCTCGCGTTCCCATTCGCCGATCCCTCCCGCCTCCCAGCTGCTCCTCCCTCCCCCCTCCCTTCTTAATGGCGGGCGCTGCACGTCGGAGGTGAGCGTCCTCTGACCTGGCTTCGGTCAGGAACTCACTCCCCAACGACCGCAGCACCACCTTGCTGTGTCCGTGTCCGTGACCCCCGCCCATGCTGCTACTCGCGTGTTCGAGGCCCTCCTCCACCCGCAGGCTCCCGCCTGCGCCTCATCCCTGGTGTCTAGTGGGCTTCTGGAAAGCGTCGCTAGACTCGTGTGCATTGTGCCGTCTTCCTTTTTTGTGACTGTTTTTCTGTGCCTTGTTTACAGCGTTTATTGTGCCACTGTTTATTGTGCCTTGTTTAAAGCATTGTGCCTTGTGTATAACGTTTTATTGTGCCACTGTTTACTGTGCCTTGTTTATAGCATTGTGCCTTGGTTATAGCGTTTCTTTGTGCCACTGTTTACTTTTTTGTGCCTTCTCGCTTTTGCGACTGTTTTTCTTGCCCCTTGTACGCTTTCCCTCCGGCCTCTGAGCCGCGTTTCCCTGCCGCTGCTTCCCCGCGGCCCTGCCCCCCTCGCCCTCCCATTCGCCGATCCCTCCCGCCTCCCAGCTTCTCCTCCCTCCCCCCTCCCTTCTTAATGGCGGGCGCTGCGCGTCAGAGGTGAGCGTCCTCTGGCCTGCCTTCGGTCAGGAACTCGCTCCAAGACCGCAGCACCACCTTGCTGTGTCCGTGTCCCTGACCCCCGCCCACGCTGCTACTCACGTGTTCGAGGCCCTCCTCCAGCCGCAGGCTCCCGCCTGCACCTCATCCCTGGTGTCTAGTGGGCTTCTGGTAAGCGTCGCTAGACTCGTGTGCATTGTGCCGTCTTCCTTTTTTGACACTGTTTTTCTGTGCCTTGTTTACAGCGTTTATCGTGCCACTGTTTATTGTGCCTTGTTTAAAGCATTGTGACTTGTGTATAACGTTTTATTCTGCCACTGTTTACTGTGCCTTTTTTATAGCATTGTGCCTTGTTTATAGCGTTTCTTTGTGCCACTGTTTACTTTTTTGTGCCTTCTCGCTTTTGCGACTGTTTTTCTTGCCCCTTGTGCGCTCCCCTGCCGGCCTCTGGGCCGTGTTTCCCCGCCGCTGCTTCCCCGCGGCCCCGCCCCCCTTGCGCTCCCATTCGCCGATCCCTCCCACCTCCCAGCTGCTCCTCCCTCCCCCCTCCCTTCTTAATGGCGGGCGCTGCGCGTCGGAGGTGAGCGTCCTCTGACCTGCCTTCGGTCAGGAACTCGCTCGCCCACGACCGCAGCACCACCTTGCTGTGTCCGTGTCCCTGACCCCCGCCCACACTGCTACTCGCGTGTTCGAGGTCCTCCTCCACCTGCAGGCTCCTGCCTGCGCCTCATCCCTGGTGTCTAGTGGGCCTCTGGTAAACGTCGCTAGACTCGTGTGCATTGTGCCGTCTTCCTTTTTTGTGACTGTTTTTCTGTGCCTTGTTTACAGCGTTTATTGTGCCGCTGTTTATTGTGCCTTGTTTAAAGCATTGTGCCTTGTGTATAACGTTTTATTGTGCCACTGTTTACTGTGCCTTGTTTATAGCATTGTGCCTTGGTTATAGCGTTTCTTTGTGCCACTGTTTACTTTTTTGTGCCTTCTTGCTTTTGCGACTGTATTTCTTGCCCCTTGTGCGCTCCCCCGCCGGCCTCTGAGCCGCGTTTCCCTGCCGCTGCTTCCCCGCGGCCCCGCCCCCCTTGCGCTCCCATTCACCGATCCCTCCCGCCTCCCAGCTGCTCCTCCCTCCCCCCTCCCTTCTTAATGGCGGGCGCTGCGCGTCAGAGGTGAGCGTCCTCTGACCTGCCTTCGGTCAGGAACTCGCTCCCCCACGACCGCAGCACCACCTTGCTGTGTCCGTGTCCCTGTCCCCCGCCCACGCTTCTACTCGCGTGTTCGAGGCCCTCCTCCACCCGCAGGCTCCCGCCTGCGCCTCATCCCTGGTGTCTAGTGAGCTTCTGGTAAGCATCGCTAGACTCGTGTGCATTGTGCCGTCTTCCTTTTTTGAGACTGTTTTTGTGTGCCATGTTTTCAGCGTTTATTGTGCCACTGTTTATTGTGCCTTGTTTAAAGCATTGTGCCTTGTGTATAACGTTTTATTGTGCCACTGTTTACTGTGCCTTTTTTATAGCATTGTGCCTTGGTTATAGCGTTTCCTTGTGCCACTGTTTACTTTTTTGTGCAAAAAAATCATAAATCTGTGCCCATGTGATGGAGTAAATGTACTGGTGAAGAATTAGGATTTGTTTTAAGAATTAGGTACGAGTGGAAAATCGTAACTTTTTTTTCTGCCACCAAGAAAGAGAGGAAGGCCGGAAGTGAGGACGACTACTGGATTTGCGACTTCTAGTTTGATGGAGAAGGCAGGACATGTTGGAATCTGACAGGAAGAGTACTTACTAAATACTTCTGAATCTTCATCCACAGGATCTTGAATTCTGCTACATCCAAGGTTCCAGTCCCATGATGCTTTTTTGTTGTTAAGGCTCAAATGCATGTTTACTAAAAATGGCAGTGAACACTACTACTGATTACTTTAAAGTACGAATTAGAACATAAAGTGAGCCCAAGCTGCCTGCCAGGTTCTTCTGTAAGTGCTGTTTGCTAGATCCTCTAAGGATGGCTTTATTAAATAATCCATACAGGTCATAGATAGCTATAATTCTCTCAATCCCTGTGACTTGTTTGACAGTTTTTATAAATTAACTTTGTCTTAGAATTGAGAGTCAGAAGTAAAAGTGAGAATGGATGGATCTAGAGGAATGTGGGTGGCCACACGTCCCAGGACTCGGTATTTCATAAATCTACTCCTGTAAAAGCACAACAAGTTTAAACGTGGCCTGTGGCATGGCACAGGATATGCATGGTGACCAGGAACACCACCAAGCTGGCAGTCTTGGAGGGCACTTGTCCTGGGTCCTATCTGGGGTCTCCTTTAAAGTGGCTATCTAGTGTGGAAAAAAGACAAGCGTTCTTTTTACCCAGTCCTGAATCACTAACAATCGCCAACAATAGTCGTTCTGGAATCTTGCTTTGTTTGAGGATGTCAGCTTGTGTTTTGGGATGTATTGTGGCATCATTAACCGGGTGGCCCCTTTAAGTCGATGTTGCACGTCAAGCGGGTGCTTGTGTCACTTATGTCCGCCATTACCTCATGCTATGCGGGAGAGCTGTGCATCCCTATTCACCTTGGCTTCATGTCCCTGTTTTGAAGTCGCCTGCACTGGCCGATGGACTCAGCAGCTAAGTTACCCGCTTCACTCCTCCATTCTCTTTCTGTGTATGTGACTGGTGTGTCAGGCAACATGAAACTGATGTTCTTATTTTGAATTTTCTCTAAAATGAGCTTTAGCCGAAACTTCAGTCGCCTGTCATGTTTGCAACAAACAATGCCCTGCACTGTTAAAACAGCAATTGAAGTCTGAGCTCTAAGGCTGCTGGGCTTCCATGGCCTGCACAGAGCCCAACTGATCCTACCAGGGCAGTCCAGGGGAATCTTTCATCACATGCCATTAGTTTTCACATCTCCTCAGCCATGACACTTGAAATAAAAATGTGGATTCTTTGGTTGTGGGGTGATGGTACCCGGTCTTTTTGATGAGGCAGTCGGTGCACCATTTGTCTGTCTCTATTTTCCCTTCCTAAGGGCCCAGAGTATCTGATTGTACCTTCCTACTAGCATTCCAACCAACCCCTTCCCAACCATCTGCTGTCTGAGGCTTCCAATGTTCATTTACATTAACGCCCATCCACATATCTCATAGATCCAAACATGTCAGATGAACATCAAGCTATAGCCTCACATTTTGGCTTCCCACATTAGTTTGTCTCATTTTGTCTTGATTCTTTCCTTGTGGTCCTACTCATCTAATTGTCATACTGTTATCCTGGCTGCCTGTAACCAGTGCACAGATTCCCTATCTATCACTCCCAGGTAAATTCTAAAGAGGATTTACTGTTACTGCTATTCTGTGCCTGCTTGAGGGTTCATTTCATTACTCCTAAAAAAAACTCTTTAGATCTCTAAATCACTTAGCATGACTTCCTGCAACCATTGCATGCCATGTGGCTTCTCCTGGATGGATCTCAACGGCGTTTATGCAAGCTGCCTGCAACCAGCACATAGTGATGGGTTACTCTCATCTCCCTCCTGGGTGTACCCTACAGAGCTTTCACTCCGCTTGCTCTCTGTTGCCAGAGAAGTGATTGCACGGCATGAACTGTGCTTGCTTCTCTCGTGTGCAGGCCTGTGACGTACTCCTCATCACTTCTGGAGGGAATGTAATATTGATAGCACATACCATCATTGTATACACCACATGCCTGCGGTTGCTCACCTCTTGCTGCAGGGGATTATGTAGAACATTATCCACAACTGCCCGCATCCAGGACCTGCTTTGGGTTGACACCATACCACTCCAGGGTGGTTCCTATAAAGATCCCTACAGGAAGCACAATGATAAATTTTGATAAAATGAAGCATTCCATCTCTCGCTCCTTTTCCCAGCATTACATGTTTAGACTTCATGACCTAAGACAAGATAAGAACATCACTGTGATACTCATTCACAACACCAAATAGCTTCCCACTTAGGCCACACCTCAATTCAACACTCTTTCAACTATGCATGCTTCAGTGGTGTAGTGTGCTGTGTGCCCACTCATGTGCTTTGGTACCTAGTCTCTCCACTTATCTCTGCCCTTACCATCTGGCTTTTTCTGTTCCTGTGGTACTTGCTGTGTTCCACAGCCCACTATGGGAGCCCACAACAGCCACCATTTCCTACAACACCCCCTGCTGCCAGTGACACCGAGCTCTGTAATGGTCACCCCGGCAGCAGATAACGAATCCCCTCACCTGCGTGGGACCAAATAGTCCGATGTACACTTTATGGCTTCTTTGTGGACACACCAACTTCATTGCATTCTTTTGATTAAATATCTGGTGAATTAGACAAGCCATGATCATTGATTTATCAGTTTTTAAAGGATGTCCAGGTAAGCCTATATTGTAGGATAAAGCAACATTTGAAGGATACATCCAACAGGCTGATCATTTCCCTGCCGCATGCCAACGTGAACCCATCTGTTTTGATGTCTGGTCCTAGAAAGAGATATTCAGATTCGAATTAATGAGGGTAGAAGCAAACAGTTTATGTGGAGTATGTCCTCTTCAGAGGGCTGGTTTCCTTTGCCTTTCCTGAACTACTAAGGTTGCCGTTTCAATTCAAGATGTTCAATATTTACAAGGGTAAAGGGTAAATAGACTAGACTGCTACAAATGCACCTATAAGGAATACAAGAATGCGACACCACGACAACAGATGCATCAGAGAAATGCAAGAAGGTGCAACCAGCACAAAAGATGCATTGAAGAAATGTAAGAAGGTGTGACCACCACAACAGGTGCATTGCAGAAATGTCAGAAGGTGCGACCATCACAACAGATGCATCGCAGTAACATAAGATGGTGCAACCACCACAATAGATGTATCGCAGAAATGTAAGAAGGTGCAACCACCACAACAGATGCATCGCAGTGACATAAGATGGTGCATCCACCACAACAGATGCATTGCAGAAATGTAAGAAGGTGCGACCACCACAACAGATGCATCGCAGAAATGTAATAAGGGCCAACCACCATAACAGATGCAGGAAAGTAGTACAGTGACAGCACTATAGCTGAAGCATCATCAAGGAATATAAGAAGGCAACATGTCCACAACAGATTAATCAGCATGGGAATATGTGTGTGGAATCTGACACACTCAGAACATGTAAGCACAGCTAAACTCAGTATTGTGGACACTATAGTGATTGATTAGGTACCTGAATTGTTTCTCTTCTCATTTGTTATGCTTCTTAGAATTGTTAGAGTTGTTGATATTGGAATATGGAACGTGTGGCTTTTGCTGCGTTGGTACTTTTGTTTAATTGACGTCGAGAACTTTGGATTTTGATGAAATGACATCGGCTGGATCTCTCTTGTACATCATACATAATTGTACATCATACAGCGCTGGCATCAATGCAAGGCCGAGCTGAATTGACATCGCGGAGCCGTTGTATTTAGAATACAGCATATATGTGTATAGGAGAATCTTTGTGTGCTGCTGCTCCAATTGTGTTTGACACTAGTGCATCGTGTTCTTCTTGGCTGAACCCTGTCACATATAACCTCAAGGCCGCACAACTGTACCAGCCCCTACTTAGGTATTCACAAGCAGCTTCTTCACAGGTTACACGTTGCTCAGAATTCAGCAGCTAAGATAGTGCTTAGACTTCCCAGGAAAGGTTCCGCTTCTAAAGCGCTTAGAGAATTGCATCAGTTGTCCATTCTCAAGAGAGTTTTTTTTTTTATCTTTGGTTCTGGTCTTTAGGACCTTCCATGCCCCTCCCTCTAAATACTTATCCAATCGATTCTCTCATTATAGGCCAACGAGAACCCTCAGACCATCTAACTCGAATCTGTTAAAGTTAGTAGGAGGAAAATCCTTTGCTGCTCCAGGATCTAAGGCCTGGAGCCATCTTCTGGTTCCTCTTAGACTATGACTAATAAAGTCAGCTTCAAGAAGGGCCTTAAATCATGGTTGTTTCCTACTTTGGATGATCTGTGCTATCGCCTTATCTAACCTGCTCCTTTGTTTTATTTGTTTGCAACAGTCTATGTAAATAGTATCTCTGTGTGAGCCAGCGGCTGGATGTTCTGAATGAGTGATCGGGGCTCTACAAGTTCCATTTTCATTCATTAATTCATTCATTAACATGAAGATTGTATACACATGTTTGTATTTGTAATTGTTTTATAAAAAAAAGCATTTTGAATAAATGTGATATAGTATATACTGAGAAGTATTGTTTCTAACATGTTTGTTGCACTCCAGACAAAGTTTGATCCTAATAATGTGACAATACTGCAGCTGATGCACCAGAGGTAATGTAGGAAGGTGACCACACCACAATATATGCATTAACATAAACGTAAGACGCTCTCGTGACTACGATAGTTGCATCAGCAAGGAATGTAAGAAGGCAAGGACATTGCAACAGATGCAGCATCAAGGAATTGAAGAAGGTGACTTCTCTACACAGATGCATCAGCAAGGAAAGCCAGAATTTAACAACACATAGCAACACCTGCACCAGCAGGTATGTAGCAAGGTGACACCTCTGCAGCAGATGCATCAGTAAAGAATGTAAGAAGATGACTCTATGGCAACAGATGCATAAACACAAATCTAAGAAGGTGATTTGATAGCAACCTCATCAGCAAGAAATGTATGAAGTTAACATCACTGCAACAAAAGCTTTAATAGAATTATAAGAAGGTGACACGAATAAAACAGATGCATCAGCAATAAATATAAGACAGTGATACCACTACAAAAGATGCATCCGCAAGGAATGTAAGAAGGAACACCACTTCAACAGTGCATCAGCAAAACATTAGGAAAATGAAACCACTGCAACAGATGGATCTTCAAGGAGTGTCAATATTAGACACCACCTTAATGGATGCAGCAGCAGAAAAGTAGGAAGGTGACACCACTGCAACAGATGCATCTGCAAAGAATGGATGAACGTGACACAGGGCTGGCTTTACTGTTGGTGGAGCCAAGGCAACGATCTTTGTTGGGGCCCCCCAGGCCCTGGTGACGTCCTTCTTTACTGATGTCTTCACTACAACCCACCAAGCGTGCCCCTCATCTATTTTTATTTTATAGAATTACTCATAATAATGCAGGATAACAGAGCACTTTACATCACACACAAATATTATACAGATACAATGAAATAATGTTTCAACCAATGTATAGGAAATGCTACAAAAGACAATGAGGGCCACAATGTCTAGGAGTCACATCACCCATAATGGAAGGCATTGTATGTTAAGAGTGCCTCATCTGTAGAACCGAAGGGGCAGATTTACCAAGTAGCACACAACACAGAGCAGTAACCAACGCTGCTGCTCCACGTCCTGTGAAAAGGAGTGAGTACATTAGCAACATCTCTACTAAGATATGGTGTTGCTACTATTTCCACTAATGCTGCCTTACCTTGGGCTGCCTTGACCAACGCAAACACCCTTGCACCATGGTGCAAGGATGTGTACGTGATGTCAAGCGTAGCTTCCGTACTGGAAGGGTAACCTCTGGTTTGGTATTGGAAAGATTTCAGCTACAGTTATCCCGCTTAGACGCGTTCTACCAATGATAGCAGATAGCGTGTTTGAACAAAATATTTAGTTAAAAATATTGTGTGGACAAAATCTTGTGTCATGAATATAGAGGACACAAATAGGTGACGGTATGTTTCTATGGGCAACATTTTACTATACTTATTTCCACATGTATGTGCCTTGACTATATAGCTATATATATATATATATATATATATATATATATATATATATGTTCAAGTTATGTAGAGGTGGCATTAAGAATAGTAAATCCATACTTACCCATTTGCACTTCTCTTCTCAATATTTTGGTCCGCGATATTTTTGACACAATATTCTGTCCACATGATATTTTTAGCTTCGATATTCTATCAGACAACCTTCAGGTTTCTTCTGGAAAGACATCCAGAGATCCACTTCTTTATATGCCCTGCACTGCTGCTCAATGATTGTGTGAGGTAAGGCACCCATGCATTCATGCTCCTTGAATGGCTGAGTCTGTATGGCCTCTGACATAAAGTATGTCCTACTGAAAGTTTCAGCCTTGTGCTCAATGTCTTTAAAATGCTCTCTCAGCTCTCAACCGGCCAATCAATGTCTTCTGTGAAAAATACACAATAAACTTACATTTTGATACAATTCCGTTCAAGACAGTCTGAAACTCTGATGCTGATATCTCATTATCCTATGAAAAGAAAACACAACATTGAAGATGACGTGCTTTAAACGAACAAATGGTAGACTACAAGAGAGCGGATGAAAAATATGGTAATGTAAGTTTGTAATTTCAGAAACAACTATTGAAAAGGGAGACAAAAGCGTGACTGGGGGAGAGGAGAAAAGACAATGGACAGCAGAGCTATCTCCCAGGTTCCACAAAATGGATGGGATAAAGGAGGGGTGAAAGAGATTAGTGCCTGTCTTGAGACTGTTTTGACATAACATACGCCCCTGCAGCCTCTTCAGTGCAGGGGGACCCTTACCCTTCAACTCCACCGTTCAAGAACCCCCCATTTAGCCCAAGGCCAATTAATATTTCTGAGATATGCGAGACTCGAGGGCCCCTCGTCACATTGCAGAGGGTGGGGGCATCAGATTGTGGTACTCCACTCATGTACATGCTGTGGATTAGGAAAAAACAGGACATTTATTGACGGATTTCTCTAGATTTATTTGTGCAAATGTCAGTTGGAAACTGGTCCAAAACTGCTGAGCAATAGTTCAGCATTTCTCACCAGTGCGAGGCGAGCGTGCCTGCCTCTGTTGCACCACACACGACCTGGTGACGAGCACTCTCTGGCTGTCAGCTGAGACTTTATAAAGATGGAGGCTGCAAGAGTGTCAGGTTGTTTGGCCTTTGACCTTACGTTTTACGCTGTCTCCATATGACACAGTAATGTTCCACAGTTGGTATCTATTATGAATACTCCTTAGTTCCGTTAATGTTTTTTATGTAATAATTTATTCGCAAGATGAATTAACAACAGCCTCCAGCCACAACCAGTAGCGAGCATTTCTCCTCACAGCTGTCAACTGTGGAATGCTGGTAGGAACCAACTGGGAAGACCAGGGGAAAATGGGGGAGGAATGGAATGGTACACTGTGACAACCTACGGGCAGGCTTGTACAAAATGAAAGGAACGGGGAAATAGAGAATGTACATTTTATACAAAACATTACTTGTGATAAATTACAACAGTATCTTTAGCTCGCCATCTGTAAAGGTGCTTAGAAGAGAGGCCAGCGAGGCACATTCAATGCAATGCTTGAAGACGTGGACAGGGGCACTCGGTGGATGTATGGAATGTTTAAAACCTTACTCCTCTTGTCAGATTTAATTTTAGCCAGGAACAAAATCCCCGTGTTCTTTTAAAAAAAAAGACAAGTTGTCCTGTTTGCAATTATTTAGCACACTGGATCGCCTTGCCCACAACAGCAATCCAAAAGGTGAGAGGGACTATGTTGTAGTCGCTGTATTTATTTCAGTGAAATGCACAAAGAAACACTCCCTTTAATTCAAGAATCTAGATATTAGTGTCATGGTGATTTAACAGGGCCTGGAGGCTGACTTCATCACATTGCTTTTTATCCCATTTATTCCTGTATATATGGACTGGGCAGCTGGGGTCTGCTCCTGTCCTCTGCTGGGGCTCCATGCATGCTTATTTTTCATACACTCATACTGCCCTGGCTCTTGAATCTACAGCCATAATTTAAACATAGAAGACCAGTCATTATAAGTGCTTGGGAGTGCCGAGAGAGGACGCTCCCTCCAATCCTGGCACTTCTGTCATGCTGGTTAACAGCATGAGGGCAGCGCTAGGATTGTTTAAGGGAGTTGGATGGGGCCTGCGATGGAGGCTGGAGCAAAGAAGGAAACTGGAGCGGGGAGGACATGCCTGTCAGCAACTTGAAAACAAGGTAAGTTATTTTTGAATTTATTTCTTTTATATCCCCTCTCCTTTCATGTAGTGTGCACGTGCTTCCCCCCCCCAACCTATTTTTGTGCCCCACCACTCTCGGTAGTAGCAAGGCGCCCCTGATCACACCTTCAGTCATTAGATACAAAATCATCAAGCACTGTCACCTATGGTGTCAACATAAGCCACACAAGCAGGGCACTCTCCTCTGCTCATGTAGCCACACTTGGGGCCTAGGACTGTGCACATGAGCTCCGTACTCACAATCACAATAGTAATAAAGGCCCCTTAACCCATAGAGGCATGACTTTTATTTATCAAGTAAAACCTTCTACTTTCTGCATTTCAACTACCATTGAGCAATAGGCATTTCTTTAACAAAAGGGGGTGAAGGGGTTATCCACTGTAAAGATTCAGGGGTACAGTTTCTGTAACCTGCATATTACACGCCGTCCTTTGCAGCAGGCACGTCAACCTTCTGCGCTATTTTTTAATGAGTCAGACCTGTGACTAGACTGCACAAAGATCTCTTCTGCAAGTGTATTAGCCACCAAAGGTATCATACTGCTTTTATATCCTGGAATCTGCAGCAGGTGCATTAACCCAATAGGATATTTTAAAATAAGTTTTATTTGCGACCAATTGTGCAAGCCAAATAGACTTACTGTTACATTAGTCCTTGTTGAGAATTTCCTCAAATAACACATTGCCTCAATGGGCTTGAGGAATAAGACATTGCCACCCTGGTCTCCATGAATAAGGTATTGCCACACTGGGTTCAATGAATGAGAGATTGCCACCCTAGCCTCAATGTATAAGACATTGCCACTCTGGTCTCCGTTAATAATACATAACTACCCTAGGCTTGATGATTAAGACATCACCATTCTAGTGCTGTATTATGTAAAGTGCCTAAAGTCGCCAAGGGCATGTGTGCCTGCTTTGCGCCCCCCCACCCGGGGCACTTTGGTACAACAGCAAGGGACACAGATGCTTTTGCAGCCCTTTCTGTAATACAGATAGCGTTGGTGCACATACAGCGCCAGCGCTATCACCAGAGGGTGTTCCCTCATTTGCATGAAGGCGTGGCCCCATGCAAATGAGGGAAATCCCTTTGCCTCTGCGCCAGTGCTGTCCTACAGACATGGGCGCAGAGGCAAAGAAGCAGTCAGGAGGCGCCTCATGGCAGTCCTCTGGAAGGGGGGAAGAGGGACACTTTGGACCCCCCGGCAACATCCACCTGCAGGTGGGTACAGTCACTCACTGCACCCGCCTGCAAGGGGATCTCTAATCCCCCTTAAAAATTGCCACCTACAAAGTGAAACACAGACCAGCTTTAAAGCAGGCGCTCAGTTTTTCACTTGAATGTGCTGCCCCAGGTTAGCACGAGTTTGCGGCTGCCCTGGGCATAGAGGATTCAAGGTAATAGGGCTCACTTTCTATGTCTGCACATGGCACACTTGTTTTAAGGTGCATCAGGCACAAACAGAGAAAGTGCGTCATATGTGTAACAGGGCCCCAGGACTCCATGAATATGATATTTCCACCCTAGATTCAAACGTAAGTCTTCATTAATATGACATTGCAACCCTTGGCTCAATGAAGAAGACAATGTTACTTATCCTAAGCACAGACCAATACAGGACACCCTTGTCTTATCTTCATAGATGACTCCGAGTCTGGTCGGTGATGGAAACCTCAGGCCTCTGTGAAGAGGCACTTCTAGAGATCCCACAGCACGTGGCTATACTAATGGCATTCTGTGCACTATCCAAATGCAATAACATGAAAACCAGCTCTGAAATTAGAAGCAAAACAGTAGACAATAATTATAAGTATTCTTCCTGAACACAGCTCTATCTAAACAACTAGCAAGCAGATTATTAGTTACACAAGTCTAGTGGGTGTGAGGGAAGCATTAAGTACATTAAGTTCTATCTAAAAAACTAGCGAGCAGATTCTTAGTTACACAAGTCTTGTTCGTGTGAGGGAAGCATTAAGTATTGCCTCATCTAACATAAAAACATGCACTGACTGGAGACTCCTTAAACTTCAGAGTGCCCTGGTTTCCCAAAACACGTTTAATGCATCTACTCTATGAGGGAGATCTACTACAGTGACCACATCAGAGAAGAGGAAGTCAGGCTCCACCCTCACAGTTGATCACAACCTAATATTCATTAGGCAGGTCATTCTGTGACCACGTCTGAGTGGAGATTTTGTAATATAACCTATTAGTGCATAGGATGCATCACAAAATTAAAGACTAGCTGCATATTCAGTGTGCAGTTTCTGACTTTTTGGTACAAGTCTTTTAGAACATCTGACTCTGTACTCCATTTTTTGTAAAAGGCGAAAAACTATGTGTATGTGATCGATCAATTATAGGTGTGTAAGTCAGTGTATAAGAAATATTACATAAGATAGAGTACTACAAGGTGAAGGAGTCACGTGTCATCCATACTAGTAGGCCGTTTAGTTTAAGAGTGCGAGTTCTGGAGAAGCTCAAACTAAGCATTGAAAATGTAACACTAGGGTTGGGGGTTTTCTTGAACAATAAGTATTGATTTCTACCAAAATGAACCCTTTTTGCTACATTAGGATTATGAAAGACAGGAAAAAAACATAAAACTCTAATCTATACCTTGCAGTATGCATTCAATTCTTTTATGACAGTTACTGTTCTATATAAGGATTTTAACTTACAATTTGCAAGTAACAAAAGGATCTCTCTGACAAAAGCAGTAACCCACTGACCTATTTGCATTATATACACTCTATGATGTGCATGGGACATGTTCTTTGCAGCGGACATATTAACCGTCTGCGCAACCTTAAATCTTCCACTAGGAAAAACTCTGGTCTCTCTCCAGACAGAACATTAATCACCAGAGTATTCTAGACATTTTTATTGATGCCTGAAAATTGCTGAAAGCAAGGAACGCAGCAGAAGGTGCTTTTAAAACCATGATATACCTGCAAACATGGCGCCTCCACCCGAAGTCAGCGCCAGGTGCGGTGACACCGGTTGCACCGCCCTACAGCAGGCCCTATATGTGACCAGTACTGACAGCAGTACTGGATACTTTGTGCTTGTGATTGATTTTAAGACCAGTAATGCAAACTATGCAATATTGGTCCCTAAGCTAAAAACGTACACACTGGTTGTGATTGAGTAGTTGAGGACGTGCCTGGAAGTCTGAAAGGGACTACATATCCCAGACTGCTTTGTGGGCCAAGAAGGCGGCCATCTTACCAGCACCTGCATCCACTTGACCAGACCAACAAGCGGTATATAGCGTGTGGGGGCACTTCGCGGCGCGGGATGCACCTGGAACTCTGAAAGGGACTACATATCCCAGACTGTTTTGTGGCCCCAGGAGGCGGCCATCTTACCAGCACCTGCATCCACTTGACCAGACCAACAAGCACTATATAGACTGTGGGGGCACTTTGCGGCGCAGGGCGCGCCTGGGCATAGCCCAGGCCAAGTACCGGCCCATCCACACCCATTGTAGCCCGGAGGAGGCTGGGCCACCCCCCTAAAATTTTTCTAAGCAGGCACCGTTGACTCTTGCCACTATTGTATCTTCTTGTAGGTGTATCATTGAATTTAATTTTTATCCATCAATTACAGTTTCAATGGGCAAAAGGAAAGCAATAGAGGGTGGGGCAGGGGCGGTGTTAAAAGCTAAGCGGAAAAGACATAAGCATGCAGCCAATAACTATGTTATGGACAGAATTGACAACCTTCTTGACGAATGCGAAGGAATCTTAACTTCCTCGCCGGACAGCGGCCCCAGCGGGACTGGAGGAGAGTGCTCCCCAGTCAGGAAGGGCGCTGGTAACAAGAAAATTGCTGACATATTTGTAAAACGCGGCCAACAGGCTATAGCCTCTACGGGGCGGGGGGAGGGTAGGGAAGTCATCACCCACGCTCCCACATTATCAGCGGATAAGCCTCCAACTGATCCCAGCAACCCTATTCAGTGTATCAACCGCTTTACCCCTTTAATAAATATCTCAGACTTACAGGACGACCCTGACCCAGGCATCAGGGTGGGTGGGTCAGTAGATGTAAATGAGCACTCAGCCCAGTCAAATGCACAGCACATGTTATGCATACAAGACTTAAAGAGGGAGGTGTCAGAACTCAAGTCTATGGTTAATTCCTTAATTGCAATAGTTAAGCAGCTAATTTCAGCAGACATAACGACCTCCATAAATCATTATCGCAACCCAATGCCAAACCCTTCAGATACCATGACGAAATCGCCCACAACGTTAGCAAGTAGTTGTGCTGACCAACCTCTAGCTGATGCTAAGACCAAGAAATCCGATCAGCCCCCCCACCCAATAGCTTAGATGCAGGGAAAGCATTCAATGCCTAGTATCAAACCACAAAATCCACAAGCAACACTGTCCCTAAATACACTGCACAACCCGTCATTGACCGACTCGAATCTACAAGGACTGTTCTAATGGTCCATGTTCCCAAGCTACACCCACTGGAAAAAAGAGAAGGGGGAGATTCCATCAGAAAGTCACTTCATTGGATTTGCCACGTAAGAGGCTGTTACTCTGTAATACGTGAGGATATAATTGGTGCAGTAAGAAGGCCCAACCTAGGCACACACTTTGACATTCTACAATTGACATTTAGGGATAGGAGTATGGTGGACAACCTGGTGGCCCTAGATGCAAGGCAACTGCTCCAGGGCAATCCTGTATCCAGTTCAAATACCTTAGTCCAACTGTATACTGTAGGGCTCATTCCATCCACTGCCCAACAGGTAATCCATCTGCTCTTACCGAGAATGATTGACTTAAAGCATCATCTGAAATACATGTTGAACTTCCCCCTGACTTACATAAAACAACTATCTCTGGTCTGGCTGTAGTCCCCAATATTGCCTCTGTAAGCACTCATGTTTCTTCTCCTTACAGATTCCACCAGACCACCTGTGACCCATTGCATAGTCGTGATAACATTGTACATTCTGTCCCCGTGAATCTCATTTATCAATCCAGGAACAGATATCAAAGCATGAGAATACCGCACCTAGGACCAGGTCAGGTCCCCCAGATGGTTATCATTACTCGATACAGGATTCGCTGGACAATAGTGATGATGACCCCTCTCCTCCCAAGCAACCTCATCTGTTAAACCAACCTCTGATAACCAAACCCTCAAACATGTCAGTGGACAGGGCTGTCCATCCAACCACCGGGGTGCGACTTGTCTCATGGGATGTTGCAGGTCTGAGATCTATCCTCCCCCTCCCGTCCTTTACCTCCTTTATTGAGGAACACAACATATGTCTTCTTCAAGAGACATGGTCGACCGACCCACTCTTTCAAACTGGCTATTCCAACTTTTATATTCCTGCTCTGCCCAGTACCAGGGGCAGGCCCTCTGGTGGTCTAGCCATTTGGACTAGAACATCACTAAACTGCCGTATATCACGGGTATCCATTGATTTCCCCGATCTGCTAGGTCTCCGCCTATCATTTGGGGCTAATGCAGTTGTGATTATTTTTAACATCTATACCAGAGGGGCTGGGGGGGGGTGTCGGGTTTCCAAAACCCTCTGCATTCCGGAGGCATTTTTGCAAAACTGTCCCCAGCATTACAAAATTATTGTGGCAGGCAACTTTAACGTCACATTTGAACCTCTTGACTGGGATGATCTTGGGTCCACCCACGAGGAGGATCAGGTATGGTCTATCCCTGCCCTGGATATCCCACCCATTAAAAGGTGGTCACAAGTTGCTGTTCAAGTAAAATCATTGACTATGGAATTTGGACATAGGGCACTCAGTGGCAGGACCAAATCAGACGTAAAGGGTTGTCACACGTATAACAAAGTCAACCACATCAGTAGAATTTCTTTTTGTCTAGTAGACATAAGATTATGGCTTTTAGTCATTGACATGATGGTTATTGAGAGATCTGAAAGTGACCATAATCCTCTCTCAGTCCACTTGTCAGCTTTGTGCAACCACCTGTCCATGATCAACACCTCAGTTAAAGCACCAAAGGGAATCAGACTGGTTAATGACAAACGCCACCTAAAGTGGAACCAGATTTTGGCTCGACCTACCCTCATCTATGCTGCTAACAACACCTTGAGGACCACATTGACGGGCTTAGAGGTGGGCTCTGCAATCCCCAACGAGGAAATAAGCTTAACTCACACCTTATATTTTAAGGGCATTGCGGCCCTCTTCTCTGCTGACATAGCCTCTGATAGTAAGAAGCTCAAGGGTAGGCATCGCTGGTTTAACAAAGAGTGCCGCTCCGCAAGCAAGCATTTAATCCAAGCTATCAAATCTAAGGATGTAAATGCAATTAGCTCAGCCAAAATTTCTTACAAATCAGCTATTGACAAAGCTAATTGTGAACAAGATGACAAGCTGCACTTAGTGACTCTGCACAAGAGAGGAACTGCAGCACATTTTGGTCCCTGGCAGCGCGCAGCCCTGCAAACAGCGAATTGAACATTACAACTAATATTGCACCAAATGACTGGGTAGACCACTTCAGTGGGTTGTACTCTTACAACCATGATAGTTGTACCTCTCGACACAAGGTCACTTGCTCAAATACTACCCTAACACCCACCCTCCAGTGTTGCAACTATTTTCCCAAGCAGAAATAGCGTATTCTTTAGTTCTCTAAAGCGTGGGACGGCACCTGGTGCGGATGGTGTTCGAGCAGACCTATTTTTAACCGATATAGCAATCTGGTCAAAATATATCACCATCATAGCGAATGCAATAGCATCTGGGGCGCCAATCCCTGAGCCTTGGAAAAGGGCCATTGTTGTCCCAATTTTCAAAAAGGGCGACAGAAGACACCCAGTAATTATAGGCCAATTAGCTTAATTGACTGTGTGCAGAAAGTGTCATTGCCTTCTGGGCAAGATTCAAGACTGGATGACGGAACGCAACATCCTTAGTCCCCTCCAGGCGGGTTTTCGGAAAAAATATCTATCATTGAGCAACCCTCAGGTTTCTGCTCGTATACTGGAAAACAATTTCTATTGGTAAAGGGAACCTGTATGTTGCTTTTGTGGACTTGAAATCCGCATTCAATTTAGCACCCCGTAACATGTTGTGGGAAGTTCTTTCCCTAATGGGAATCCCCAAGCACATTCTTGTATTACTAACTCAGCTCCAAGAGGGTAACTATGCACGTGTCAAGTGGGACGATACGGGGCAGCTAACTGATAGAATTCAGGTGTCAAGGGGTGTGCGGCAAGGGTGTGTCCTTGCCCCCACCCTGTTCTCCCTGTACATAAATTATATCTTCCCCTCTTTACTCAGACTGGAGGCTTAAGCACCATCGCTAGGCACACAGAAAATTCTGGTATTGCTCTTTGCAGACAACACACTCTTGATATCCAAGACCCCAAGTGGATTACATAAACTCCTCGTGTGTTTTGAGGAATTTTGCTCCACACGTGGTCTTGAAATCAATGCTTCTAAAACGAAATTGATGACACTTAGGGCCAGATGTAGCAAAATTTTGCGAGTCACAAATGGCCCGAATCGCTATTTGTGACTCCGCAAAATCGGAAATGGGATGCAAAACCCCCATTTCCGAATCGCAAATAGCGACGCGAGCCATTACCAACTTCGCAAAATTTGCGACCCCATTGTGCGACCCGCAAATAGGAAGTCGCAATTTGCGAGTCGCAAACCATATGAAAAAGCCACTCGCAAATTGCGACTAGTCGCAAAAAGCCCATTTTGCACACCCAATTTACCACTAACTCAGAGCAGGTGGTAACCAGAACCAAGGTATAAAAGGAGACCCAGAAGGCATCTGGGTTACTCAAGATGGCGGAGATATATGTGATAGCAAGGAGGAGGAGAGTCCACGCCGCACAACAGAGGAGGAGGAGGAGCCAGAGACAGGAGAGGATATACAGTACCAGGCAGACACTTTTCCAACAAACAGAGGAGGAGATATATGATAAATACAATCTCAGCAGTGCAGCAATATTAGAATTAATAGATCTACTCAATCCGCAGCTTCAACGCCCGACGGTGTGCAGCAGCGCCATCCCCACACATGTGCAAGTGCTATGCTCACTGCACCTCTTGGCCTCGGGTAGCTATCAGGGGGTCATTCCTGTGGCAGGTGGGGTATCCCAAAGTGCACTCTCACGGTTTTTCAGATGTTTCCTAGATGCCATACTCACACACATGTCCAGATACAAATACCTACCCAGGAATGAGGCAGAAATCAACAGCACCAAGTTGGAATTCTACAGGATGGCCAACTTCCCCCATGTAATAGGGTGTGTAGACGGGACACATATACAAATATGCCCTCCTGCAAATCTGGAATATCTTTTCTGCAACCGGAAGTGTACCCACTCACTGAACATCAAGGTGGTATGTGACACCCATTATGTTATCACTGACATGGTAGCCAAATTTCCAGGGAGTACACATGACTCTTACATATTCAGGCATAGTGGGATACACCAACGCCTAGAACGTGGAGAGTTTGGAGACGGATATCTCCTAGGTATTGCTGAATACACCCTGAAGACATACACACAGGTCAATGTGTCAATGCCCTGCTAACATTGTTCATTTTTGCCAAACAGGTGACAGTGCATATGCGCTACGACCATGGATACTTACCCCGTACTTAACACCCAGCAATGAGACTGAGAGGCAATACAACAGTGCACATAGGAGGACCCAAAATGTTATAGAGAGGACCTTTGGACTGTTGAAGGCAAGATTCCGATGCCTCCACAGAAGTGGAGGTGCCCTCCAGTATGCCCCAATAACAGCATTCAAGATTGTTGGCGCATGCGCTATACTGCACAACATTGCCACCAGACGTGGGCTACATCTCACCCCAGAAGACCCAGATTCGGAGGATGACGAGCAAGAGCTACCACATCGCCATCATGGGGATAGAAGCATTACAAATCAAGGCAGACAGAGACGGGACCACATTGCAAACCAATACTTTGGAAGGTATGTGCTAACTGTCACCACACACACTAATGTCACACACAAATAGCCCAGTTGTGAAGTGGAACAAACAAGAACTTTTATTAAGTGAACCAAATAACTAAAGAACTGAACTGTTGGTCAGGGGCTGTAAATGTCCACCTGCAATGAGAACACATTCACCTCATGTGCCTCAATTGTCTGTAAGTGCGTAGCTCAACTCCTACGCCTGGGACACCCAGCATGGCTAGTGCCTGGAGTGTCAGCTGATCCCTGACGTGCACTGCCACTCCTCAATACCCTTGTGTCCGTGGCAGATGCACTACTGACAGTGGAGCCCTCCTCACTTGAGGAGTGTCTGCCGTGCCCCTAGCCACCTGTCTTGCCCCCATCATGTCCACAGCATGGCTTATCAGTCCCAGTCCACGAGCCACATCCCCTGCAAAGTGGCCCAAGTCTACTTGCAAACTGACTGTCCGGCGTGACAGCCCAGGCGGACGATTGAGGCAGCCATGCGGTCCAAACGGTGGATGAGTTGGCGTTTACGGCGCCTTGCACTGTCTCTCTCTCTCTGTGAAACAAGTTCAGTCACTAGTTGCCTGATGGAGAGTGCAAGGTCACCGACATGACTGTTCAGGCTTTGGAAGTCTGTGTGCACCTGTGCCAGCCCTGTTGTGACATTTCTCTCCATATGCTGCATGGCCCCTGAAATTACTCTCGTCTGCCTTGTTTGCAGGCGCTGACCTCTGATGAGAGCTGTCTTGGTGGCGGACATGGAGGAGTCCCCTACATCTCCCTGGGACACTGCAGGGACATGGACACGTCGTCTGCAACGCGGTGGAGCATCAGGGTCCTGTTGGCTGGCACTGTGGCTGGGACCGGGTGCTGGGTCAATCTCCACAATGTCCAATGGTGCATCTGGAGGGGACTGTGGTCGGGTGGTGCTGGGCCCTATGGTGGCTGCTCCTGAGTCTTGTGCTGCCTGTTGGCTGACCTCTGCACCCTGGACGGACTGGCTGGTGGGGATGTCTTGTGGGAGACCTGTGGGACATAGGGAACACACTGTCAGTATCTAACATCTGTTGTATGCTTCCTAATAAACTGTTGGCTATCAGCTGCCTACTGGACTACATTGCCCATAATGCACCATTCTGGTGGTTGCTACTCTGAAATGGAGCTCATTTGGTTGTGCATGCTGCTGTGTACTGGGTGGGTGGGGGTATGGCAGATATGGGTGTACATGCATGTTTTATGGTACTCACTTGTTGATGTTCCTGGCGCTGACGTGTCCAGCTCTCCTATTCCAGCCACTGCCTCTGGCTCCAGGGTCTGTTGCACACGTTCCTCCATGGGTGTGGGTGGTGGGACGGTAGATGGGCCTCCACCTGTGCCCCTCATCTCCCGGAGGCGCTCTGCCACCCTCTCCTTGGCCCTGGAGCGCAGGTCGTACCATCTCTTTTTCAGCTCTTCAATGCTCCTGTGGCTCACCTCAATTGCATTTACCTTCTCCTGGATGTCCGTCCAAATCCTAATTTTGTCAGTCTCTGGCACACTGAGGGCAGCCCTTCCAAATAGCCCTTCCAAATAGCAGGTCATGGTGCTGGCAGCATTCATCTGTCAGCACCTCCAGTTCCTTCTCTGAAAATTTAAGTTTCCTCTTCCTGCCAGAGTCCTCCATTCTTGCTGCTGTTCCTCCTGGTGGTTGTTCAGCAGTTGGAAATGGGTGTGGTCCTCCCTCCTCCCAGGTGTATTTGTAAACTTCCTGGCTGTGATGTCATCAGCAAGAGCCAGGAAGTGTTTTCCAGACTGTTCTGCTGCACCTGCATGCAATTTGCAGCACAGTCGCAATTTGCGACACCCACTCGCAAATTGCGTGTTAGTTTTTAGCGAGGTCGCAAACAGCGACCTCGCAAACAGCGGACTCGCAATCTGCGGTGCGACTTCAGTTGTGAGTCGCAAAATGAAGTTGCCTTTTCTTGTTGGATGCCTGTTTGCGATTTGGAAATTGCGAGTCGCAACCTGTGTCATCATATCAAGGTCACAGGGTGGATGGATTCACTTACCCTACTCCTAGCAAATTGATGAATGTCAATTCTTGATTCTCATTAAAGGCGGGATGCTATTTGCCTGTATGACTCCCGGTGGCTTGGCTGGTTGAGACAAGAACTTATCTTCAGGTTACAGCAGAGAGTACTTTCAAAGATGAAACAAGAGTAAGCGCAAGCACTCACTGCCTAAGAGGAGAGTCTTCTGTGATGTGACACTTATAGCTTGCCTGCCATATGTGATGCCAGCTAGAAGGCATGGGTGTGTTGTGCTGTTCTTATGCAATGTTAGTGTAAGCCATTTGGTGCTTACCTCTTAAGGTTTGGCTTTGACTACATCCCCAATTTCCCTGAAAGACAAAATAAAAATAAAATATAATTATATTTTAAGGAAGGTTACACTATTTCTATTGAAAATAATGAGCATTTCAGATAAAGACTCAAAACTATGAATTTATTCTGAGGCTCTTTAGTTGTCCTTGTGGTTCTCAAGTGATTTCTAGTCCAGTACAACTGTTCTCACCTGCTTTACTGCTATTGCTGTGCCTCGTCTGTGGTCCCTGCTGTTGTGGGCCTACTATTTGTCATGGCTGCCAGCAGCAGAATAACCATTGCTAGAAGTGTAATATGGCTGCCAGCAGGGGATTTACAGTTGTGAAAAGTTCATAATGGCTACAAGCAGCGGATTAACAGTTGTGAAAAGTTTATCATGGCTGCCAGCAGCGGATTAACCATTGGCCAGACAGAGAGTTGGCTTGCATTGTGTCATCCCTGCTTCAATCAGGCACATAGGCCTCATTCTGACCATACAAAGTAAAGTGATGTGCATGTTTCATTGCAGTGACTTGGCCAGGCTCCACACGCTCTGCCCCCTGTAACTTCAGCAGGGCCCAAAGATCTACGCACATGTCAGTGCTCCCTGCCTCCTTCACACTAAACACTTATGTTTGTTACTGGAGCTTTTACTGTGGAAGAGTACGCTATTGCTTTCAGGGACCAATTTTGTGTAATCGTGTACAGATAGCTTGCGACATCCAGATAGTTAGCACACTATCATCCTACTGCACTGCACTATGCGGGTACACTGAGCACCCATAGCTAAGGCGCAATGCTCCAATGCCATCTTCTTTTTACTATACAAACCTTCATTGAGATGAGAAGCACAGAGCACCAGCAGATCAACAGCATTTTGGGATAATAGAAGGACTGCCAGGTATGGGACTAGGACTCCGGAGAGGGTGCAGCTGCAGCCCAGGTTAAAAATCCATATAATTTCTCCTTTCACATGTTCCACTGTGAGGCAGCCATTTGTGTTCACCGGTGAATGTGGAAAGAAGATACTGCAAAATAGTAGACGTGATGCACAACTAACTTCGAGCTATATTTTTAATTTGTTAAAAAGACACTGTTCTATTCTGCTTAGGGAGCACCAGGGTTGACAGGTGAAGGAGTAGTGGCGTACAAAGCCCCCCACAGCCCCTGCGATGCGGGGGGCCTGAGCTCCAGGGGGCCCCATCAGCACATCACCTAGCCTGAGTGAGTCGGGAGGGGGGGCCTCTATTTTCTTAGCAGGGGGGCCTCCAGTTTCGATACACCACTGGGAAGGACGAAGTGTGGGTGAACACATGCATCAAAGCAGAACTAGGTCAGTAACAGACCAGTGGCTTGAAAGGAGCAGGGAACTGCTTTTTTGGCATAAAGGCAGGTCCACTGCTAGGGAAATTATGAGGCCAATTCACAAAATCATTTAAGAGTATGGGAAGGGGTTCTACAGGACCCCTCTATGTACTCTTGCATGCCTTTGTGAATCGCCCCCAAAACCACCAACTTCCTATTAGTGAAAGTACAACGAGGCCACAGTCCATTCTCTTTGTACTAACTATATATGGATGTTCCCTGAGTATTTCCATTTTATTCCTGCTTTAGATGTTTTGGGGCCCATTCACAAAGGCATATAAGAGCACGTAAAAGAATACTATAGGCATACTACTTTATGTCCTACAAAATGCCCTTTTGTATATACAGCGGTAATCAAATTTAGGATCACTGGTGACAAAATATCCCAATCATGTTGTTGAAGTAAAGCTGTTGTTGTCATCACAATAAACAGCCCAAATGAATAATTGGTTTTAAACTATCTTTACGTCACATATACATGTTGTGAGTTATTTTAGACACATATGAGCAGAATGATGGCTACCTCTGGCACATGTTTCACATATGACTTTCTGTTTGGTCTAAAATGTTAATCATGCCCAAATGATGAGAAACTCTTCCATCAATTAATGACGTCAGTATCAGGAGCGATTATGACAGGTCAAGAACAGTAGAGTCTGGTACCTGAGCAGGGGCCAGAATCTTGCACTCCAGCAGCACTGGGTGCTTTTGGGTGATAACCTAGATTGAAACCTTCTGCATGTGTTTGTGATGGCTTCACACAGTAGATGAAAGAGATGCACCTATGTGGTACTCTTCCAGGTCCTCAAAGGTGTACCCAATAGCAACCCGGTCCCATCAACGGTTCTACATGTGCTTTTGGTGGCAGCCTCTCTAAACTGGCAGAAAGCTAGCTTTAAAGAACTTCTTGAATCACAAACTTTACGCCAGCTTCTCTTTTCCAGCTGCTGGTCATGTCCTCATTGCTCCTAGAGCTGATTCAGTGTGCACTGCTTATGTGTGTTAAGTACCTAAACAAATTATGCAAACGATATTCCACTATAAACCCATTATTCATTCAGTATACATCATAGGTATAACTGCCTAGCAAATTGAATAGATGACAAAATACATAGGAACTGAGATGAGAGTCTCAAAGGATGCATTTTTTAGAGATAGCTACTAAACTGAGTGGTGCATCTGCTCCTAGATGCCACTCACAACTTACATTGCTTTGGCCTTCTTCTCCGTGAAGACTCGTAAACAGAAATCTCCATCTTTAAAGGGCTCAAAAGTGGATGGCACAATGAGGTAATGCCCCACAGGCAGCTTGAGGCGCTTGGAGACCTCACGCAGGTTGATGTGGGGTTCGAACTGTGCCACCGCCTGATTTGTCTTGAAGAAGTCGTGGTTTAAATGGCCCTCTGTGTGATTTTCAAGCTGTTTTAGGGGACAGAAAGAACAAATATACATCCTTCACAAAGCATAATATTTCAAATAAATGCAGTTAGAGTATTTAGTCACAGAGTTCCAGTGAGAAATGAATAAAGCTATTACAATCGCCCAAAACAAAAATGTCAGTGATTAGACCTATCCTGGATGTTGTGCTAATTCACTGCAACATTATACCCATCTATCTGTCCTTTCATCCATTTACTCTTTCATTCTTCTCTGCCTGTGTATTCTTCCATCCTTCCATCTATTCACAACTTCATCATTTTACCCTACCATAGTTTCACCCTTCCATTCAACCTTGCACCTTTTTCTCTTCTTTCTTTTGATGTTTCTTTTTTTTTGTGTGACTGTGATTCTTTTTTCAGTCTGTTCTCTAACTTGCACTGGTAAAATATACTTCAAAGTCAGTTGAGTTTTCTATGAAGCATGCCACATACATAAACCTGACTAATTCCGACATGATTCACAACTCTTGTAGTACCCCTTGTTCACCCATGAATTTCTGGAGTAAGCAAGAAGTACTCCTGATTTCCTCCTGGCTTACTCTTGGGAGCCTATCCACTAACTGCATTTTGTAATACGTTTAATAGTACTGCAGTAGTACTATTCATGTACTACAAAATGCTATTCACAAACCCATATGCGGAGGTCTCCGCCTTGCCAGTCTTTTCTCTTCACCTTTTATGTGAAGAGATCCTCGCCTTGACAACAGAGATCTCTTCACACGTATTCCCCGTTTTAGTAGTAAATGTGAGAGGGACAGGGGGAGTGGCTGAAAAATTGAAAACACTTACCACTAAATGGGAGGGGCTTAAGGAGGAGTAAGGAGACATTAAGGGAGGGCTAAGGAGGGGTTTACAGAGAGACATGCATAAATGCAAAAGAGTTAGCCCATTCCTATTCACAACCTGTACTTCTAAAGTTACTACAGCCAACACTGACCCAAAATAGTAGTAAATAGACTTTAGCGCTGCACTGGAGTATGTCCAGCAACAGATATGGCCAACCACTGGCACTCCAACACATTCCCAAATTATTTTGACTTATTAAAAATGTAAAAAATATAATTAAATTTGAAAAATGTATTTATACATACATAATGATTATAATTGTATTATAAAATATTTTAATGACCTTTTTCACTTTAAAAATAAATGCAGCTTAATTTTAAAAATAATGATATGAATTTAAATGAATTCTATACTTTTTTGTAATAATTTACCATGTAATAATAAATGTTAAAATTGTACTTTTGCCGTTTTTGAACTAAAATCGTTTTAGAAAATGTATTTAATTTATTATGTTAAAATTAATTGAAGATGTCATTTAAAATTAAGCTAAAGAAGCTGTCTCTTTTTTATTCTGTTCCGCTTTAAAATAAATATATACAAACAATTAACATTAATATATAACATGGATATAATTGTAGTAATTGTTTCAAGTTTAATAAACTTTTTAACTTTTAACTTTTTTCCTATACTTTAAAGATGGGAGATCTCCCGTAATTGAGGCTCCAGAAGTGAGGCATGTAAGTGTACACTTTGTTGTAAATTTTCATCAATAAATGTTGAATAGCCAAAAGTAGTAAATTTTGTATAAAGTAGAGGGGTAAATTTACACGTGTAGATTTACTCATGTGTAAGCTTACCTTTGTGAATAGGTCCCTTGGAAATTAAGAGTACTGCAACAGTAACTTACAGCAAAATCTTACAAGCTCCCTAGCCTCTAAAAGGAATGTGTTCAATGGCACCATGAAGGAGCACCTTCTCTTGAATGGAAAATACTCACAAAGAACACCCAACTCATCAATAGGTTTTTTCTGCTTATGGACCAAATCAGATTTGCTTATTCGCTGGTATTGTTCCGGAAAAGCATCAAACCCACCTCTCACAATCTTCCTAAAATCACAGACTGCATTCTGTCCACCCAGTCTTACCAAACTGTGATGCTGTGTTTATGATCCTTGCTGTATTTTGTCTCTTGCTTATTGTCATCAATTCACAATGTAAACACATCTGCAAGTCTCAGTATACTCACCCGTTGACTAAATATCCTGGTGCTACCTCCAGTGCTACCCTGCTTTTTGGAGCAAAGATTACGCTTTTAAAATACTTCCAATAAAGTCAAATAAAACTAAGAACAGGACTTCATCCTCAAAGCAGTAGGTGTTAAATTTAAAGATGACAAGAACGCATTTTATCTAGTCTTTGATTCCTTTAAAGTGTGTCAAAGACTTTACTGGTCTCTTATCCAAATAGATGAGGTCATATTTGCAGGGTCATTCGGAGAACACCCTGCTGTGTCCCTCTGATGTCACTGAACGCATTTAACCATGTCAATTTTGCATACACCAAAAATCAACAGTGATTCGAATTTAAAATATGTTTAGTATACAGGTTATCACTTCACACACCTGAATCATGGAGGCGGTGGTAAAGAAGTCCATAGTAAAGTAGGCCATGGGTCAGGAGGGTAAAATTGCTTTGTGACTAGCTGCTTTATTGGATGTCGACAAACAGGGTGTCACCAAACAAACAAACAAAGAGTATGATTGGCCTGGTGTGTAGCCATTTTAGTTATAGCTCCATGCACGTTTTGTTTTTACACTAGGCTGCTGTACACTTTAACCTAGATATATTTTATTCAGCTTCGTCTTATTATTGTTACAATAACCATTTTTACGGTCTTGTTTTATTTTCCGTTTATCTAACTGTTTTTGCCTAGGCCAGCACACTGTTCTCAAACAAGACATTTTTGATCACTCTGTGCTTCTTCCAAGGCTACAGCACGGTACATTGCCGGTGAACGTGGTAGTAGTTTAGTCTCCAACATTCGTAGAAAATACACATCCTTACATAGGGAGACTTTCTCAGAACATCAGTTGTGTTGTTATAAAAACACTTCCTTGTCCCTTACACTTTAGAGGGAGATTCCTGCCAGTGAACCACGACTGTATGCTGATTGCTGAATGCTTCGCTACAGATGCTAACGCAGACCGCAGGCCTTTGCTCAGGTCTGGGGGATGATGTCTTCCCAGGGGAACCTGAAGGGCAGAATTAGAGCTTAACATGCTGTGCTCGATCATAACCTAGGTAGGAATTAGTCCATCGATTATAGTGACAATATGATAGCGTTGCTTTTATGCTTCACTCTTCTCAACACAATTTTAACACTGTCATGTTGTGTCGTCCTGGTTATTGCAGCTCACGCTTTGCTATCTAAGATACAGTTGTTTTTTTAAACACATTATTGAAACATATACTACTTCTGTTTGTCATTTTTATATGGGACTGGATTGTAAATGAGACAAACGGATGAGACCTGAGTGACCACGACTTCCCTGAGAAGTCAAGTATGTCATGCGCTCGGCTGCCCAGTCATCACTATCCTTGGGTAGAGATGAGGCACTGCTAGTTGGCCGAAGCAAAACCCGGATTGGAGCGTCAGGTGTCACCCGCAGTGGGTAAGACGTAGTCTCCCACACCACGGGCGATTCTGCCGCTCAAAATCCAGTAGTCTCATTAGAATAATAAGAGCCTACGCGACAGGCTTAGCAAGCCTCTAATGACCAATAGGTGCCTTCACAGTTAGTGATTCTTCAGTGCTCTTAGGTGCTCCTGATTTGGAAGTCTCCCACCTCTCTACATGTTGCTCATAACCCTGACCTGTACACTTAATGTCTCACTACCCCTTTCTCAGTAGTCACAGCTATTGCTGCCTGTACACATGTCTACTTCTGCTGGAGAACTAACAAACATGTATGTTTCATTGCTGTATCCTTGTGGCTGTGTCACTGATGGAATACTCTCAAAGGAGAGTTAAAAATGCTCTTGTTTTTGGTTTATGTCTCTATGCATGTATCGACCTAATGATATGGGTCAGACTCTACTAACAGATTCTGTTTGGAAGTTTCACAGTCCAGTACATCAACTGATTGACAGCATCTGTTAGCTCACGTGAACCACCTTTACCTTTGAGTAATTCTAGTAATCTGGTGTAATGGGCACAGTTTTTAGAGATTTTGCACTGTTCTACTGAAATATCAAAGTTACATTGGCTCTTCTCATCAGCACGTGTTCAGCCCCCCACCGTTTAAATTTAGCATCTCATTCACAGGCAAAAGGTGCACAATAGTTTTACATTCCCAACTTCATGGACTTGTTGTACCTGTCTAATCAGGTGAAGTTGCTTAGTCTCTAGTTATATCACAAACACAAGAGCTGCTGCGAGGTGGTTTGTGCCTTTGTACAGGAGTGCAATAAAATCATCCATACATACATTTAATATACCAAAGAGATTAAGCTGGAGGAATAGACAGTAAGACAGGTTTAGTTTAACATAAAAACACCAACTAGCAGTTGTTTTTTACAGCTCCTGAGAAACAACTGTGCTCACAACCAAAGACTGTCTGGGTTCCTCTGGCAGCTGACTATTTTGCATCAGACAGGACATACCTCTTTTAGGATGTGTAAGAGAAAAAATAGCACTGTAAAAATGTTAAGAATTTTACCCAAATTAATATTCTTTTGACATTAGCATGATGTGCAATTTTTAAATGAAACAGGGGATGAATAACTTAGACTAGTTCCTCATGCATAGGCCTCGTTGCTGAGCCAGAGGGAATCACATTTCTAGCATGTGGTGTTGGATTTCTAGCAGGCAACCATTTTTCTCACTGTCAAAGTCTGAGGCTCAAAAGAATAACCACTTCTATCTGTCTATTACTGTAAACAGAGCCCTCAACCTTTCCTTGAAGTGTTTCTGGATACTTTACTAAATTAGTCTAAACTAAACCTACTAACGAGTGAAAAGCAAGGTTTATTACATGGGATAAAGTAGCCCCTGCTGTACATTATAAGTATGTTGCAAGTCACAGAGGAGTTCTGTAACAATGTGGAGATTCGAGGCCGAAGGCTGAATTCCTTTATAATGCTATGAAACTCCATGGCAGAAGGTATTTTATTGCTTATAATACATGGTCACACCATTACTTTTCTCTCACAAACCACGTACATCCTTTAGGTCTTGCTCTTTCATGTTCCATGCAGACATGAAGAATAAAAGCAAACTTTTACAAAATTGAACGCACCAAAAAGCAGCTAGAGAGTTTTAAAAAAAATATTAGAATTAGTTTAATGTAAATCAGGTGAAAACAAGCTGTGTTTCACAATTTTGCAGAAACATGCAGAAATTCTGTCTTTCTGGTAATGAGCTATTCCCATGGAAAAGAGCAAAAGATGTTGCAATAACCATCTCTTTTATATTCATCACTTTACATTTTTAGAACACCAGTTCCAATCTACTTTGTCTAAACTGCAGCTGTAATAATTGTCTGCGACCGCCCTTTCACCTAAATGTTGGCACTTACAGTAACCATTGTGGCAACAGACCTCAACTGTAATAAATTATTACAGCTGAGCAGCTATGCCATTTCTTTATTACAGGTGACTAGAGGTGTCACAACTTCAATGTAATAAGGATATTAGAGACAGGCTTCTATAAATGGACTGCATGCTCCCATGCATTATAAAGTTATTCTCAACATGCGTGGGATTCACTGGCATTGTCCTTCAATTGTCCGTCTATCTATCCAGTCATTCACATTACCCCCATAATAATGCATCCCACTCATATCCGATAACAGTGCCTGCCAGAGTTCCTCAAAGCTTCCTTTCCCCCTGTATTCTTGATTCAGTACGTCGATCACCTCAAAGTCCTGCTCGCCAACTACGAGATCAAGATTAATCTGGATGCTAATGATTCTCATAAAATATATTCAGACCAACTTAGATACTACCTAGCTGTCATCCAGACCTGGATGTCAAACACCTAACCTAAAGTTACACCCTTTCAAGACAAGTCATTCTCAATATTACATAAGTATCTCGTGGTTAAAATATTGACCTGCAGGAATATCACATCCACTATATCATCAAGGTAAGCTGATGATGAGGTCAGGTCAGTAAATTTAATCTCAACTATGAATACTGACCTTCACAATATACTGGTAGTCAAAATGTAGAAATACTAGATGTAATACGCTTATAGGTTGATATTTTGGCCATGATATAGTGGCATACAACCATCATGCTCTTCACCAAAGCCTGAAAACATACCAAAGTTCAATTCTCTCTGAATAACTTAGCAGCAGATGTATTCTCCTACTGAGTCAGTCCAAACACAGTTTCCGTTGGCTTCATCATGGACTTGAACCTATCCTTCAATGCTGACATTGCTATGAAAACACAGGTTGCCTGGTATCGACCACCATATGATCAAAATCTACCTCCATGTAACATACTTCAGAACCACCATACGCATCTTGGTCTTCTCACATTTAGGCAGCACAACACTCGTCTCACAGAACTTTGAAATTGGCTGCTGCATGCCACATCAAAGAGCTCAAGAAATCTCACCACACACTGCCCACCCTGAATGACTTGCCCATGGCTCCACTTGAAGCCAGTGTCATTCTCAAGACCCACACCATCATATTTAAAGCCACGACGTCATATTTAAAGCAGTAACAAACAGTACACCATTCCAAGCAGAAAATTAATATCTATGGGAATTAGTTCCTCCAAAAAATCAAGGAAAACAAAAAAATGATGACCCACATCTGGGCATACCCATCACACATAAGGTGTTGCACTGAGGAAAGCAAAAAGGTGAGGGGTGGAATGCTTGATTTAATATCAGCCACTGGTAATTACTCTGTGCTACATACCAGTCCATCATTTTGTCGTCCACCATGCTACCTCAGACTTCAACATCAGTCTTCATTGTGCTCCAATCATACTCCATCACAAACAGCACAGTCTGGTTTCCTCTGCACAAGGGACACCTGACCGGTTTGGGACTATTGGGACTTTGCCAAAAGGGTGCAGCTTGAGTCCTGTGGCACAGTGAGCAGAGGATCCACATTTGGGCTATACTTGTTGCACTTTGGGCTCTCAGGAAAACAAAAAAGTGATGGATGGAATGCTTGAATTAATCTCTGGTAATTACTTGAGGCGACATTCAGTCCATCATTTTTTACAACCATGCCACTTTAGGCAGGGACCAGTTATATGCAAGTCATCCTTGGCCTTCTTTATTAGGAACATTCAGCCAGAGCTGCAAGGTCTTGTCCCATCTGAATGGGAAACACAGGCAGCCCCTTACCGGTGTTCTTCTCTGAGGGGGCCTGGCCTGGCAGCATGGGCTGGACTGTTTCTTCAGTAGCAGGACCAAGACTGACATGCCAATGGCAGGACTCTGCATAGAGTGGCATAGGAGGGAAATGTATGGACTGAAATGCAGCCCCAAACAATTACCAGTGACTGAGATTGAGTCAAGCGTTCCATCCATCACTTGCTGTTTGTTGCTGTGCACGCCCTAAATGCAAAGTGTATGCTCAGACATGGTTCCCATGTTCACTGTGCCACAGGACTCAAGCTATACCTTACTGACGAAGCCTATGTAGTGCAAAACTGGTCTCAGGTTCCTCGTGTTCCCATCAAATGGGACCTAGCCTGGCAGATCTGACTGCATTGATCATATTAGAGCAGAACTCTGTCTAGAGCAGCAAGTATTTGTCCATCATTTGTTGCTTGTTGCAGATCGCAAAAGTGAAGAACAGCACCAGATTAGGGATGAAGAAATGTAAAAAATAAAAAAAGACAAAGTACAAGCCTTCCCATTGGGGCAGCATAATTGTGTGCACTCCCCTTCTATTGCAACACATATACAAATGTGCATTTTACTAATCATTTGCAGTAAGTGGCTGTATAATACTTTTAATGAGAACCACTAGCAGAATTGTAATAGATATATTCACCATTAAGACAATGTATGCTTCTTCAAGATTGTGTTTGACATAATCATGTATGCTAACTGTATTCATTTTGGACCAGTTAAAACTAGAGCTGGACCTGTAAAAATTAGAGTTGGCCTAATTTGTAACCAGGCCTTAGTGCACACATAATGTTTCATAAAGTATTGCAAGTGTTTTATTTGTTTCTTTCTTTGCAGTTGTCTGTTAACTGTTCATGGTATTAGAGTAACAGACTACTGAACTTCAGATTAACTTTTGGCCTTGTACGTGGAGCCTGAGACGGTGGAAGATGGCATCGTGTACCAGGCGGGCTAGACTGATTTTTTATCGAAGGTTGTTCACAGGATTATTTCTTTGATGGAAGCCAGAAAAATAGGGAGTCTACCTACTCCCCGAAAAAAGTATCTTTTGATTGGTTTGTTCTGTGGCAGATGATAATGAGGAGGACTCTGCCTATTTCTCCTGCTCAGACTGTAAAGCTTCTTCCTTCCCAGTTCTTGCACGCTGGTGCATCAGTGGGTGCTGCTGCATTGTACTCAGCTAGAACCTGGCCATATAAATACCTGCTCCAACCCACCCACCTCCTCCTCTAGGCTTTCGATGAAGTAGCGTGACTGCTGCAGCATTTGATGACCTCATTGTAAAAAGAACCAGAGAATGAAAGAAGGAAAAGCAAATCCATGAACTAACTTTCAGTGTTTTGTAAAAGTGTGTTCCTAGGTCTATTTGGATATAGAAAATACAGTGATACCAGCTCGCTTTTTGTTCTAAATATAATTCTGAAGACACATTGTTAGTGGCTGTAGAGCAGCCATTTGGGTAATGCGAAGACATCAGTTCCAAGTCTTCCTTTTACACAACCGTCTATTTGCTGATGTTCCAGGCATAATACTTAACATATTTCTTTTCCTGAGGCAATGAACAGTATGAGATGCTGAGGAAAACATAAATTTGATCAGTGTAATGCTTGCAAAGGTTTAAGCCACTGGCAAACTCAGAGCCGCCTTCTAGTCTATTTTTTTACCCACTATTAGGACCAGCTACGCACAAACCGGGCTTGGTCCTGCTCCAATAGGAAAAGCCCAGTGCAAATTGCCATGCCAACCCCATCTGAATGGGAGCATAAGCAACCACAACCAGGTTTCATGTTTCAACCTTGTAGGATCTCCTCAGAGACATAGCTTGAATCTTGTGAAATAGTCACATTTGGGCATACACAGAGGTGATGAGTGGGATGTTCCCAAAATTCTCAGTCAGTTTCATGCTGGGTATCTAAAAATCTGCAATTCATATCAGTGGAGTATATTGTGCCTCTGCTCCTGATACTCTTTTGAATTTTGCTTAACATCTATGCCCAAAATAGGGACAATTACCTTAGGAAAAAAATCTTAGTCTATCAAAGAGGTCTGCATTGTACTTAGCTCCAACTTTTACTGACACATGAAATTAAGGAGAGCCTGGGCAATCTCACCATTAGCCACAATTCTAGAGCAGCTGCACATGAATGGAGAGTTTTCCAATCCTGTAAGAAGCACCCTGCTCTGCCCCAGAAGTGTTTGCTTTGTTCTACATGCAGAAAGAGGTGACCATCTACCTTTTCACTAGATGACAGGAAGGATATTTATTTATTTATGCAGTTTCTAAAAGCATCTGCCAGGCCCTTATTACGAGCCAGAGTTGTGCACTATATGGCAAACTTTAAAAGAAAATGTATGATTAAGAGTCAAAAGTCGATAGAAAGTTGGTGCGTCTCAGGTTAAAGTATTCTCATACAAGATATACTAATAATAGTGATTTGAGCAATTAAGGGTCACTGTAGGTAAGTCAAACTGGTGTATCATGGCGATCATGGGCACTTATGCTTGCAAAGAAAATGGACCCATCTGGGTTTGGTTTGGCTACTAAAACTTAACCATAAATGAGGTGCAGTGGTCCACACATCCTTGTACTCTGGGTACTCTGGGTCCATTGCACATGCTGGACTAATGATAGCTAAATCAAGGTGGAAATAGACAAAAGTACATGCAGGATAAAGTAATACCATTATTTTCAAAAGAGCCTCACTAATGGACCATCCTCCATAATGTGATGAACCCACTCTTGGATTGTGCAACATCATATTGGAAACCTCCTTGAGTTGCCCAAAAAAGCTGTATTCTGAACGTAGTTTATCCTCAAGCCACAGAAAACAGGCGCAACAGAATGGGCTTCCTAAGGACTGAACTTCAACACAAACTTCACAAACTCAACAGCTAACCTGAAAATAATTAAACTGTACTCACCTGATACAACGCGTAGCCAATAGCGAGGACATCTTTTCCAATCTTCCTATGCTTCCTGCGGTTCTTCTGCATTAGGCCCACCACGACAGTGCAGCATGGCTCGTGGCTGCCCCCCTCATGGTCATCGTCTGGCTTATCTAGTTTAATCTTAAACTGTGGGTTGGTCCAGTATGTAGCTGAAAAACAGAAGTATTTACAAAGATATTCTCATAATATTAACAGCAGCAGCTACACTCACCATTGGAGGAATAGAGGATTTGCTTGTGGTAATGGAAAGAGGGGTTGTGCAGCGTACGTTTTATTATATCCTCTTGTCACCACTCTGGTGGCTCTTGAAAGCTGTCATGTGTTTCTCACTGACTGGTAAAGAACCCTGTACTTCCATCTAAATGCTCTATATATGGAGTTGACTGTATTAATTGTGGTGTGATGAAATAAATGTTTCAAGATATATGCAATCAGTTATTTCTGTAGCACCTGTATGTATGTATGTGTGTATGTATGTATGTATGTATATATGTGGTATTTGTATAGTGTGAACATAGTCCAAAGTAGCAGAGCACTGTACAGGGCCCCTCAATTGATTTTTGAAGGTATAAAGTAAACTTCTCATTTAGTTGGGCTTCTCCTTCTATGACCTGATTGGAATCATCATGGTTCATTTAATCTAAAAGCCCTATGTGAAAAATAAGTTATCTCTTTGTTAATATTTCGGTTCACATTTTTAAACAAAAATGAATAACAGGAGAGTTCTTGCTTTCCTAATTAGTAAATGCTACAAATTACATGTTGTGTTTCAGAAATGCATGCTGTGGCATGTAGAGAAGAGTTACAACCCATAACCCACCCCCTTGGTGGCTCTTTAATATAATTGTGGATGTCCAGTCTATCATGTCTAATTGCAGTCTCTGACCGCCATTTACCTGGATGGATTTGGCATCCCCCAGCCGTGGTTCCCCGTCGCCAGCTTCCATTAAATATAGTTGTGCTCCACTTGTGGAGCTTGTTGCTGGTGAAAATGTCAGGAGTCAGGTTACAGATCTCCAGCCGGTTGTACTCCTGCAAGAAATCTGTGTAGGCCATCCTGTGAACAACCAAAAACAAGGTGCATTAATCTTCCAGATAAAGGAGCTCTGCTCCACATCCAGAACTCTGTGGATCAGCTACGCTAGTTGTACATTTAAATGCAAGTTCACTATTGACACTATGTAGGAACAGGAAAATCACACTGATGTGTAGAGTTGCTAAGCTTTTCTTTGAACCTTTCATCAGATGTTTTTTAGACCATTGTTAGGAAAGGGTATATGGGTAATTCTTAAAGATTTAGGTTACTGCACTTGGGGCCCGATGTTCCATGAGAAAGGGAAAAAAGTGGTTGAAAATTGTGCATTGACTTTTTGCAACATATCTTTGACTTAGGGAGAGAATCCATGTAGTAATAGGTCGCAGTACAAAATTTCCAGTTGCAGAGTGTCGCTGAACAACCTGTCTAATCAATATTAATTAGGTAGGTCGTTATTTGTGAACCCTTGTGACAGGCTACAAACAAAGGACCTGTGTTTGCATCCTCAAATGAGAAACTTTCTTTTTAAAGCAACTCATGACTGTTAAATGAAAAGAAGCTGCTTTTAAAATGGAAATGTCCCCTATTTGACAATACACTGGGAGGAGCAGGTATCTGTCTTCTGGACCACTGCCTGCTCCACTTGAGGTCATCTGATAAGATTCACAAAAGGAAGGTTGTCTCTAAGGGACTACTTCCCCTTTGTGAATCAGTTACTTCTAACTTTGAGGTGTTGGTGATACACTGATACATACTAATGTGATTTGCGATTAGGAGGGGACACCACTTTCATGATTAATTGTAATTCGGAATTAATTTTGCAAGTTCGAAAGGCTTTACCAATGTCCAAAATGGGCTTAGTAAATAGAAAAAAAAAGAAAATATTGCTGTCACAAGCCTAGTGATTTTCCCAAATGCAGGGTTTACGATTTAATGCCAGATCCCTCCCCAAACATAAATTTGAAATCAGTGAACTCATTTCCACCTTTAATATAGACTGTCTTTTCTTAACAGAAACTTGGGCAAGGCCAGACTCGGATCCTGACTTCATTGAGGCAGCTCCCATTGGCTTCTCCTTTTACAGGGTAGACAGGAACACGGGCAGAGGAGGAGGCCTGGCTATCATCTGCAGGTCTGATCTCACCTGCACTTGGCATAGCGCAAGTTACTCGTCAGAGGTCTGTGAAACCATGTTTTTCAAGCTTCTTTATGGCAACTCCTTGGTCTCTGAGGGCCTGCTAATTTATCGCCCCCCTGGCCCCCTCACTAAGTTCCTCTCTACATGGACCTTCCAATTGGAACCCCTTATCATGGCCCCTAAAGCAATTATTTTAGGAGATTTTAACATTCATTTTGATGATACGAGCAACCCATTGGTCATTGAATTTCTCAACCTTTTGGGGGCTTTGGATTGGGTCCTAAAGGATGGGTTGGCCACTCACAGAGCTGGCCATACCCTAGATGGGATTTTCACCCGTCCCGAGGAGGAACTAAATCTCTCAACGACCCCGTTAGAGTGGACTGACCACTCGCTCCTGACATTTAAATTTTTGGTTAGGCAGCTACCTCCGACACCTATTCCCCCGAAAAAACTACTAAGACCCTGGAAAAATATTAAGGCAGAACCCTTGGAAACGGCACTTATACAGAGCTGGAACGATCCGAAGGCACTTACTCTGCCCTCGCTTGCCAGGTTCAATCAGGGCATCGCGCTGGCAATGGACTCATTAGTGCCAGCGAGGGTTTCTGCTCCACGCACTAGGAAAAAACGCAGTCAACCGTGGTTCTCTTGGAACCTCAAAATTTTACAGAGGATTTACCGACAGAAGGAGCACTGTTGGAAACTGAACCCTAGCGAAAATGAGAGAGTGGATTTAAAATTTGCCCTAAACACTTACAAAGAAGCCTGTTTGGCAGCCAAATCGGATTTTTTCACACTTAAAATTAGGGAGGCAGCTAACTCCTCTAGAGAGCTATTTAGGACCATTAATGCTCTCACTACTCCCTTAGGCACTCCTAAAGTAGAGAACTCCCAAGATTTCTGTAATAAAATCGCTAATTTTTTTTAATGTAAAATTCTTAACATTTACTCTAGTTTCATCTCGGATAAGGAACAAGTGATTTCTCCTCCCTGGACAGCTATGCCTCCGCTCCCTGAGGTGGCACCTAATGGGACTTTAGATAAGCCTCATCTACTTTTTAGGTTTAAAATGCCATCTCAAAAGACCATTTGCAAGCTGCTTTTGGAGTGCAAATCAGGCTCTCCTTTGGATCCCTGTCCCCCCGCCATCCTTCATTTAGTACCGGAGCTGGCGGCATCTATGCTGGCGCCCATTTTTCAGGAGGTCCTTACGACTGGTTTATATCCTAAGGCATGGAAAGAAACCATTATTATTCCCTTAAAAAAGAAGGAAACGGGTAAACCTGATGATCTGACTAACTTACGCCCAATAGCCCTGCTCCCCTATGCGGCCTAAATTCTGGAAAAATTTATCAATAAATAACTGGTTGATTTCCTGTTAGTCTCAGGAGGCCTAGACAGCTCGCAACATGGCTTTCGGAAATCCCATAGCACTGAATCAGCTCTCATTGCATCTTCCGATACTATACGCAGGCTGGTTGATGAAGGGCAGGGGGTCTTATTTTTTTTTATTAGATCTATCAGCAGCATTCAACACTATTGCCCCACACATCCTGATAGAACGTTTACATCAGGCAGGCATTAGAGATCAAGCTCTCAAGCTGATTGAATCCTTTCTATCAGATAGATGGGCCTCTGTCAGCAGTGGTAATTTCAGATCCCCTGCCTACCTCCTGCCGTGCGGGGTCCCTCAGGGCTCCTCTCTCAGCCCAACACTATTTAACGTGTACGTGGCACCGCTGGCAGAACTAATCCGCTCCTTCGGCTTTATCCCAACTTCCTATGAAGATGATACTCAGATTATCATCCCGATAAACAAAGACTTGGAGGAAGTGGCGACTCGCTTTAATGCTTGCATGACAGCGGTGAACAGCTGGATGAAGGCCAATTGGCTAAAATTGAACTGTGAAAAAACGGAGATTCTGTGCTTTGGGATCAAGAGGGAACACTGGTCCTCCATTTGGTGGCCCAAAGAGTGCGGCACTCTTCCTGTGCCAGGGTCCAACTCCAGGAACCTAGGTCTACTGTTCGACGATCAACTATCCTTTAAACCTCAGGTTAATCAGACAATCAAAACCTGCATGTGGACTTTGAAGAAACTAAAAAAAGTATTTCCTTTTATTCCACAGCCTTGTAGAATTACTGCCACTTTAGCTTTGGTCACTGCCAGACTGGACTACGGGAATGCGCTCCTGTTCAACCTGGATAAAGTATCACTGAATAAGCTGCAGTTGATGCAGAACACGGCTGCTAGGCTTCTATTGAAACTGCCCCGTGCTGCCTCAGCTAAGAAGTGCCTTAAAAATCTACATTGGCTTCCGGTGGTCCAACAGATTTTTTTCAAGTCCCTCTGCATTGCTCATAAGGCCGTCCATGGGATTGGACCTAAGGCACTAACCACTAAGCTGCAATGGTACAGACCCAAAAGGTTGTTGCGCTCTGTCACCGCCTATCAAATTCAAACTCTTCGTACCAAAAAGGCGAAGTGGGGCGACAGAGCGTTTACTATCGCAGCCGCCAAAATCTGGAACTCACTTCCACTGGAATTAAGGCAGGAACATAATTATCTGACATTTAGGAGACTGGTTAAGACCTGGCTCTTCCCGCGATAAGATTTAAAATCTCCCCTCTAGGGGACATAGCCTTACCCAGTTAGCGCTTCGATGCCCTTGGGCCGGAACGCGCTTTATAAATACTTAATACATACATACATACATTTCAACTTGGCTTTGTACATCTGGGTCTTTCATTAATCAAGTTACAACTATGTATTTTAATCAACTCGTTAGAGAGAAAACTCACAATTAGTAAACCGTGTTTTATGCTACAGTTGCGGACTCCATTAAAGATTACACTGTGGCCTGCATCCTTGTCTTGATCAGAGACAAATGTAGCTATTAAGGGTACTGTGTAATTTAAGATTGGCACAACTTATCAAGGTTTCCCAATAATACTTTACTGTGTAGAGCCAATTTGATCCAAGCCATAGAAAGAATTATTGCTTCTTTGAGCAAAAACAGGGCTAAAGGCATCATTCAAAGGTAGATGATATTGGAATACGCTCACCTCTGGATAAAAAGCTAAATCTAAATCTGAAGGAGAATTCATAGCAGAAATGTCTTCCTCGATGGAAATACAATGGTGGAGAAAATGACATGGATAATTTTTAGCAATTTATGTTGGTAGTGCTTATGTGAGCCAGCAGTGTGCCAGTATGGGCTGAAAGATTCTATGAGGAATATGACTGACCATTAATGTATGTATGATCTGTCCTTGATTATGTGAGCCAGCGAAATGCCAAGGGGCAGGTTCACAAAAGCATTTATTAATACCAGAAGTAATACTTCAGGAGTACTCATTACATACTCTTACATGCCTATATGAACCAGACCCAAAATGTCCAACTCCCTATTAGTAAAAGTGCAAAGAGGGCACAGTCATTTCCATTAGTAGTAACTCTGTATAAATATTCCCATTTTATTTCCATTTCAGATGTTTTTGGTCTAAATCACAAAGGAATGTAAGAGTACATAAAAGAGCAATACAATACTACTACTTTACTTTACTTTCGCCACCATTCCTTTGTGAATAGTCCGCTAAAAAAATAAAGCTGAATGTAAGCAATTGTATAATGAGAGAAAATTATCATCAGTGACACTATCAGAATGACGAAATATAAGCTATCAAATGGCCAGAAGCTTTACTGCCTCTATTCATTATTATATTACTTCTGTGTAGAGGTATTTAACAAAATGTAATGTAATCACATTTATATAGCACCGCCTGGGGGCCGAAGGATTTATTTCCAGACTGGTGATAAGTAGGTAAGCCTGCTTCCCCCTACCTCTATACCTACTGCTGCATTTTGATATTTTGCAATTTGTTGGCCAATAGTTATGCTGGACATTTGCAAGGGCATTTATAAACATAGAGGTTAGCTGAACTAAATGCCTCAGCAAGAAACCTCAGCATGTGTGATCTACGAAAGGCTGCAACCCTCTGATTTTTGGATAAAATAGTTTTTGGGATGTTTTACTTGCTGCTGCTTAATTTTCCTTGCAAACCTTTGAGTCCATGCAGGATTGTAATATTAACTATCATAATAACATTGGTACGTATGGCCTTTACACCTAATTCTTATGCTACAATGAATTATGTTGCAGTTAACCAATTCAATTAAACTTATCAATGTCAATGGTTTTATTAGAGGATCTATGATTGGGCCATAATTTGCAGGTAACAGGTAATTTGTTTTCAGTTGATACAATAACCTCATGAGCTAACTTACTGCTCGATATCTTCGTCTAACATAAGTCTGGATTGAGCTTTACCCAATAGTAAATGTAGGAAGGAACCTTTTGTTTTTTTCAGCGATATATGTGAGTTGGGTGATAAGACCTCTTACTGTGTTGCGAGTCAGCCAATTGACATTAATCTCATACCATGATTTTGGAAGAGTTGGTTTAGATCATTTTTGATATAGGCAAAATTCAGACAAATGTAGGAGATTTTAACCTAATATTAGGAATGGATTCCACAAGTACTTTAAGAAGTTATTGGAAAATAGTGGGGGTACGGAAGAGCTGTGTGGGACTTCACACAATGCATCTATGGATGTAGATACAAACTGCTCATAACCTTAAAAGAACAGAAAAGTTGAAAACTATGGAAATAGAGGCCTGTCATGTCCAGTTAAATGCACTATAAATGATAAATGTCACATGCTTTGGAAAATGATGTCATGGAATGGGATTCACTAACTCACGTCGGCCACACGTTGGTCCCTATTTTCTAAAGATCTGTATAAGCATTCATGCAACACAACACAACGCAAAAAAGTATCAATTTAATAACCATTTTAAAGGCCCATGTGCACAGGGGTAAATTGGATTGCATCGAGCTCCCGCACATGCAACCTTAAGTGAATAATGCACTTGGTGTGCCAGAATCCTGAGTGCAACAAGCCCATCCAGAATTTGGTTCCATATGCACTTGTAAAGCAGCAATTGATAGTGTATGCATGTGCAATGATCAGCCAGTGCACAGCTACACATTTGCACAAATCTCTTTTTGCTGTTAACTGGTCCTGTGCCGAAGACGTAACCATTACGTGATCGTCCTGGAACATGGGGAGCGCGCTCCACATGTGAGCCTCCCCCCAAGCCCCCCCGGGCTTCCCCTTCCACCCTGACCCCCCCTATTTGCCCCCCCCAGTGATGTCTGATGACTGACCTCATCAGAGGTCGCCTCCCATCGCGCTGGAAGCATGGCTTCCAGCGCGACCGAGGAGAAACAGATTTGTTTCTCCTCAGTACGGGGACAGGGGAGGTCAGGGAGGCATGAAAAGGGAAGAAAAGGCTTTTCCTTCCCTTTTCATGTCTCTCTGAGACTTCCTGCAGCACGATCGCGTAGCGATTGTGCTGCAGGAATGCCCACTAGACACCAGGGATTTTTATTTTATTTTACTTTTTTAAATTGGCATAAGGGAAGCGACCTCTTTGGCAAGGGTCGCTCCCCAAGGGGGCACATTTTTTTCTAAGGCCATTTATGACACCCCTGGGGGCAGATCGGCCTATATTAATTGGGGGGGCAGAAGCCATTAGACACCAGGGATGTTTTTTGTTAATTATATTTATAAGGGGAGCGACCCCTTAGGCAAGGGTCGCTCCCCAGGGGGCAATTTTCTTATTAGTCTTTTTCTGCCCCCCCTGGAGGCAGATCAGCTTATATTATTTAGATGCCACTAGACACCAGGGATTTTTTTTTTTTAATTGGCATAAGGTGAGCGACCCCTATGGCAAGGGTCGCTCCCCAAGTGGGGGCATTTTTAATTATATTATAGGCCCCCAGGGGTGGGGGGCCGAAACCATTGGACACCAGGGATTTTTTTTACGTTTATAAGGGGGAGCGACCTCTTAGGCAAGAGTTGCTCCCCAGGGGGCAATTTTATTATTAGGCCTTTTCTGCCCCCCCTGAGGGCACATCGGCCTATATTAATTATATTATAGGCCCCCCAGGGGGGCAGAAACCACTAGACACCAGGGATATTTTTTTGCGCCAATTTCACGCAAGGGTCGCTCCCCAAGGGGGGGCATTTTTTATTATATTATAGGCCCCGGAGGGGGGGGGGGGGCCGAAGCCGTTGGACACCAGTGATTTTTTTTACGTTTATAAGGGGGAGCGATCTCTTAGGCAATAGTCGCTCCCCAGGGGGCAATTTTATTATTAGGCCTTTTCTGCCCGGGGAGCGACCCCATAGGCAAGTGGCGCTCCCCTTTATTTTAGGCCATTTGTGCCCCCCTTGGGGACAGATCGCCTATTTTTGTATGACTCATCTGCCCCCATGGGGGGCAGAAAGCCCACCAGAGACCAGGGAAGATTTTTTTTTCAAAAAGAGAGGGTGGGGGTGTGGCCATACCCCCGCCCCAAATAAATGGGGACAAAGTTGTCTGCCCACCGGTGGGGAGATGGGGCAATTAGCCCCGATCCACTACCCGTGGGGGCAGAAAGCCTACTAGATGCCAGGGAATGTAAAAATAAAATAGTGGGGTGGTGGCTACCAACCAGTATGGGCATGGTTATGCCCCCACCCAACTGAAGGGGGTAACAGTCTTTTAGCTGTCCCAGCACACTAAAACATCTTATCCGACGGCAAGCAAGAGGGCATTTGATTATTTTGGGAATTGGTTTTACATTTGGGCCATGAGAGCATGTCTAACTCTCAAAATCGTCCCACTTGCTATGGTGAGGGCTGCACTTTTTGGACTTTGGGACGCTGCCATCTAGAAAAATCTACGAGACCTAGACACATCTGAAAACTAAACATCTGGGTGAGTCCAGGGTGGTGTGCTTCACATGCACCAGCACCATTTTTTTACCTGCAATGCCCTGCAAACCTCCAACTTTGCTTGAAATCACACATTTTTCCCACATTTTTGTGATGGAACCTTCCGGAATCTGCAGGAATCCACAAAATTCCTACCACCCAGCATTGTCGCATCTATACCGATATAAATTCTGCCCCATTTGTCAGCCTAAAAACGTTTTTTTTTCAAACTGCCCTTTTGGCCCCGCTTTGGTTCACCCTCATTTTTGACCTGTTTCTGGCTCTTCCCTGTCACAGGCACATGGCCCACCTACACAAGTGAGGTATCATTTTTATCGGGAGACTGAAGGGAACGTTGGAACATTTTTGCCGGTGCAGAGATTCCACACAGAAATGTGGGAAATTTTTTATTTTTCTAGCTAAATTTGAGGTTTGCTGAGGATTCTGGGTAGGAAAACACAGGGGGATCGACGCAAGTCACCCCTTCCTGGACTCCCTCGGGTGTCTAGTTTTCAGAAATGTCTGGGTTTGGTAGGTTTCCCTAGAAGGCTGCTGAGCCCAGGGCAAAAAACGCAGGTGCCCCCCGCAAAAACAGGTAATTTTGTATTTCATAATTTTGTTGTGTCCACATAGTGTTTTGGGCATTTCCTGTCCCGGGCACTAGGCCTACCCACACAAGTGAGGTACCATTCTTATTGGGAGACCTGGGGAATCCAGAATAAGTGTTATTGCTCCTTGTCTTTCTCTAAATTTTTTCCTTCCAAATGTAAGATAGTGTGTAAAAAAGACGTCTATTTGAGAAATGCCCTGTAATTCACATGCTAGTATGGGGACCCAGGAATTCAGAGATGTGCATATAAGCACTGCTTCTCAACACCTTATCTTGTGCCCATTTTGGAAATACAAAGGTTTCCTTGATACCTATTTTTGACTCTTTATATTTCACCAAATGAATTGCTGTATACCCGGTATGCAATGAAAACCCATTGCAAGGTGCAGCTCCTTTATTGGCTCTGGTTACCTAGAGTTCTTGATGAACCTACAAGCCCTATATATCCCCGCAACCAGAAGAGTCCAGCAGTTGTAACAGTATATTGCTTTCCAAAATCTGACATCGCAGGAAAAAGTTACAGAGTAAAACGTGGAGAAAAATGGCTGTTTTTTTCACCTCAATTTCAATATTATTTTATTTCAGCTGTTATTTTCTGTAGGAAAACCTTGTAGGAGCTACACAAATGACCCCTTGCTGAATTCAGAATTTCGCCTACTTTTCAGAAATGTTTAGCGCTCCAGGATCCAGCATTGGTTTCATACCTATTTCTATCACTAACTGGAAGGCGGCGAATATCAAATAAAATAGTAAAATGGGGTATGTCCCAGTAAAATGGCAAAATTATGTTGACAAACGTGGTTTTCTGATTCAAGTCTGCCTGTTCCTGATAGCTGGGAAGATGGTTATTTTAGCACTGCAAACCCTTTGTTGATGCCATATTCAGGGAAAAAACCACAAGCCTTCTGCAGCCATTTTTTTCCATTTCTTTGAAGAAAAAATCTTTTTGCTGTATTTTGGCTAATTTCTTGGTCTCCTACAGGGGAACCCACAAACTCTGGGTACCTCTGGAATCCCTAGGATGTTGGGAAAAAAGTACACAAATTTGGCATGGGTAGCTTATGTGGACAAAAAGGTATGAGGGCCTAAGCGCCAACTGCCCCACATAGCCAAAAAAAGGCTTGGCACAGGAGGGGAAAAGGCCTTCCATGCAAATCTACATATCTTGGTATCGCAAAGATCACTGTTCAGTTTCCTTTCCTGTCACCTCTCTGGAGCCAACTTTGCATAGTGAGAAAGAATTCCCTCAGTGCCTTTCCTGGTGATGAATCGATCTGTCCCTGCCTAACCAAGATCTCGAGCCATGCCTGACCAAGATGTTCAGAACCTTTGCCTGATGAAGAAGAGCTTTGCCTGATACAGATGCTCCCATTTTAATAGTAAAAAGTCCTAGGGTCTGATTTAAAGTTCGGCGGATGGGTTACTCTGTCACAAATGTGACGGATATCCCACCCTCCATATTATAAGTGTATTATATCAAAAAGTGATGGAGTATCCCATTCGCGAAACTCTAAACCAGACCCTCAGACATGTGTTCTCCAATACTCAGCATATTTGACTGGGGACTGAAATACGCCCATTAAATCATGTGCCATCTTGTATGAACAATATGTCAGTCTCTTCCTCAGTGAATCATAATTTAAATTTTAAGAAAGCATTTGAGACATACCTGTTTTCATACCCTTCAAACACCCCTGTCTTGATATGTCCAAACCAATATTTCAATTGAGCCCTAAATCTTTGGGATTTAGGGTTATAGTTTGTTAATGAAACATTTACCAAATAGTAATCTAAAATATTTTTAGAAGGTGTCCGTTTGGCATCATCAATGAATACTGGGAGGGGATTACTGGAAATTTCAAGCTGAATTTATACATTTATTTTTTTAATGTCCAACAAGGCTTATCAATAATGTAAAATCCCTGTGCAGGATCTATACAACTTAATTCATTTATATTGGATTCAAAATTAGATGTGGGATCTTTAACTTCAGCCATCATGCTTCAGTGTTGCCTCTCACAAATTCATGAAATGTGAAAGGTTACAATTGCATTTATTGAAGTTTATGATCTTTTGCTTGTTTTGTGGCATCAACAGCTTCATCAAGAGGTCTACAAAATATCCACAATAGAAGCACTGACAGCAAGAATTGTGAATGCTAAAATGTTGACTTTCACTTCTTATATACATACCAAACCAACAGCAGATACAGACAACTTAACCATCAAGCACTTGCCTCAAATATGCTACAGCTGGACATATTTTTGGAGGGTTTTCTAACTTAATATTTATTAAGTAGCTACTATGTTCATATTAAGATTATTTGCAGCATGAAATATGTGTAAGAGACTTTTTGGACCTAGTCACCAAGGCATTATCGAGTACGTAAAGTTACCTAGTCTTACACTGTAGGAAAGTACCCTCTTTCTTGGCATGGTTCCCCCCTTTTTCTGCCTGATATCAGCGTGTTTGACTGTGTTCACTGGGATCCTGCTAACCAGGACCCCAGTGGTTATGCTCTCTCTCTCAAAAGTCTGTATTTCATCCACAATTGGCACACTGGTGCCCCATTATAAGTCCCTAGTATATGGTACCTAGGTACCCAAGGCATTGGGGTCCCAGGGGATCGGGCTGCAGCATATATTTTGCCACCGATAGAGAGCCCAAGCAAAGGGTTCTGTAGGACTGTCATTGCAGCCTGCCTGAAAAGGTGCAAGCACCCTTTCACTGCCACTTTCACTACACCAGGTCACTTATAAGTCACCCCTTTGGCAGCCCTTCCAGCCCAGAGGGCAGGGTGCAATGTACCTGTGTGTGAGGACACCCCTGCACTAGCAGAGGTGCCCCCCTCAAACACCAGGCCCATTTTCCCAGACTTCGTGAGTGCGGGAACGCCATTTTACGTGTGTACTGGACATAGGTCACTACCTATGTCCAGCTACATAATGGTAACTCCGAACATAGGCATGTTTGGTATCAAACATGTTGGAATCATACCCCAAGGCTTTTGCAAGCATTGGTTGTATGATTCAATGCACTCTGGGGGCTCCTTAGAGGACCCCCAGTATTGCCATTTCAGCCTTCTGAGGGTTTCCCGGCAGCCCAAAGTGCTGCCACCTCCTAGACAAGTTTCTGTCCTCCTGTTGCTTGAGAAACTCAAGCCCAGGAAGGCAGAACAAAGGATTTCCTTTGGGAGAGGGGTGTTGCACCCTCTCCCTTTGGAAATAAGTGTTACAGAATGTGGGGGGGTTGCCTCCTCAATCCACTGGCAATGCTTTGAAGCTCACATTTGGTGCACTCCTTGCATAAGTCAGTCTACACCGGTTCAGGGACCCCCAGTCCCTGCTCTGGTGCGAAACTGGACAAAGAAAAGGGGAGGGACCACTTCCCTGTCCATCACCACCCGGTGTGGTGCTCAGAGCTCCTCCAGAGTGGCCAGTGCCAGCAGGTGACATCAGAGCCCCCTCCTGCTAGGTGGTCACCCAGCTAGGTGCCAATCCCCCTTTCAGGGTTATTTAGGGTCTCTCCTTTGGGTGGTTCCTCAGATTTGGATTGCAAGACTCCAGCAGGAATCCTCTGCACTCTCCACTTCGACTTCTGACCAAAGAAACTGCATCTTCTTCTGCAGGCACCATCTGCAACGACAACCAGCTGCGTGGACCCCCTCTCCTGCTGAGCTGTGTGTATCCTGCATCACAGGTGGTGGACTGAAGTGGTCCCGATGGTCCTCTATTCCAACTGTCCAACTTGGGTGCAGGTAAGCCCTTGCCTACCCACACAGGACAGTACCGCCATGCACCATGTCCCTTGCAGCTGCCAAGGCTTGTTGACATCCTTCCTCCAAGATCTTTATGCATCTTGAAGCTCCAGCCCCCAGCACTCCTTCCTGTGAAGCATAGCTCCCTGAGTGGTTCTCCGGCGGCGTGGGAGCCTTTCTCGTAGTGCTGCATGGGCTTCTTCTGCGACTCTCCTGTCCCCTTCCTGCGGGACTCCTTTGGGTGCTACCTGGGCTTCTGTGGGCTCTCTTTGTGGCTGTCGGCCCCGTCTGACTCCTACTCCTGGGTAGCGTCCACCTGTCCTTCCTGGTCCCCGGCAGCTCCACTTTCCACTAACCGCGAGATTTGTGTGTGCCAAGGCTTGTTAGTGGAACCCAACGATGCAGACCAGACTGCAATCCTCCTTCCGGCGTGGTACATCACCCGCACCCTCCAGGAACCCGACTTCATCTTCTTGGGTGCAGTGCTGACTCTTCTTCCTCACCTGGTGGTCCACTTCTTGCACCTTCATCCTGGTGGGTGGCCCTTCCTGGACTCTTCTGTGCTTCTTGGACTTGGTCCCCTTTTTTCACAGGTCCTCTGGTCCAGGAATCCACTGTTGGTGTCTTGCAGTCTCTTCTAGGTTTTGCAATATTCTGCTTTACTTCTCTGTGTGTGTTGTGGGAAACGTACCGTGATTTACTCCTGTTTTCCTGGTCGCTGGGGTGGGTTAAGGTACTTACCTTTAGGCTTTCCTAGTACTTCCAGCTCCCCTCTACACACTACACTTGCCTGGGTGGGGGACCGACTTTCGCATTCCACTTTCTTAGTATATGGTTTGTGACCCCCCAGACCCACTTCTAACTATTGTGATTTTTACCAATTGCACTGTTTTCTAATTGTTTTTATGCCTATATCTGCTTGCTAGTGTATATAATTTGCTTATTGCTTACCTCCTTAGGGAGTATAGTCTCTATGGTATTTTTGGTATTTGTGTCACCAAAATAAAGTACCTTTATTTCTGTAACACTGAGGTGGTCATTTTGACATTGGCGGTAAAAACCACCTACCGCCACGGTGACGCCCGCCAAAATACCGCCAACGCGGCTACCATCCGTCCGCCATATTATGATCACTGCCGGACTTCCGCTACAAGAAGGGCGGAAATCCGGCAGTGATCATGCTAGCGGACGGTGGTAAGCAGATGCTGCTACCACCAGCACCGCCGCGCCAGTTGAACGCCGCCAGCCATATCATGACCTGTGATACGGCCTGGCGGTGTTCTGCTGGCGGGCGCTGTTGGCGGTAGCAGCGCCCCTTCCCGTTCCCTGCTGGAAGACCTCCTCGACAGAGGTAAGTCGGGCTTCCAACAGGGGAGGTGGTGTGGGGGGCGTTGTGTGTGTGTGTGTCTGGTTGTGTGCATGAATGTGAGGGTGTGTGTGAATGTGTCTGTGTGTGTTGTGTTGTTTGCGTGGGTTATGTGTGTATGAAAACGTGTATGCCAGTGTGAATGATTGGGTGTATGCGTGGTGCGTGTCTGCGGGTGTTTGCCTGTATGAGGGGTGGGGGTGAGTGTTGATTGGAGGGGGTGGGGGGAGTTTGGATGGAGGGGGGCGTCTAATGAGTGTTTGGGGGGGAAGCCACCTACTGGTGATAGGGAAGGAATTCCCTGTCACCGGTAGGGCCTATCGCCATGGTTTTCGTGGCATTGCTAACGCCACAAAAACCATGGTGGTAGGCAGGCTCATAATGCCGCTGGCGGTACTGTGCCGGCCATCAGGCTGGAGATTGACATCTCCAGCCCGGCGGCTGGTACCGCCATGGCGGTATGAGTGGGGATGTGGCGGGTTGGCTGCAGTCAACCTGCCATTCTCATAATGTGGCAGTATGTACCGCCAGCCTGTTGGAGGTACTACCACCTCATTAACACACACCGCCAGGTCATAATGACCCCCTGAGTTTTTCTCTTTCATGTGTGTAAGTACTAAGTGTGACTACAGTGGTATTGCATGAGCTGTGCATGTCTCCTAGATAAGCTTTGGCTGCTCATCCACAGCTACCTCTAGAGAGCCTGGCATCTAGACACTGACTACATTACACTAATAAGGGAGACCTGGTATAAGGCCAACTATCTGAAAAGGGATTATACCAGGAAAAATCATCTACAACTGGTATAAATATATAGGACTGTGCCTGCTTTTCACTTTTACTCATATTGAGTCAGGAGGTTTAGGGCCAATACTCAAAGGCATGTAAGAGTATATAAAAAAGTACTCCTATACTGTTACTTCTCATGTTTCCGGGGTGACCCTTATTTATCTACACCATAGTGATAATACATTCAATAAGTTTTCCTTTCTAAAACCAATTCATATAGACACCTGGTCTTTCAGGCTTCTAGTTATTTGTAACACAGCAGCTCCCAGTGGAACTTCTTCATCATGGCTCAGGTCAAACACATTTTTTTTTAACAAACTACATTCCAGAGATCTGCACATTTCAGTCCAACCGACCCACCACCGCAGCAGGATCCCACCACATCCTCACCAGAACTCTCCATCGTTAGACTGCTTATCCAGCTCTTGCTTGACTTTTGGATCCACGTAATTCCATTCTGGAGCCCTGGCAGGAAAGAGACAAACCCAATCTTATTGATCTTGTCACAAGCAATGGAGGTAATTTAAAAAATAAAAGACCCCCTTCAAGAGAAGCCAGAATCCTGGTCACTACACACAGTTCTGTCTGACAAAAGAGCATATTCCTCGATTGGTCCAGACATAACACGTTGTGAGGCATCTGCATTGCCCGAATGTAATTGAAAGATTGGGAGTTCACAAGCAGATTAGAGTTGCAATCTGTTTTTTAACATTCTAACAGGATCAGGGGCCAGTGTTACAGCATGAATCACTGAGGGTGACACGGTAGCCATGCAGTGCCCCTTAATATGTCCACAGAGAGCCTGGCAGCGGGAGTCAGGACTGATAAGAGTTTTCAAGGAGAGGAGCCGAGATAAGAGGGAAAGATAGAGGGAGAGGGAGGAGAGGAGGGAAGGGGATAAGAGGAGAGTAGATACGTGGGAGAGAGATGGGAGAGGAGGGGAGCACAGATAAGAGGGAGAGAGAGGAGCGGATAAGAGGAGAGGAGAAGGGATGGGAGGGGAGGGGAGAGGAGAGGAAGAGGGGAGGGAGAGGAGAAGAGAGGAGCAGAGATAACAGGGAGAGAGAAGAGAGGAGAGGAGCAGAGGTACGTGGGAGAGAGATAGGAGATGAGAGAAGCAGAGATAAGAGGGAGAGATAGAGGAAGAGGTGAGGACAGGAGAGGAGAGGATAGGAAAGGAATGGAGAGGCGAGGAGAGGAGCAGAGATAAGAGGGAGAGAGAGAGGAGAGGAGGGGAGGTATGAGGGAGAGAGAGGAGAGGAGCAGATATAAGAGGGAGAGATGGAGAGGAGAGGGGAGGGGAGAGGAGGGGAAGGGAAGGGAATGAAAGGGAGAGGAGAGGAGAGTGGATGAGAGGGGAGGGGAGGAGAGGGGACAGGAAGAGAGGGGGAAAGGAGGAGAGGAGTTAAGAATAAAAGTATGCTACAAAGGTAAGAGGTATGAGAGTAGAGTACTGGTGAGCTATCGTTTTTGGCAACCATAGTGTCCCAGAAAAATACCTCACTCTGGTCTCAGACAGTAGTGATAATAGTACAATTCCAGGGAACATGCAAGCTGACTGCGGAGGAAGGAGGAAACATAACAAGGGACTGTCAACATCCCCAGACTACTTTGGTGGCATTTGGCGTTGACATAACACAAAAGACAGTTAGATGAATGTAGTAGAGTGACCCCTATGAGTGAAAAAGGATGCAAATTAGGTAAATTCGAGAAAGGTAAAAAACATATATGAAAGAAACAGATATGAAAAAGAAAACTATAAGAGAAGCATGTGAAGAGAAAAGGATATAAAGGATGACATATCTGAGAGGGAGCCGCATGTGAATGAGAGAGCAAATGGTACATATTAGAAAAAGAAAAGGTAAAGGGACAAACGTGGCAAATGGAAAGATATAGACAAGAGAGTAAAATAGTGCAAAGAGTTGAGAGTGTTCTACAAGTAACTTACTCATCACTCCAGGCTCCAGTCCATTCGACTTCACCCCATGGATTTCTGACCCGAACAAGTTGCACAGTCCTACCTCGAAAACTGACCTGTTAGAAGCCGAGAGTCATTAAACTCTTAAATGCACGAACATCATTGCACTGGATTATAATTGGATTCATGAAATAACTACAGAGATGTTGCAGTAGTAAGAGGGTTTCATTGTAGAGACCTGCATTAAGCATAATAATTGATTTTATGCTTCAAAATTAGGGTAATCAGAGGTGTTAAAATGAAACTTCATGTCCTTCAAATCCAGTAACTTTGAATACTCAAGCTCCTATTGCTTGCTTCAAGTATTATTATCAAATGTATTACTGTTATGCAAATTCCCAGCACAATCAAATGGGCCGGGGATAGTGAGTGCAGTGCCAGATGTACCATAAAGCAAGATAGGAACAGCATTTCTAATTTACATTTTAACCGTCGTAGTTTGGACTCTTGCTCTAGGCAAGACTGCTGGTTAAAGGATGACAGTACTTTTGTTTGTAGGCGACTACGTCTTTCCTACAACAAGTCGCAACTGTTGTCCCAACCTTACCGGCTCACTAGCAGCACCTCACCAGAAACACAATAATAAAAGGTGATTTGTGGCAGCCTTTACGCATGGACTCGAAAGTAAGACATCTCAGGGAGTGTCGTGGTTAAAAGGAGATTACCCCTTTCTCACAGATATATCATGTCTCATACAAACGCAGGCAATGACAAAGATGCAGTAAAGTTTCATTAGTTTTTATTCAACATAACTGCAATTTGCGATAAGTTGCATGGGCTGCAATGATTAGGATAATGAATAATGCAAGCAACAGAATTGTGAAGACGAGAGTCATTATTACAAAGACCCCCACCATCTTGCAATGCATGAAAAAGACATATGGAATGTAATATGCCCTAATACCCTAATGTGTAAGGCCTAACCTCCTACCTAAAGGAGAGCTGGGCTTGTTAAACCTAATCTGCCAAAGCCATGTCCGTGAAAGGAGCCCGCAACCCTCGTTACCTTGGAATGAGGTCTCTATCTCAGACTCCGTAGGGACACGAAGACTGGGTCAGCGTCAAGACGACTTGCAGCATCAATATCAGCGATGGTGGCGATGCCCTCCTGTCTGAATCCCTCTGATTATCTGTCTAAAGTGCGATATATTTATACAGATCTTCAAGGACCCCTGACGTAGGTGTGTTCCCAAACAATAGATAACAGACATGCTTGGGACAGCAATCATCCCTTGAAAGTATAGAGAGGGAAAATCCCTAAGTGTGAAGGCCTACTGTTTGTTTGTCTTTGGTGCATAGATCTTGACACCTTAGCGCGGTGACACTGATAATGTAACCCATAACAAGTGGCCTAACTCTAAACATGGCAGCCATCTTAGAAGAAATAAATAATTAAATATGCTAAGACAGAGCAAGCTAAGTAGGTTAAAAGTCACTAGGTGACGGGGGCACGAGTCTGCAAGCCAAAGGCTAAGCTAACTCCTGTTATTCCATTAAAACGAAGTAGGATTCACTACAATTCCTTTTCTACAGTTAGTACCCAATTTGTGTCAGAGTCTGAGATCCCACTGTGTGTGCTTTAAAGCTCTAGGAGACTTTTATATTTTTCCTTCTATTCCTGCTCCATCAAAATACCCGCAGCACAGATAGATTGCTTACTAGGCTTAATGTATTGTATGTATTAAGGACAGGCTTCCCTCCTATGGTTTAATGCTTACACAGCTAGTAAGTTACCAACGCAGAAACAGCAACATACTTTACAAATCTAAGAATTTCCATAATATCTCATCAACTAACCAGAATGCTATACCAGACACAAGCAGGAGCACATATAGAACAGGTTTTTGAGAGGAGGATTCAAAACAAAGCACTGAAAACAATAAGACAAGAAGTTAGGTTGTTTGTTTTTTCCAAGCTGCTTTTTTCTAGTTTTATACTGTATGTTTTTTACATCTATGGGTTTTTGAAATTGTAAGGATCAGAACATATGCAAATAAAATTAACGTAACATTGAAAAGGGGATACCTTGGTTTTAATATGCTTGCAATCAAACAAGAAACGTGAAACCAAATATAAAGTTGACCATCTGCTTGTAGTTCACCAACCACTTGATTAGGGAGAACATGCTCAAGTGCATTCAGTTCAAAACACAGATGCTGGTGGTTGGCCAAAACTGTGGCCAACTGCACTGTGCCAATGTCCATCACCAGCTCCCTAAGTGTTACCTGATGGTCGAAATGAATGTAGGATGTCATACATGCACACAAAGCTTGCATGGATAAGGAGATGCTGCAATGTCAATCCTTCGGAGCAATCATCATCATGTTGGCAGCACTATGATTTCTTACCTACTGGACTGGTGTAGATGTACTAAGGGTTAGAGATTATGGTGGTCATTATGAACATGGCGGTAAACACCGCACCGCCGGCGGTGGCATTAACTACAGCCAACAGGCTGGCAGTCCGTACCGCCAAATAATGAAGCACATGAGAAACAGCCAGCGTGAAATCCACACACTGCCAGCATAGGAGTGTCGACAGCGACGGAAGAGGCCGCCCACAGGCCGACAGAAAGGCCCCACCCGGGCTTACATTTGGGAGGTGGAGATGGTTTAGGTTTTCCCTTGGAAGGTGGGGGAGTGGGCTTGGACCGGGGGTGGCAGATGGACCTGGGGCAGCAAGGGGCTTCTTCCTCTCTGGGGAAGGGGCACAGGAATGGGAAGGGTGGACTGAGGCAGACTTTGACGTGGGAGGAGTGCACAGGGCAAGGAGGTGGGCACGTTTAGGGACGAGACAGGGTGGGCCAGTGGATTCGAACAGGTCAGCACGGGACAGGAAACGTTCTTTAGTGGCAGTTGGGGTGGACATGGAGGAAGGTGTGGGAGTGGAGGTAGAGGGAGTGCTTGTAACTGGCATAGGTGTGCTGGACGTGGATGTAGGTGCCTGTACAGTATGCTGAGGTGTGGTGGATGTCTGTTGGGTGGGTGTCTCGGAATGTTTGAGTGTTTTGGGAGGAGGGGGGTGGACACAATGGGACCAGACAGGCTGCCAGTGTAAATGGATGTTGTCTGGGTGTCTGCAGGTCTGGTGAGTGTGCTGCATGTCACAGTCAATGTCATTGTAGTGAGTGCAGGTGTGGTGTCTGGGGTGCATGACTGGATGTCTGATGTTGTGGTGACTGCAAGAATGGGGCCAGCAACAGTGAGTGAGGGTGCAGTGCTTGTGGGTGTGCATGTTGAGGTGACAGACAGGGAGGTGGGAGAGGTGGACACACTGGGGGAAGTGGATGTTGTCGTGTGTGGCTTTCTGTGTTTGCTGTGTGTATGCTTGTGGTGGGAAGTGTGGTGCGTGTGTATCTGTGTGTGCACCTTGCGCGTTGAGGTGTGTGCATGGCTGTCTGAACGTGTGCTTGGGATGGGTGAAGGGAGTGTGGGTGCTGGAAGGGGTAGAGGTGGTTGGAGGGGGGACAGAGAAACCAGGGACACTGGTTGCCATCAAAGAGGAGTCCAGAGCCTGAAAAGATCTCTAAAGGCCAGACATGGCACCGTGAATACCTTCCAGGTAGGCATTGCATTGCTGCTTCTGGGATGCTAGCCCCTGGATGGTCCTCGGGAGGTCAATAGCCTCCTCTGTGAGGGCAGTAGGGCTGACTGGGGCAGGGGATGAGGTGCCTGGGGCGAAGGAGACGGCCACCCTTCTGGGTGAGTGGGCACGGGCAACTGGGTGGGGAGCAACTGGGAGGGCGGTGATGGTATGGGGGGTGGCAGAAATAACACAGAATGGGTGGGCCTACTAGGGTCCGCCACCACCAGGGAGCTCCCATCGTAGGAGGTATCAGAGTCACTACCGCCACTGGTAGTTGCTTTCCCCGTGGTACTCCCCTCGCCCTCCAACCCACTGGTCCCCTTGGCGTCGGTAGACTCTGCCTCCTTGAAACCGTGGGCCGCTGCATCCCCACTCGCCGGTGCCACTGCCCCCTCGCCAGATGATGCTGATATACACAGCCAACACAAGAGTACAGGGGTGGGGAGAAAAACATGAGAAAAATCTGTAAATACCTGAATGGATGTACATACTTAGTGCACACACACTCCCACCCAGCTTACACGCCTACACGCAGCACCTACAACAATAGTCATGTCTATGCCCCTGACTAGTGCCCACTACCCCAGCATACAACTCATTTCCCACATGACACAAGGACCTGATGAACTGTTAGACCTGCCCAAATCATCTCCATGTCCATGGGGGGCAGTACTGCTGGTAGACACCTGTCAGAGTTTCTGGCACCAGACTGCATTCATACAACAGCACCCCAGACATCCATCAAAGAGGCATGAAACAGTGTTGGTACTCACCCCCTTGTGGCTGCTGTGCAGCCTTCAAGCGCCCATCCAAATCTGGAAATGCCACCACCAGAATGCGGCACATTAGGAGGGTCAAGGTCCAACAGGCACCCCTTCCTCGTTGGGAGGACTTCCCCAGTGGGCCTCGCAGGTCTTCCTGGCCCAGTGCCGCAGGTCCTCCCACCTCTTCCTGCAGTGGGTGCTCTGCCGGTTGTAGACCCCCGGGTCCACACCTCCCTGGCGATGGCCTGCCAGAGTCCCCTCTTCTGATGGGCGCTGACATGTATGGGGCACACAGAAAAAAAAAAACGAGTTCAGGATATGGCCATGTGATACAGGTGACTATACGTCCCCTATGGGACGGACATTTCACAAGATCATTTCACCACCTCACTCACAGTACTTGCCACACATTCTATGCCTGTGCAGTTACATATTGACCACATATACATACAGGCATCCGCAACCATCACACACATCCATGCACGGCAACCGCCTACTCACCTGCTAGTCTGGCCGCCCATATAACTTGGCATACAGGGGTAGGACCCCGTCCACCAGTGTTTCCAGCTCCTCTGTGGTGAAGGCCGGGGCCCTTTCCCCTGTGACTCATGCCATTTGAATAACCAGAGTCAGGACACAGCAGCACACTCAGTGGAGTACTTCCATGCACGGGATCCGGGAGTCAAGTGAAATTGGGGTGACGACATGGTGTACGCTCCGCGGCGGTGTGCACCGTCACCGGCGGCGGGGATCATGATAGGCCCAGGTTTGTCCCCCATTGAAAACCATGTTAACCAATGAATGGGTGCACGGCGGTGAACACCGCCTTACGCCATGACAACCACCAGCAGAATGAGGTTACTTCCACTCCTACATATCTGGATGGCAGGAGGCTGCCATTTTGCTACGACAACATAAATATTTCCTGGTCAGAGGCCCCATTCATGCCCTATGAATCCCAGCCCTTTGTCGCCTGTCCACATGAGTGTCTGTTCCTCACATCAGTCCGGAGGTATCACTGCATACATGTCCCTAAATTTGTTTATACATTGCTTGTGTGTGTAACCTACATATTGTGCAGCAGTTATTCTTACACAACATGTTTTGCATGTGTATGTGGGTCCCTCATATGTGTTCTCTCCTCCCCATAGGTACAGACCCATGTGGTGAGGGAGGGGCCCATCTGTGTACAGACCTCTTGTTGATTTGGTGGAACGTCACATCATTGTCACCTACAGACTCAATCGTACAGCAATCCTTGACCTATGTGGATTACTGGATCCTGTACTGTGACCGGGTAATCGGAATCAGCATGCCATCCCTACTGAAGTGCAAGTGCTCTCTGTACTCCATTTTTTGGTTACGGGCTCATTTCAGGTGACAGTGGGCATGGGTGCAGGGTTCTCACAGCCAGTGTTCAGCCTCACCCTGTCCAAATTCCTGGATGCATTTGTACAACACCTGCAGACGGATGTCAAGTTTCCCCAAAGGGCTGAACTCCTTGACATCAAGTCAGACTTTTATGCCTTTGCTAACATTCCCCATGTGATAGATGCCATTGGAGGCACCCGCATAGCCCTCTTCCCCCCAAGAGTGAATGAACAGGTGTGCAGGAACAGGAAGAACTTCCACTTAATGAAAATACAATTGGTGTGTACTGCTGACTAGTACATTTCACATGTGAATGCCATGTTTCCAGGATCAGTTCATGATTCCTTTGTCCTGAGGAACAGCAGTGTGCCACACATGATGGAACAACTACAAGGGGACAGAGGATGGCTCATAGATGAGTGTGTATGATACTGGATCAGTACATATCTGACAGCCAGGCTGTCTGCAAGTAATGGCAGTTTGTTACAGTCCTGTTTCAACCACTTTTGCAGGTGATTCTGGCTACTCCAACATGCAATGGCTCCTGACACCTGTGAGAAATCCCAGGACAGATGCAGAGAGGAATTATAATGAGGCCCATGGACGTACTAGGGGGTAATTGAGGGCACAATAGGTCTCCTGAAGGCTAGATTCAGTTGCCTCCATCTCTCGGGGGTTCCCTGTGCTACGGCCCTGAGAAGGTGTGTAGAATAGTGGGGGCCTGCTGCATGCTGCACAACGTGGCTGTGAGGAGAGTTATCTCCCTACTAGAGGAGGAGGGTGCTGTACATCCAGACCTGCTTCCTCTGAGAGGGAATGAGAGTGATGGTGAGGATGAAGAGGGGAAAGATGTCCACTCCAGGAACCAGCTGATCCAACTATACTTCCAGTGACTACGAGGCACCGTTCACTGATGATGTTGTCTGCACTGCATAATGTCTGTCTGACTTATTTTTGGGGGATGTGTGGTCTGTAGTCATTGACACTGTTACCTGAAGAATCAGGTGGCATGTGCCATGGAGAGATACATGGTGTACATTTTGGTTTACTCCAGACAATGTTGTGAGTGGGGTGCCAATCCTGCAATAAAGGTCTGATTATGGAATTGACTGGCAACTGCTCTCACATTTACAATTGATTCTACATAATGAAAGGGGACATACGTATTGGTGTACATGTGTTTTATTTGGTGTCATAAATGCATTGGTGCGCTGTACAGTGATAGGGTGTGGGCTAATGGTGGATGTCCATACTAGGTACATGGGCTCAGCGATTGATGGCAGTGGGTATAGGTCCATACGTCCCTTGCAAGTTGTTAAGTTGCTATTGGCGGGTGTGGATGGTAGCACAGTGGCACACTTGGGAGACAGTTCATGTCAGAGTCACTTCTTAGTGGGGGCCTTGGTCTTGGCAGGTGTTCCTGTGCCATATCTGGATCTGAGGGACCGTTTGAGAGTCTGGTGCTGGGCTGCAGGGGTAGCCTCCTGTGTGTCCTCTGCCACCAGTCCAGTTGTTGTTCCTGATGTTGAGGGCTGGTCTGTGTCCTGGGCATTGGTAAGGGTTTCCTAGTTTGTGGGGGTCTCAGGCTGGGTTAGGTATTGGTGCTGCAGCACCCCTGCAATAGTGGCCATGGTGGCATTAAGTTGTTTCCATTGCTCCATGGTCTCTTGATGTTGGGCTATCTTCAGCCTTTGACTGTGTTCCAGGGTGGCCAGGATCTGGCCCATCCTGTCTTGTGTATGGTGGTATGCTCCCAGGACCTCAGAGATCACCTCCTGGGCTGCAGCATCCATCTTTTGACCACCCCTTGGGCCACTGATGCCCTCCCACTGGGCCTTTCCGTCAGGGTGGCATCGGTGGTGGTGCCTGTGGGGGGGAATGGACATGTATGTTACATGTACTAATTATATTAAGGATGCAAAGCTCTGCCCGATTTTGTGCTGTGTATTCCCCTGTTGGGCCATGCAGGGACCTATTTTGGGGTTGACATTACATTTTACATGGGATGTGGAAGTGCATTCTGGGTGGTGTAGTGCCATTGTGATTCATTGCAGGGGTAGGTGGCTGTACACAGGGGGAGGGATGTGGGCATGTTGGTGGGTTTGTGGGCATGCAGGGTGACTAGATGTAGTGATTGTGGCCTGGGTGGTATAGTGGTCCTGGTGGTAGTTGGAGGGGTGGGGTGGTACATGCATTACAGGTGTGGTGGATATGAAGTAATTGTAGATGACTTACCCGAGTCCATTCCTCCAGTAAGTCCAGTGAGGCCCTCAGGGTGCAGGATAGCCAGTACCTTTTCCTTCCATTCGGTGTATTCGGGGGGTGTAGGTGGGGGTCCTCCCCCAGTCTTCTGGACTGCAATGTTGTGCCTGGATGCCGTCGGCCTCACCTTCCCGTACAAGTCATTCCATCTCTTGCGGATGTCATCCCTCGTGTGTGGATGGTTTCCCACTGCGTTGACCTTGTTTACTATTGTCTGCCATAACTCCATCTTCCTGGCGATGGGTGTGTGCTTGACCTATGCCCCGAAGATTTGTGGCTCAACCTTCAGTATTTCGTCCACCATTGTTCTTAGCTCCCTATCTGTGAAGCTGGGGTGCTTACGGGGTGCCATGGTGTGTGTTGTGGGTGGTGTGTTGTAGGATTATTGTTGAGGGTGCTGTTGTGTGTTTGGGTGTGTGACTTGTGTGATGTGTTCAGTGTATGTGTGTTGTGTTGTCAATCTCTGTTTTCCTATTGGCGATGCTAAGGATTGTGGGGTGTGTATGTGAGTGTTTTATGGTGTTGTGGATGTTTGTCAAGTGTGTGGGTTTCAAACTTACCAATGTGTGCTTTTTTTGCTGTTGGTTCACTTGCTAGCCGTGGCGGTCCATGCCGCCAATGGTCATTTGACATCTACTATCCGCTGCGGTGATTTTTGTATCATTATTTAGTGTGCAGGGGATTTGTGTGCTTGGTGGTGGCGGGGTGGGCTGTGCAGCCTTTCCGCCGTCAAGGGCCCTGGCGGTGGCTGGAGGTAGCAGAATTTTTGGAGGTTTCTGTTTTTGGCTTCATGATATGGCGGGTTTCTGTTCACCGTTGCCACGGCGGTCGGCGGTGTTTACCGCCATGTTCATAATGAGGGCCTATGTGCCACTTGCTGCCCGGATCCCTAGAATTACTTCTCTTAGGTGAATGACACTTTAGTCCCAATACAGCTGAGTATTACAGAATTGGGCATATAAAAAACAGCAAGGATTCCCACAAAGAGGCATCAGTACCACCCTTGTTATAACTGAGCAGATCTTTTGTGTCAATTCTTCATGTGAAAAAACACAGGAATGGTAAGGAGCAAGGAAATTCTCAGTGGATGAGACATAGTTAGACACCAAATCTTAATTTAAATTTTTTTACGGAAAAATCAAATTAATAATGCCCTGGTTGCTTGCACATTTTCTCCATTAATGCATGCAACACAATATTTTCAGAATCACAGTAAATTCATTGCCAAGCACGAAAACGACTGCTTATTGTAGTAAGAAGGAATGCAGAGACCGTGAACAGAATCTTCCTTTGTGTCATCTCTCTAAAACCTTTGAATACAGGTGGTGGAGTAGCTTATGGACAAGTGGTGCGTTGGAGGATTCATTTTAGTATTTTGATGAGAATAGCAAGCTCAAGGTTGGAATAATATGAGAAGACCGAGAACTAACATATTTTGCTGACAACAACAGATGCTACTACCAGCTGTATGGAAAATTCAAATCTAAAAATATCTAAGCGTTCTTCAATTCAATATCTGCCTTCGTTTAGGGAGCTGGAACCTCTTAGCAAATGTACATACACCTCATCAGTAAAGTGGGAGACCAGGTAGGGCTTGATAGTTAACAGCATGCAGGAAGTAGCTCATTGGTTGGTGGCCCTTGTCTGCCATCGTATCTGGTTACACAGGCTGGCGGTGAAGATCGCCACATTATGAGAGTGGCGGGTTGGCATCTGTCAACCCGCCACATCCCTACTAATACCACCAGGGCAGTGTGACCCGCCGGGCCAGAGATGAGCATCTCCGACTCGGCGGTCCACAGAAGACCGCCGGCGTTATTTTGAGCTGGCTTTCTACCAGGGTTTCCCACCACGAAAACCCTGGTGGAAATGATACCAGTGACAGGTAATTGCTGCCCTGTCACCTGCAGATGACTCCCCCACCCCTCAGCAAACAAAATATACTCCCACCCTCCTTCCTCCTCCTCCCTCCAGGTACAGCGCCCCCCTCCCCGCATACATGCACACGCACACAGACACCCACACACACCCCACATACACTCATTCACCAACACTGACATACACGCATTCACTCACATGCATCCATACACGCATTCACTGGAGCACTCACACACGCATTCACTTCAACATTCATATACGCATACACACATGCAGACAAACACGCATACACACATGCAGACGAACACGCATATACACATGCTCACATGCACACGCAACACCCCCCACCCTCATGCCCCCCTCCCCTGTAGGACGCCCGACTTACCTTATCCGCGAGGAGGTTGTCCGGGAGGGAACGGGCAGTTCCACCTCCGGCAGCGTCCGCCATCAGGACACCGCCAAGCCATATTACAGGTTGTAATACGGCTGGCGGAGTCCTTTTGGCAGGGCAGGACCGGTGGTGGAAGCACCCATGCGCCTTCGCCTGCCAGAAAAACTACTACTGGATTTCCGCCCAAAATGTGGTGGAAATCCAGCAGTACTCATAATATTGTGGGCGGAAGACCACCAGCATTGGTGGACTTCTGGCGCCCAAGGCTTTGGCGGTCTTTGAAAAAGACCACCAAAGTCAAAATGAGGGCATATGTGTCTATATGGTTCAAGTTGATGAAGAAGAGATTGTTTAAGGCAAAATATTATGAGCTGACACCTTCTGTTACATTTACCACAAAGGGTGCTATCCAAATAGTGCATCTGAGCTGCTGGATCAGACTGTCTAGGAAGCAAAAATAATTATTTAGCCCATGGGAGGGACTGGAAGGAAAGCAGGTCAGGTTGTTCTCAAATGCACAAACAATAACCAGGTCCATCAGGAAGCCAGAACTCCAGAGCCAAACAGTTACCATGTTGTTTTCCACAGAGACATGGAATTGTTTGCTAGTGCATCCTGACTGTCATGTATGCAATAGTACAGTTCCAATAATGGTTTAGACACGTCTCTTCAAACACACAAAACATGATGGGAGGAATACTTGCAAATAGTCCAGACCACTGGAAATCACTCTGGGTAGTATTTAAACTCATTGTATTACACCCACTGTGAAACTCTAGAAAGATGCCAAACTTTTGCAAATCAGTACTGTACCCACAGTACATCATGGGAATGGTCCAAACTGAATTGCCAGGCGAGTCCCAATCCAGAGTGGAACAGAAACACCTCAGACTGGTTTTGGACTTGTCACTGTGGTATAGGTTGGCTCATGTGGCACAGCTAGCAAAATGCCAACATCTGGGCACACCCTTAGCCACTTAGGGTGAGTTAAATCAAACACAGAAAAAGTGGTGGGAGGAAAGCTTACAAATAGTCTAAACCATTGGCATCACTCGAGGTAGCATTCCAACCCATCGCTTTTCAGTGTCCGAGCCACACCAGACAGTCCATCCCAAATTATCAGGGGTGGTCCCCTCCAGAAGGGATCACAAGCAACCCCAGATGGTTTTAGTTTTCTTAGGCACAGCGAAGCATGACTCTTATAATCATCATGAGCATTGGTTAAATGCAGCCCAGGGTGTTGTTAATATTTGGGAATGTGTTTGGTGCAAAAATGGGCAACCAAACTTCCTCCTTCCTGACTTAGTTGTAACTTTCCAGTCTACTTGTAAGAGAGGTTAAATAACATTTAATGCACTTAGAATGAAGTTAGATGGATTTTCCAAATATATGTCTCGCAGGCAAGAAATGTGCTTCTGTGTGATCCTTAACTGTGTATCTTAGTGCTGTGCACCTTAGTGCTAGCATTCAGACTTTTGAAAATAGAAAATGAAAAAGAACAGGAAGAAGAGTACATCAAGATTAAATGAGGGTGCTGAGGTATGTGCCAGGTGTGTGGAGACTATAAATCTAAAACCATGGACCTGGCTACAGTAAATTTGGAGTGCAGAGGCTCTGGCAGTAAATCAGGTATGAAGATTAAGGAAATATGTCTGCTAATTCAATACATTGCAGTACACACTAAAATATCATGAATATTTGCATCCAAAATACCAGGTGACAGATTAAACAATAAAACTGCACCACACTTAAGTGTGGCCCTTCACTGAGCTTTACACTTCAATAACAAGTGATTATTATCCCCACACAGGGGTACTTATTTCTTTGTACATATGGTGCATGGTGGTGTGCAAAGGCAGGAGCTTGAGATCACCACTTCAGAGTTTATTGAGTTACTCCACCTTACCTTGGCCAAGATGACATTTGTTATATCCTGGCCAAGACAAACTATTATGTTTTTTTCTCACTGCAGGAGGCCAGGAGCCTGAGCTTAATGCTAGAAGGGGGCAGGGGAGAGAAAGGGGAGGTTCTATTGTAGATCAGTGGATCAACTGTGAAGATTGTGGGTAAAGACAAGAGCTCCACGTGGCTGAGTGAGGATGCTACCATGCTACGTTTTTAGTCAAAGTGATCTAGGATTCTTTTGTACTACAAAGCACTTTTTCCTGAAGAGGAAATCATTGTAATGTGGCAACGTAAAGTGTGGGAATTTAATTGGGACTGGTTTAAGGACCACCACAAGTGTCGTGTTAGATCTTCCCTTTAATAAACCCATGCTCGTCGGATGAAAGGAGAGAACCTACTTGAAGCCAAAGAAGAAGGAAGACATTCCGACATGCCTTCAATTTTCGTTCCTGCCTGCCCACCAGAAGAACACAGGTAGACAATTGCCTAAGATGGTCCTGTCTGTGGAGGAACCTGCCCCAAGAGGCGTGAGTGCTAAACAGCCCAAGAAGAACCAGTGTGCCGAAGAAAGCTTTCTGATGGAGGGATGCGCTGTAAGAAATTAAAGCATGGAGCTTAGCCTTAGTCTAGAGGGAGCTGCCACTCAGAATGTCTGAACCAAGTGGGCCAGGATCATACAAAACAGCCTAGAGGCATCTGCAGTCTGTTTTGAGGTTGTTAAACAATGTACATCTTTTTTTCTATCTTTGAATCATTGAAAACCTCTTCATTGTGCGGGTGAACAAATTCGGATCTTCCCATCAAAGCTACACTGAGCTTTACCTACAACATTCTGCAGCACACATAGAAAGAGGAAAATGCCTCCCTTCCTGCACATGGTGCAAGGGTGACTGCATCGGCGTTAGGCAGCCCACTGTGCGCCAGCACAGGGGCGAGAGGGCATTTCTGCCCTTTCTTTGTGGCATTTGGCAGTGCAGCAAGGTTACTTGCTGCACTTCCCTGCCCCACTGGGCTTCTAAATAAACCCCTAGGTTCTGATCAAGATGATGGCATGATTTAATGACGCAAATATTGAGAGCCTGTTGAACACCCACTGTCATGTTTACTTAGATTGCAAGTACACCTTTCATCCTTGCATTTAAATTGAGAAAAAGTAGAGAGTAAATAAGGAGTTATGTTATATGTTTTCATTTGAAAAAAGGCAAAAATAGAAAAAACAAACATGCAGAGCTGTCAACCCAAAGTCTCTTCAGTGGATGCATGTTCTCCGCTAACCTACGAGAACTTAATTCATTTTTTGGTCATTCTACATTATTCAATATATCCTATATGGACTGATATTTTCTTGTTTACCGAAATCAACATATGGTCGCTTTATCAAAGTGTCAAACATACGCCTGATAAAGAACTCACCCAAACTGATTTAATAGGTTTGAAACATTGACATACGTAGTTTTGGAGGATACTTAATAAATAGATAATTGAGCAGAAACATAGATTGAATACCCCTTTGGCTCAAGTGCAGGGGCAAAGGACAGGAATGCACTGTATGCCATAGATACAGCACATGCCTCCCCTTGCACTTTGATGCAGGACAGCACAGCAAGGTGATTTGCTGTGCTGCCCTGTGCCAAATCCCCATACATTTGGGCCCAGATCCAATTTTAGCATAGTCGGATGGCATAGCGAATTATTTTCTAGGTTTTTGTCGCTGGTCTGTTCTTGATACAAATTCTCATCTGAACTCCTCTTTCTTTCTTCTCCCCCCATGCTATTGTGTGCACTGTTTATTATAGCAATGAATTGAGTGATATTGCATGTATTATTTATTAACAACTTTTTAAGGATTTTAACCAAAATAAAGTATTTTGAGAGACAGAGCTGAGCTTTCATGTGGCTTCTGTCTGCCCATATGCTTTAACTTCATGTGCCAAAAACTAAGGACAACCAGGGACCATTATTGTAAAACAATCAAGAGTTACATATCGTTTTCTGGGCAGGTAAGAAAATAATATTCAGGCAGTCACATGCGATGGGGCAATACACATATGTAGGTGACATATGGCTTACTGAATGAAGGTCTCCAAAATGCTGGTGTAAGGAGTGATTGAACACTCCAATAGTCCTCGTTCCAGCCCAGTGGTGCTGGTACCAAAGGCTACCCCATGGGGCGCCACTCCAGAACTCCGGTTCTGTGCGGTCTATCAGGACTCATTTCCATCACCAAGACTGATGCACACCCCATCCGCCGAGCTGATGAGCTTATTGACAGGCTGGGTGCTACCAAAATCCTCAGTACCTTTAATTTGACATCAGGGTACTAGCAAATTGCTCTGACTAAGAGGGCCAAAGAGAGGTCAACATTTGCAAACCCTTCTAATTTCAGGTGATGCCCTTTAGCTTGAAGAATGCCACTGCCACCCTTCAGAAGTTAGTTAACAGGATCCCACGTGGTCAGGAAGCCTTTTGTGCTATCTACCTGGACGACATTGCTGTCTACAGTGACAGCTGGGAGGAACATCTGCACCACCTCCATGAGGTGCTTCAGGCCCTGGAACAGGTAGGACTGACTATCAAGGCCAGTAAGTGCCAGATAGGGCAGGGTTCTGTGGTGTACCTGGGTCACCTGATTGGTGGGGGCAAGTTACAGCCCCTCCAGGCCAAGATTGAGACTATCATGGCCTGGCAACCACCTAAAACTCAGACTTCCTGGGCCTTGTAGTATGCTACAGAAAATTTGTTAAGGGATATGCCTCCACTGTTGCCCCCTTAACCGAGTTCATTTCCAAGAGCAGCCCAGGTTGATGATCTGGACAGAGGCTTGCCAGAAAGCCTTTGATACCCTCAAGGAAGCCATGTTTGCAGACCCTGTACTCAGGGCTTCTGACTTTTCCAAGGAATTCATTGTGCAGACAGACGCTTCAAAGAATGGCATGGGGTGGTCTTAGGACAGTTGAATGAAGAGGGCCTAGACCAACCAGTGACTTTCATTAGGAGAAGGTTTCTTCCACTGGCACAGGGGTGGAGTGTGATTGAGAGATAAGCTTTTGCTGTGGTCTGGGCACTGAAGACGTTGACACCATACCTGCTTGGGACTCACTTTGAGGTTCATACAGACCACAGGCCCCACAGATGCCTCAAGCAGATGAGAGGTGAAAGTCCCAAACGAATGTGATGATCCATCTCCATACAGGGAATGGACTTTATGGTGGAACACCATCTAGGGTCAAATGACCTCTCCACAGGGGAGTTATTTTAATAAAGGGAACTCCCAGTGGGTTGGGTAACTCTTCCCCTCTTTCAGCAGGGGGGAGGCACATGGAAGACCTGGCGGCCTTAGGATTAGGGTTAGGTGATCAATTCCGTTCCGCCAGTGGAGTTTGCAGAGTTTTGCCCACTCTCCACTCTGTACGGAGCGTGGAGTTCTGAAAAAGTCTGCGGAGGGGCGCAAAGTGGAGTTTTTCTCTCTCGCGGCTTTCCAATGTTAAGTTGGCAAGTGAGAAAAATCACACGCTAGACCACCTCCTGCTGAGATTTCTGAATGCGCGTGGTCACGGAAACCTGCCGCTCACATTGAAGAAGCAGCATCCTCTTGTGCTGTGTGGTTTGCACTGATTTTACAGCACAGGACAAACTCCTGGTGCTAAAAATTAGCACAAGCAGCGCATCTTACCACACTCTGCCACTCGCAGAACTCAGTGGAGCCTGGTGGAGTTTTTTCAGCACTTTGAGGAGCTCTGTGTGGCAGAACTCTGTGAACTTCACCCAGGCATACTTAAGATGGTTGTCCTCCCAATTTTCTGTCAGCCTCCTCCACTTTGCTGACCTTGTATTTCCTGGGATTAGGACTCTGGCCAATTTACCACTGCTAACCAGTTCTAAATTTCTTGTGCTCTTTCCTCTAAACATGGTAATATTGGTTTATCTCCAATTGGCATATTTAATTTACCTATAAGTCCCTACTAGTGTGGTGCTATGCATACCCAGGGCCTGTAAATAAATGCTACTAGTGGGCCTGCATCACAGATCGTGCTACCAACCTAAGTAGCCCTTTAACTATGTTTCTGGCCTGCCGTTGCAGAGCCTGTGTGTTGCAGTTTACACTGGCATATCGACCTACCAAAGTAACCCTTTTGTGAGGCCCAAACCTACCTTTTTTATACATGTTAGTCACCTGTAAGGTAGACCCTGGCCAATCCAGAGGGCAGGGTGCAATGTATCTAAAAAGAAGGACATGTACTTTTAAGTTTTATATGTCCTGGTAGTGAAAATCACCCAAAGTCATTTTTCACTACTTCAAGGCCTATCTCTCTCATAGGATAACATTGGGATTACCTTATTACATTGTATAAGTGTAATATCCAATTGAGAAGAGATAACCTGTCAAGTTTGGTGTCTCTGGAATCACAATTTAAAATCTAAACTTATGGTGGAGTTGGATTTTAAATTGCAGTTCTGAAAATGCGTCTTTTAGAAAGTTGGCCCTTTCTTACTTTAGCCACTTGGTGCCTGCTGCCTGTCTCTGATCACATGTCTAGGGTGGGTGACAGCTGGACTTTGTGTATTCCTCCTAGACAGCGGCACACAATGGGAGCATATATGTGTCTCAATGTGCCATCTCTGGAAGGATGGGAGGAAGGAGCTTGGCACAGCCTCACTTGCCACTGAATAGGCTGTGTCCTGTCCACACAAAAAGGTCTGCATACCCCGTGTAGTGAGTCTTCATCCAGGGCAGGAAGGGTAGGACCCCTGTGCACTTCAAAGGTCTGTCTTTGAAGTCTCCCCCACGTCAAAGGCACCACTGTGTATAAGTGCTGGACCTCAGACACCACCACTTCAGTACACTTCTGGTCCTGTGAGTACTCTGCCAAGAAGATGACTGCTGTGCTGCTTAAGGACTGCTACTCTGCTGTACTGTTGTTTTGCTGGGCTCTTGCCTTGCAATGCTGGCCTGCTGTCTCCTTCTCCCTTGCCTGGGTGAGAAGGACTGGACTTGCATCACTTGGACCCAAAGGCCCATATTTATACTTTTTTAGCGCCGCGTTTGCACTGCTTTTTGAGGCAAAAACGCCACAAACTTACAAAATACAATTGTATTTTGCAAGTTTGCGCCGCTTTTGCGTACAAAAAATGACGCAAATGCAGGGCAAAAAAAGTATAAATATGGGCAAAAGCGACTCCAAGGGCTAGTTGGCTGGCCTCCTGATCTGAAGTCTCAGGGACATTAAAGACTTCCATCCACCCTACTTCTGCACCTCAACTATGCCATCTGTGAATCTGTCCTACCAAGTGGTGCCATCCCAGTCCTGAATCCATGAAGTGGACCTAACCTGTTTTCTCAGCGGAATCAATGCATCCTCTGCTGAAGGACGCATCCCTGAGCAGAACCGACGCATCTCCCCGTCTGAGCAGCGCATCTTTGAGCAGAACTTGTACCTGGGGTGGGGGCTGGGGAATTTTTTTGCAATCCAGCTTATAATAATGGAAGCAAGAACACTTTAATGATTATGCTCCAATGAGGCAGCACTGGCATTTAGAGCTATACCTGGGCATGTATAGGCTTTGCATTGACATATGGGTGTGGACATTCTGCCTGTGTTTTTGAAGCTCTTTTGGGGGCATTTAAGGATATGTCTAGGCATGTTACCAGGACAAATAATGATTGTTGGTACCAAATGAAGTTGAGCTTAAACATTTGAGGCTGAACCGTTTATCTGAATCCGTTTAGAAATATGATGACTGTAGCGGGACTACGATCTCTTTTCCTCTGGTGTATGATGCCTTTGTCACTGCCTTTTCATGGTTGTACTACTGGCGTACCTTGACAGGAACTAATCAGTATATGGACTATACCTAAAGTTTACTTTCATCTACTTCAGTATATTTTTTCCATAATCACTAATAGTAGCTTTTTAAAATTTAGTGATCATGTCACAAATTATTTCAATGTTACCAAGGTCAAAGTTCATATCATGTCACTTTCTATGATGACATCTGGGGGGTCAAGGGGCATGCTACCCCTAGCATGTTGGTGAGGTGATGTCCATTGTTGCTGGATGAACACTTCAATGGCACAGCCACCGACAATGATAGACGAATTTTCATTTGGGATGCCTGCTTAACATCAATCTATTGAAATGACCCAGAATAGCTATCCTGTAACATAATGATTTGTTGTGTCTTTAATGTGATGTGGGATACTCTGTAAAGCTGACTGATAAATATACATTTCTACTTTTTTGTACTGTGAAAAATCCATCAATGAATCTTGTCAACTCCAAACACTTTAGATTCATGCATAGAGCCAGCAACAAGGTGGCACACACGTGTTTACATCACACTTTGTACAAATAATCTGAGAAGTAAAGGATAGTTTTTATTTAGAACATTTATTAAGACATTTAGAAAAAAGTATCAGAAATGCAAATAGCAAAACAAGCTTTTTAGCTTTTCCTCAGATTTTGATGGCACAATTAGGGAATAATGGCACTCAACAACAACTGGTAACATTGTTGTGAAAACCAAAAATATATTTCCTTTTTAGAATTCTTTCCAAACACTGTTTTGCTGAGCCACTGGGTGGTAGATGACGATTTATGTACAAGGAGACAAGAGGTGGTGGAAACTCTTGTCTTCCTGTTTTACTGGAATTACCCACTGCGAAGAGCTGCCGGGCATTGGGGAAGGACAAGCTGGAGCCTTGCGGTACCGAGTGGAGAGCCTTATTGTGCAAAGAGATGAATGTGCACCCGTTCATGCTGATCCTTTGTGCAAGGGGTGCAATTTGAGTGTGAACGTGCCCGTTCGCTGATGCAAACAGGCCAAAAGCTAGATTTCAGAAGATAAAAAAACACTTGCAAGGGCCCAGGACTGGAGGGGTGCCTCTTGGGGGTTGGGAGCTGGTTGGAGACGGGTCCAGGAGCTGTAGTAGGTGTGATGGAAGTCTTTTGTGTCCCTGAGACTTCAGAAGAACAGTAGGCAATTCAGCAAGCCTTTGGAGAACTTGGGTTCAAAGACGTAGAGAACAGGTTTAGTTCTTCTCACTCCAGACAAGAAGCAGCAGGCCAGCACAGCAAAGGAAGTAGCAAAGTGGCAGTCCTTTCAACAGCACAGCACACAACAAGCAGTAGGCAAACACAGCAATGCAGTTGGCAGTGTGGCAGTCCCTCCTGGCAGCACAGCAGTCCTTCTTCCTGGCAGAATGTCCTTGGTTCTGGTAGAGTTATGATTTGGTGGGGTTTGGGTTCCAGTACTTCTACCCAGTTGACCCTTTGAAGTGGGGGAGACTTAAAAGAGAGGCCTTTGAAGGGCCCAAGGTCCCTGCCCTTCCTTCCCTGGCTTCAGACACTCCACATAAGGGTATGCAGCCCTTTGTTTTAGGAGAGGCACAACACTATTCAGTTGGAAGTGTCACCTCCTCCCTCCCATCTAACCCAGGAAGCCCCATCAACCTGGTGATGGGCCATCAGGATTTAAATGTCACACCCCAGCTCCATTTGTGTGTAACTGTCTAGAGGGAATGCACAAATCCCAGCTGTCATATTCCCCAGACGTGTATTCAGAGTCAGGCAGAGGCACAGAATGGTTAAAGTAAGAAAATGCCAACTTTCTAAAAGTGTCATTTTCAGACTTACAATTTAAAATCGAACTTCACCATAAGTTGTGATTTTAAATTGTGAGTTCAGAGACATCAAACTCCACATTTATATCTTGTCCCAATTAAATTGGAAATTGCACTTAAAAGATGTTTTAAGGCAATCCCAATGTTAACCTCTGTGAGAGATAGGCCTTGAGGTGGTGAAAAACAAATGTAGGCGTTTTTCACTACCAGGACGTGTTATAAATGTTAAAATGAAGGAACCAAATGATGGTAATTACCTCTTTGAAGCAGGAATTGACTTAACCGATTGTCAAGCAATGCCAGCGAAGCTCTTACATATTTCAAACAACAACAAGTTTACAGAATACATTATATAGGCACGAGATAAGCACATCACATAAGCAAAATTCCAAGGAAGAATCTTACATACGCTGAACAGGCTAGAGAGCAGCGCACTCTAAAAGCGGATCGCTACTGAAAGCATATAACTGCTTATTGGTACAACATGTTAGACTTAAAATTACATATCCCACTATTAAATACACTGCACTCTGCCCTCGGGGTTAACTAGGGCCTACATTAGGGGTGACATATGTAATAAAATGAAGGTTTGGAACTGGCAATTGGGTACACTTGCTATAATGGGAGGCACAATCAGTGCAGCAGGCTCACTTGTAGCTTTTAATCAATATGACCTCTGCACCTATTGTGCACTTTACCAGAGACTTACAAGTAAAGTAAATATGCCAATTGTGGCTAAGCCAATATCACCATGTAGTACAGAGCACCTGCACCTTGGTACTGGTCAGCAGGGGTAAAGTTCCCAAAGTCCTAAAGCCAACAAAAACGAATTCAGCAAAAAGTGGAGGGAAAAGGCAGAAAGTCTGGGGATGACACTGAGAAAGGGCCAGGTCCAACAGGCTCCATGTACTTACACTGGAGAAATTATAAGAGTGGATGACTGCCAACTACCCGAAACTAAATCCCTCTAAAAACGGATTTCCTTTTCATTTTACCATTGCATGCCAATAGAGTGGTCTAATCCCAGAGTGATACTTTTGATGTCCTTCACTGCAAATCCACTATCACTGATAGCTCTAGGTGTGATTTTGGAAAAAAGACTCAATCTTCAATTTCAAATCAATTCCGTTGCCAAGAGTGCACAACTCCAGCTGAGACCTTTATGGGAGATCTGTCACTTCATTCCGACAAAAGATAGAAAGACTCTAATTCAGATTGTAGTTCTGTCTAGAATTGAGTTCATCTGCTCCAAACTCATCCTAATTATGAATAATTTCAGTTACCTTGGTCTTGTCTTTAATGACTCCGGGTCTTGGTACCCATAGTTGGAGACTAAAAACAGTGAGTTTGCGTGGAGTATTAATGCCCTCTTTCATTTTACCACTGAATTAGGAAGGAGACCAGTACATCATATGTTAGCGATGTATCTGGCGAAATGCGTAAGCTTGGCTACTTATGAGGCCGTGGTCGGGGGCTTCAATAAAGTAACTTGGCTACCGATAATCAAAAAGTAGCTCTCCGGTCGCCTGCTTTTCCTCCCACAATGCACTGCCACTTTTATATGTCTTACTGAGTTGGAGCTAATCCCCTTGGGGGACAATATATGGACCCACCCTCTTATGTTGTGGTGAGGAGTTTGGACCAATGAGGCTTTGGCATTAAGCAGAGTGATTATTCACGACTGCCTGTGATTGGAACGGGGCCTTGAAGTTCTTTGGCTGAGGAAGATTAGGGATTTGACTTTGACTCTGTCCAGAACAGAGCTGTGTGAAAATCTCCTTTTTCCCTCATCAAAAAGAAACTGAGGGATATGTGGTATGCAAAGTATGAGCAGCCAGATGCCAAGGATAATGCCCAGCATTATCAGAATTTCCTTCTCTCGAGGTTTTGACTTACTTTATTCCTTCTGCTAGTGGCATTCCCTCACTGCAATAACTGGGACTGTAATCTTGATCCCTGCCCCTGTGACTTGATTTCTTCACAAAGTACCTCACATGTTATGTTTTTTGGCACTTTTTATTCAAAACTCAGATATTGTACTATTAAAGCCCTTTTGAATAAATTTTCTATAAGACATTGCGCACAGGCACTTTACTTCCTTCAATGTTTAGCTTCCGATGATATCATAACAATAGGGCAGTGTGCCAAAATTATTGACAATGAAATCTCACAAATGTGACTTTTCATGTTTGCATGGACCTATTGAAAATAGCACCTGTCTTGGCACGAACAAGGCCATCAAAATATATGTAATGTCAATGCACAAAGTATTTGGCAAATATCTAACAGACTTAGGCCCTCCTTACAACCTTGGCGGTAAATGCCGTCTACCGCTGTGCTGATGGCCGCCAACATACCGTGACTGCGGCGGTATACCGCTACGGGTATTATGATCCACACAGAGAAATCCGCCACTATACAGACACCCAAACAAGTCCGCCAGACCAAAGGTCAGTGATAAACTGGCGGTACCAAAACCCACACTGTTACGCCAACAGGAATACGCCCACAGTATCAGGACCCACGAATCACCACGGCGGTCTTTCAACCGCGGTAAACCATTGGCGGTACACACCGCCGTGCTCATAATACATACACACTAACAAAACTCCACCACATTGGACAATTCAAACCACACACACCTGACACACATACACACACCACACCCACAACACTATAAAACAAACACTCTCATTCCCCACAACACTTTCTATGAAAGAAAAGATAGCAAACAGAGAGAGACAACCCAGGAGCACCCACTCAATCAGAGCCACAAAACCCCATCACCCATACACCATCCACGCACCTCACAGCACACACCCCAACACATCACCCCACACATCCTCACACATACCACTCACACCACATCCATGGCATCACAAAGACACCCGAGGTTTTCAGAGGAGGAGCTAAGGGTCATGGTGGAGGAAATCATCGGGGTAGAGCCACAGCTATTCGGATCACAGGTGCAGCAGGCGTCCATTTCAAGGAAGCTGGAGCTATGGCAGAGAGTCGTGAACAGGGTCAATGCCGTGGGACAGCACCCCAGAACAAGGGATGAGATCAGGAAGAGTTGGAACGACTTACGGGGGAAGGTGCATTCCGTGGTTGCAAGACACCAGGTAGCAGTATAGAGGACTGTCGGTGGACCCCCACCTCCTGACCCACAACTAACAACATGGGAGGAGTAAGTCTTGGCAATAATGCATCCTGAGGGCCTCGCAGGAGTAGCAGGAGGACTGGACTCTGGTAAGTCAAATCTTTACTACTATATCCCCACCATACCTGCATGCCATCACAAACTCCTACCCCTACCCTCACCCCCATCACTCCACCAACTCACAAATACCCCAATATCAAAACCCACCCACCCCAATACCAAGCCCTCCATGCAACACCTATGCATGGACACCCATCACAGACCTGCATGGACACCCATCACAAAAGCATGCCAATTAGAGAGAATCACCTAGCACACAAAATCACTATGCACACAAGGCACAGCTGACAGGGCTATCACAACCATACAGGGAAACACACCCATGCATAAGTTGGCACATGCAGATACAATAACACTACATTTACATCCCCACAGGCCCACCACTCAGCGTCACCGGAGAGGAGGTGCCACCAACATCCAGTCCTCCCACAGAAGAGGCTCACAGTTATGACAGCAGCTCTGCACGCCTGGATCACAAAGACCACCCTGGCCCAACAGAGACCTCTGGACAGTGGGGTACCCAGGCACAGTCCCATACCACCATAGAACTCCCCCTCTCAGAAAACACCAGCACAGCACCCACCCAGCAGGCCTATGCCACTGTCCCCAGGACACATCAATCAGCAGTGTGTCCACCACTACAGGAACCCCAGGCAACCCCCCAAACTCAAGACAATCAGGGACCTGGGGTCAGTGGCAGTGGGCACACGGTTCAGGGGACAGAGGCACAGGACAACAGGGAAGCTGGGAGGACTGCTGTGCGACAGGGGGAGGACAGGCCCAGGGAACTCACTCTCCATGAGGCACTTGCAGGGATCCTGGGAGCATACCAAAATTCCCAGGTGACCTTGGGCCAACACCATGAGAGAGGCGGTGGCACAACAACGGGCACCTCACACTAGCCACAGCGATGAACAGCCCTCCACCTCCGCCGGCACTAGTGGACAGGAGGCCCCGCCACTGGAACAACAGGTCACCAGCACCCCACCTCCTGCAGAAGGAGAACCACCCCGCAAACGGTCCCTGCGATCCAGGCAGAAGCCAGAGAACATTGCCAAGACCCCCGCCAGGAAATAAGACTCTCCTGATTGTCACCCTTGTGTCCCACTCTGTCACCCTGTCCACCTTGAACTGCCATTGCTCCCCTTCCCATGCCCCTTTGGACAATGCACCTGTGATACCAAGAGACTAGACTCTAACTGGACATTCCTCCACCATCACCCCTGCCCATTGCACATCCCCCTCTACTTATTAGCACTTAAATAAACACCCTTGGAACAAATACAAATCTGGAGTCTGTCAATTGATTGGAATATGTATTAATACAACAATCTGAAAACATTTCAATTCATATGTACAGTTATATATACATTGGTGTGACCTGTAGTGGGCAGCAGTAAACCCACCAGGAGCCAGAGTGGGGGACAGATATCTGAAAATAGAGATGCCAAAGGGTACAGTAAGTAGACATAGACATAGGGAAATCGTGCTGCCATGTCCAATGTCCAACAGAAAACTGAAATGATAAGTGAAGTTACAGTGCCTTACCTGTGTGTCACTGGAAGTACTGCTGTATGATAGTACTTCTGTTGTCCACATCTTCATCCTCCGCCTCCTCTTCCTCACTGTCCACAGGCTCCACCACTGCCACAAGGCCATCTCCAGGCTCATCCTCCTGCAGAAAAGGCACCTGGCGTCTAAAGGCCAGGTTCTGCAACATGCAACATGCAACGATGATCTGGCACACCTTCTTGGGTGAGTAGTACAGGGATCCACCTGTCAGATGAAGGCACGGGAACCTGGCCTTCAGGAGGCCGAAGGTTCTCTCAATTATCCTCCTTGTTCGCCCATGTGCCTCATTGTAACGTTCCTCTGCCCTTGTCCTGGCATTCCTCACTGGGGTCAGTAGCCATGAGAGGTTGGGGTAACCAGAGCCACCTGCAAATATCGAGGGATACCTTTTAGACACACACCAACCTTTAGGGTCAACCCCATACCCAGAAACCAACATATATTGGGTGGGGACCTTGGGCTCACCTAATAGCTACACCCGGTGCCTCTGGAGTTGGGCCATCACATATGGGATGCTGCTATTCCTCAAGATAAAGGCGTCATGCACAGAGCCAGGATACTTGGCATTCACATGGGAGATGTACTGGTCCACCAAACACACCATCTGCACATTCAAAGAGTGATAGTTTTTTCTATTCCTGAGCACTTGTTCATTTCTGCGGGGGGGGACAAAAACCACATGTGTACCATCAATGGCACCAATGATGTTGGGGATATGTCCCATGGCATAAAAGTCAGCTTTCACTGTGGCCAAATCCTCCACTTGGGGGAATACTATGTAGCTGCGCATGTGTTTCAGCAGGGCAGACAACACTCTGGTCAACACGTTGGAGAATATTGGCTGAGACATCCCTGATGCCATGGCCACTGTTGTGTGGAAGGAACCACTTGCCAGGAAATGGAGCACAGACAGGACCTGCACTAGAGGGGGGATACCTGTGGGCTGGCGGATAGCTCACATCAGGTCTGGCTCCAATTGGGCACACAGTTCTTGGATTGTGGGCCGATCAAGTCTGTATGTTAGTATAATGTGTCTGTCCTCCATTGTCCACCGGGGGTCTGTACACTGGAGGATGTCTCCATCTCATATACAGCCTCAGCGGTTGAAGCCTATGGAGGAAAACAGTGAGCAGAGGGTCATATTCACACATCTATTGCAATAATGATGCATTTCTTCATTTACAGAACCAGTATGTGAATCCGAGAGTCAGTTGCTGTGACAATGTCTGGCCTGTGTCCCCCTGAAATGGTGGCTGCCTGACCTGTGAGGAGGGACAAGTGGAAATGAGGTAATTCTGCTGGCGTTGTGTGCCGTTGCGGTAGGTGGTCGATGACCGCTGCGCAACTTCACATTGGTTATCATTGGGCCGTATGGGTTCCAGGAGCCAATGGCAATGTACGACGGCAGTGACGGTGCGCACCGCCGCGGACGTGACCGCCATTTTCTATCTATTCACCCACTTGCTACCTGACCTTCAACAGGAGAGGACCTACACTGCAAGTGCTGTTGTGACCTGTGTCTGGAAGCGACAATGGCTCATGTGTCTGGGGAAAGAGCCCATGCCTTCACTGCTTTGGAGTTGGAGAGACTGGTGGATGGGGTCCTACCCCAGTACACTTTACTCTACGGTCCTCCAGACAAACAGGTAAGTACACTGTGAGCATGTTGCGTGGGCCATGAATGTATGGAGTGCTGTGTGTGTAAGCCACATGTAGGAGGGGGCTGAGGCATCCTGGCCAGAGTGCTGCATGTATGGTGGTCAATGTATGTGCGTCAGGGGATGGGAGGGATATGGTGGGGCATGAGTGTGACGGTTCAGACGGTTAACTAATCCCTTTTCTGCTGTATTTTTCCTGCAGATCAGCGCCCATCAGAAAAAGGGTATTTGGCGTGCCATCACCATGGAGGTGCGGACCCTGGGGGTCTTTGACAGGCGGAACACCCACTGCCGTGAGGACCTGCGCCGCTGGGCAAGGAAGACGGCGGAGGCCCAGCTGGGGCTGGCCTCCCAACGAGGAAGGTGTGCCCCTCGTACCCTTACCCCCCTGATGTTCTGCATCCTGTCGGTGGCCTATCCGGAGTTGTATGGGCATTGAGGGCATCACAGCAGCCACAAGGGGGTGAGTACAAATTCAGATTCATGACTTAGCGTGTGTTAAGGTTTTACCTGGGTGGGGATGTGGACTGTAGGTGCCCCTAGGCCAGGGCGAACATGCCAGGGTAGGTCCCTTGTTAGGCAGGCTCTGAAGCACTCCAACCCCAATAGTGTTAGTGGGCATCTACTACTGGTCAGGGCCCTGTTAGTTTCAGGTATGCAGCTGATGGCGTTAGCCATTGTACCCCATGGGCTGGTGACTAGCATTGTAACTGGTAGTGCATGGAATAGTGCATAGGGCTGATCCCTGTGAGTTGTGTACGCCAACGGTAGTGCTGATGCTGGTATTGACCAAGTGTATCCTCTGTTCCCCCCCGCCTTTTTGTTTTGTCACCTTGTCCTTGTGTGCATTAGCATCATCTGGCGGAGGAGCAGAAGCACCTGCATCCCACATGGGCATGGAGGCCGAATCCACTGAGGGTGAGGGCACCAGTGTGACGGAGGGCGAGGGGAGCACTGCGACGGAGAAAGGAGGGGACACTACAGACATGGACTCCTCCTCCGATGGAAGCTCCCTGGCGGTGGTGGACATCTCTGTGCCCACCCCAGCAACAGGTACAGCTGCCACCCCCTTACCAGCACCGCCCTCCCAGCAGCCCCTCAGCGTGTTTCCTGTGTCCGCTCACCCAGGAGGGTGGGCATCTCCTTCACCCCAGGCACCTCGGGCCCTGCCCCAGTCAGCCCTGCTGCCCTCAGTGAGAAGGCTATTGACCTCCTGAGATCCCTCACTGATGGGCAGTCAACCATTCTGAATGCCATCCAGGGTGTCGAGAGGCATTTGCAACAAACAAATGCATACCTGGAGGGCATTCACTCTGGCGTGGCGGCCCAACAGAGAGCATTTCAGGCTCTGGCCTCTGCACTGATGGCAGCCATTGTCCCTGTCTCTAGCCTCCCCTCTCCAACTTCTTCTACCCAGTCCCAATCCCCTCAACCCCAGCCTATCCCAAGCACACCTTCAGACCAGCATTCACCAAAATCAACACACAGAAGTGGCTCTGGCAAACACAAGCACCACACTTCATCTCACAGGCACTCACACAAGCACCATCCCCATGCAGACACACCAACATCCACTGCCTCCACTGTGTCCCCCTCCTCGTCGTCGTCAACCTTCCTCCCAGTAGCGTCTCCACTCACACCTGCATGCACTACATCCTCATCCACTACCTCCATCACCAGCACACCTATCACTACACGCCCCTAACTGGCAGTCACCACCCCCACATCCATGCACATGTCCCCTGTGTCCTCTCCCACTGTGTCTGTGGCCCCTCCTCCCAAAGTACACAAACGCAAGCACACACACACCCAACAACCATCCACCTCACAACAGCATCCAGCTCATGCACCTGGACCCAAACACAGCAGACTGACACCTCCTACAAGCACTCCCTCTTCCTCCACTCCCAAACCTTCACCCTCTTCCCACCCCAATGTCCCTAAGAAGCTTTTCCTTGCAAACATTGACCTCTTTCCTACCCCCACCCCCCATCCTTCCCCTCGGGCCAGGGTGGCCAAAACCCAGCCGAGCACCTCAGCCACCAGGTCCACGTCCGCTGTGGTTCCTGCGGCTGTCAGAGGCTCAAAGGGGGCACATGTCAGACCAGCCAGTGTCCCACCAACCCCTGCCAAAGCAAAGACCATTACGCCACCTGGCAAGGTGAAGAAGGGGACAGCATCCAGCAAGGGGAAGGAGCCACAACCACCCAGCAAGGCCACCTCAAAGACTCCAGCTGCCAGACCCAAGGTGACCCCACTAGCTGCCAAGGGCAGGAAGTGGCACAAAACACCAGCCAAGGCACTTCAGCCGTCCGAGCCTGCAGGTGAAGGCCTGGTGGCTACCAGCACAACCGCCAGCACCACCACCTGCACCGCAGCCAGCACCGCCGCAAGCACTGTCTCATGCACCACCACCTGCATTGCCGCAAGCACCACTACTGTCAGCAGCAGCAGCCCCAGTGGGCAGCCGTCCGAGGCTGCAGGAGAATGGCTGGAGCCTCCCCCCACCGCAGCCAGCACTGCCACCTGCACCGCCGCAAGCCCTGCTGACAGTAGCACCACTGCCAGCAGCAGCAGCTTCAGTGGGCAGCCGTCCGAGGCTGCAGAAGAGGGGCTGGAGCCTCCCTCCACCAATGGCAGCACCCCCACCAGCACCAGCACTACCACTACTGTGCAGCCGTAGCCGCCGCCGGATGGACTCTATCCCTGCCTCCATGGACTATCATGCATCCTGGCCACTGCAAATCTCGTGGCTCTGACACCCAGGTGAGGGACTGTGAACTGCCACCCCCAAGTGCTGCATCACTGGGAACAGAACCCCCTCCAGAATCAGTGGAGGAAGGCATCCACTCACCCTATCCTTGGCAGGATGAAGCACACTGGGCACAAAGCCCCCTCCAGAGCCAGTGGAGAAAGACATCCACTCACCCTATCCTTGGCAGGATGAAGCACACTGGGCACAAAGCCCCCTCCAGAACCAGTGGAGAAATGCATCCACTTGAGAGACTGTGGCTTTGCACTCCCCAGGACCAAGCAGTGGGCAAACCACCCACTAGAGAGATTGTGGCTTTGCACTCCCCAGGAGCAAGCAGTGGGCAAACCACCCACTAGAGAGACTGTGGCTTTGCACCCCCCTGGACCAAGCAGTGGGCAAACCACCCACTTGAGATACTGTGGCCTTGCACTCCCCAGGACATCGCTGTGGGCATGGAGCCCCCTCCAGGAGCAGTGGCTTTGTCCCATCTTCCGGTTGAGGTGCCCCCCCCTTTTCCGTCCCCTTGAGGTGCCTGTGTGTTTTTGACCTGATGCCCCTGCAGTGTTCTCTCCATATTGAGGCAGGAGTCAAGTGTGGCCTTGGCCTATGAGTTTTGGCCCAGTGGCCCACAGACATTTTGGGTGGACAATGGACCGCCTTTTGTACATATTGTATATTTTGTAAATACTGTTTTTGAATTTATAACGTATATCTGACTATTTCTAATACAACACTAATTTGACTCCATTCCTTTTGTCCTTGCGTTCTTCCAGAGGGTTACGGGGTGTATATGTAATGTTGATGCATGTGTTTGTGTGTATGGTGTTGGGGTGAGGGTGGGGGTGGGGGTGTTGCGTGTTGCGTCTGTGTGTCACTCTCTTTTTCCTCCCCCCCCATGTGCTAGGTGCAGTACTCACTGTGGTTGTCGCCGCCGCCGTTGGTACTCCTGGTAGATGAGAAGATACACCAGCATGGGTAACACCTGTAGTTCGGGCTCCATGGCGTCCTGGTTCTTCCTTGGGTGTTGAGAGGTGAGTGGTTTCCCTTCCAAGTACTGTTTCAGCTGTGCTTTTGATGGTGTTGGTACCGCCCTGGAAAAGCTGCTGGATGGGCGGGTTGTAATGGGGTGGGTGGTACATTGTCTTTCATCTGTCTGTTGGCGGTTACCACCACGGTGTTTGTTGCTAACGCCGTGGCGGTCAGAGTGTTAAAGTGGCTGCATGTGTTGGCAGTTTCCGCCATGGTCGTGATTCCATTTTTGTTACCGCCAGCCTGTTGGCGGTATTACCGCCGATTTAACACCGACCACCAGGTTTGTAATGAGGGCCTTAATCCTGATCCAACATACCCTATAAAGATACCACAGAAGGACAGTGTTGGATTGCCCTGGTACTGTGTACTAATCTTGAAGTTCACATGACAAAACCTCTACTATAAGGTCATAATACTAGCAGGTCATTGCACTAACCAGCCAAGAGGCCAAGATGCCACAAACCAACATGCTACAGGCCAGACACTGATGATAAATGTTCAGAGGGGTAAATGCAAACTGGAAAAGTTAAGCTATGGGGTGAAATGTTCAGTTTCAAAGCTAATTATGGAATGTAAATGTGTTCGATTGTTTTACAGTTTCTACTCTTCCCTGAGATATTTTGTAATATGTCTATTTCCTACACACCTCAAAACATTGCTGAGGTACCCAAGCTCAAAAATGCCTTTTTGCTGTTTAGTGGTCCTGCCACAACATTTTTGTTGATCAGCTTAATTTCTATATTATTTGATGCGGCCAGTTTAAGTGCCTAACTTGATACACAAACAATTGACACAAGAAGCAAGTGATTGATGGAGACTAACACCATGAACAATGTTCAGTCCAACATATTATCCATGGAGGCATCAGTCTTACCTCTTTGGCACCCGTAAGCGAGTATGCGTGCCCCTTCACTAGCTTCTGACTTTTCACTTCTTCAGTTTCATATGCATTGGTGATCTGCAGAGAAAGAACATAGAACTGACATACCCTATCAGGATTATACTCATTAAAATAAGAGATCCAGACATGCACATAGTTATCAAGTCATAAAGATTACTGTGCAAGGGAATGACCAAAAGGCTTAGGGAAAAATGTGGGGGCACATTCTATATTTACTATTATTTTGCTTTTGGGGCACATTTTTCATTTCTTATCAGTCTACTGGTGTGCTTTCTTTTACATAATGTTGTTGCTGTACTTAAGGGTGCCATATTGACTGCAACAGTGAAAGGAACTACTTTATTGTTGCTCGAGATGATGTACAGACAATTGACAGAATGGTAGGAGAAAGACAATATCCAGGGTTTGCTGAAAGGCATCCTGAAATCAAAAGACTCATAACTTGCACTTATTGGCAAAACATTTAGGCAGTCACCATAGTGACGTGTTCTAGCACACACTCCCTTGCTAATAGTCATCTTTGAATGGTGTTTATTAAGCTTTAAGAAAAATTATCTCATGAAGTCCACTGGTGTTTGCACACACGGTGGCCATCTGGGAGGGTGGGGGTGTAATACTTTGCAAAGCCAATAGGTCTGCATCCCAGTATCACAGGTGAGTTCTTCTGGCTCTGAGAATTATTTGTTTTCTATGCTGGTGGTCATCTGTGTTTCAGTGATCATGAGTCACATGTATGTTGTTGTTGGAGCAATATTGATCCAAGTCAGTGAAGGACCCAGGCAGATATTATTACAGTAGTGACAATTATTGAATACACACAGTATAGTGTTGCTTGATGTCTTACCAGAGAGCTGTTTTATGCTGCACAGCCTTCTAAAGTGTCAATATGCCTGTGCTATATGTATGTACTGTGGGGCTGAAAGGGAGTTCTCAGAAAATAATCATCTACCAAAGTGGCCAAATGTTTGGTGCAGATGGATACAAGGGACCCGCCAGTTGGGCACCTTCCAATAAAAACTATTTGAGACCAAATTGAGCCCATATTTGGATTGAAAACTCTAATAATATAATAAAATACAAGCATTATGGACATACAATTTTGAATCAACCATTGAATACCAGAGAAGGGACAGTGACTCACATTAGTAGAACAGCCAATTAGGGACGCTGCTTTGAGAGCCTTCTGTAGAATCTGAAACAGACCGTTTGGAGCCTTCTTTATGTCATAAAATTCTGCGATTCCTCCGGTCAAATCCTCAAACCCCTCAGCTATTGATCCTCCTGCCAATGCTTCGTAGGAGCCGTTCAACCTGTGGGAAAACAGAAACATCGTGGATCCTTAACTTCCTCATGCTTTACAATGAATGTGTGCTAGATTGATTGGCTTTTTCATATTTGATAATCTGATGTAGAATAGAGTACTCCTGTTAGAAATGGGGTCTTTGGTTGACAGTCAGGTTACCCCCTGTTCAAGCAAGGACCCTCACTCTAGTCAGGGTAAAAGAGAATCACCCTCAGCTAGCCCCTGCTTACCCCCTTGGTAGCTTGGCAGAGCAGTAGGCTTAACTTCAGAGTGCTAGGTGTAAAGTATTTGTACCAACACACACAGTAACTTAATGAAAGCACTATAAAATGACGCAACACAGGTTTAGAAAAATAGGAAATATTTATCTAAACAAAACAAGACCCAAACGACAAAAATCCACCAAACACAAGTCAAGTTATTAATAAAAATGCAAAAAGTGTTTTTAAGTAGTTTTAAACACACACTAACGCTGTCATCGTGAAAAAGTACCTTGGGCGCGTCAAAAATAACCCAGCACGGGCGAATGCGCATCAAAAAGGGCTCGCGATGCATTGATCCCACTCACGAGCGGGACCTTGCGTTGTTTCTCCTTTCGCCGGGTCGGGGTGCGTCATTTCTTCTCTCTGCAGGAGAGCGATGTGTCGATCCAGTCAGCACTCTCTGGTCCGGGCATGCCTTGCGTTGTTTTTCCACGCACAGCGGTACTTGAGTCAGAAATCCAGCCGCACGATGATCCGAAAACCCCGCAGCGCGGGTTGTGATCTCCCAGCCTCCATCAGCGATGCTGCTCGTCATTTCTTCCGCTCCGTGCGTTGATTCTTCGGTCGCATTTCCTGCGAGTGTCGTTTCTCAGCTGCGGAGCCGGCGGCGCGTCGTTTCTTCAGCCGCAGATCAGAGTTGCGTCAATCTTTTCCCCGCACGGCCCTCTGTGCGTGGATTTCCTTGACTTTAGGCTGCCAGCTTCTCCTTTCAGGGTCCCAGGAACTGGATGAGCATCACAGGGCAGAGTAGGACTCCAGGTGCTGGCAGAGAGAAGTCTTTGCTGTCCCTGAGACTTCAAACAACAGGAGGCAAGTTCTAAATCAAGCCCTTGAAAATTTCTTCTCAAGATGGAAGGCACACAAAGCCCAGTCTTTGCCCTCTTACTCTGGCAGAAGCAGCTACTGCAGGAGAGCTCCACAAAGCACAGTCACAGGCAGGGCAGCTCTTCTTCCTCAGCTCTTCAGCTCTTCTCCAGGCAGAGGTTCTTCTGGTTTCCAAAAGTGTTTCTAAGTCTGTGGTTTTGGGTGCCCTTCTTATACCCAATTTCTCCTTTGAAGTAGGCCTACTTCAAAGTAAAGTCTCTTTTGAATGTGAAATCCTGCCTTGCCCAGGCCCCAGACACTCAGCAGGGGGTCGCAGACTGCATTGTGTGAGGACAGGCACAGCCCTTTCAGGTGTAAGTGACCACCCTCCCTTCTAGCACAAATGGTCATCAGGAAATGCAGACTACACCCCAGCTCCCTTTGTGTCACTGTCTAGTGTGAGGTGCAACCAGCCCAACTGGCAAACTGACCCAGACAGGGAATCCACAAACAGGTAGAGTCACAGAAATGGTATAAGCAAGAAAATGCCCTCTGTCTAAAAGTGCTATTTTCAAACACACAATCTTAAAATCAACTTTACTAAAAGATGTATTTTTAAATTGTGAGCTCAGAGACCCCAAACTCCACATGTCCATCTGCTCCCAAAGGGAGTCTACACTTTAATCAGATTTAAAGGTAGCCCTTATGTTAACCTATGAGAGGGACAGGCCTTGCAACAGTGAAAAACGAATTTAGCAATATTTCACTGTCAGAACATATAAAATACATTACTATGGGCCTGATTATAACCGCGGCGGGCGGCTGTCGCCGCCCGCCATGCGGTTACCGCCAAATGACCGCACCGCGGTCACAAGACCGCGGCGGCCATTCTGGCTTTCCCGCTGTGCTGGCGGGCGACCGCCAAAAGGCCGCCCACCAGCACAGCGGGAAAGACCCAGCAACGATGAAGCCGGCTCCGAATGGAGCCGGCGGAGTTGCTGGAGTGCGACGGGTGCAGTAGCACCCGTCGCGAATTTCAGTGTCTGCTAGGCAGACACTGAAATTCTTTTTGGGGCCCTCTTACGGGGGCCCCGTGGCACCCCCTACCGCCATCCTGTTCCTGGCGGGAGACCCGCCAGGAACAGGATGGCGGTAGGGGGTGTCAGAATCCCCATGGCGGCGGAGCGCGCTCTGCCGCCATGGGGGATTCTGCAGGGCAGCGGGAAACCGGCGGGAGACCACCGGTTTCCCGCTTCTGACCGCGGCAGAACCGCCGCGGTCAGAATGCCCAGCGGTGCACCGCCAGCCTGTTGGCGGTGCTACCGCGGTCATTCGCCCTGGCGGTTTTTACCGCCAGGGTTAGAATGACCACCTATATGTCCTACCTTAACCATACACTGCACCCTGCCCTTGGGGCTACCTAGGGCCTGCCTTAGGGGTGCCTTACATGTAAGAAAAGGGAAGGTTTAGGCCTGGGTACACTTGCCAAGTCGAATTTACAGTTAAAACTGTACACACAGACACTGCAGTGGCAGGTTTACAGAGCTACTTATGTGGGTGGCACAACCAGTGGTGAAGGCCCACTGGTAGCATTTGATTTACAGGCCCTGGCACCTTTAGTGCACTTTACTAGGGACTTACTAGTAAATCAGATATGCCAATCATGGATAAACCAATCAACAATACAATTTACACAGAGAGCATATGCACTTTAGCACTGGTTAGCAGTGGTAAAGTGCTCAGAGTTCAAAAGTCAACAGCAACAGGTCAGGAAAAATAAGAGGCAGGAGGCAAAAAGATTGGGGATGACCCTGCATAAGCTAAAAAGTCCAACACCTCCTTACTGTTTTTTCATTACCAACTCTGATACCTGTTCACCTATATCCAGTTCATTGCAGCATACACCTGCTCAACCACAATATCCTCATGCTCTGAGTTCAGTTGTTTCTACATATTTTATATATATTTCATAATCACCTCTCCTGTTAGCTTTCAGAACTAAAATGTGTAGAACAGAACTAGACAAGGCTGAATCCTATAGGCAGTGAGCAGCTACCCAGTGAGGGAAAAGAGACAGAACTGAGAGGCACCTAAAGTAGATCAGCTTTTTCACCTGGACCTAGAGTAGCTTTCTTTTGTCCTCTGCCATATTGTCCCGCCATTTTAGGCACTTTGCCAATTTGACATCTGCATTTTGAGCTATTTGTAATTTTTGAATCAGCCTCGTAAGCCTAACCAGGAGTTGTCTAAGGACCTGGTAATCTGCATTCCATCAAGGAACCTAAACTTGGCATACTTCAGGCTAGAGAAGCAATTCACTACTTTTGACCCAAAATAATCTATTCGTGCACTGCACACGCTGTTAGTATCCAAGGGGTTCTTCAAATTATTCCCAGAAATTAGATGAAGAATACACCATTACCATCATCACTTCCTCATGCAATAATAAGTATCAACTGAATTCAAACAGCTGGTCCGCCTTTCACTTTTGCCCTGTTCTGAGTGCATGCGCTGGTTCACACCTTCACTCTGAGAAGCACTCTCGCTGTAATAGGTCACACTATGCACACACTTAATGGTGTATCACGTGCAGAGTGGGGGAGTGCACCCTGTCTGTAATGTGACTTTCATGTGCTGATATGTCTGCACTGCTAAGCAAATACTCAGTATGAAAAATAGTTTCTCTTTCACAGATCTGTCCTTTAACAATCAGACTCAAAGTCCACCTGAAAGAGGTGAACACCTGCCTCAAAAAGTATCCAATGCATGTTTTCCTGATGTTTTAGAATGGATGGCTGTAACCTGATGGAGTCAAAGGAAATGCAACACAGTAGGTCGAAACTGTTTTACTTGTGCCTTACATGTCTCACCTCTTTGTTCATGATTATTAATATGGAGTTTATCAGGGCGGGTGGTAGCAGGAATCCTGTCATAAAACAATAGGATTACTGCCTGTACCAACACCATTTTTTGAAGGTGAAGAATGGCAGTCCTTCCACTGGTGGAGCTTTATCTGGCTCTACCATCAGGCCTGTCATGTAGCAGCATCTACTCCAAAGAAGTCATGGCGAAGTGGCCAGGTAGTGTAGGCCAACCATTCCACCTGCCTGTTTGGTGGCGTTGAGACCATGCAACACCTCATGGTAATGAGATCAGTTGTTTATAGAAGAGCATACAGCATGACTCTAACATCCTAGTTAAAAAAAACAAGCATGTCAGGACGACTTGTGCATTGGATGCAGTGAAAACCAGTTTGGTGCATATATTTTCAGTGTCAGCATATGCTGGCAGAACATCCAGCATTTGCCATGGGCTTGGCAAAGACAGCCACTTTGTGAGAACAATTACTATTGATGTGGCAGCATTTTAGTAATACAGCAAGTTTCTGCCAGTAGAAATTAAACTTGCACCTTTATCCCTAAATCAGGCAGCTTGTCTTTCCTAGTGTGTGAATCATCCAAGCTAAAGTGACCCGTTACTGTGGATTTTCTACACTGTGGATTCCTATTCAACACAGAGTAACCTACAAAAAAAATTGCATCCAACCTTGGTTGCCTGAAACTACTGCATACCAGAAGCACAGTGCAGTTTACACTCAAATATAGTACCCTTATAAAGGGTTTGGTATTGAACTTGATCACTTATGCCACAATATGCTAAGCACTCTCAAAGGTATATCATTGCAAATGTACTTCAATCAAATGCCACAACCCTTATGTGCATTTAAAACAGCATGGAACAAACAACAACAATGGGAAGAAGATTAAAGGAAAAAAGCGCTCACAAAATTCACCAAGCTAGTAAAAAAATTCAAACAATTTTAAGCACGGTGCTCCTGGCAAGAGGATCTTCCCCCTCCTCCAACATAATCTCAAGAGAGACAACAGCAAGCTCAACAGAAGTCAAGGCACTCGTGAATTAATAATGTGGAGTCAATAGTCCATGTGTACTGGATTCCAAATCAACTTTCAAATCATAGTAGACCGTAAAGGTTAGCATAACTCCAATTTATTCTTGGAATGGAATATTCATCTTTTGTTAGAACAGAAAACAGCCAACACGTGTTTCGTCGTAGGAGAAACTGATCCCCGCGACTTCCTCAGGGCTCAATATATTATGGAAAAATTCTAGAAACCGAGTAGCAATATACTCCCTCTGAGACCTCCTATAATTAATGAACAAATAAGTAGCTCTGTGTAGGGAAATCCAACAAGAAACTCGTAATGGGTGTGTGGGTAAACACCACCTTAACTGGCGTTAATGAAGTGACACGTAATAACGTGTCATGGAGCCAGGTTTCAAAACTCCGGTCGCATGTAGCGCAACCGGCACCCCTCTGCCTTGCGTTTATAAAGGTGGCAGTCGGAGTAAGCAACAGCAAAAAGGGACAACGCTCGCAAACTCCCGGTCGCCATATATGTTACATGTCCCGTATTGGAACTAAAATCACGGGTGCCATCTTGTAAGGATTATAAAACATATTCATAAAGTGTGACATTTCGTCAACAGAACAAAAGAAAAAGTGATGTTGTGTTGAAACTAATAAAATGTAAAATTGTATGCATGAAATTACAGAACGCTGACCCGAGGCCGCTTTGTTAGTGAAATACAGAAAAGTACAGATGGGTGATGAAAAGTTAAACATCCCCATCCATCAGCCAAAATGAAAAGTACAAGTGGTAAAGTTATATAACGTTAGAAAAACCATCAAGGAATACATCTGTTTAACATCATAGAGTAACTAATTGTACCCATTCATGTAGTAGGCTACCCTTTTCACGTTTGTGTCATGACACTCACCGCAAGTTCCAACTCAGAGAGCTCCGCATAATGTACAAGAATTGCCCTCCGCACCAAAAACTATAAATGTACACATCACCTTATTGGGAGAAAATGAACAATGGTGTAAAGACAAATCAACGTCCATTACAACAGTATACTGTATCAATTCTAAGATAATTTCGACATCGCAATACCAAAATGAATGAGGTCAGACGATTATCCAAATAACTCCATGGTTTGCTCATAGTAGCTTAATTAAACCAATACAAATAACAGATTGATTGATGCATATACAGCATTCACTGGGAAAATAGGCGATAGTATACAGTTAGCATTCGTCTGTTATATCACCACACAGTGCAGTAACAGAAATAGTTGTATAACTTACTCCCAGTCACATATATAATCAATACAAGGAACAAATCGATGTTAACCTAAACAATACTCCATTTCATGGTTTGTATTGAGGCCTGCTTCCACAGCCCTCAATTTGAGAATCCAATAGCATTCACGCTTCCTGAGTGCTAACTCCCTATTTCCTCCCCGGGGGTCTCTATGTACAATCTCAAAGCCAAAAAATTCAAAACTCTGGATTTGGCCCTGTTTTGGGGCACAGACTCATGTGTATTACAATGGGATATCGATCATCCCTCTGTCTAAGAGCCCTATAATGTTCACTCACTCTCGTTCTTAGCGATATGATAGTACTGCCCACATAGTAAAGTCTGCACTTGCATACAATCATATATATGACATAACTGTTATTGCATGTAATATTTGAAGTAATGCGGAATTGATCACCTGCCTGGCTGTTAAAGGTAGATATCCCTGATCTAGTCCATTTGCACATGCCACAGTGTCCACATTTGTAGAACCCTTTATTACGACTTGTAAGCCAATCGTCATGTTGGTGTGCAACTGGATAACTGGGGCATAATATGTTCTTAAGGGTTCTTCCCCTGCGATAAGTGAAGGTCGGGGAATCCAAAATTAAGCTCTTAAGGTTTATATCAGCTTTTAGTACATGCCAGTGTTTGGTCATACATTTCCGTAAAATTGCTGAGGTGTGTGTATAGTTGACTACACATCGCAAATTGGTGTTGGTAGATCTGGCTTTGTGTCTAAGGGTGTCCTCCCTAGTTAAGCGCATGGCTCTACTGCGTGCTTTGTCCAAAATGCATGACAGATAGCCCCGTGATTTGAACCTAACTTCCATGTCCTCAATGCTATTCTTTAAATCCATATTCAAGCTGCAATTTCTTCTTGCTCGCACCATTTCACCATATGGAATCGAATTGATCTGGTGTCTGGGATGTGAACTTGTTGCGTGCATTATTGAATTGCAGGCTGTACTTTTTCTGAAAAGGCGACTCGATCATTGTGGATAAAGAGTTCCACGTCCAAAAAGGTGATATTAGTAGTGCTCTGTTCCCAGGTAAATCTAATATTCAGTTAATTGGAATTCAAGTAGGTGATAAAGTTGTTAAGTTTTTTAATGTCTCCCGTCCATATCATGATGCAGTCATCGATATATCGACCCCAGAAAAGTATATCCATATTCCAAGTGTTACCTTCCATGCTCCAAATCACCTTCTGTTCTAAGTACCCCATAAAGAGGTTCGCATATGCCGGTGAAAACCTGGAACCCATGGCAACCCCCCTTTTTTGGCGATACCACTCTTTTTTAAAAAGAAAAAAATTATTCTCCAAAATCAATTCAACCATGTCTAGTAGCATATTAGTATGCCCATATAGACTAACTGATTGATTGTATAAGAAATGGCGTAAGGCAGTCATTCCCAAGCTATGATTGATGCTTGTGTAAATCACATCAAGAGTTACTAACATCATCCCTGGCTCCCAGTTGATGTCAGTAAGAATACTTAAGATATAACAGCATGGCTTTAAATTCTTGGGAATAACAAAAACACTGTAAGTCCTTCTTGTGTTTCTTTTCTGTTTTTTTAGATTGAATTGCACTTACTTTGCATAGGCTTTCTCTAGCAGGGCACTCCAGAATTCATTTCCTTCTGCCGAATGGAAAAATAGTAGTTTCCCATTTTTGGTGGGAAGTCGATCATCAATAACAACGTCTACCCACTCTCCATACTGCCAGAACTGAAAGAGGTAAGGTAACCTGGTTATTTATGTGTTAGTGTTCAGAGAAACATCTTCCAAAAACAAATTTACAAAGTCAGGGACACATTTACCAACATCCACCTCTCAACTGCAAGCCTCCATCTGATAAACTCCTAGTACCTCAGTCCCAATGGATAGGACGCCTCAACAAAAGATCACCTCTCAATAGCAAGAAAACATCTGTTTGAGTCCACTAATTAATGACAAGGAATCATCAAGGAAATTACACCTCCTAATTCAACAATACTTATACCAAACACAACTGTCAATCATAAGGGAACATTTACCAAGGTCAACCACTCAATTGCAAGTAAGCATATGCAAAGACCTTCACCACTGACATTAAAAAAGACTACCTCCCAATGTTAGAGAAACCTATACCAAACAGCACCTCTCAATGCTAAAGAAACATCTAGCAACGTCCACCACCTAATGGACCAAAACATCTACCAAAATTGCCTGTCAATGGATATGAAACATCTACAAACCAGCAAATCTCACTGTATAGAGAACGTCTACCAAAGACAACCTCTCCAAAGATTAGAAACATCTGTCAAAAGAAAACAATCAAATGAATTGGAAATATCAACCAAAGACCACTTCACATTGGAAATATATCTGTCAAAGAACACCTCTCACTGCCAGGGTAGGTTAGTAGAGATCATTTCACAATGCAAATGTGCCTACCACAGAATATATTTTAAATGCAACATACTATCGACTATCTCGAAAGTCTAAAAAAGACAGCCTCCAATTGGACTCGACCACCTGTGAATTAATTGAATATCTACCAAAGATCCCTTCTCTGCGGCCAAATAATTTGCAAAAAACCACCTCTCAATCGTAATAAAAACATTGACCAAAGAACATTTCTCAATAGTTAGGAAATATTTACTAACGACTACCTTTCACTGGATAAGAAACATCTACCATAGACTACTTCACAATGGTAAAATAAGATCTCCCAAAGACCACCTCTGAAAGGCAGTGAAACATTTAGTAAAGTGCACATTACGGTGGATATGCAACAACTACCACAGACCATCCCTTACTTGCAAGGAATCATCTGGTACCAAATACGACATGCCAACAACAAGAATACAGCTATCAAAAATCACTAAACTATAGAGCAAAGCCCACCTACCAATTGCAAGGAAACATCTAGGATAACAACATCAACCAAAGGACACCTAAACATCTACCAAAAGCCAAAAACAAGTATTGTTATCACACTCTGATAAGCTAATCGAATTCTATCAGATTTGCACTTTAGCAGTAACATCCATTCCTCTCATAGATGGCTCCCTTTGCATTGTGAATCTATATTTATCAGTTCACCTCTTACATCACAATGGTAGGAATCAGTAGCCCAGAGTATAATGGATCACCGCATTTTGGTAATCACATTTTTATAGCAATTGTATATTTCGTCATATCATGCTTTAGTGCAATTTTCTAATTTATATCACCATGCTTTGTAATCAGAAGAGGAGGGGTGTGGTGGCAGTAGGTAAGTAGTTGAATATTCATACAGCATGCGCCTCAGTACCTATTCAAATAACTAACAATTGACATTGCAAGAGAATGGCCATCACCACAAGCCTCACAGCTGATGTATGTAAAGCCAGCAGAGAGAGGGCCTTATTTAGGGTTTTGCAAACAGGATCACCTTTTACAAACATGATGGATATCCTGTCTGACGTATTTCAGGTGCATTATTGCCTATGGCCCCTGAAGCATGGCGGCCAGGATATTGACCAAATTGTGACTAAGTATCCTATCCGCCCAACTCTAAATAAAACCCAGATTTTCAGTTCATAATTCTCTAATTGGTTGAATTGTGCTATCCGTAAAGAGTCAATATATACCCTTATGCCTGACATCCCCATGTCTGCCAAAACTGGGGCCATTTAGAAACAGGTTAGCCACTTGCATTGTTCAGTACATACATATGCATTCATTTACACTACTGACAGTACCTAACCCTAGATCAGCAGGACATGTTGGCATCTCTCAATGTCCTAGCAACATTGGGAATATGACTGCTGCACATTTAGGGCTTAACAAAAAGCACTGCCTGTTGCCGAGGCTCGTGCTGATTCTTGAAGAGGATTAGCAAATGGGTGGTCAGAATGTACATCTTTTTTTCATTGTTATAGTGAATATTACCATTTTTACAAGTGACAACAGCACATGTTCTTATTTATCCAGCAAGAAATTTGGACCCGTTATGCCTATTCATACAGTCGATAGTTTGATTACTTATCATGCAAATGTTCTTAAGATTACCCAAGCATACAACATATTTGTTTCACACTTCTTGCCCCTCGCATGTAAGTTGTTATATGCTACAGCATGGTATTTTCCACATAACAAAATGTAAATGTCTAGCCACCTAAAACTGCAGGCCATACGCTGCCTCCCCTGCTTTCCTAGGGCAAGTAGCCTTGGAGATGTTGCCATGTATCTTTTGGGCCAGAAGTGTCAGGGAATAGGAGTGCTTGGATATCTGCAGCATCATTGCAATAAAAAATAGCTTTTGCAGTCCTTGACTGTTGCAGCTGGACCTCGCCCCCATCTCATGGCTATCCTCCTGTTTGCTTATAATAGTCTCATAGCCACAAATCTGCTTATTAGTGAGGGAAAGTTTTAAACATATTCCAATAGTGCCATGAGTGGAGAGGGTAGCAGCCCAGTCTCCTCATCTCGGTTAATGTGTAGTAAATGTCAGTCCAGTATGCAGAAACTGCACGGTAGAGCCACGCCACATGCGTGAAGTCAGCTCCCGGGTGGCAGCATCTCAGACATGCAGTGTCAATCTCCAAACCAAAAGAATCGAGCTTCACAGGTATGCAGTAAAAACAGGACCACTGAAATTATATGATTCTGTGGCTGCAGTGTTTTCTGCATAAATGGATTTATCACATTTGCCACATAATCCATCTGCTGCTGCACGATTTGAAGATTTTAACAAAAACAATGTAGGTCAAATAAGACTAAAAATGCAGCAACATGTTGCGCCGCAGTGAAATACCCTCCACAAAAGTTTATTGGTCCCCTTTCAATTGTTTATTGCTCTAGATGGAGGTTTAGCTGGTGCCAATGAGGTGAAACATTTGCCCAGACAGTGTTAACATGTATAAAAATTAAATAATTAAGAAGTAATACTATCCCAAAATGTGTTGCATTATGCTGCATAACTTGGATTTCAAAATATTTTATTGAGTATTATAGAGACAAATAATTATGAACATACAAAAACAAACAAAACATAAAAATAGTGATATATATAGCAAATAGCTAAAGAATAGTTATAATAAGAAACTCACATAGTAATGATTATAACCATACTATTGCATTTCAAATGAAAAACAGAAAATAAATGTATAAAGTGCTACTATTATGTCAAGTAATCTAATTATTCAATGTGTATATATAATCAATGCAATTTACCAACATACAAGTTAAAGGATGTCCACATACAAGAGAAAAAGACTGGTAAATTATTGGAGGTATGAATTTAGGAATAGTGGCCAGTTTTAAGATAAATTATCAAATCCTACCAAGCATGAACAGATAACAAATTAGCATAGTTCCAATTTGAAGTATTTGACTTAATTGCTAAAGACAATCAGATAGTTTCCTATCAGATATTTTAGTAGATGGTAAGGAATGTGCATATGCGTTAAGAACTGTGTTATAAAGTAATTCAAATTTATGGTAGTCTGTTTACATATCTCTGTGACAGATATCGCTAATATAAAAAATGCCAGCTTCAGTCCAGTGTTTCCAAAAAGAGGTATGCTTATTCAATTTTAGTTTAGTATTGTACCAAAGAAAGTCATTTTTGAGGATTTTATGCTAGTATACATTTTTTCACCAAATTTTAATAAGGAACATTTTGCAGCATTTATAATTGGTGGAATCTTCCCAAATGTACCATTAAAAGTAGTTAAGAGAGCTGCTAAGAGTTAAGGTTTTAATAAATTACGCTCTGTAAGCAACCATTACTGGAGAAATGAAGCCCTTAACAAACCATAACAAGCACTGTGCCACTAGGAAAGATGAGTGATATTTTCAAGTCAGGTAAATTAGTACCACCATCTTTTTTAGTGAATTCCAAAAACATATAATGTATGCGAGAAGGCTTGTTGTTCCAAATAAACTTAGTAATCAATGTATTCAAAGTATTATAGAAGGTAGGTGGAAAACATAATGGTAGCATAGATAATGTAAATAATATTAGTGAAGTGATGATCATTTTGACTGCTTCAATCTTACCTCACCAATTCAAATGAAGTGATGACCATTTGTAAAATGTTGCCTTTAGGTTTAGTGATTAAAGTCCTTTTTTTTTAAAATAGATGGAATAAATATCACCATGATATTTGTGTTTAAGTTGGCTTCATATAATATTTGTACCCGCTAACATATCAGGAGTCCATAAAGCAGTCAAAGGAAAAAAAACAGTTTTAGAGATGTTCAGTGTATATGCAGAGACTAATGTATATAAAGAGACAGAAGCATATTGGTTGATAATATTTAAAATAGTTGGAATCTTATTAAAAGGATTGCTACATACAATAATACATCATCAGCATAAGCAGAAACCTTTAAAACAACATCTTGTATTTCAATTCCTGTATAGCCTGTATTATTTCTGAGACAACATAATAAAGGTTCTATAGCAATAAGAAACATAAGAGGTGTGAGCGGACACGCTTGCAGAGTGCCTTTAAGTAAAGTATTAGATGGAGAAAAACACCCTTATCATAGATTTTAGCAGATGGGGTATTATGTACCATTTTGATCATGTTCAGAAAATAAGGATCAAAATGAAAAAAAATCAAATGTTTTAAATAAAAATTACCAGTTCCTTTTATCAAAATCTTTTTCAGAATCCAAAGCCACTAAGTCAGCAGGAGTTTTAGTTTTGTCATTAGAGGATAGGACATGACATATAAGTCTTGTGTTATGAGCAGAGAGCCTACCTTTCATAAAACCTGTTTGGTCTGAACTATTGATTTAAATATTGGTATAATCTGTTAGCTAATATTTGAGCATAGAATTTATAGTATCAGTTTATGAGAAATATTGGTTCATAATTAGTAATTGAAGTATGATCTTTATCTGGAAGGATGATAATAATGGTTTCTGTGAAAGATCTCTCAGTAGTGACATTGAGCTGAAAATCATGAAATAAAGAAAGTAAAATGGGAGAGAGTTATGTCTCAAGTGTTTTATAGAATTCATCAGGGATATCACCTGTACCAGTTGTTTTTTTAACTTAAGGATTTAATTGCCAAGCGGATTTCATTCACGTCAATAGGGTTTTCTAACCGCACACTGTATTCAGTAGTAATTTGAGGCAGTTTACAGTTTAATTGTTAGTAGTATTTTCTGATTAACTATTGTTTTTTCATCAAGGTTAGAATAAAACGATAAACATTCTTGGGCAATCTTTTTGGCAGTTAAAAGTAATTTACCATCATTTCTTCTAATAGCATGGATTTGATTTTAATCTCTTTTGATACATAATTAGTTGGCAAGAGAGTGTCCTGATTTGTTAGAGTGAAAATAGTATTTTGATTTTTCAGTAGAAACAAGTAATCCTTCTCTTTTACTAAGATGTCTGTTGTATTAGTTTGTAACTTCTTGAAGATGAAATTTGTTTTTGCTATTTTTGGTAAATATAAATAGTTTTATTATTTCTGCATTTTTTTCTCCAAAATTGACAACTTAGAATGAAACGTTTTATGTTCCTATGCATTATAGAGATAACTGTTCCTCTAAAATGTAATTTTCCTTTTCTTTCTGCATAATTTAGTCAACCCGCCCACAAGATTTGGTCCATCTGTGTCACATAAGTACAGTTGCCCCGGATAAAGACTGTTTAATAAAGAGAAGATCTTTGCATGCAGCATTTTTGCCATTGTTTATCGGTCAGTTGGGTATCTAAGTATTGCCCCATAGTCACTCGGTCAGAGATGTCTGTTTTGTTTTACAGTCTAGTGTACCACTGTCTAAGCATGTTATGAGATGTTGGGGGCTAGGGATCTTGAGTAAGCACATAAGAAATGTGTAGTTTAGTGGGTCTACTAGAGGTGTTGGGTAGCAAGTTTGGAGGGAATTAGTTTGAAACCAGTAATAGGGGAATATATCCTGGGAATTTATGTTACCTATCGCTCTGAACTGTGTCAGAGTCAAAAAATTACCCATATGAAATAGGTCTCCCAGTGGCATGAGTCCTAGTGAAGTTAGATGGATCTGTGCTTTAGGCTTCAACCTGGGAGGGATACATGGGTTATGAAGCAACGGACAGTCTGAAGAATACAACATCACCTACACTCCTACTTCATGAAGGTGATTCTAGGCCCAATTTTGCAGGCTTCTTCACTGAAACATCATTATGGCCTCGGGAGAGGGTGAAACATAACTGTGTCCAGCAGGTGAAGGGCAACCCTTTCTCTTTACATGTAATACAGGAGTAGTTGTGTGATATCAATAATAAACATATGGTTACACTGCACACATTTACAATTTGAGGCACATAGCAACTGAATGACAATGCACTGGCTCAAAAAGTAAATATATTCACGTAAGTAACCTCCTGCCTTTGAAATAGATTTCTCATTTTATAGGATTAAGGAAGAATCACAGGAATAGTTCTGAAAATCTTCCATCAGTCATCGACTTTTCCTAGTGGGAAAACTCACTTGTGAATTTTCCTTCTAGTATGAAAATTAGCATTAATAAAACATACTGAAGTGTACATTTGGAGATTTATTTTTTCTGGATTAAAGGTTAAATATTTCCCCTATGGGAAAAGAATCTCCCACACTAATTGAAATAGAGAGGTGTTTCTATCCCTTCCCCACCCTTGAAATATATCTACTACTGTCTTTCACAAAGGTAGATTTCAGTGTGTTTCTAAGATGGAAAACCACTTCCAATGTGTTTGTGAATTCACAAAAGCTTACTTTCTTAGTGTTCCCTGTGTTTACGGCCAATCCTACCCCCTCCCCTCTTCATGCCTCAATGCTGAATTTATTATAATAGGTAAACACATTTAGCTGTGCACTCTGCACCTACAAAATCCACTAATCCAGATACTTTGGATAAAACTGCAAAAATAGTTTGCGAATTGGGCCAAGATAGATTAAACACATTTCCAAGCATCACACATTTGTTTGCCAACTGCCCACGGGGGATTACCAAACCAGATATCAAGGTTGCAATTTTAGTAACTTGACCACTAGACATCTTTTCAATAAATACTGCATTCTTTCAGTGATCTACAGATTGTTCATGGCTAAAATGGAAGCAATCTCTTTGATAACTGAGAAAAGTTGTGTTTCCTAGTTGAAATTATTAATTACATCACATAGATGATCTACAGCATCTTTCAGTATTTGCTATGGCTCTCTTATAAAAAAAAGGCCCTTTCTTAGCTGATGGTTGTTCATGAATGAGGGCTTTTCTACAGTTTGATATACAGTGAATGCAATCTGAAGATTTTGGATTGTTTTACACAAGTATAAGTTATATTACACAAAGTCACATTCATTTTTTTAGGCTTGGAGGTATTAAACGATTTGTCCAGAATCACAGGATTTTGAGCTGAGGCCAAGACTCAAACCTGGTTTCCCAGTTTCAAAGTTGACAACTCTTACCATAATGTCTCATGAGCCACATACCACGGTGATGAAACTGCTCATTTCTACTTGTACTCACACTCGTTGTGCACACTTACCATTGTCATGGGTTGATATTATGCATGGTCAGGAAGAGGCTCAGATCTTGAAGTTAGACCATGTTATACAGCTGGTAGAAGGGTATTTTTGTTCTGTATAAGTGGATCCCTTTGTTTTTCACTGTAGGGGTTAACTATTTACCTGAGCCTGAAGGCACCACAACTATTCTGATTATAGTCTCATTAAACAATTATTGTGATACCAATGAGCAAGGCTTATGTTGACCAACAAATGAGACATGCACACTATTTTCCCTAGAGGCTGCATTGCCCACCAGAGATAGATAATATCCTGCCAACTATAAGTAAGATGACTGATTAGATCTTTCCTATTCTCATTATTGATCCAATTGTCTTTGCAACCTAAGCAGTTGTTATTAGACTAGAAGGATTTCTTTTCTATCTTTTTTCCTGCATCAAGCAAATGTAAGATCTTTTCCAGTTAATCATGTCAGTGGTTTCCAATGTAGTTGCAGGAGTCCTGGATCTATATGAGAGTTTTAGGAGAGACACAAAATCAATGTACATACAATGATTCATAAGAAAAATCATTTGCATTACAAGTGGGTACCCTGAAAATGTGGAATGGAAAGGCTGTGCTGAAACAAAATTGGACACTAATTTAGGCTGATCTTTACCTGGAAGTGAAATATCCCAGCATAATTCCTCTGGAAACTCTGGTTCTTCGGAACCACACGTGAAAATATATCTGGGTACAAGGTGAGAGATGCAATAGCTGCCATGAACCAACAATCACCTGTGGAGCATAAACACAAGAAGTTAACAATTTACAGACCTAGAGAGTGTAAACTTTCTACGCTTTGTCCCTATAGTATCCATTGGTCAACCTGCATCAAATTAACCTCACTTTGTAGTAAAATGTTCCTCAGTATAGATGCATACCCATGCAGTATTTTCAGGATACCCACATAAGACAAATTTACATATAATGTATCTAAATGAAACTTGTTATACCTGACAGCCTTAGGGTAGTCTTCAACAAACTTTGTGACTGCCTTCCTCCATTTTTCTGACATTGTTCTTGCTGGTCTCAGGACTCTGCTCACTTTATTACTGCTGACCAATGCTAAAGTGCTTGTGCTCTCTCCCCTAAACACGGCAATATTGTCTCATACCCAATTTTTCTATTCAGGCTATTGGAAGAAAGGACTTCCCCAAATTAGCTCTGAACCAAGCCCCAATGTACTCCAGACTCTGAGTGGGGGACCAATGAGACTTCTCTGAATTCATCAAGAAATCAGTCCTGTAGAGTTTGAATCACCATCTATGCATCCTTCTTCACCTGAGCATAATGAGAATGAACCAGAAGATTGTTCAGGTATGGATGCAGTCTGATACTCTGATAGTGCAGAGTAGAAATATATTTAGTGCCAAGACTTCTGGGCAAGTGAAGATGACAACGAGCAGCGACCAACTCCGCCTGAAACCATTTCAGATGCTAATGCTGATCTCATTGTCAAACTCAAACCAGCTTAGGTCCTTTTTAAAGCCCCTCCCCCCAACACACACTTTCATATCTGCTGGGTCAGAAATGACAATGTCCCCTGCTACAAACAAGCATTTGCAATGCAATGGGCCATGCATTTGCTTGAGTTAGAGCTACTAGCGTTGTAAACTCCTAACCAAACTTTTCTTGCCACACAAATTGAAAATGATAAGTAATGCAGTTTCACATAAGCGAGCAGATTCAAAGTGCCACGGCATTAGCGTGAAGCAGCACACAAAAGGAAAACGAAGTTCACTCACAGTCAAACGTATCGGCACAACTGCAATTAGCCATGTAACAGGGGCAATGCCCAAGGCGGTAATTAAACCGCCCCAACGAGGGACAAACGTAAAGCATTTACCAACGAAAATAAAGAATTTTTGAAGGGCAAGCCCATGAACGAGTTATAGTGATTTGCGTGCAGTGGATGTGGTTAAAAGCCCAGATACATACCAACACGTTGGGAAAACAGCGCTTGCACACTGCTATGCTTGACCTAATGTAGGCTTACCTACCAGGTTACATAGGAGAGGATCTATTGCCAGGGACTGGCTATTCTCCTTTTGTTAGACTGTACATCTTACCCATGAATCTTGGCACTGAAACTGTGCCAGAGTCCTTCCACAATCCTTTCAAAGGTTCTTGAATAGCTACTGTGACACAAACTTTGAGAATAGAAGGTCTCTGGAACTGGCAAAACTATTCTCTGCTGGTACAGGACTGTTCCCTTCAGCTGGTAACTTCAGGGTTGGAAACCAAAGGCCTTAATTCTTCCTTCTGCATATACTCCCCCCTAGGTAAAGGACAGCCATCAGCAGGAAATCTATTTCCTCTTTATCATAATCAGTATAAACCCAGGAGGAAACAGAAGAGTGAGAGGAGACTAAAAACTTCAATTTTATGGGTGTTCCAAAAGATTGCGGCAATCCCCCCTTCTCTGCTTGTTATGGGCTTCAACAGTGATCTCAATATCTCCTGGAACTTCCTTTCATTTATAAGAGATGCCTATAATCTCTAATTGGATCTTTTCCTAACCTTGTGAAGGGAATACTCTTTAGAAGGAGAGGGAGTGCAATGGTTCTTTTTTTAAGAAGGCTTCCCTATCTTGAGTTAAGGCAGGTGTTCCTTAGCAGGAAGGCAGGAAAGATTAATCTTCCTTAAGCAAGATCCCAGATGTCCTTAGACTAGAAGGGGAGGTCCTAGCATAGCCTGTTCTTTTTTTCTTATACACTGGAAAAATGAATTACATTTTTGATAAAACCAACAAAAGTTCCTTACATATGCATAATTATATCAAACTGGAATATTGACGACTGCAGAATGTCCGATAAACATAACATAACTCTTTTAGCAGGCACATATGTCAGATGCCTAAAAGAGAATACAAGTATTCCCCTTGTTCATCCCATAAGCTTAATGCCTGCTTCTTTTCTTCTTTGTCGGTAATCCCTTCAAAATTCCCTGAAGTGGGCCATAACACCTCTCAGGATTTAATATAAATGTAATTTCTATGGTGGTGTGGAAAACAACCACCCTTAAGGCAAAGAATGCTGCTTTAGTCTCAGACAGGGAGAAAGCCCTGAGGTTTTCTGTTGAAAACACACCCACCGCTGAGGATGGAAGCTTCTGGACCATAAGTCCTCAATTGGAGCTCTAACTTGAAACAGTCTGCTACTGTCCTCGCAGGAGTGACCAAAAGTATGCACTCCAGTGGGAGAGCCTGGAAAGAAATGAATGCCGGCCTTGGCACTGCCAGACCTCTTTATGAGAAATGTAATGAAATGTGCTCCGGCGTGAGAATGCAAGTAGAGCGCAACATGTGCTCTCACTTCCCTAGTGTCCACAAATCACTCTTGGAACTACCAGGCTAAATGCGCTCTAGAGTAATGAACAAGCTCATGATATGCAGACCAAATGGGGGCCCCACACTACTATGAAAATTAACAAAGTGAAATCTCCCAAGCAGTCCTTAAAGCTATCAGAAAGTAGCAACCCCAAAAGAGGAACAAAGAAGTGGTGTCAGAGGGCACACAACTGACATGCATCATGGAAAGAGAAAAAAGCTTTTGGAAGTGGTGATCAGTTGGAAATGAGAATTAACCTCAGTTTAGTAAGGAAGTGGACATGGAAGGAGATGAGGTAGTAATCGGTCCTGATGCAGTAATAAAGTAACTGCACCATTTTAAATTGGCGGTTTAATTTAGAGAACTAAACAAGCCAATCAGACTATGCAGACAGTGAAAAGTGCAACGGGTGCAACTGCACCTGTCGCACGGCCGCAACACCGCCGGCTCCATTTGGAGCCGGCTCCTGTGTTGCGGGCGAGATCCCCGCTGGGCCGGCGGGTGGAAACCAGGTTTTCGCCCGCCGGCCCAGCGGGGATCTCCTGATGGCCGCGGCGGGAGTGTGGCCACATTGGCCAAGGTGGTAATGAGGGCCTATGTTTTTCTTAGTTTCCTGCCTGTGCTTGGCAATGCTTCCCTTTTTATTTGCAGAGCATTCTCGCTCCGCTATATTTTTGTAAACAGGCTTGTAGATCTTGTTTTTATCTTGTCACCTCTGCAGAGCATTCAAAAACCGATAACGCTGTTTTCAGAGGGTGCCGGTTCCGTGCCCCTCTTAAACCAACTTTTTGCTGACAGAACAACACCGGTCTGAAAAGGTGCAGTGTACAAACATCCTACTTAGCGACTTTTTTAAACCACTCCTGCCTTTCTCCCATCTCCCCGGCCATGCCCTTAAAAGTGAATTACATGCTAGCTCTTGACAGAACACAATGTAGAGGCACAACCGTGGGAGTTGCTGAAGGACAACACGAAGTCAAAGGAGTGCTTCCATTTTCAAAGTTTTGCCCTATTGCACATCCTTTCCCTGCGCTCCATGTTGCTCAGTGTGCTGCAAACGCTTGTGTGTTTCTCTCCCCAACGCCATCCCCCATGTACCTTCACCCGCGTGGGCGAATTCACACCTTTAAAAAAAAAAAAAAAATCCTGTCATGTGCACAGGGCATTTGTCTTTTAATAAACAATATGTTTATGGTCTTCTGTGACCCATCTTATGTAACCAGTATGACCCTGCCATGGTGTTTGCTGTTTATTATGTCCTTGGTAAAGCTTTGCTAGATCCTCCAATGAGTTTCACAAAGCTAATAATCAGTGAAGTTACCATAATTGTTCATCCAAGCATTTACGACAAACCCAGCCGCTTTTTAGATGTGCAAAGTAAAGCAAAGCTTCCCTTTTAATTTGCAAAGCATTCTTGCTCCAAACTCCACTCTGTTTGTAAACAGGCCGTAAACCTTGTTCTTATCTTGTCACATTTGCATAGCATTCAAAGAGTGAGAACAAATGTCGGACACTGTTTTCAGAGGCCATCTGTTCCATATCCCTTCCCCTTCTCTTATCCCGGCTTGGTTATTTTGTTAAGAGCACTTCACACGAGAGTTGCATCCTTGCTACGCCACTGACCAGGTTACCATTTTAAGGGCTGGAGCAAAACATCAACAAGCATTTGCAATGCAACGGGTCTCGCGTTTGCTCATGTTAGAGCTGATCGCGTTGTAAACTCCTAACCCGACTTTTCGTCTATCGGCAAAAGTGCTTTTATGTACGTAACCCGAAAAAGTGAAATTAACTGTGTAAAGCGCTCGACTTCTGCCAAGCGAAATCGCGCTAGGAAAATAGAGAAAAAGTAGTCCACGATCCGTCAGAAAACAGCGAGCCTCGCATGTTTTCTGTACTTGGTCGCTGCGCTCGAGGAGGGCTAACCACCGGAAAAGGCATGACGTGTGCATGCCTTCCACTAATGAAAGCAAGCAGATTTTACTAGACAAGCCCACGAACCAATGAAACACACTGACGTAACGTCGACAGGGCTCCGAGCCCTTTTCTAATAACTAAAGCGTCTCGCTGCGATACGCATGCGCGAGCGCATGCAACGCAAGCTCGACCCTAAAAATAGTGAATTACATGCTAGTGCTTGACAGAACCCAATATAGAGGCACAACTGTGGGGGGTCGCTGAAGGACAGCACAAACTCAATGGAGTGCTCATCTTTGTCCATCTTGTGAGCGGTAAGCAAGTTTCAGGTCACATATATTTTAGCCTTTCTTTGAATGGCAAAGCACTACTAGGCGCTTTAAAAAAAAAAAAAATGACTATATTGATGGCGGGGATTAATGTCTATAATATGACCAGTACTTGAGGACTATACTGACCAGTTCTTGTAATGGTATCAATCAACAGTGCACATGCTTAACATGGACAGATACTGAGCACTGGTACGTTTCATTTTCTACAGTGGGCACAAGCACTTCTCAGCAGGGATGCTGTACTTCCAATGACCTCGGAAGTACTAGCAGTATGTACTCTGGAATAGTGAGTACCTGGACGTCTATGCATCTAACTGCTAACAGGGACACCTTATATCGGCTAACTGCATACAGAGACATTCTAGATTCCAAGTGTTAATACAGACATGCAAACCATCAAGAGTCATCATTAGATATCCTAGATATGCTTACTGCCCACATAGACATGCTATAAATACTAACAGCCAAAGTGGACACTCTAGACATGCTAACTGCTAATATGGTTGTGCTAAATATATTAACTGCCAACACAGACATGCTAGACATTCTAACTGCCAACATGGCATTTTAGACATGCTAACTGCCTACATGAACATACTGGACATGCTCACTGCCCATGTAGACTTACTAAACATACTAACTACAAATACGAACAGGAGAGATATACTCACTGCCAAAGGGACATGCTAGACATGCTCAATGTCCGTTTGTACATGCTAGACATGCTAACTGCCAATACTGTCACACTAGACAGGCTAACTATGCTAGACACATGAAGTGCCGAGAGAGTGATTCCAATTGCCCAGGCAGACATGCTATAAATGCTAACTGCCAATGCAGATATGCTAAAGATGCTAGTTGGCAAATGGGACATGCTACCTGTCAATGAAGACATACTGGAAATGTTAAGTGCAAGTAAATGAATTCACAACATGCTATCTGCAAATACAAAGTGATAGAATCAAAAGAAACTCTAGCTCAGGGGTGTCCGGCATAGAGCCAGCTCCTAGCAAGATTTTCAGTTTATCCACTGAATATGCAAATTAGATCAATTAAGATTCATTAAATGTACACAGGCACCTCGTGGAGACATAGGTAGTATGTATTGTATTTAGACTACCATCTGCCACACGAAAAACGAAAAAGGTCACATTATTTACTATATCCAAACCATGCACAATTATACACCAGCCTTAAATTTCAACTTCCAATCTGGTGTGTAGATCGTTATACTTCATTGAAGAAGTGTGACTCCATCCCAGAAGAGGAAAGTGGTTCTCACACTTCTTGGATTGCACATTGACAGAAGGATTATAAACAGACAGAAATTAAACAATCATGACAAAAAGTTATTCAGCTTTACTTTTCCTAATTAGGTTTCACTAACTTACTCCTGGCTCAGAGCTTGTTCCTGACCACACTGTGTCACTGGAGCCAAGCTATATCTCTCAAATGTGCCCCAACGAGTATGAAAACTGGTCCTGGCTTGCTTATGTTCCGGTTCAGAGTAGACCTGGCCTAGCAGTTTGGGCTGGATCGTTCCCACTGGAGGAGGGTCAAGACTGATTTGCATATGGCTGGGTCCAAACTGAGATGGCAAGGTGTGCAAAACAGCAATGGACTGGGATGAGACCTTAGTAATTACCAATGGCTGGGATGAATTCAAGCATTCCATCCATTATGCATTATATACTTCAGTGTGTCACCCTAAGTGTGACAGGTATGCCCAGACGTAGGTCCTGTGCACACTGTGTCACTGGAGCCAAATACTTGGCTGATGAACCCACACTAGGGTGAAAGCGGTCCTGGATTGCTTGTGTTATGGGTCAGTGAGAACCAGACCTGACAGTTCAGCCTAGACTGTTCCCACTGGAATAGGGTCACAATTGATTTGTAAAAGGCTAGGCCCAAACCGAGGTGGCATGGTGCACAAAATAACAATGGACTGGGATGCAGCTTGAGTAATTACCAGTGGTTGAGATTAATTCAAGCATTCACTTTTTGTTTACTTCAGCGTTTCATCCTCATTGGGACCAGTGTGCCCAGATGTGGGTGCAATGCACACTGTGTCACTAGAAACAAGCTATATCTAGCTGATGAGCGCTAATTAGGATAAAACCAGCAATAGGTTGCTTGTCTTCCAATTCAGGGAAAACCTGCCTTGGCAGTTCAGGATGGACTATTCCACTGGAGCAGGGTTAAGACGGACTTACATATGGCTGGGTCCAAACTGGGGTGGCATGGTGAGTAAAAATATTGATGGACTGGTATGCAGCCCAAAGTAAATGCCACTGGCTGAGATTAATTAAAGCATTCCATTCATCACATTTTCTATACTTCAGTGTGTCACCCTAAGTAGGACAGGTATGACCAGACATGGGTCCTGTGCACACTGTGTCACTGGAACAAAGCTATACCTGGCTGATGAGCCCTAACTAGGGTGAAACCAGTCCTGAGTTGCTTGTATTCCAGTTCAGTGTGGACCTGGCTTGACAGTTCAGGCTACACTGTTCCCATTTGAGCAGGGTCAAGACTGATTTGCATGTGGCTGGGTCCAAAGTGAGGTGGCATTGTGTGTAAAATAAAGATGAACTGGGATGTAGCCAGACGTTTTGCCAGTGGCTAAGGTTACTTCAAGCATTCCATCCATCACATTTGTATACCTCTGTGTGTCACCGAAAGTGGGATGGACATGCCCAGATGTTAGCCCCGTGCACACTGTGTCACTGGAATTAAGCTATACCTTGCTGACGAATGCTAAGTATGATGAAACTGATCCTGGGTTGCTTGTGTTCCCTGGACTGTCCCATTGGAGCAGGGTCAAGACAGATTCGCATATAGTTGGGTCTGTACTGAGGTGGCATGGTGTGCAAAATAATGATGGACTTTGATGCGGCACCAAGCAATTACAAGTGGCTGAGTTAAATTACATCCATCATATTTTGTATATTTCATATTGGAAGGTGGAACACCCTGTCCACCTTTTTGTCTTAATGGTGATCTAGTGGGGTTAGATCCTTGAGTTGAGTGACACATTCTCATTGAGCATTTGTAATGAAATTACCCAGGAGCATCTTAAGGCGTCTCTTGACCTTGGGCCAAATGTAGTTTTTGGGGCCCCTGTTCAGAACAGCTTTCAATTTATGATCCAATTTCAGCTCTTGCACGCTCTCTTTGGCCAGGTCACTGACAGCACCCAGGCACATTGGTTCAAATTCTAAATGTGTTTACATCTAATATTCAAGGATAGTGTTTTTTCAATACAGTACCACAGCATAAGCTCACTAATATTACTACAGATAATCTCTGTGACACCCTCCCACTTCTCATAAGTGAGGTCCTGTTTGATCATTTCTCAGCAAAATGTCTGAAATAGACTCCCACACACCATGCACATAATAAATGAATTAAAGGAAAATGCAATTGGTGTAAGAATTATTCAAGGTCATCAGGGCAAGAATATGTGCAGCGCACAGCTGGCTCTAGCAGGGGGGGCCTGAAAGGCTGGGGCCCTGGCCAGAGCCCACTTTGCCCATGCCTTAAAATGCCTACGACATCACTGTCCTTTCCCAACAAGAGTTTGGGTCATGTGGTGTCCATGAGCCAGTAGGGCCATCTAGTGGCCCTTGCTAACCTAAGGCAGGTTCTACCTAGGACACGATGATTCTCTGTGTTTCAAGGTTTGTCTTCGCCATCTGTACTTACAGTTGAAGGTGTTTAAAGGGTTAAGGGTGTGTGTTTGAGCAAGGTTTTTCCTACGTGACTGAGTGCTACTTTAATATATTAGCAGCCATAATTCTTTTGGTTTGGGAAATTTGCTCAGGGGGTGCCATTGAAGGTGGTGTTGGTTTTCTAGGCTCTCCTCTACCATGTTAGAACAAAGCCCCTGGTTGTAACTTTGGGTGTGGTTGCACCTCTTTTCTTGTCCATGTGTTCTGTCTCCTTGTGGTCTGTTTCCACAGTGCTCTCATGTTCTTTTTGAAATTCAGGTTCCAGCTGTTTGTATTGGCCCTCTAAGACTAAATTGAGGAACTTCATTGCATTTTGTGAAGCTGTGTTAGCCCTCAATGACCATCCTGAGGAGCTATATCATGTGAACTATGTTGGCCGTTAAAGACTAGCTCGAGGAGCTTCATCGTGTGGAGCTGTGTGGATACTGATCTTTGAAACATTTTCTTGAAAGTTGATGTACAACTCTCCATCATATCATATGCTTAATGCCACAGCTGCTATTTGTCTTTAGGTCACTCCCAGATATACCCCATAGGCATGTTTCCCCTATGCTGCAAACATTTATTTGAGGCCAGGTAGCCCTATATCAACTGCTGTGGCCGTCATTATTGGGAATGATGAGTGCCCATCCATGACAGTCAGAGAGTACCACCAAGAGTCCACTGGGCCAAAGAAATCTATTGCCAGCACTGCCATGAAGCGTCAGGTACAATATCAGTGGGTGTGAATAGCGGATTTACCTACTGTGTGTTAGACTCAGGGTTTCTATTACTCTTTCTGTGTTCAATTGAGTATACAGCGAGATTCTCCCATTTCTGTGGAAGAATACATTTTTACTAACTATACTCTTTTAATTTCACTGTATTCAGCACAGCCACTGAATTGGCAGGTCCCTTCATTTGCCTTTAAGTACCTGGCTCTGAGATAGCCTCCAGTGTGTTTTGGTATAAAATGACTTTAAATTGATCATTACATGGTTGCTAGACCCATATCAAGATGCCTTTTATCAGGCTGCTCATGTGAGCTGCTCATGTGAGGTACTTCTGCAGGTACTGGCTCAGGTCTGTGGCGGCATGCAGAATCCCAGAGGAAGGCTCAACACCCCAGGGTATTTAAACATATTCCATGTCAAGCAAAAGCAAGTGAAATACTACTGTTGGGGCATAAACATACACCAGTAGCAGTCCCTGTCGGACCCAAGCGTCACAGAGCAGGACTTTCTTGAACAGGTGAGCAAGATTATGCAGACAGTGCCCAGACATTACTCACAAGCATGTTCCCCCAGATAGAAACTTAATAGGTGAACCCGGGTACGAAGAGATAGCAGCAGGTACACTGCTCAGTAATTCAAACTGCTAGACTGTAATATATAGGATATGACTATTCCATTAGAAGAAAATATTGTCTGGCTTAGTTCTTTCTGTGCAAATTGCATTGGCCTTATTTTGGTGCAGAGCCTGTCTCTGAACAGTCTGTTCTTCGGGTGGTCCTACTAATGTCCACCTTGTCCTTCTCTTCTTTCCCAGTCTATGGAGATTCAGTGCCGCTAAAGGTCCTGACCTGGGGGATCCACATTCTTTGTATGGCTGACACTCAACTTACGACATTTAAAAATTGGCCTCAGCAAAAATATTGTGTATTGACTTCTGGATATGTTGGCTGTCCCTGACTCTCGTTTGATGGGAAGGTTGTGGATTTTCCTCCTAGTTTCAGATGTGGATGTCTCATAAAATAAAATGTTTTTTCTATCATTTATTTCATGTTCTGGGTTAGTGTAACAATGATATCACAGGTAGTCTGTTATGTTCTTTTTGATCTAGGAAATCTTATTGAAATATGTGCTGGATTGAAACACTGCACTTTGCAGATCTATTTATTCTTTAGTCCATTAAGCAATAATCAGACCGGAGCTCTCCTTTGTTTTCTTCTCCATTTTGAAAAGTTGATCTAGTTCTATTTCTCTCCAGGAATGGGGAGCCTCAGTTAATAGATCGTCCAGTCCCATGAAACAGTGTCAGTAGGCTATCCTGTTTCAGGTTTAAACCCATTAGAACTAATGCAATCTCACCAAAAGCGAAACAGTCCTAATCAGTGTAACCATATAAACACTAAAAAACACCTGCACAACTACACACTAAAATACAATTTAAAGAAAGGAAAATGAAACAGGAGTCATCTTGATTTCTTCCTGAAGGGGCCAAGACATTGTAACTTTGTTATGCAAGGAAGCAGCAAGAACGATTGGCTTAAGATTATTGCATGGGTTTTGTTGTTTAGGGATGTCACTAAAATATTGTTCCTTCAACCTTTTGTTGAAGATAAGTGCAATGAGACAAGTATAAAGATGGGTCAATGCTGATGCCATAGCTAACAGTTCTTGGATATACCAAACAACCACCAGTGCTTGAGCACAGAATTTCAGAGGATCCTTCCATTTGTCCCTCTCCTTCTCACTTTCTCCCTCTCTGTTGTTCTCTCCCTCTCTTTTTCTGTCTTTCTCTCCTTTTGTCATTGTAAGACAGTGGATTATTAACTGAGGTGGATGTGAGTACACCACAAGAAATAAGACCACAAACTTGTCAGGGTAAAACACAGGTTTAATAATTTCAAGCAGGGCTCAACCCAATGGTAGTTATGGCACCAAGCAGACAGGCTTAACTTAGGAAAGTGTGTAATGTATTTAGCAGTAACTAAACGATCAAGCCAAAACACAACACAATGAAAATCCCACAACCAATTACAAAAATTAGAGATAATTTAAGGAGTAAAGTGACAATAAAATGACCAAAAACTAAAAAGGAGAAGTGGAGATATGATTAACGATTTAGGGCAAAAGGCACACAGAAAGAGTAAAGCGGCAGTCAGTAGTCACTGCTCGCATTTAACCGGAACCCAGTCTCGAGTTCCGGCCGACCATAATGGAGTATGGGTCAGAAACACCAATTAAGTTCATCATGGTCAACCTTCTCTGAAATGGAAGTCGAGATCCTCCAGTAGGGCATCTGCCTTTACTCTGCACAGATTCTGCCTCTAGCTTACAGCAGTGGCATAAAGCACAATGATGCCCCCCCTTCCCCACCAGCAGAATCTGAGAGAGGTCCCTCAGACTCTCGTATTTCAAAGATGTTAATAGGCTTTTGGGTGAATGTGGACGCCCTGAAGGCTGCCAGCTCACCCTTTGCTGGTCCAGGCCCCTAGCTCTTAATCCTTGATATTCACTTAAATAGTAATTTCTTCTTTTCATACTTTCAGGAATCTGACTGACAATAAATACATATATGAGGAACTGACAGGATATAAGGGCGAGAAAGAATGTGGGCGCGCTGTGCAAACAGAATAGCTAAATGCCTCAAGTCACAAAACAGTTTAGTTGTTGGTACTGGAATTAACCGTTCTAATTCACAAATCCTAAATCCAAAACCGTGGATCTGGGGAATTTTCAAGCTTCAAATTCCATGCACTAATGCAGAAAGACTTGATTTCTGGTTGAGGTCCTGCCTTAGATTCACACATCTTCCACAAACCTTTTCTGATCATCCTCCTGTCACTCTCACAATTGAACTTCCTGATGTAACACAGGGCCAAGGACCTTGGCGCATCCTTAATAATGCTCTTAGAGAGATGGGTTTTAGAGGGGAAATCTTTTCAGCAATAACCAAATTCAAGAACAATACAGGTTCAGTCATGCACTTTGCCATGGTGTGGGCAAAAATGTAGGGTTACATCAGGGGTTCACAATCGACAAATATGTTGGAGACATTTAAGTTAATAAGGACGTAACTGAAAAAAGCAGAGGCCACTCCCTCAGAACTGGAAAAACAAGATGAGCATAATATCAACGCTATACAAATGCATCAAGAATAAGTGGAAAGAGAAACTCAATTAAAGACCCTTAAAGACAATGCGGTGCAAAATTATGTGGAGCGTGATAGGCCGAGATGCACCATCTCATGGCTTATACGGAAAGTACATCCACTTAAACTATCCACTCCATGAACGTGTCACTGGGGAACCAGTAGAGGCTAACACTGCTTTTATTTGGGTATTTCAGTCCTATTATACAAACACATACTCGAGTAGAATGACCTCTACTGATATTAGCATTCAGCATTATCTTGATGATACTGCCCTTGCGTGGATTGAGGGTGGTGTTAGAGAATACCCACTTCAACCCATTGACTCCAAAGCGTTAATATATACTCCTGAGGGCTTAGCAGGGAACAAAGCCATGGAACCCATGGACTCACAATAGAGTTCTATAAAACTTTGAAGGCAATATTGGCACCACAACTGGTGGACCTATATCATGAAGAGTTGAATATCAGAGAATTACCTCTGACCACTAGGGAGGCAGTTGTTGCTGCTATTTTGAAACCCAGTAACGGTGCACTGGACTGCTGGTCTCATAGTCTGTTATCTCTCCTACATAGTCTGTTATCTCTCCTAAACCTTAATAACAAAATACTCTAAAATATTATAGCAAGTAGACTCACTCCTACAGGAGCAGTCTGGTTTCATACCAATAAGAGCCAGATTAAAAAATCTGAGAACCCTCTTTGGAGTTATGCACCAAATAAGACCTGAAGTAAACACTATTTTTGTTCTATTAGATTCACAGAAGGCATTTGATTCACTTGAATGGCCCTTCTTGTTTGCAGTGCTACAAAGGACTGGCACACCCTTAAACAAACTAGACCTTACTAGATAACTGTATACCCATCCTGTTGCTAGGTTTTGCATTAATGGCTCCATGTATGAACTGTTTTGAATAAGCAAGGACACGCGACAGGGCTGCCCTGCTATTTGCCTTTGCCATGGAGCTTCTCACGACCTGGCTGTAAACCAAACATTCCCATCAGGGTCTTAAATTTCCTAATAAGCCTATACTCTTATCGTTATAAGCTGCTGATATTAAGTTATTTGTGAAGTACCAGTGGACATATCTTGAACTAATGATAACTAAAATACTGTGCTATAGGGAAATATGGGGCATACACATCAATTTGTCAAAGTCCGAAATGTTCCCACTAACTGAAGCAGCCAGTAAACTAACGATTAGACTCTCCCTGCAGTAGAGTGATGGCTGTGTTAAATGCCTGGGAATTATGTTAAACAGAGATAGAAAACAGATGATTCAAGATAATTATAGACTCACGACTTTACAATTAAATTAACAAATTGAATGATGGATTACATTACCTTTGTCTATGGTGGACAGAATAGCGCTGATTAAGATGCTGGTGTTACCTAGATTTTTTGGACCTAATTCATATCCCAATACCTCTGGGAAGGGCTTTCTTTCGTAGCCTAAGAACATCCCTGACTAGACTAGTGTAGGGGTTGACGTAACCCAAGGCTATGATGGGAGATGCTCACACTGTCTTATGATTGGGGGAGAGGGAGTGTGCTGGTTCCATATATGGAAAGCTACTACCATGCTGCACAATCTAATTATGTGGCATTTTGGTTCCAACCGGGCTGTCGAGCTCCTCATGTCCCAATTGAAGCCTATCAGGTGAAGCTGGGTGAGCTGCGAACACGTATTACAGCGAGACCTTCGAAGCACGTGCAGACTAATCAAACTGTCCAAGGTTCTGGCTGCTAGCCCTGGTCTATGGTGGGCAAGGAGGGTGGGAAACAACCGGAATTCGCAAATTGGGAAATGCAAAACCATTCGCATCTTTGGGCCTACAGGCCCACAGTGATGAATGGAGCCGCATTCTCTAATTGCGATTCGGTAATAGCGTTTGCGAATTTAAAGAAATCGCTATTACCGAATCGCAATTTTGATACATCCCATTTTGCATTTCTTAAATAGCGATTTCTTAAAATTTGCTATTTAAGAAATGCAAACCGAAATCTTGATACATCTGGCCCTAAGTGAGAAAAAATACAATAGTTGCTACAATAGTTGGTAAAATAACCAACATTTTTGAAGACTTTCAAAACAGTAGCGGGTTAGAGTGTGTGTGCGCTCTTATCTGTGTGTATGGAAAAATACCTTGTGAAATCCGACAGACACCTCAACCTCACTATACCCGACTGAGAGAACATGTACCCACTATTTAGCAGAAAATACATTAAGTTGGGGGGTGTAACACCCCAAACACTGCCCCTGAAGCTACGACCCTGACTTTAAAACCATATTGTTGGGCTAATCTTTAAGCCTAAATATATGTGGTCTAAGTGTGTGTGAGAAAGTAGCCTCTTTCTAGCCTTGTTACCCCCACTTGTGGCCTGTTTGTGAGTGTATGTCAGGGTGTTTTCACTGTATCACTGGGATCCTGCTAGCCAGGGCCCAGTGCTCATAGTGAAAACCCTATGTTTTCAGTATGTTTGTTATGTGTCACTGGGACCCTGCTAGTCAGGACCCCAGTGCTCATAAGTTTGTGGCCTATATGTATGTGTTCCCTGTGTGGTGCCTAACTGTCTCACTGAGGCTCTGCTAACCAGAACCTCAGTGGTTATGCTCTCTCATTTCTTTCAAATTGTCACTAACAGGCTAGTGACCAATTTTACCAATTTACATTGGCTTACTGGAACACCCTTATAATTCCCTAGTATATGGTACTGAGGTACCCAGGGTATTGTGGTTCCAGGAGATCCCTATGGGCTGCATCATTTCTTTTGCCACCCATAGGGAGCTCTGACAATTCTTACACAGGCCTGCCACTGCAGCCTGAGTGAAATAACGCACACGTTATTTCACAGCCATTTTACACTGCACTTAAGTAACTTATAAGTCACCTATATGTCTAACCTTTACCTGGTAAAGGTTAGGTGCAAAGTTACTTAGTGTGAGGGCACCCTGGCACTAGCCAAGGTGCCCCCACATTGTTCAGGGCCAATTCCCCGGACTTTGTGAGTGCGGGGACACCATTACACGCGTGCACTACATATAGGTCACTACCTATATGTAGCTTCACAATGGTAACTCCGAATATGGCCATGTAACATGTCTATGATCATGGAATTGCCCCCTCTATACCATCCTGGCATAGTTGGCACAATCCCATGATCCCAGTGGTCTGTAGCACAGACCCTGGTACTGCCAAACTGCCTTTTCAGGGATTTCACTGCAGCTGCTGCTGCTGCCAACCCCTCAGACAGGCTTCTGCCCTCCTGGGGTCCAGCCAGGCCTGGCCCAGGATGGCAGAACAAAGGACTTCCTCTGAGAGAGGGTGTTACACCCTCTCCCTTTGGAAAATGGTGTGAAGGCAGGGGAGGAGTAGCCTCCCCCAGCCTCTGGAAATGCTTTCATGGGCACTTTTGGTGCCCATTTCTGCATAAGCCAGTCTACACCGGTTCAGGGACCCCTTAGCCCTGCTCTGGCGCGAAACTGGACAAAGGAAAGGAGAGTGACCACTCCCCTGACCTGCACTTCCCCTGGGAGGTGTCCAGAGCTCCTCCAGTGTGCTCCAGACCTCTGCCATCTTGGAAACAGAGGTGCTGCTGGCACACTGGACTGCTCTGAGTGGCCAGTGCCACCAGGTGACGTCAGAGACTCCTTCTGATAGGCTCCTTCAGGTGTTGCTAGCCTATCCTCTCTCCTAGGTAGCCAAACCCTCTTTTCTGGCTATTTAGGGTCTCTGTCTCTGGGGAAACTTTAGATAACGAATGCAAGAGCTCATCCGAGTTCCTCTGCATCTCTCTCTTCACCTTCTGCCAAGGAATCGACTGCTGACCGCGCTGGAAGCCTGCAAACCTGCAACATAGTAGCAAAGACGACTACTGCAACTCTGTAACGCTGATCCTGCCGCCTTCTCGACTGTTTTCCTGGTGGTGCATGCTGTGGGGGTAGTCTGCCTCCTCTCTGCACTAGAAGCTCCGAAGAAATCTCCCGTGGGTCGACGGAATCTTCCCCCTGCAACCGCAGGCACCAAAAAGCTGCATTACCGGTCCCTTGGCTCTCCTCTCAGCACGACGAGCGAGGTCCCTCGAATCCAGCAACTCTGTCCAAGTGACTCACACAGTCCAGTGACTCTTCAGTCCAAGGTTGGTGGAGGTAAGTCCTTGCCTCACCTCGCTAGACTGCATTGCTGGAAACCGCGACTTTTGCAGCTACTCTGGCCCCTGTGCACTTCCGGCGGAAATCCTTTGTGCACAGCCAAGCCTGGGTCCACGGCACTCTAACCTGCATTGCACGACTTTCTAAGTTGGTCTCCGGTGACGTGGGACTCCTTTGTGCGACTTCGGGTGAGCACCGTTTCACGCATCCTCGTAGTGCCTGTTTCTGGCACTTCTCCGGGTGCTACCTGCTGCTAAGAGGGCTCCTTGTCTTGCTCGACGTCCCCTCTACCTCCTGGTCCAATTTGCGACCTCCTGGTCCCTCCTGGGCCACAGCAGCATCCAAAAACGCTAACCACACGATTTGCAGCTAGCAAGGCTTGTTGGCGTTCTTTCGGCGGGAAAACACTTCTGCACGACTCTCCACGGCGAGAGGGATCCGTCCACCAAAGGAGAAGTCTCTAGCCCTTTTCGTTCCTGCAGAAACCTCAGCTTCTTCTGTCCAGTAGAAGCTTCTTTGCACCCACAGCTGGCATTTCCTGGGCATCTGCCCATCTCCGACTTGCTTGTGACTTTTGGACTTGGTCCCCTTGTTCCACAGGTACCCTAGATTGGAAATCCATCGTTGTTGCATTGTTGGTTTGTGTCTTTCCCGCATTATTCCTCTAACACGACATCTTTGTCCTTAGAGGAACTTTAGTGAACTTTGCACACACTTTTCAGGGTCTTGGGGAGGGTTATTTTTCTAACTCTCACTATTTTCTAATAGTCCCAGCGACCCTCTACAAGGTCACATAGGTTTGGGGTCCATTCGTGGTTCACATTCCACTTTTGGAGTATATGGTTTGTGTTGCCCCTATTCCTATGTGTCCCCATTGCATCCTATTGTAACTATACATTGTTTGCACTGTTTTCTAAGACTATACTGCATATTTTTGGTATTGTGTACATATATCTTGTGTATATTTCCTATCCTCTCACTGAGGGTACACTCTAAGATACTTTGGCATATTGTCATAAAAATAAAGTACCTTTATTTTTAGTATAACTGTGTATTGTGTTTTCTTATGATATTGTGCATATGACACTAAGTGGTACTGTAGTAGCTTCACACGTCTCCTAGTTCAGCCTAAGCTGCTCTGCTAAGCTACCATTATCTATCAGCCTAAGCTGCTAGACACCCTATACACTAATAAGGGATAACTGGGCCTGGTGCAAGGTGCAAGTACCCCTTGGTACTCACTACAAGCCAGTCCAGCCTCCTACAGTGTGCCACTAGGGTAGGTATCAGAAGGCCCTTAGGGTGGGGAGCGGAAGGCTTTTCTCCACCTAGATGGAGCACAGAAAAGAAAGTAAGCAAGATCTAACTTTTGGGACCTATTGGCCAATTCCATTTAGCCATGATGTACAACATCCCTGGTGCTGTGCGGCGTGGCTAAATAGGAAGAAAAAGCCTATTATGCCATTTTATAGCATGAGCACCACACATGCGTGACCTACAAAATGGCGTGGCAGCTTTTTTTAATTTGTCGATCCAATCGAATTGACAAATAAAAAGAAAAAAGCACAAAAGTGTTTTTGGGGAAAATGGGTAGAGGGAAGCAGCATGGGTGAGGAAGCATAGAAGCAACATGGGGTCAAAGCGAATGGGGGGAAACAACACTTGTGGGGGAGCATGGAAGCAACGCGGGGACTGAATCCCACTGGAAGCAGAAGTAACATGGTAATGAGGCCATGCTGCAGGGGAGAGACAAATGCAACAAGCATTTGGAATGCAAATGGTCTTGTCAGCGACAGCTCCTCCGCTAAGGCGGAGGAGCATAACCCCACTGCCTTATGCAGTGGGCGAAAGGGGAAAATAAAATGATTATAACGTTACAAGCCAGGTTAGGGCGGGGCAGGGCTGGAGGAGGAGGAGAGGTGAGTGCACATAAGTGTGCATGACGCTTTGGCCCGCAGTGTTCGGCCAGCCAAACAGTCATGCGCACTTTGCATTTCTCCACCCGACAGTATTGAATAGCCGGGAGGAGAAAGTGCACAGGGCCCTACTCTCTGTCTGAGCCCTGGAGCAGGGCACTCAGACCAATCATGATGCTGCTGTGGTGCTGCTGACAGCAGCTTCGTGACTGGAGAGGAGTCTGGAAGCCTTGTGCTTCCGAGAGTCGGAGGAGGACGAAAATAGAGGTACGTTTTTTCTTTATTCTTTTATGTCCCCCAGACCACTGCCCCGCCACACCCGTTGACAAGCAGCCACCACTGAGTCTTGCATATTTCGAACAAGTTAATTGTCACCTTTTGACAACAGCGCCCACGAGCAAAAACAAAAAAAACTAGTAGAAACTGAGAAAAGACGACTTAACAAAATAAAATAAAGTTAGCTTTAAATAATAAAATGTTGTTATCCTGCCAGTCACAAGCCTTCTGTTTGTGGGACACTGTAAGTTAGAACAAAATAGTACCCTGATCACGTTGGGAGCAGCGGATGGGCAATAATTAAGTTGAAATCATTTAGTGCTTGATCCTTGCTCCACACAGAGGAACGGAAATGATGCCTGACATGCCTTGACAAATTGCGAGGCTGTAAAGAAGAGTGCCATGCAAACCAACAAACGGTGAGCGGGAGGTGGGTTCCAAGCCCTTTTCTGAACAACAACAGTGTCTCACATGCAAGACACATGCGCAAGCACATGCATTAGCAGGCTCGACCCTAAAAAGAGGAAGAAAAGCCCATATACGCTAACGAATAAGAAGCAAATGTGAGTGACAGTGAGGCCAAATAGTGGTAAGCAATGGGCGGGCTCTAAGCCCATTATAACTTGACAATATATCTCCCAAGACCTAAAAAAGTGAAATCCACACATTTGCCTTACTTATGTATACAAGCTAATAATAATAATAATAATAACGATAATAATAATAACAATAACAAACACCTTGCAGGCATCTTGGCACTATAACAACAAACCCTGAAGGAAAAACCTTCCTACTTTTGCATTGGTTACATCTTTTCCATCTTAGATCAGGTCCCTTAGTTATCCGAGCAAATTTAGGGGACCAGGTAAATACCTTAAATTCTATGACTTGCATAAATTTCCAAGGCATACTACATGGACTGATAAATCCTAAAACAAGAGGAAATGTACTAAAGTGTAGGCAGAAATCTGCAGTGTGTAGATTTGCTCATTTTATTTGTGTGAATGAGTATAAAACTGAGCAGAAAGAACCGGCGTTTATTAAGAGTGTTAAGAGTGCCAGTGAGCAGAAACCTAAGAGGCTACGGTGTGGACCCACAAAGCTAATATAGAACAAAGAGATCTATCGGCAGGAAACAGCAAAGGATCATTTCAGGACAGTACATTATCTTGGAGAATTAGAGGATCCAAATTATAGTGCCTGAGTGTCAATAGACTGGACACTGGAGAAATTGAATGGACCTCTCCAGCTGTACGGTCAGGAAAGCCAGGGGGTCAACGCACAGCACCAAAGCTGCTGAATGGATTACCAATGTAGTGGCTTAAAGGGTCCATCCAGGTAATGGTTTCACAACAGATTTCAAAATGTCAACTGATATCATCAAACAAACTAACTTTCTAGAGTGGCCAATGTTGGTGACTGGATCGACAACGAGATCTGGGTTTTTTTCTCTACCCTGGCTGCCCATTTAAAAGTAATACTGGCTCGGAAGGCAGCCCTAGAATCGCAGTAGGGTGGACTTAGATTAACGAGTAAAGGACATTTTGTGCACAAACTGCATGGTAATAATGGTGACTAGCTCACTCTGCCGAACAGGAACCCATTATCCACAGTTTCACTGACAGGGAGAAGAAGGCATATGACAAAGCAGGAGTCGGCACTGCCTGCTGAATAAACCAATATTTGCGCAGGCTGATTTTGATCACAGCTGTTTCAGAAACTGCCCTATAACACCTCAACTCCACGCATTCTGAAGTACCAGTACACAACCAGGGCAGCATCACCATAGCTACCGAATAATACGTCCACTTCCGGGCCTATTGTGCCCCTAGAGAACCAGGCAATGAGCAGATCCACCTATCTAAGGAGACCATCCCTGATTAACCAATGAGCAGATCCGCCTGTCTTAGGAGAGCATCCCTGATTAACCAATGAGCAGATCTGCCTGTCTTAGGAGACCATCCCTGATTAACCAACAAGCAGATCCACCTATCTTTGGAGACCATCTGTGATCAACCGACGAGCAGATCCGCCTATCTTAGGAGACCATCCCTGATTAACTGATGAGCAGATCTGACTATCTTAGGAGACCATCCCTGATTAACCGATGAGCAGATCTGCCTATCTTAGGAGACCATCCCTGATTAAGCGAAGAGCAGATCCACCTATCTTTGGAGACCATCCCTGATTAACCAATGAGCAGATCTGCCTATCATAGGAGACCATCCCTGATTAACCAATTACAGAAAAAAACACAGAGCAAGGGAGATCTCCTGGTACTTCCTATACAATGTCTTACCAAATTTGCCAAAGGATGTTGTGCACAAACGTTTCACTCTTCCAACACATAATATCTACAAAAATATATTTCAGTGAGCATGTAACTGTCCCTGATATGATGAAGCTGCAATCAAACTTCTGGGATTCACCTGAGATGGAATTTCCTACAAATAACTGCAGGAATGTTGCAAAACGTAAAGTTTCCCCAGCAACGAAAGTACACAAATGTGTACTACTTACCAAGTTTCCCCTGCCGAATGTCAGTGCGAGTGGTTCCTCCAACAATAAACTCAGGATTGGGACAGATTTCCTGGAAATAAAATGGAGGACAAAGCATATTTAATGATTGACGAGAGAGGAGTGTCTTTGGTTGATAAACATTTTGTGTTATCTTTCTGTGCGATTCTACACCAGGAGATACAAATCAATTAATCTGTCTGGCAGTATTCTGAACTGGTTACCCATTGCACAAGGAAAATGTTCTTTCAGCTTATAGTTTGTTTTATTTATAGCTCGCAGTACATTGCTGTGAGTAACAGGTTTTAGTGAAACTTTTTAATTTGTCTAGGGAAGGGTCGGCATACCTCTCCTCTCCAAAACTGCTCATGAAACAGGCAGGCATAGTCAAAAAAGGTTTCCTTCATAAGAAACCCCTTAAAATGAACCATGTTGATTGACTCCTTCTATGAAAAAGAAAAAGGGCAGGGAGTAAACTATTTAATTCTTCAGTCCTGAGCTGCCTCTTTCACCCCCTCTGTGGGTGTTTTCAGCCACTGTGACAAGTGGCATAGCAGGTGTGTCCTGGGCCCTAGTGCAAGGAAGGAAATGGTCCCTCTGGCTGCTGTTTGGATTGCAAAATGTAGCAATAGTCAGGATTAGGTGGCCCCCTCACGCCTCTATGCCTCGGCATCGCTGCACCTGCTGCATCATTGTAAGTTATCCCCCTGACTGTGACAATGACCTAAGCAAGCTCTGTTAGACGAAGGACATTTTAATACGAGTGCTTGTGCGATGTACATGAGGGGGCAGTGCCTAGGTGAGCTTGTCATAACCCATCTCTGAAAAGGAGACAGGATGAAAACCCCAGTCTGGCATTAAAGCTTGTATTTAAGCAAACAGCACAACTTTTTATATTTGTTTTTATTTATTCACACTGTTGCTTCACCGAGCAGTATTAGAGTGCTGTAGAGCAAACATAGAACTGCATGTGAGATAATATGCTTACAAAGAACATCCAGCAAATTCGGTATGAAAAGAACTAAGGGCTTGAAGGTTAAGGTATAGACATGGTGACATGGAGAAGGCAGTAGTAAATAGGTGATACTGGAGTCTGCCACAGCAAAGCCATTAACTAAGAGGAACTAGTTCACTACTGGTGAGATTCCTTTGGTGGACATGTTGGAGGGGTGGGACAGTCACTGGTGTCTCTTCAAACCAGGTCTCTTGTGAATAAGAAAGTCTTGATTTTTTTTTTTATAAAGGAGGGGATGTCTGGGGCCATCCTTGATTGGTGTGGGAGGGAGTTCCGATTGTACGAGTGTAATCAGCAGTGATTGTCTTTGAGCTTGAGATGTTCTCAATTTCGGGGGCTCTAGCAAGAGAAGTTCTTTGCTGCAGGAGTTTTTCGAGTGGCCTGAGAATTTAGCAGTTCAGTAAGGTAGCTGGGAATGCCAGTGTGTAAGGCTTTGGAGGTGATGCAACAGAGCTAGACTTGGATTCGAGCCTCCGTTGGAAGCCAGTGAGGATCGTTCAATATAGAAACAACACTTTTTTGTGTGGGAGTAGTTGAGCTGTGGTGTTCAGGGTCTGCTTTAAGTGGTAGCCTGGCATGAGGTGGGAGGTCTGGGAGTAAGGCATTCCCTGCATCTAGTCTTCAAAATTACCAGTGTTTGAACCACCATATTAAGCTGCCCGTTGGAGAGTGGGTGTTTTATTCTTTTAAGTTGGTGCAGGTAAAAGTTGCTTTCTGGGCTAACTTGCTCAAATGTCGTTTGAATGATTATTAGCTATGAAGAATTATTCACAATTAAGCATCCGTATTTCAAACTATACATCACAGAGGCTATAAATGTTTTTTTCTCCAACAGAAGATTGTTTTCTACTCAAGCCCTGCATGACTGCCTCCCAATGGCCATTGTTTCGAAAACATCACATGGCTCATCAGTAAAAGTGGGGAAAAGAGCTAGCAGAGATTTTGGGGGCACTGAGCACAGACATATTTGGGCCCCGTTTTGGAATATTTAAAAGCAGTTAGTGTTAAAAATTACATGTGACTATGACCTTCTGGTTTTCCGCATGTTGTCCTTGCACATACTCTCTAGGCACGTATTACCCTTAAATCTGTGTAGCTATTAACTAGCCTGTTCTCCATCTCAATCTCCCAGAACCCGAACTATCGCCCAATCTGAAGACCTAATCCTAGCAAATCACAGACCTCATCAGCATTTTATCCATCATGTAATCCAGCATTATCTTTCACTTGAACTTTAAACTCACTGGCAAGTCCTCCAGCACACCCTTGTAAGAAGCACTACTCAACCTTCTCCATACTATGAACACAAACCTACCATTGAACCAATCTAGACCAAAGTCAATATTGTCAATCTGGACTTCAGAACAATGTAGTCTTCCCATAGACACTGCCATGTTAGGACCATGCTGTCATCCTGCTCATCACCCCCTAGCAACAGCGGTCCACCAATGTCTACCAAAATCTACGTAACCACCACTTTGCTCCTCCAAAAACTTGTTCAGGAAAGTTTTCAAGCAAGCCATCACACTGGCAATCATAACTGACTCCAAAGCTGACGTCAACTCCTTTCTGCAGGTAGTCAAATTCATCCTGTGTAGCCATTCATATCTGCCTTGAAGGAGTGCCTTAAACAAAGGTTTCCACATTATAGTGCACTCAAAAACTCACTGACAGCAATTGAGCTGTCAGCATGCAGGAAAAGAACAGCACTAATCACAAATCTGATACTGAAATCTCTCTGCTCTTCATGCAGAAATGTAATCTTCAGGACCAAAGCCAGTTTTAGCAAATCAAGCCTTATGATTTATCTTGAAACCCATCATTTCATCATCAATGTCATCACACATTGCATCTGTTTGATAGAAGACAACCCTCCTATTCCTCTCTCACCAACACTGGTTACTGTAATGTTCAAAGGAAAGTGAGAATTATCACCAATTCAATATCATAAAGCAAGCTACTGCAGTCTTTCCCCTTCCGCTATCGAAAATTCTGAAGGGAACCTCCTTAAAATTGTTTCTGCATGGAGACCTTGCTAACAATCTAACCATCCTCATATCTACAACCCCTGGGAATGATGTTCTCGAATACATCGTCATTAAACGCCTCCCCGCAGAAGCACTCACACCACTGAACGTAGTTAATGCACAAGGTTTCTTTCTCAGTGGAATCAGTAATGGAGAAAGCAGACCTCAACCCCAAACACCCTACCAGCAACCATACCACTCCATACCATTCATTAAAGACACAACTAAGTAAGCAGTTGCTATACAATCTTAAGGTCAAGTTAACATCAATTCCATCATATAAAAGTATCAATCTGGTTTCAAATCACTCTCTACTAAGGACATATCAGTGTCAAAGTCATCAAAAGTACTCTTCTCAAAGTACAATAGGACTCCTGCCAGTGGCCGGTGATGCTGCTTGATCTCTTAACCACCTTCGATACCCATGATCTGCAATGACAAAGTGCTACATTAGTTCTCAATCTGCCTCTACAACTAACATCAACAATTCCATATAACTTAACATAATGTGTACAGAACAAGGGCACCCATGGGTGTCTATGCACTGAAGAATTTATTGTTACAAAACTCAGTGGTACACATTTTATTCACCCCAAGAGTTTGACAAGTTGATTGAATCCACTTAGATTGAAACACCGATGTCTACAGCAGATCTACTGGTCCTCTAAGTCATTGGACCCTGCATCTAAAGACCTAACATATACAGATAGACACCTCCAGATTAAACCAGCTGTGAGTAAGTTGAGGAGTATCCCACATAGTGGTTGCAATGGTAGCATTGATCGAACATGCAACAGGTACAGGAAAAGGGGCAATAGTGCAATGTTCCTTCAGACAAACAGAACAGGCAAGACACAAGAACAAGGGCATTGTGAAGCCTCCACTCTAGCCATTGCAGTGGGGAGTTCCACAGGGACAACTGGTGAAGTTTTATGTCAAATTAAAGTTTGTTCAGAGAGGCAGGGCTCCAAACAAATCATACATACAACGGCAAGACAATAGCATTTAGGAGCTAATGGGTGGAGGCACAGGATACTAAAGTAGTCACCCTCAATGACAGACAAAGAGAAAGACAAATTCTACACATGATCAAAAAAACAAAGCGAACAGACACAAATGGAGCAAGTGAATGCAAGAGAAACAAAAGATATAAAGATAGGACAAAAGGATGAAGTAAAGAAAAAAATGGATGATAGCACAGAGGAATTAAAGGTTGAAGGAAAAGAAGACTAATAAAAAGGAAAGGATGAAACTGATTGAAAGGATTCAATATGAACAAGAATGAAAGGACAAAATTTGAACAGAAAGTAAATAATGAAAGAAAAAACTAAAATAAATCATGAAATGAGTAAAGAGAAAAGGAAATGCAAAAGAAAATGGGTGAATGAAAGACAGGACGAAGTAAACAGAGATAAGAGAAAGGATGAAAAGCAGGAAGAAAGAAAGAGGAGGAAAAATGGAGGAAAAAAGGAAGATCTTAAGAAAGAAAGAGTTAAGAAAATAAAGAAGAAGAAAAGGATGGAAGAAAGAAGTAAAACTGAAAGAGGAAAAGATGTTATGATGAAAGAAAAATGAAAGAGTAGACAGAAGGGTGCAAGAGAAGAAAGAAGGAAATAAAAGGAGATGGAACTTGGAATAGATTAAATACAAAGAAAGAGAAAAATCAAATGAGAGAAAATGAAAACAGAGCAAACACGAAATAAAATACTGAAAAAGAAAAAGGAAAAGGAAGAGAAATGAAAGAATATAGACAATGGAAATATCAAGAACCATACAAATGAACGCTAGAGTTGCAAGAAATGCCGATGCGATGTTTACACAAGGGAAGAAAGAGAAGGAAACCATAAGAAGATGGTGAGAAAAATGCAGTCAGAATGGACAAAGAGTGTAAAGAGGACTGTGGCAAGAAAAGTAAAGAATGAAACAAACCATAAAAAATGAAAAAGGAATAGATGAAAGGGAATTCAAAAGAAAGAATAGGGTAAGGAGAGAAAGAGGAAAATGCATACGGAGGAAAGAGAGAAAGTTGGAAGGAAGAAGGTGGTTGACAATAGTAGAAAGTGGGCAGGAGAGGAGAAATCAAGATGGGTATAAAGACAGATATGGGGGCTGGAAGAAGGGTCTGAGATAAAATATAAAGAATGGGGATGTTGGGTGACAGAGGGAGGAGCAGTGTGAACGAGACTGGCAAAAAGGCAGACAGAATGATAAGGGACATGAAAAAAATGGAGCTGTGGTGCAAAGAGAAGCATAAACAAAGGAGGTTGAGTAGTGTTGCAAGACATTGAGAGGAGGAAGTGAGAAAGTTAGAGATTCTGGACATAAAATTGAGCTGCATGGACCTGAAATATGGAAGTGTTTGAAAGAGAGAGGTTGAGACTGAAATGACAAAGATACTTGTAGAGACTGAGGATGACATCTCAGGCATTATGCAGACCCTGTTTGGCAATCTGTGAACATTCTAGGCCAGTGGTTCCCAACCTGTGGTCCGGGGACCCCGGGGGTCCGCAAAGCCTCCTCAGGGGGTCCACGACTGCATGGAAAATTAAATATTATGAACAGATTAATAAAGTGTATATAAATAAAATGGCCAAATGTACACTTAAAATCTTTAAAACATACAGTAAATGTCAAGGAATTTGAAATTGGAGGGTAAAAATTAAATTAGTATCCTCAGACTGATTTGTGGGAGCAGTGCAGGTGCATCAAACATAATATAGTATGGGCGATGTGTGGCTCCAAATGAAATTAGAAAAGCTCCAACCTTCCTATTAAAATTACATTTTTTATTTTCTTTATTTATATTTGGTTGCAAATTAAATCAAATATGTCATCATTTGTGTATGTGTTTGATGATTGCTTGTTTCTGTATTTTTTGTGTATTGTTTTGCATTTCAAATCATCAACAATGTTTAAGCTGAATCCCCAGCTTTCAGTAATGACTCAGTCGGGGGTCCCCAGGTTCTGATAATGACTCAGTGGGGGTCCTCGGGTTCCACTAATGACAAAGTGGGGGTCCACCGAAGTCAAACGGTTAGGAACCACTGTTCTAGCCATTACATTGACATAACGTGGGCATCTTTGTAATAGTGTGAGCATTCTAGTCATTGGAGACCCTGGCCCAAGGTAGACTTTCCTGGTATGTTGTGGGTATTTAAGAAATGTTCTGACACTAGCATAAAGCCTCCCACTGTGGAATATTGTAAACTAAGCATTATTTTGGCCATGCCCTACGTTGGCCCTCATTGACCTATAAAGGGCATCCTGGGTATCACGTTAGCTATCCCTAATATAATGGTGGTACTGGTATAGGGTGGCTATACCTGGAATATTGTCGATATACCTAGCATTAGTACAATACAATACAATATGAATTTGTAAAGTACACAGCTGCTTCCGAAGAAGCATCCAAGCGCTTGCAGCAAGAGGTCAGCAACTGGGCTCATCCCAGCGACAATCCCCGGGCACAGGAAATCATTAGAAATTAAAAAGAAACGTCTTCAAGTTTTTTCAAAAGATATCTTCAGAGGGGGTGAAACGTAAATCAAGTGGAAAAGAGTTCTAAAGCCTTCAAGTAAGAAACACTTTATGAAAATGATAAGCTGGTGTATGGTGGGCAAGTATGTGGACTTTCTAAATGTTAAAAGGCAGTGCTCGCATGACAAATAGTATTAAAACTGTACAAGCTTCAATTCTTTGGGAGAATTGAAATTACTTAGCTAAAGTATAATGGATGTTTTTGGGAAGAAATGTCTCTACTTGAGTAATAATTCAAGCCGAGTGGGGAGCATGTATTAGTGATGCTATTCCCTTCGCATCAGCAACACTTGTGACAATGGCTATTATTTCATGATTCATGCAGACACCCGTGTTCATTTACATTGATACAACGTTGTGACATTGTCATCAGTACAGTTGTCTTTGGCTAGACCAGGTAGATTAGTGTGTCCTTCAGAATATGTCTGCTGTCTGGGCCTGTAACTTCTCTGTAATCTGAGAGGCATCTTGGGTTTATGGACAAGATTCATATCTGCCTAGCCTCAGGGATAACCCTGTTCCGTTGTCTACTTTACATTTCCACCCTGTACCCAGCAAATAGATTCACAGTGATAATGTATGACTACATATCTGCTTGGAATAGGCAGGGGGGAAATTAAAAGCCACGGAAGAATGAAAATGGTATATGCCAGATCTTGAAAATGAAAAAGTGCAAACCATATTATTTGAAGTTCCTGTAAAACATGTGCTTTTTTAGACAATTTATAGGGAATTTGTACTGAAAATACAATTTTATCTCTATTTTCCACCATGTTTCCTAAGGTGGAAACACCGAAAAGTCTCTGTTGTAGATGGGACTAGCTTAGCATACAATAAAAGTACTGATTTATTTTTATGAGGCTCCCTTAGAACTGTCTATTAAACTATGACTACTTAGTCAAACAATTTAAAAACTGTGCTTTAAAATTCACAATATGGCCTCATTTTGTCAAACTTTGCGAAGAAGTGACTCCCCAACCACTCTGGAGAAGTTCAACTTCAATAGACAACCACTTATGTTTCAAATAATTTCAAGAGTGTCCCCTTGACTTCCCGTTAACATGCCAGCTTTATATGTTTATGCATTTATTTATTTTTGTTCTGTTTGCTTTTGATGGATTACACGAGGAACATTTCTCACTTGAAATAGAATTGATCCTTTTAATTAGGCACTGGGGAGTCTGTTGCCAATCATGTAAGGTGCCAGCGGAGAAAGTATGATTAAATACCTTGTCCTGATGATGACTCATTGTTGACTGAATCTTTAGGTTGGGTCGAAATGTCGACATAATTTTGATGTGGACTGCTTACAAATGAAAAGTGGCTTCTGGACACCCGGGTTGAGGGGGTCATTTTGAAGACCACTTGTATTATTTTAGCCACACTTCTATAAATATTGCATATAACACTGGTGCACTTTATCGTTTCACCTTAATCACTTTCACTGCACCACTGTTTTAGGAGCACCTCAATGGAGTGTATGTAATGCATTCTGATTTTGAACAAATATTTAACTATAAATTAAATAAATTGTGCAAATAACAATCTGATCGTATTGAAAATTTGATTGAAATATTGCCTTGGGAGTCAAGGGCTACACTTCCCCATTGAGAACCAAGAATCTTTTGCAATATGGACAAAGTATGATTGGCAGAGGTGCACTGGCGTGACTGGAGGCACTTTTTGGTAGAAGTCAGACAGAATATAACTATGATAGGGGGACTGGGCAAGTAGATATCTATCTATCGATGTCCGCACTTTGTATATCATCATGTTTGAATGTGCCCTAAGATGGTATGATATAGATAGTATGGGTTCTTAGCTAGTGTGAGCCTTGCTACAAATCCGATTTATTGGCATTGCATATATTTTTTTCAGCAAATTGATTTTTTTATTGACATATTTATTCACAATGATTGGTGGGGTTGTACTTTTTCACTTTGGTGTTCATAGTTTTTACTGGTAAAGAATGTACCCATTCGTCTTTATCATGAAGCATGCTGAACTATTGCCGTATGGGAAGAATCACATTGTAACATTTTTTTTCAGATATGTCAATGATCATTTTTGATTTTGTTGATTTTTTTAAGGGAAGAAATGATTATGTGACTCCTGCAAGCCCTATTGGTGGAAATAATGAGATGATTACTATTACACAGATATTTTAAGTTTGGCTATCAGCAGTATGTTTGACAAAGACTTCCATGAAGCAGGAATACATTATCACGTCTGCACAATAAACTTATGTACAGTAGATTTGGGATCTTGTTCATAAAAACACACACACACACATATATATATTTTTGTGTCTGTGTGTGTGTAATATTATCTTACTTTACTCTAAATAAAAACCTTTGAAATTCACTAAACAAAAACAAAGGTTAAAGAGATGTTATAGTTAGGTGAAAATGGCAGTTGTGTTGCATGACAAGGGCTGAAAAGGAGCCTTTACCAGGACACCCCTCTTGTCCATGGTAGTTGTATGCACTGCAGCAGGGCCTCAAAGTGGGAGCAACACCAGTGTTGAAGAATTTGTCTTTCTTGTGCAAATGTAGCAAATGTCATCAACAGAATTAGTAGTAGTGTGTTTTTCTGCTAAAGTGCATAGGGTCACTTGTGAACTAATATATTGGTGGAGCAAAATATAATGTACACATGTCTGACTCCAGAAAGGAGTGGAATTCAAAGTTTGTCATCAAACACAAAAGGTTCACACATTCCTGAAGGGTAAAGTCAAATATTTGAGTCCATTCATGAGATTTGTTCTTCTTCTCCCGTTGTTGCTAACTGCTTTATTACTATCTGCATTTGTATAGCACCCAATCTGACATTGGAATGGCACCGCAGTGCTTTTGGTAGTCGGGCGATGACTTTCCGACTGGTTTTGAGGTGTCCTTTGCTGTCCCGAGCCTGAGTTATCTTGTCTAGATTAAGGGGGTACTATGTGGAGTTCCCTGCTTTTCCCATACCCGAGAACCTGTCTAGCCTTCTCCCACCAGTCATAGAGGGCTCTATAACAAACAGGTTGGATGTGAGTGCACAGCTTGACTAGGTTTTTCTCATGAATACCTAGAAACTGTGTTGGGCAGGTAACGTTCAAGCATTTTGTATACAAGTACATACCTTGCTTAGATTTTTCATTGCAGGTGATCTCAACAATACAATTTTGGGCTACATGTATGAAGCATTTTTGACATTGCAAACGGCCCGGTAACTATCTGGAAGGGGGCATGTTTAGGGCAACCGTTCCAAAACGTGATTTATCAGCTTAAACCTTGATATTTTACCACCAACTCAAAGTTGATGGTAAGGCACTCTCAAATTGCAAGGGGTCCCCCTGGCTTTTAGCTCACTGCATTTTTTCCAACGCGCTCTGAGGACGTTCGGGCACAGCATGCGAAAGACGCATATCACGGGGACTACTGGAGTGAGCTAGTGGCTTTGCCTGGCATTAATATTCATGAGCAAGTCTGGGCATACCCGGCGCACTTATGGCAGCAAAAGCAAAGCAAAACACAAATGATGGACGGAATGCGGAACAAATCAAATATTCACCCCCAGTCACAGATCTGGGTTTAATCCATCAATTCTTTTGCTCACCATGCCACCCCAGTTTGAACCCAGCCATATGCAAATCAGTCTTGACCCTGTTCCTCATGGGAACAGTCCAGCCTGAACTGCCAGGCCAGGTCCTCCCTGGACCGGAAACAAGCATCCTGGGACCGGTTTCAGGGTTTCACCCTTCATCAGCCAGGCTAGCTTGAATCCAGTGGCATAGTAAGTGAGTTAGTTAGAGAGTTAATAGTAAAAAGGCTACATACATCTTGCAGAGTGTGTTTTTAGGAGACTGTTTTAATCTGTTTCTGTGATTTAAATTGTGCTTAAAAACTGTCTGCCCCCCTGTATTTTTGCCTTTAAAAAAGCCTGATTTTAGAGTGCGTGCCCAGCACTATTCCAGTGTTTGTTTCTTAAACAATCTCTCCCGTACCTGGAAAGTAGACTCTGCTAGCTTGGAAGTGTGGATTCAGCCTGTCTGTATCAAGGGGATTCTGAATAGAGCAGCAGTTGCCTTTCCCCCTGACCACAGGGACTGGACTTAGCTGATTGGCTCCCTGAGTCCCTGCTGCACCTGAGATCCGCCCCCCAAACCTGCTCTGGCCCCTTAAATTTGTGGAGGGAAGCCCAAGACAGCCACCTCCATTTTGTGAGCCTCTGTGCATCTCCCCTGTGTCCTGATACAGCCCAGTGTTCAAGGATTGCAAAAAGACCTAGGTAAGGAGCCCTGAGATTTTTCTGGGTAAATAAATAGTATTATTTGTTCAAAAGTGTTTGTTTCAGCTACCTGTGTCTGTTTTACTGTGGACTCTCTGTGTTTCAGGCAGCCTAGCCTCTTTTAAAGTGGTGTTATTTTTTTATTTGTTTTTGCCGTGACTGTGTGATTTGCCTTGCTAGTTTATGGCACACCCACCTTCCCCCTCTTTTTTTCTCTTCTAAGTAAAAAGGCTACATACATCTTGCAGAGTGTGTTTTTAGGAGACTGTTTTAATCTGTTTCTGTGATTTAAATTATGCTTAAAAACTGTCTGCCCCCCCTGTATTTTTGCCTTTAAAAAAGCCCGATTTTAGAGTGCGCGCCCAGCTCTATTCCAGTGTTTGTTTCTTAAACAATCTCTCCCTTACCTGGAAAGTAGACTCTGCTAGCTTGGAAGTGTGGATTCAGCCTGTCTGTATCCAAGGAGATTCTGAATAGAGCAGCAGTTGCCTTTCCCCCTGACCACAGGGACTGGACTTCAGTTAACTTGCTCCTTATATAAGTTCCTATTGGTTGTTGCATATGTTGTTGTGATAGGTTGTTGGGAGATGGTCTTTCATTGGTTGCTGGCTCCACGGCTGGGGTTATGATTGGTGGATAGGGCTGGGAATCTGATTGGCTGTTGGTTCTAGGGCTGAGAATTCTGATTGGCTGTTGGTTCTAGGGCTGTGATTGGTGGACAGGGCTGAGATTCTGATTGGCTGTTGTTTCTAGGGCTGTGATTGGTGGGTAGGGCTGAGATTCTGATTGGCTGTTGTTTCTAGGGCTGTGATTGGTGGATAGGGCTGGGATTCTGATTGGCTATTGGTTCTAGGGCTGTGATTGGTGGACAGGGCTGAGATTCTGATTGGCTGTTGTTTCTAGGGCTGTGATTGGTGGGTAGGGCTGAGATTCTGATTGGCTGTTGTTTCTAGGGCTGTGATTGGTGGATAGGGCTGGGATTCTGATTGGCTGTTGTTTCTAGGGCTGTGATTGGTGGATAGGGCTGGGATTCTGATTGGTTGCTGGTTTTAGGGCTGGGGCTGTGATTGGTGGTCAGGAATAGGGCTATGATTGGTGATTAGGGCTGGGTCTCCCATTAGTTGTTTAAATCAGGGCTTGAAATTGGATTGGCTAGGGTTAGGACCAGCTTCTTATTGGCCAGTAGGGCTATTAAAGGCTAGGACTCAGGGCGTCTCAGCCCGGGCGTCCAGGGTAAGGGCAGAGAGGACAAGGGCAGCTGCCTGTTTGGGCCTGTTCAGGACTAGGGCCAGAAATGCAGCCCAATTCTCAATGGACCAAGATTGGTTCCAGCCCCTACACATCCCTCAACATGCAAACACATAATCTACAAAGGAATCCAACTCATACATCACAAACTGACCACAGACAGATTGCATTGCCCCATCACCCAACACAATACCCTTTATACAACACATATACACATATCCCCCACAACTACTACAGTCAAACACCTGCATTCTCACAGCAACGACTACTCTGTCCACACCCACTAACACAACCTGCCATCACCCACACAACACAAAACTACAGTATACATTTCTCTCAGTCTCAGCCTTCCAGATACACACTCTCTGCTCATACTAACCAACAACACTATCCGCTGTTTGCTCCATACAGACCACCTGTCATCATAACAATGCCCAAACCCTGCCTTCAAACACACCATCTACAAACACTCTTCCCCTCTCTTAACCAATTACACACAACCATACAATCCCCACATTTCACTCCACCGCACATATTACCTCTTCCAATCATCGCAACTAATACTAACTCCCCTGACACACATCCATCACCTCTTACACACCTCGTACATTCATCTCCAAAACACATCAACACCCCATCTAACACTCAAATTCCACTTACCAGCACTAACTCACATACAAATCCCTCACCAAAAACAACTACACCAATATCCCCTCTCACTATTCCACAAAAACAATACCGACCACAAACATCAGCACATCAAATCAACACAAACTTACATTACACTTATCGTCATACCTACTCCCACCCTCAGGACTACACAAAGAATACAAATTCCATCCTATCTCCACTCCTACTTTCTCACTCTTCACAAACACCTACCACAAGCACCCCAACCCAGCAACTTTCATTCACTCGCCTCTCCTCCATTGCACAATTTAGAGCCTTACATCATGATCCACATGCTCCTCCACCACCCCTAACCCATACTCCATCAACACTAAACAAACGCAAACAAAATAAAAAACATGCCACTCATAGCAACCTCGCATCCCCTTGTCTATTACATAATAAAACTACCCTACAAAAAACAGTACACTCCTCATGGCTCCCTCAGCCACCAAGTACACCATCCACGCACACAGACCCAACAAAATGCCTCCTTAACCTGCTGGAAGAGGAACACTATATTGAAAAGCAAGACTATTGTGAGCCTAAAATAGTTATCACAACTAGCAACACTCCTGCTTCAAGCTCACATTATGCTACTTACCCTTCTCCTAAACAAAACAACACTACCACTAACACACCTTTTCTAAACTGCCAGCTCATAAATGCTTGATCACTCTAAAAAAACAAGCACCACATCTACGTCCTGCTCAAAGACACACAACCTGACTTACTATTCATAACTGAATCCTGGTTGGGAGACGACATGGCCCCAGTGTTGCACGAAGCCATTCCTCCAGGCTATGAAACCATCACTCAAAACTGTATAGGCAAGAGAGGAGGTGGACTAGCTATTATATTCAAACAGGCATTGAGCCTCAGTAAAACAGACAACATCTCCATACAAGGCTGTGAAGCCCTCCTTACCAGATGCCACCCTACTCCAACTTCCTCCTGTAACTTTCTCCTCCTTTACAGACCTCCACCTAACAACTCCACATTCCCAGATGCTTTTCTAGACACAGTCTCAAACCTTATTACACTATACTCCAACCTATGCATTCTTGGGGATCTAAACATTTGGTTTGACAAACCCAATATGCCCCATCCAAAAGCTATCACCACTGGCCTAGTCGCATTGAACCTACATCAGATTGTACACAATCCCACACACATCGCTGGTCACATCCTAGATGTCATTTTTTCTAAGCCTGAACTAGTTACTATTCATAGCATCACGCCAATCACTTGGTCAGACCACCATATGATAACTTTCCTACATACAACTCCACAAATCAACACACCCCACAACTACTTACATACATACACCTATCGACCATGGAGCAAACTCAGTTTGGATCATTTAGAAACACAACTAACAGCAAACACAGATCTAGATACAATTAATTCTGTGCCAAAACTTTATGAGTGGCTACAGGAAGCTTTTGATATCCTAATACCTCTCAGAAAAACTAAACACAACAAAAGAAAACCAACACCTTGGAGAAACACAGAACTTAAAAAGATAAAGCAACAAATCAGAAAGTAGCAGCGGACCTGGCTCAAAACAAACAACAGTCAAGACAAACTGCAGCTACACAAACTTAACAGGATATACAAATCATCAATCAAAAAAGCTAAAGAAAGGTACTACTCAGACAGAATTCAAAATGCTCAATCTACAACCAAGGAATTTTATAAAATTCTCAATGAATTTCGAAAACCTACATGCATGGAAGGAAGTCATCCCACTACTCAAGATTTCACAAACAAATTGGCAACTCACTACGCAACCAAGGCAGACACATTGGACTCCTATTTAAAACAGAAGAAAACCATCAGCACCAACCCCTTTCCTAAAATACCCTTTAAGAATAAACCAACCCAACCCCTACAGTCCTTCAAACAAATATCCCAGGATGAATTTATGGATTTGGTCAAAGCAAGCAGACCTTCTGGTTGCCCTTCTGACCCTTGCCCACCACAAATCTTCAAGAACATTCTTCTATCTACTTCTGCTGCCACACCTGTAAGAAGAATCATCAACAACTCTTTAACGTCAGGAACTTTTCCTGTAGACCTGAAAAAGGCATACATACTACCTTTATTAAAGAAAACAAACCTAGACCCGCAAGACCCCAGCAACTACAGACCAATCACAAATGGACCTTTCCTGGGCAAATTGATAGAAAGAGCAGCATTCGCCCAGATGTCACAATTCATTGAAGACAATTCTATACTTTCAGACTTCCAAACTGGATTCCGCCCAGGAAGAAGCACTGAATCGGCACTCATAGCAATCTGGGATGATCTTAAAAACACAGTCGACCGAAATGGAGTTGCTGCACTACTTCTCTTGGACCTCTCTTAGCTGCCTTTGATACAGTTGACCATGACACCCTAACTCAAAGACTCCACGAAGCCGGCATACAAGGGATTGCTCTCGACTGGATTACTTCCTATCTTCAAAAAAGATCTAATATCATCCACTCGCCCCCCTTCTCGTCCAAACCCTACCTCACAAAAGCAGGGGTCCCCCAAGGGACAATCAACTCACCTTTGCTTTTCAACATCTACATTATATCTTTACCAGAACTGATCAATGATTTCCATATCACATGCTACAACTATGCAGATGACACACAAATACTACTTAAATTAGAATTCCCCAAAAACATTGAAAACTCACAAACCTTCAGTTGCCTCAGAGCCGTTGATCAGTGGATGACCTGGAGCCATCTCAAACTAAATACCTCCAAAACAGAAATACTCATATGTGGTGACTGGAAAAATTATGTCCCTCTGTGCGTCTGGCCTGACGATCTCGGACCACCTCCTCAATTATCCAAGGAAGTTAAAAACCTAGGAATCACCATGGATTCCAAGTTAACAATGAATGCCCAAATGGACAAATTAGCACGAACAAGCTTCATCACCTTGAAGACTTTACGACGCATCTTCCCCCACCTCGAATTTCCACACAAGGTGCAAGCTACTATCTCGCTTGTACTATCCAAACTGGATTATGCCAATGGCCTCTACCATGGATCATCTCTATCTGTTATGAAAAAACTGCAACGTATCCAGAATTCCGCAGCCAGGCTACTATTACATGTAAAGCCGTAAGCCCACATCTCCCCTGCCTTGAGAGCACTACACTGGTTACCCGTTGCCAGAAGATGCACTTTCAAGCTGCTTTGTATCACCCACAAAGCTATACATGGAACAGGACCGCTTTTTATCAGAAACAAAATTACCAAATACATCCAACAAAGAAACCTCCACTCAAGATTGGCACCCCGCCTTAGAACACCACCATACAAGAAAAAGACTATAGGTGGTACATCCTTCTCCGTTCAAGCAGCCAAACTATGGAATTCATTACCCCCAACTATAAGAGCCACAGATTACTTTCTTGTCTTCAGAAAACTACTCAAGAGTTGGCTCTTTCCTTCATAACCACCATATTCAAACAACTATGAACTGCATTTGCCTATGTTGATAAATAGTTTTTTTCAGATTATGTGTATATTTCTAGTTATTTATAGTTTCTTTAGAAAATATGTATTGCTACTATGTCATAACAATGAAATACACACACACTCTTTAAACCTGTTTGACTAAGTATATTTTACCCATGGTTCTAATTATGTATTGTATGTGCATATGTGTGTGTATTCATGTGTGTGTGTATGTATATATATATATATATGTATGTATGTATATATGTTGTTTCTGTGCTTGGCATGTTCGTGGGTCATTGCATGGCTCCAGGGTGGGTTGTTATACTAATTATCTATGAATTCCTGCTCTCATCTTATCACACTTATCTACCCATCATCATATGTCATGTCTCTATCAAACTATCCTGCAGTCTCACTCTGACTCATCCCAAATCCTTTCTACTACTTTCAACTCCTAAATAACTCTGCCTAAGCTCTTCCCTCCGCTTCCACATCTAACTCACCAAACCTCACTCTACTACCGTGACCTCCCACACAACCCTACTAAATTCTACCGCATTTATCTCACCCTGCTACTATGCTCTCCCTAACCCTTCCACATACTCTTCCCTCCTCCACCCCCCTTTACTCATCCCAAGCCTTTGGGTTGAGTAAATTAAGGATATACTCCCAATTAACACTTCTGGATTTCTTTCCTCCTCCACCCCTCCATTACTCCAGTCAATCTAACTAACAAACTCTCATATCCGCGGCTCAAATTAACTCATAATAATACTAAAACTGTACTCATTATTTCCCGATACTAATCCATCACTGATTCTTGTTGGGTTCCAGAGTAGCGTGCTACTCACCGAAAAGCGATTTCGACGCCTCGTCAGGGGTAGTAAGCGCTATATAAATACAATTACAATACAATACAATACAATATTCATGAAGCCAAAATTCTTCTTGTATATAGACAAATACTTCTCATTGAAGATTTGATCAGAGCCTGAATACGGTTATGATAGGTTATATGTCAGAACCACGAGTGCATCAAGCACCCATGACCTAACAATGAGGTCGGAACAATGACCTCGTTCTTATCACTAATGCCTTTACCACGAATGCGTTTACAACGATTTTCTGTTGTAAAGGCATTAGTGATCAGCATGCACGGTTCCAGCATGCTTACCCCCTAGCCCCCACCCCCAAACATTACCGCGACTACCCCACAACTACCCCAACCCCCCACCCCCAAAATTACCACAACCCCCCACCCCTAAAACCTAAACACCCCAACTCCCCAACCCACCCCTTAAACCTAAACCCTGACCCCCTTCTTCCCCAAACCCTAATCACACCCAGCCCCCCACCCCACCCCAAAAACTAAAATTACCCCGAGTCTCCACCCCCGCCCCTAAACCCTAAACACCCCAACCCCCAACCCACCCCTTAAACCTAAACCCTGACCCCTCCTCCCACCTAATCACCCCCAGCCCCCCACCCCACACAAAAACTAAAATTACCCGAGTCTCCACCCCGCCCCTAAAACCTAAACACCCCAACCCACCCCTTAAACCTAAACCCTGACCCCCCTCCTCCCCCCTAAACCCTAATCACCCCAAGCTCCCCACCCCACCCCCCTAAAGAAACAGCCCCAGTCCCAGCCCAACTTACCTCCTCTTTCACCGCGTCGACTCTGACTCCCTTCTTCTGTACCTTAACCACGCATGTACATGGTTCAGACATGCGTAGTTAAGGTACCAAAACCAGGAAGTCGTGGAAAACGAAAGCGTTGTTTCGCTTTTGTTTTTCACGACTTCGTGGTTTCGGAGTCGTTGTTCCGGGCGTTTCCCGTTATGATATATTGAGTCAAAGTTTATATGGAACAATTGATGCCCTGATGAAGTTCACATGAAGTGAATGAAACACGTTGGCTGTGTTTTATGTATCACTGGTGTAGAAGGAGATGCAAAAATAAAGAACTTGTGAGTGAACATTGTGAATTTTGAACCCCTTCCCCTTTGTGAATTTTGGACCACTGCCTGCTCTTAAAAAAATGAAAACAAATCGTTTCATTTTTTGATCGTTGAAACTGTAGGAGGCTGGCTCTCAATGTAGTGTGCAAAACCAGGCACACTGTGCAGCGAGTCCGGGCAACCACACGTTGGTTTACAGAGGTAGAAACTAGACCATCTAATGCTCTAATTTTTATGGTAGCTTGGTCGAGCAGTTAGGCCAATCTTGGAGAAGTGCAAAGCATTTGCTGTACTCACAGTTTCAATGAATTAAGACACACACTCAAAGGAATAACTCAAGACCAATTCACAAACATATTGACCAAGATCATCAAATCAAATCGGGTAAGTGCTTTTTAAGTTATGATTTGTCAAAATTGAGCAAAATAGTCTTTTTGTGCATAATTACCCACCATAGGAATCAATAGAAGAAAATTAAAAAAATGCATATAAAATCAGGCTATGCGCTTACCAGCGTGTCCTTTTGTTTGTAAAATGAGGTCATCCAGAAGTCCTGTGGACCAGCTGGAGAAGTTCGGGCAGCTCCCGGTTTTGGCGGGAAGAGTTGCTGAAAAGTCCTTGGAGTTGGTGCAGGACGACTGCTGAGGGCCCACTTGGAAAAGCAATGCTCAGGCGAACGTGAAGGTGAGTCCATTGGGTCTCCTTGGAGTGTAGAGGTTGCAAGGCGTGGGGGAATATTAGAGCACAGCTGGTTTTCTGATGCAGGGCCCAGGGAGGCTGGGTGCAGAGCAGATAGATGAGTTTGGAGCTGTGCACAAAGGTGCTTTTGGAAGCAGAATGCAGGTCACTTTGAGGGTAGATTGCAAGTCAGCAGGGCCACTTTGGGGGGTGGTTCTTATGTATCCTGAAGTCCCTCAACTGGGGCTTCCTTCTGGTACTTTTGGAGTCTGGAGTGGGTGTCCGATGTTGAACGACCGGTACCCCAGGATATTGCAGGGTTCAGCCACTGGAAGTCGCAGTACCACCAAACTTAGCACACTTGCAGGGTTTGTACTCCAGGTCTTTTGGGTGAAATTTAGTCCAGCTGCAGTGTCCGGTTCCTTGGTCAGCAGCCAGTCAGTGAACTGGACTTCACTGTTTTTTGGGTCTTTTGTTGCAGGGAGGGATGCCTTCACTCTGGAGGGAGATCTTTCATTATTTTCAAAAGGATGGAGGTCCGCTGGGGTTTTGTAGAGTCCATCTGATGTCAGTGCAACCCCTCAGCGGCGATTGTTGAGTCCTGGGTGCAGCAGGCAGGGTATGGTGCCTTTTCATTGTGCAGCAGGAATGCAGTTCTCAAGCCTTGGGTCTTCTTTGTTGCAGGCCTTCTTGTGTCCTTGGAATTTGATCTGCAGATGACCAATGGGTCATCTACCTTAAGGTGGCTACACCCACTATGTGACCACTTCCTGTGGGCAGCGGTCACTTCCCTGTCCTTGATAGGCTATTTTCCTACCATTCAAGATGGAGGAAAATTAAATGAAAGGGTCACCTCGCATGCAACACCTTAGCGGTGGTACAAACTGGGGGTGGCCGCTCCTCCTGTCTTTTGTGCATTTTCTGGCCGTTGCTCCTGTGGAAAGTGAGAGTTTGCAATGGGGATGACCATCCTCTGCTAGCAGCAGGGCTGGGGGTCGAGTTTCAAGGGTGGTAAGCCCTTTGAAGCTCATAGACAGGGCTGTGCACATTCCTGGGGGAGGAGGTATAACACCTCTGCCCAGGAGGGGCTTTGTTCTCTGGACCCAGAGAGCACAGGCTCTCACCCGAGGGTTCCAGAATCTTGTCTGATGGTGGCAGGGTGGTTGTGACCAGCCAGCAACCAGGCCAGGGTAGTTAGCTTTTGCAGGAGGCACCTCTAAGGTTGCCCCTGGGTACATTTTGTAATACATCCAATACTGGTACCAGTTTGGATTTATCATCCTGAGTTGTTTGAAACCAAACAACCCAGGGTACAGAGTGGACATCATGTAGCCGTGAAACTCGTATTGACCAGCATCCAGCACATGCATGTAAATGGCTGCTCTGTTCACTTACTATCCCCAAGTTTGGCAGGGACATAGTAGGAGCATATTGCTCATGTAAATATGCCCACACATGCAGTATAGTGCACCCTGCCTTAGGACTGGAAAGCCTGCTAGAGGGGTGACTTACTGTAGTGAAAATAGGTAGGTTTGACCACTGACTTTGTGTTTCACCACTGTGCATATTAGTTGTTCAATGTTCACCAGTTGCAGATTACATTGTGTATTCAGTTTAGCTGCCTATTGGCTTTATCATGGCGTTAGACATTGCAGTTGAGACATTGGAGATGAGCTGTGTTTTTCCACATGGTAAACTAAGCTTGTGTTCTTCGTATTTTCTCTTACCAAACACGATAGCATGATAAGAAAGCACATATTTTTTTGTCTTTCTTCAGTGCAGGGAGGGGAGGGGAGCCTTGAAAAGTCGGCCAATTTTCAACGTTTGTCTTCCAACTCTGACCTACAGGAGCCAATATGTTTTGAATATTCCCATCTGAGAGGGGAGGGCCTTTCAGAAGGTGTTTTCCATGATTGTTTAAGCAATAAAAAGGTGGCCCTGGTCAGTAGCAAGGGGAATTTCTGAGACCTCGGTCAGGACTGGACGTCAAATGCCTGACACAGACACTTGTCCCGTGAGGGTGGATATCTCTTTCTCGCAGTTGATCAGGGGTCATCAACTTGCTGGCATGAGAAAGATGAAGAGCTTGGCAGGCTCTACAGTGATGAATTTTGACTTTATCGTTTGTTTTGCAATTATGCTATAATATAATTGCATATATTTGCTGTGTACATTGCAGTTGAGAATCACTTTGATATATTTTCCTTTCATTGCTGTGACTATTTTTAAACGTGTGCCTTTGACCCACTAATCTCCTTCATTTTTTAGGAACCTTGTGGTGAAATAATAATAAATGTCTTCTTTAAACTAAGAAGTGCATTCCAGAGATTTTTGTCAGCTCGGTCATTAGTGAAAGCAAAACATTTTGGCGTAGTCGGCAGGATAAAAAAAACAAGTTGGAGATTGGAAGTGCACGATTTAAAAGTGTAAATACTTTTTTTGTTTAGAGAATTAAAGGAAGCGCTGCAAACCGTGTTTGAAAATGCATGTGAAGTTAAACTGCCTTATGGTGTTGTGACAAACATGTTTTCTTGTTTATCAGGACTTTCCAAGTTTTGGGATGGGTGCTTTGATAAAACAAAAGTGTTTTCATATTTAGAAAAGGTGCTTTTTGAATGGAATGATGTCCCTTTTGTTCTTGACAGGAGGGTTTGGATACTTTTGCCTGTTTACAGAAAAATGTATGAGCGATGTAAACAGTTAGAACATGAAAATAAGATTTTACGTGAGCAAATTAGCCAGAACAAATTATTGCAAGATAAAGCTGAAATCTACCAAGCTGTAACAGGAGAATCTGGCTTTTCACATTCCAGTAATGAGGAGGTTAAAAAAGGTGGGGGCCAGTGTGAGCCTCTTGAGAAGAGCGTAGATCTTTGTGCACAGAGCAGCCCACAGTTTTTGGCAGGAGTTGAAATGCATTCTTTAAAAGATTACACTGAGCAAGAAGTTGACAATGTTACCGGTATATTCAGACCACTTTTGCAGAGTACGATGTGTATAATTAATTCAGACAAGACACAGGTACTGTTGCAAAATGTGCAGTTTCTGGTAATTCATTGGAATCCAGAACATAGAGAGATGTTGTTAGAGGTAAAACAAAAGATTTTAGAGTTTGCTACTATTGGCACTAAGCAAGAGATACTGAGTTTCATGAGATTGTTTGATTTTAGGAAACAGTATAGCCCTCATCTGAGCAAAATCTTAACGCTTTGGTACAAAGTAACTAGGAAAAAACATGAGTTTGAATGGAGTGAAGAACAGCTGTGTGCTTTTGATTTGGCAAATTAAATAATCCAACAGAGTTTAGACTTGTGCGCAATGCAAGAGGGAAACACTGATTTACATGTAAATCAGGGACAATATGCAAACTGGAGTATGTGGCAAAAAAAGGGGAGGACAAGGATGCCCCTGGGGCTTTGGACTAGAAAACTACTTGACTTTGTGGAGCGCTATAATCCTTTTAAAAAACAGCTTTTGGCTTGTTATTGGGTTCTAGTAGATACTGAGCAAATCACATTAAGTTATAATGTAATTCTTAAATCTGAACTACAAAACATGCAGTGGGTGATGAGTTTACCTAACTCTCACCGTATAGGACATGCACAAGAGCTAGAATCATACACTGGATCTGGTATATACAAAACAGGGCTCGAGTAGGACCGACAGGCACTGCAGCCCTACATGAACAGGTGTCAAAAGCCCCTGTACAGGATGAGGAGAGGGTGCAGGGAGTACCACAGGTAAAAGAGTCACCAGTGAAATGGAGTGCACCATTTGAATTCTTGTCCCCTGAGGACAGAAAGCATGTTTGGTTCTCTAATGATTTATTGAAACACGTGGGTACTAAAGACATTGGAAAGCAGTGTCATACAATCCAGTTACTGAAAAGTTGTTGTCTACCACAGGAGAAGGAAAAAGTAGCCAATATGCAGAGTTGTACACTGTGAGTGAGACTCTAAAGCAAGAGCTGCCTTGGAGAGGGGAGGGCCTTTCAGAAGGCTTTTGTCATGATTGTTTAAGCTATAAAAAGGTGGCCCTGGTCAGTAGCGAGGGGAATTTCCGAGACCTCGGTCAGGATTGAATGTAAAATGCCTAACACAGACAATTGTCCTGTGAGGGTGAATATCTCTTTTTCGCAGTTGAACAGGGGTCATCAACTTGCTGGCATGAGAAAGATGAAGAGCTTGGCAGGCCCTACAGTGATTAATTTTGACTTTATTGTTTGTTTTGCAATTATGCTATAATATAATTGCATATATTTGCTGTGTACATTGCAGTTGAGAATCACTTTGATATATTTTCCTTTCATTGCTGTGACTATTTTTAAACGTGTGCCTTTGACCTACTAATCTCCTTCATTTTTTAGGAACCTTGTGGTGAAATAATAAAAGATGTCTTCTTTAAACTAAGAAGTGCGTTCCAGAGGTTTTTGTCAGCTCGGTCATTAGTGAAAGCAAATTACCTGGATTGCATGCGATGTATGGTGGACAGGGCACACATGCTGTGTGACATGTTGTTTTGCATTGTATGATTGCACCAGGACACTCATTCTGCAATAGAAGTGCTGGGTGCCCTTGGATGCATGGTCCCTGAGAGTGGCACAATCTGTGCTGCTGCCCTCAGGGGCCTACCCTTAGCACTGCATTCCCTGGGTGGGTACCTAAAGGTGTTTCTTATTGTGCCAACGCATCACAACAGTTTTGGGAAAGCGATCTGGAGCAGGGAGCGTGGTAAGCAGGGGCCTTGGGCACTAACAACTTTGAAACCACATCAAATACCAGGGATACCAGCCAAAACGTGGGGGCTAACCATGCCAAAAGAGGCCCTTTCTCATACTACCCCTCACTCCCCCCCTCCCCCCCAAAATGATAGAGGATGAGACTACCCTTTCCCTAGTGAGTCTTCATCATCTAAGTGGAAGAACCTGGAAAGGCCATCTGCATTGGCATGGGCAGTCCATCCCTGGTCTGTGTTCCACTTGAAAGTCAATTCCCTGTGGGGAAATAGACCACCTATGTAGCTTCAAGGCCCAGACCAAAGCAAAGGCTTCCCTCTCTATGGCACTCTATTTTTGTTCCCTAGTGAGTAGTCTTCTGCTTAGGAAAGCAACAGGCTGGGAATGTCCCTCAGCACTTTTCTGGGCTAGGACCACTCCTAACCCCAGTTCTGAGGCATTTGTTTGGACAATAAACTGCCTGGAGTAGTTTGCAGCTTGTAGGACTGGATCAGAGCACAGAGCATTCTTCAGAGTGTCAAAGATCTTTTGACAAATCACCCCCCAGTGAACCTTTTTGGGCATTTTCTTGGAGGTCAGTTCTGTGATGGGGGTCACTATGGTCCCATAATCCTTCACAAATCTCCTATAATACACAGTGAAGCCAAGGAATGCCCTGACCTGTGTTTGGGTTGTGGGAGCTTCCCAAGCCAGAATGGTCTGGATCTTGGGTTGTATGGGTTGGACTTGGCCTCCACCTACCAGGTGGTCTAAGTAAACTTTACCCCGCCCTATCTGGCACTTTCTGGCCTTGATAGTGAGGCTTGCCTTTTGCAGGGCCTCAAAGGCCTTTCCTATGTGGATCAGGTGGTCCTGCCAGGTGGAGCTATAGCCAGCTATATCATCAAAATAAGCTGCACTAAAGGATTTCAGCCCAGCAAGGACTTGCTTCACCAACCTTTGGAAGGTGGCAGGGAAATTATTCAATCCAAAAGGTATAACAGTGAACTGATAATGCCCACTTGGAGTGGAAAATGCAGACCTCTTTTTTGTTCCTATAGTTAGGCCAATCTGCCAGTACCTAGATGTCAAATCAAAAGTATTTAGATATCTGACTGTCCCTAATCTATCTATGAGCTCATCAGCTCTTGGAAATTGGGTGTGGATCTGTCTTGATTACTGAATTGAGGCCCCTGTAACCCACACAAAACCTAATTTCCTTTTTCTCTCCTTTGGAGTGAGGTTTGGGAACAAAAACTATTGGGCTAGCCCAGGGGCTCTCTGAGGGGTCAGTGCCACCTATATCCAACATTTTCTTGACTTCTGTTTGGATGCTCTCCCTGACATGGCCTAATTGTCTATAAATGTTGTTTTTGACAGGCAAGCTGTCATTAGTGCCCACATCTTGGGTACACCAATCAGTCTTCCCAGGGGTCAGGAAGAATAACAGCATACTGGTTGAGAACTTGCCTGCAATCAGCCTGCTATTGTTATGTGAGGGTTTCTGACAAGACTATCCCATCAACAGAACCATCTTGTGGGCTGCTGGAGAGGAGCTCAGGGAGAGGCTCACTCTCTTCTTCCTGTCTCACATGAGCATGGTCACATCAGCAATGTCATAATAGGGTTTTAAGCGGTTGACATGGATAATTCTCTTGGGGATTTTGCAACTGCCTAGGTCAACCAAGTAGGCGACTTCCCCTTTCTTTTCAAGAATGTGATAGGGCCCAGACCACTTGTCTTGGAGAGCCCTAAGAGCCACAGGCTCCAAAACCCAAACGTTCTGCCCTTGTTGGAACTCTACCATAGCTGCGTTTTGGCCACACCAGTGCTTTTGCAGCTCCTGGCTGGCCTGAAGGTTTTGGCTTGCTTTCTCCATGTACTCTGCCATCCTTGAACATGGGCCAAGTACATGGTCCACTGTGTCTTGCTTGGGCTCTTTGAGAGGCCTCTTCCGACCTTCCCTTACAAGAATCACTGGTCCCCTAACAGGATGCCCAAACAAAAGTTCAAATGGAGAGAATCCTACTCCATTTTGTGGCACTTCCTTGGAGGCAAAGAGCAAACATGGAAGTAAGACATCCCATTTCCTTCTGTGTTTTTTAGGGAGTCTTCCAATCATGCCTTTTAGGGTCTGGTTAAATATTTCAACCAACCCTTTGTTTGTGGATGGTATGGAGTAGTGAACGTATAAGCCACTCCCCACTCCTGCCACATGTGTTTAAAGTATGCAAACATGAAGTTTGATCCTCTGTCTGATACTACCTCCTCAGGAAACCCACCCCTGGTAACAAAATACCCAGGAGGGCTTTTGCTACTGCAGGAACAGTGATTGTCCTAAGGGATATAGCCTCATGATATCTAGTTACATGATCCACTAGGATATATCTATTTCCTGATGCTGTCTGAGGGTCAAGGGTGCCAACAATGTCAACTCCAACCACGGGTAGTAGAATTAAGAGAGCTTTTAGGTGGTCACCTGCTTTGCCACTGGATTGGCAGGTAACATATGAATGGTAAAGGTCCTTTACTTTCTGGGAAATTCCAGGCCAGTAAAAGTGATCCACTAGCCTGCTTCAAGTTTTATTTTGGCCCAAATGTCCTGCTAGGGGAATGTCATGGGCTACAGTAAGACGCTCTCTGTACTGCTGAGGTACTACCGCCTTCCTGGTTGCACCAGGTTTGAGGGCTCTGGCCTCAGTAAACAGGAGTTCATCCTCCCAATAAACCCTGTGGGTACCACTGACACTGCCCTTTTCTTAATGTGCAACTTGCTGCCTCACGTCTTCAAGAGTGGGATAGGTTCTCTGCCCATGGTACAGATCCTCCCTGGAGAGTCCCCCTCGGACTAAGAGCTCTGGGTGGTAAGGCCCCAGCTCTGCAGGCTCAGTTCACTCTAGGAATAACAAGTCCTCTTCCTGAGAATAGAGGTTCTGACTTGAGATCTGTTTTGAAGCTGGCTCCCAGTCTTCCTGCCTTTTCGCTTGGGAGGTTGGTCCACTGTTACAAAATCCAACTCCCTTTTTTTCTCTGAAGTTGCACTGGCACAGGCCCATTCTGGGATCCCGAGCACGGCTGCATGGGTCTTCAGTTCTACTATAGCCCAGGGAGAATGCTCCATATCATTTCCAAGCAGACAATCTACTGGGATGGATGGGGACACAGCTACTTCTTTTTTACCTACTACTCCCCCCCCAATTAAATGTTACCATAGCCATGGGATCGAGCTTTGTCTCATTGTCAGCACTGGAGACAGGATAAGGCTTCCCTACCAGGAACTGACTGGAGTGGACCAAGTGCTGGATCACCATGGTGACACTAGTTCCTGTGTCCCCCAGAGCTTCAACTTTTCCCCCATTTATCAAAGGGTGCTGCCTGTATTTTTGAATATTGCTAGGCCAACGAGCACAGGATAATTCCACCCCTTCTTCTGTGACTAGAGTTGCCTCTGTGGGGTCACTCACATGGTGAGGCCGCAACTGTGATCCTATCTGGAAATTAGCAACTGCATTTATTGCAGGTTGACTAGAGGCATTTTTCTTATTGTTACAGCTAGAGTCTCCAGTTTGGTCCCCTCTATTCTTGCAATCATAGCACCAAGCCTTGTTGAGATCAAAGTTCTTTCCTTTGTACCCACCCCTAGACTGTGAGGCCCACCCTCCTGTGCAGGTTTTTGGGGGCATTGAGAGGACTCTTTAGTTTTGTTTTGGCTCCCATCTTTCCCTTGGAGGGGGGCTTTGTCGCCTCTTTCTTTTGGACTCCCCCACCAATGGTAGTTTTGGTCACCCCTGTCTTGACCCAATGGTCTGCCTTCTTCACCAGGTCTACCAGGTAGCTTCTCATTTTAACAATTACTCAGCAGATGTTCTTTAATTGAATAGGTTATACAGCCCATCATGATCTTGTACCTTGTTACCAGCTCACCAACCACCCAACGTTTTTACTGAATAGTCCACAAATTCAACCCATGTTTGGCTCTGTTTTTTTTTTTAGCTTCCTTTAGCTTTATGCGGCACTCTTCAGTTGTAAATTCAAAGCCCTTAATCAGGGTACCCTTCATAAGCTCATAGGATTTATAATCTGCCTCATTCAGTGTAAGGAGCCTATCCCTGCACTTTCCTGAGAATAACTCCCACAACAGTGTGCCCCAATGTTTCTTTTAAATTTCCCACTCAATGCAGGCTCTTTCAAAGGCAGAAAACCATTTTACTATATCATCCCCTTCTGAGGAGGGAGGGACAACTCCATTTGCAAGTTTAAGGTTAAAAGGTTTCTCTCTCAACACTATATGCTGCCACCAGAGATGTGTCCTAGGCGCAAATCTTTTCTTTTTGCTTCCATTTCCAAAAGATGGATCTCTAAGACCAGTCTTATGGTCAGCCTGGCTAAGGCCAGGTCTTCCTCTGTGGGTGCACTAATGCTAAGGGAAAAGGAGCTACCCTCATATCCAATCTCCACAGTATCTTCCTCTCCACAAGAAGTTTCACCATCTACTTCCTCTGTAGAGTGGGCTTTTTCATGCTGAGCTACCAGGAATCTAAGGTGGTCAACTTTAGCATGTTTTCCAGTAGGGATTTTGTACAGTTTGCAGGGTTTCCTTAACTGGGCATAGTTATACACCATGTAAAGGGCCAGGTCTAGCTCCTGGCTCTGGTTCTCTGAATCTGACATGTTATACTACTAAAGTTGGGACCTTTTTATACATTTGGAACCCTTTTTGGATAAGGTCAGCAAAAGTAAGGACTTTTAAAACTCAAAATATTGTTGTAGGGACCTAACCTGGGCCCTAGCAGTTAGTTTAGAACTTTGCAAAAATTTTAGCCAATTGGAAAAAATGCAATTAGGCTAAAGACAATTGGGACAGTTATTCATGTGCTCACAAATTGAAAAAGTGGTATCAGCAAGTGCAAAGTCTTTATGCCACCGCTGAGACACAAAGGGCCAGATGTACGAAGCTTTTTCCTTATCGCAAACGGCCTGATTCCCTGAGTCCTGTGGACCACTGCCTGCTCTGAAAAATGAAAAGAAAACTTTTCATTTTTGCTTTTGAAATGCAGCCCATTTTCCTTCAAGGAAAATGGATTGCATTTTTTCTTTTTTTTAAAACTGCTTTATTTAAAAGTAGTCACAGACATGGTGGTCTGCTGTCCCCAGCAGGCCACCATCCCTGTGAGTGTGGCCATTCCCAATGGGGTCGCAAATTGCAACCTACCGCATAAGTATTAATGAGGTAGATCATTTGCGACCCGATTGGGAATCGCAAACAGTGTGAGTTACACTGTTGTGCATTTGGTACTGCGACTCGCAATTTGCGAATCACAAAGATTCGCAAATTGCAAGTCGCAATACCAAAGAATCGTACATCTGGACCCAAATGTAGAAGGCTGACTCTATATGTGGTGTGCAAAACCAGGCACACTGTGCAGACAATCTGGGCAACCACATGTTGGTTTACAGAGGTGAAAACTAGACCACCGAATGCTCTAATTTTTATGGTAGCTTGGTTGAGCAGTTAGGCCAATCTTGGAGCAGTGTAAAGGAATAACTTGAGACCAATTTACAAACATACTTCAGATTTTTATAACATTTTTAAGACCAAGATCATCAAAATTGGGTAAGTACTTTTTAAGTTATGATTTTTCAAAGTTTAGCAACAATAGTCTTTTTGTGCGTAATTACGCACCATAGGAATAAATGGGAGAAAACTTTAAAAATGCATATAAAATCAGGCAATGCTACTGGCACTTTCTGGCCTTGATAGTGAGGCTTGCCTTTTGCAGGGCCTCAAAGACCTTTCCTATGTGGATCAGGTGGTCCTGCCAGGTGGAGCTATAGCGAGCTATATCATCAAAATAAGCTGCACTAAAGGATTTCAGCCCAGCAAGGACTTGCCAGCCGGAGGAGTTTGGGCAGTTCCCGGTTTTGGTGGGAAGAGCTGCTGAAAAGTCCTTGGAGCTGGTGCAGGACCACTACGGGGACCACTTTGAAAATCAATGCACAGCCGGACTTCAAGGTGAGTCCCGTGGGTCACCTTGGAGTGTAAAGATCGCAAGGGGTGGGAGACCATCAGAGTGCAGCTGGCTCTCCAGTGAAGGGCCCAGGGAGGCCAGGTTCAGAGCAAATTGAGGAGCCAGGAGCTGTGTCCAATGGTGCCCTTGGAAGCAGGAGGCAGGTCACTTCTAGGGTGGATTGCAGGTCAGCAGGGCCACTCTTGGGGGTGTGTCCTCAAGTCTCTTGTTTCGGACTTGCTCCTGCTCCTTTTGGAGTTAAGAGTGGACTTTTCTTCTTGGTGTCTGACGTTGAGTGACCAGTACCCCGAGCTATTGCATGGTTCAGCCACTGGAGATCACAGTGCCACCAAACTTTGCACATTTGCAGGATATATCCTCTGGGTCTGTTGGTTGAAATTTGGTCTAGCTGCAGTGCCCGGTTCCTTGGGCAGCAGTCGGTCAGTGAACTGGACTTCACTGGTCTTTGGGTCTTTTGTTGCAGGGAGTGATGCCTTCACTCTGGAGGGAGATCTTTGGTGATTTTCAGAAATATGGTCTTCTGGGATTTAGTAGAGTCCGTCTGATGTCCTTTCAACCCCTCAGCGGTGATTGTCGAGTCTGGGGTGCAGCAGGCAGGGTTTGGCGCCTTTCCTTTCTGCAGCAGGAATGCAGTTCTTGAGCCTTGGGTCTTCTTTTTTGCAGGCCTTCTTGTGTCTTTGGAATCTGCAGGCTTAGGGGTGCCCACTAAATACTGCATTTAGTGGGCATTTAGGGGAGTACCTAGTAGTGACCAATGGGTCATCTATATGAGGGTAGCTACACCCACTATATGACCACTTCCTGTGGACAAAGGTCACTTTCCTATCCCTGATAGGCTACTTTCCTACTATGCACGATGGAGGAAAATAATTAAATGGAGGGGTCACCTCGCATGCAACACCTCAGGGGGTGGTGCCAGCTGGGGATGGCCACTCCTCCTGTCCTTTGTGCATTTTCCCGCCGTTGCTAATGCCAAAAGTGGGGGTTTGCAGTGGGGGCAGCCATCTGCTGCTAGCAGCAGGGCTGGGGGGCGAGTATCAAGGTTGGTAAGCCCTTTGAAGCTCATAGGCAGTGCTGTGTACATTCCTGAAGGATAAGGTGTAACACCTCTGCCCAGGAAGGGTTTTGGTCTCTGGACCCAGAGAGTAAAGGCTCTCACCCAGGGTCCCAGAATCTTGTCTGGTGGTGGCAGGCTGGTTGTAACTGGTCAGCAACCATGCCAGGGTAGTTAGCTTTTGCAAGGGGTACATTTTGTAATACATCCAATACTGGTACCAGTTTGGATTTACCATTCTGAGTTGTTTCATACCAAACAACCCAGGGTGCAGAGTGGCCATCATTTAGCTGTGAAACTTGTACTTACCAGTGTCCAGTGTCCAGCACATGCATGTAAATGGCTGCTCTGTTTGCTTACTATGCCCCAGGTTTGGCAGGGACATAATAGGATTATATTGCTCATGCATCTATGCTCACACATTCTATATAGTGCACCCTGCCTTAGGGCTGGTAGGCCTGCCAGAGGGGTGACTTACCTATATTGCATGCAGTGTATAGTGGACAGGGCACCCAGGCTGAGTGCCATGTCAGTTTTGCATTTTAGGATTGCACCAGGACACTCAGCCTGCAATGGCAGTGCTGGGTGCACTTGGATGCATGGTCCCAATCTGTGCTGTTGCCCTCATGGGCCTAACCTTAGTACCTCATGCCCTGGGTACCTTAGAACCAATTCCTAGGGACTTATAGGGGCACCTAAAGGTGTTTCCAATAGTGCCAATGCATCACAACAGTTTTGGGAAAGAGATCTGGCCCAGGGAACCTGGTTAGCAGGTGCCCTGGGCACTAACAACTTTGAAACCACATCAAATACTAGGCAAATAGTTGGGGCTAACCATGTCAAAAGAGGCCCTTTTCTCACAGAAATGCATCCTATTTTCCTTTAAGGAAAGTGGGCTGCATTTCAATAAAAAAGGAAACCTTCAATCAAAGGCAATTACAAACATGGCAGTCTGCTGACCTCAGCAGGCCACCATCCCTGGGATGGCAGGCATTCTTAATGGGTCGCATACTGCAACCTACCTCATTATTATTCATGAGGTAGGTCGACTTGTGACCCACTAGGAATAGCAAGTATGAAACAAAAGCAGCAGCGGCTCCTCTGCTAAGGTGGAGGAGCGTCACCCACTGCTCTGAGCAGTACAAAAAAGGAAAAATAAAGTGATAATAACACAATGTTATTATCATTTTATTTTTCAGTGCGGAGCCAGGTTAGGGCAGGACAGGGAGGAGGGGTATATACACCATAAGTGCTCATGACGGTTTGGCCGGCCGTGTTGGGTCAGCCAGACATGCATACTTAGCATTTCTCCACCCGGCTGTATTGCACAGCTGGGTGGAGAACATGCACAGGTTCCCACTTCCTATCTGAGGGTCGAACCAGGCCGCTCAGACCAATCACAATGCCGCTGTCATGCTGGTGACAGCAGCGTTGTGATTGGCTTAAGGGAGTCTGGGAGCTTGTGTGCTGCCGGGAGTCAGGAAGAGGACGAAGGAGAGATGGAACTCATACGGAGGAGAGACGGAACCCGATGGAAAAGGTAAGTGTTCTTTCTTTTTTAATTCCCCAAATCCCCCCACACCACCACCCCCATTCCGGTTCAGCCGCCACTGTTCATAAATAAGGAATAGCGATTACTAAATAGCGATTAGGATAAAATGGCTATTTGGAAATCGCTATTCCTACTCTTTGTACATCTGGCCCCATTAAAGGAGGTGTTTTATTATGCTTAGCTTTTCCTTGTGAGTTGACTCAATGCAAATTACCCTTAAGTAAGAATACTTGCCAATTTGTGTGTAACTGCAACCTTTGTATTTCTGGTAGCTTTTGCAAGTAATACCTGAAGTTCATGAGAATAAAAATGTCCAACTTCGCTCACAGTTAGTGGATATGTTCTATCAGTGAAGTAATTCATGATATGTTGTTCCTCAGTTAGGTGAATCTGTCAGCTTCAATGATTTGTAGCAGCCAGTCTTTGGTCTTCCGCGAGTGAAGAGCTGAGGGCTGTACCAGATCCATAAAGCATCCTGCTGGTCTATGAATGGCCATTGTCAAGCAGATGTACATGTGTGAAAGGCAGCTGGTGGTGGCTGGTGGGTGCCATAATATCGAGTGCACTGCATATTTAGACTGTGCTGGATGTAAGTTTGACATTCTGTTTTAGTGTGTTCTTTTGTGGGGTATGTGTGGTAAGTCCTGGAGAATATTGCTGTTCTGAGCACATTGACATCCAACTATGTGGTGTAGCTGTGCTGTGTTGGTTTTCTCCCTGCAATGTCCTGTTTTGCCTTTAATTGCCCCGTGAACGCTTCTGACTGCTGCTACTGTTTTTCAACATTAATAAGCACTATAGCTTACAAAAAAAATCAGTGGCATGGGGCAAATTTGGAAGTTGCTTTGATTCATTGACAGTTTTCACACGTGTATGTTACAATGTTACTCCGCCTCATCAAAAACATATTGTCTGATTTGCAGACAAGGTCATGCATATGTATTAGCAACTTTAATACCAAATCAAGAAGTTATTTTAATTCTCACAAACTTTCCCAGGTTATGCCTAGAAATTGTGGTAATCTACTTTCCCAGTAATCTCAGCCTAAAACTTAGTGGGTTTAGCCATAGTGAACAGCAGCCACAGGCGAGTCCTATTGGCTTTGACAATGCTCCTTGTAGCTAAGAGTGTGCACTGAAACAAAAGGGAGATTGTACAATGGAAGTAAAAGGTACTTCATAAATTGGGTACGACACGTCTTTCAGAGCTATATTCAGGTATTTTTTCTAATTACACTTGGTCAGAAGAGCTCAGATGCTTTAAGGCATGGGCAAAGGGGGCTCTTGCCCAGGGCCCTGCCATTCAGGAGGGCTCCTAATAGAGATAGCTCTGGTTTACAGAGAGTCTTGCCCTGATGACTTTAAATAATTCTTAAACAGGTCTCAAACAGGTTGTTTAAACCCCTAGGGTGCTTGGGGCGAGCTAGTCTTGGCCTCGGCACGGCTGCCGTGTGCCGAGGACGAGACCAGCTCGTCCTGCACCCGGCCCACAAGGGGCGCGCAAGCGCTCCCCCCATTAGCCTCCTACCCACCCCCCAGGGCAGGGATTGAAGGGGAATCGCGCGCTGACCTCATCAGAGGTCACCTCCCAGCTTCCATTCGATCTGGAAGAGAAATGGGGCGGGAGAGACATCAAAGGAAAGGATCAGAAATGCCCACTAGACACCAGGGAGTTCATTTTTTTTTATATATATGAATAAAGAGAGTGGACCCTTGGGCAAGAGTTGCTCCCTAGGGGGGAAACTTTTTTTAAGGCCTTTTCAGCCCCCCCTGGGGCAGATCGGCCTACTGTAATTAGGCCAATCTGCCCCAAGGGGGGGCCAGAAACCATTAGACGCAGGGATTGTTTATTTATTAATTTTTTGCAGGAGAGGAGCGACCCCTTAGGCAAAGGTATCTCCCCTGGGGGGCAAATTATTTTTAGGCCATTTCTACCCCCCTTGGGGGCAGAACGCCCTATTCTTATTAGGCCAATCTGCCCCCAAGGGGGGCAGAAGCCACTAGACACCAGGGACTTTTTGGGACAATTTATCTGAAGGGGAACGACCCCTTAGCCAAGGGTCGCTCCCCTGGGTGGCAAATTTATTTTAAGCTATTTCTGCCCCCCTTGGGGGCACATCGGCCTATTTTAATTAGGCCGATCTGCCCCCAAGGTGGGCAGAAACCACTAGGCACAAGGGATTTTTATTTTTTTACAGATGGGGAGCAACCCTTAGGCAAGGGTCGCTCCCCTGGGTGGGCAATTTTAATTTAGGCCAATTCTGCCCCCCTTCGGGGCAGATCAGCTTATTTTTCTTAGGCCAATCTGCCCCCAAGGCGGTCAAAAACCACAAGACACCAGGATTTTTTTTTTGTCAATTTAATGCAAGGGGAGCGACCCCTTAGGCAAGGGTCGCTCCCCTGGAGGGCAAATTTGTTTTAGTCCATTTCTGCCCCCCTTGGGGGTAGATAGGTCTATTGTAATTAGGCCGATCTGCCCCCAGGGGGGGCAGAAACCTCTAGGCACCAGGGATCTTTTTTTTTTTTTTTTTTTTTTAGATGTGGGGAGCGACTCTTTAGGCAAGGGTCGCTCCCCTGGGTGAAAAAATCTTTTTAGGCCATTTGCAGATCGGCCTATTTTTATTAGGCAGATCTAGGCACCAGGGATTTTTTTTTGCACCAATTTTACACAAGGGGAGCGACCCCTGAGGCAAGGGTCGCTTCCCTGGGGGGGGCAAATTTATTTTAGGCCTGGAGCGTTGCCGACCAGCAAGATGGCTGCCACACCATGAGGCTCTGCTCAGCAGGGGAATTAATCCTTCTGCCTCTCCTTTGGAGCAGCCGCCCGATCCCGGAGTCGCATTGCTAGCGGCACCGGGAAGCTCTGGGAGGCAGTGGGTGGCGGCGGTGGGGCGGCTGGATGGCGGAGGGAGTGCTGGCCTGCCCGAGGTCCCCGGGCGGCCTAGCCGAGTTCCAGGTGAGCGCGGGCCTCGGCTCGGGGAGCGGGCTGGGCTGCTTCTGGTGCGCTTTTTTTGTGTGGCTCGGGGAGCGATTACTTACTTTCTGGGGCCTATATCTGCTGCTGCAGTTAGGGGTGGGGGCTTCTGAGGCGACCCCCCCCTTCCTGGCTTATACGCGCATCGGCGGCCTGGTCCCCAATCCCTGAGGGGCCTGTTCGGCGGCTGGGACGGGCCACGGGCACCCGCGAGGGTGTGAGCTCCTCGGAGTGTTGGAGGCTGGCTGCGCCAGAGCTCATTTCTTTTTTCCTTTTGTGTCAGGGCACTTTTTGAGGCTTGTTGCGGTGTTGGGTGTGAGGCTTCCTCTCTCCCCTCCCCCTCCCTACCCGAGTAGCGTGTTCTGGAGGCTGCTGGTGGGGCTATGGTCTGACGCCTTGGATTGGGTTGGGGCCTGATTGGCGGTGGGACTCGGGCCGCGAGGCCCTGCGGTGAGGCGGACTGGTGCTCAGGCTGCTGCTGTTGACTCTTGAGACTGAGACCGGTTGTGTGGCTCTGACACGGGATCAGATTGGAGGTCTTGACGCCTGGGTTCCTATCTCAGGTTGATCCGGACGGGACCGGTGATTCAGAGCACCTTTTTGTGTGTGGTATTCTTGGCTGGGGCAGCCTTGCTTTGTGGGCGGCTGGTGCTGGTGAGGTGTGGAGCACTTGATCGTCTCCAATCTGGGGAACTGTGCGGAAGATGGGGAAGGCCGATCATGAGCTGACTGAACTCACCTTTGAAGGCGGTAAAAAGAAAGGTGGCGTTGCCGGCCACCCGGTGGAGGATTCGCCATCCTGGGAGGGGGTTTCGGCTTCCTCTGTTAAGGCTATTGGCGAGGCCATCTCTGATGAGGTGTGGCGTAGATGCTGCGTGCATATGAGAGAGCTGTCTCCCAATTATAGTCTGCATCTTATTCATTTTAAGTTCTTGCATCGACTATATCACACGCCCTGTGGGTTGAGAGGCATGGGTTTGCGCGCTGATGCACTCTGTGAGAGATGTGGGGCCCCGATGCGGACTTTCTGCACCTCGCTTGGAGTTGTGCTGGGGTGCGTGAATACAGGACAGAGGTGTTGCCAATCATTGAGGAGATGACTGATGTCGAGCTCCTGCACTCTCCTAAGCTGGCCCTTTTAGGTAATGTGGAGGAGGTCCCTGCTGCGCACAGACGACTGATAGGACTGCTGCTGCTGCTGGCTAAGCGCAGGGTGACGATGTGTTGGGGACGTGGCAGAACTCCCCACTGTCGTGAGTGGCTGCGGGATGCTTCGTTTTGCCAGGAGCAGCTGATGATATATTGGGAGCTCATGCCTGAGGGCTCGCGTCCGAAAGATATATGGGGCCCACTGCGCGCTTTTCTGAAGAATCGAGATTTTTGCAGCGTCTAATGGCTTGGTGCTTCCTAACGATAACGATAAATGGTCTCCTTCCTTCGGCGCTATCGCATAAGGGCTGCAGGAATGTTGAAGTATGGTTGGCTGCAGACTTGTTTTGATCTTCTCCCTGCTGTTCTCTCTATATCTTCCTTTACTCTTCATCTCCTCTCACTTTTCAGCTTCTGAGTCGGCCTTGTCTGTTGTTGTATAGTTCACTTGTATTTCTATGTGCTCATCTGGAGTGATCAGACATTGATAACATCGTATTATATTCAGTGAGGCTTGAATCCTGATAGAGCGATACTGTAGTCGGTTGCATGTTATTGTCGATAATTATGCTTTACTCAGTACATGTGCGGATAATGCTGGCCTCTCAGATGTGCGACATTGGACAAGTTGTTATTGTTGCATAATAATTTTTTTTTTTTTAAATAATAATAATAATTTTAGGCCTTTTCTGCCCCCTTTGGGGGCAGATCAGCCTATTTCTATTAGGCCGATCTGCCCCCAGGGGGGGCAGAACCACTTAGGCACCGGGGAACGGTGTGTATGTGTGTGTGTGTTTTGTTTGAGGAGGCAGCTCCTTGGGCAAGAGGCGCTTCACATAGGGCCACATTACTGTTGGCCATATCTGCCCCCCTTGGGGGCAGATCGGCCTATTTTTGGAAGGCCCATCTGCCCCCAAGGAGGGCAGAAAGCCCTCCAGAGACCAGGGAATATTTTTTTTCAAAAAAAGATGGTGGGGGTATGGCCATACCCCCACCCCAAATAAATGGGGCCAAAGTTTCTCTGCCCACCGGTGGGCAGGTGGGGCAATTACCCCCGATCCACCCCCAGGGAGCCAGAAAACCTACTAGATACCAGGGGAAAAAAAAAGTGGGGTAGTGGCTACCAACCAGTATGGGCATGGTTATGCCCCCACCCCAACTGAAGGGGGTAACAGTCTTTCACCTCTCCCCCGCACACTAAAACATTGTATCCCACGGCAAGCAAGAGGACATTTGATTGTTTTGGTTTTACATTTGGTCCATGAGAGCTAGTCTAACTCTCAAAATCGTCCCACTTGGAATGGTGAGGGCTGCAGTTTTTGGACATTGGGACCCTGCCATGTAGAAAAATCAACAAGACCTAGACACATCTGAAAATTAACATCTGGGTGAGTCCAGGGTGGTGTGCTTCACATGCACCCTGTACCATTTTCGTACCCACAATGCCCTGCAAACCTCCAACTTTGCTGGAAATCACACATTTTCCCACATTTTTATGATGGAACGTTCCGGAATCTGCAGGAATCCACAAAATTCCCACCACCCAGCATTGTCGCATCTATACCGATAAAAATTCTCCCTCACTTTGTCAGCCTAAAAATGTTTTTTTTCAAACTGCCCTTTTGGACCTGCTTTGGTTCCCCCCTCAATTTTTACATGTTTTTGGCTCTTTCCTGTCACAGGCACTTGGCCCACCTACACAATTGAGGTATCATTTTTACCGGGAGACTGAGGGGAATGTTGGGTGGTAGGAAATTTGTCCCGATGCGGTGATCCCACACAGAAATGTGGGAAAAATTAGATTTTTCAGCTAAATATGAGGTTTGCTGAGGATTCTGGGTAAGAAAACACTGGGGGATCAACGCAAGTCACACTTCCCTGGACTCCCTCGGGTGTCTAGTTTTCAGAAATGTTTGGGTTTGGTAGGTTTCCCTATATGGCTGCTGAGCCCAGGACCAAAAACGCAGGTGCCCCCCTCCCTCCCTCACCCCTCACAAACACAGGTAGTTTTGTATTTGATAACTTTGATGTGTCCACATAGTGTTTTGGGGCATTTCCTGTTGCGGGCACTAGGCCTACCCACACAAGTGAGGTACCATTTTTATCGGAAGACTTGGGAGAACACAGGGTGGAAGGAAAGTTGTGGCTCCTCTCAGATTCCAGAACTTTCTGTCATCGAAATGTGAGGAAAAAGTGCTTTTTTGGCCAGATTTTGAGGTTTGCAAAGGGTTCTGGGTAACAAAACCTGGTGAGAGCCCCACAAGTCACCCCATCTTGGATTCCCCTAGGTGTCTAATTTTAAAAAATGCACAGGTTTGGTAGGTTTCCCTAGGTGCCGGCTGAGCTAGAGGCCAAAATCCACAGCTAGGCACTTTGCAAAAAACAGCTCTGTTTTCTTTGGGAAAATGCGATGTGTCCACGTTGTGTTTTGGGGCATTTCCTGTTGCGGGCACTAGGCCTACCCACACAAGTGAGGTACTATTTTTATTGGGAGACTTGGGGGAACGCTGGGTGAGAGGAAATTTGTGGCTCCTCTCAGATTCCAGAATTTTCTGTCACCGAAATGGGAGGAAAAGGTGTTTTTTTGGCCACATTTTGAGGTTTGCAAAGGATTCTGGGTGAGAGCTCCACAAGTCACCCCATCTTGGATTCCCCTAGGTGTCTAGTTTTCATAAATGCACAGGTTTGGTAGGTTTCCCTAGGTGCCGGCTGAGCTAGAGATCAAAATCCACGGCTAGGCACTTTCAAAAAAACACGTCAGTTTTCAATGTAAAAATGTGATGTGTCCATGTTGCGTTTCCTGTCGCGGCCATTAGGCCTACCCACACAAGTGAGGTACCATTTTTATAGGAAGACTTGGGGGAACCCAGAAAAGCAGACCAATTGTATTGCCCCTTGTCTTTCTCTACATTTTTTCCTTCCAAATGTAAGACAGTGTGTAAAAAAGATGTCTATTTGAGAAATACCCTGTAATTCACATGCTAGTTTGGGCACCCCGGAATTCAGGGATGTGCAAATAACCACTGCTTCTCAACACCTTATCTTGAGCCCATTTTGGAAATACAAAGGTTTCTTTCATACCTATGTTTCACTCTTTATATTTCACCAAATGAATTGCTGTATACCAGGTATACAAGGAAAACCCATTGCAAGGTGCAGATCCTTTATTGGCTCTGGGAACCTAGAGTTCTTGATGAACCTACAAGCCCAATATACCCCTGCAACTAGAAGAGTCCAGCAGACGTAACGGTATATTACTTTTGAAAATCTGACATCGCAGAAAAACGTCACCGAGTAAAACGGTGAGAAAAATTGCTTTTTTTCACCTCAATTTCAATATTCTTTTATTTCAGCTGTTATTTTCTGTAGGAAAACCTTGTAGGATCTACACAAATGACCTCTTGGTGAATTTTGAATTTTGACTACTTTTCAGAAATGTTTAGCTTTCTGGGATCCAGCACTGGTTTCACACCCATTTCTGTCACTAACTGGAAGGAGGCTAAAAGCACAAAAATAGTAAAAGTGGGGTATGTCCCAGTAAAATGCCAAAATTGTGTTAAAAAATGTGGTTTTCTGATTCAAGTCTGCCTGTTCCTAAAAGCTAAGAAGATGGTGATTTTAGCACCCCAAATGCTTTGTTGATGCCATTTTCAGGGAAAAAATCACAAGCCTTCTTCTGCAGCCCTTTTTCCCATTTTTAAAAAAACTTAAATTTTCGATGTATTTTGGCTAATTTCTTGGTCTCCTCCAGGGGAACCCACAAACTCTGGGTACCTCTAGAATCCCTCGGATGTTGGAAAAAAAGGACTCAAATTTGGCGTGGGTAGCTTATGTGGAGAGAAAGTTATGAGGGCCTAAGCGTGAACTGCACCAAATAGCCAATAAAAGGCCATGCACCTGAGGATGAAAAGGCCTGGCAACGAAGGGGTTAAATACCATTTCCTTATCTTTAGTTTAATAGAGGTGATGTATGGGGGTCTATTGCAGATATTTTGCAAAGAAATGTTGTGTTTATGTTTCATGCAAGATCCATAAATAAGTTTCTTTAGGATCAAAACAGTATCTCATATGAGAAATGGGAGGGTATCGCAGAGATTATTTGCAGATATATTCGTGAGCAGATGTTGTGTTACAATATTGAAAACATGCAACACTATCCCTGAATATTAGATGTAAACACATTTAGAATTTGGACATGTGCGTCTGTGCACTGTTAGAAGCTTGGCCAAAGAGGGCATGAAAGAGCTGAAAGTAGAAATTCGTAGCTGTTTCAAATAGGGTCCCCCAAAATACATTTGGCCCAGGGCCCCTAAAATCCTTAAGATCTCCCTACATTTTGGGTGAATACTCTCTCTCACGCTCTCTCTCTCTCTCTCTCTCTCTCTCTCCTCCGTCAACCCCTCTTCCAGTCTTCCAATGCTGATTTGGTCCTTGCAAAGCTGACTAACAATGGGTGAAAAGTAGACCACTGTTTACTTGTCCACAATTGGATTGTAAGCTTGGTAACAAATAGTGGTCTCCTGTGAAGCCCCCTCTCCGAAAAGAGGATGGAGCAAATCCTGCCCTCTGCCATTGTTAGGATTTGTCTTTTCTAAACTGTCTTGTGTGTTTTTTCACTCAGAAGACTAGTCAGTCTGTAAGCTCACTAATGCTATTCCTAGTTTTCACTTGATGTTTGAGTGAAATTGTGTGTTACTTAACCGTACCCCTGGATGGGAGAGGAGCAACCAGTGATTAATTTGTGCTAGTTGTTTCCGGTGCTGAGCACCAGCACTTATTTTTGAGGGCCGGTGCTTAGTCTTCTGCCTCAAGCATTTGCTGCGAGCAAAAGACACGTTTGGGAAAGACGGAGGAAGATAAAAACGAAAAGCGTCACGATGAGAGAAAGCAGAAAGCTGCAGGTGTGAGCTGAAGGGGCAAGGAGCGGCTTTAAATGGATTGAAGGGGTCAGAGATGGCATCAGGATTACGCTGCCTCAGTATTCCGTGTTCGCAGATTTAATTGCAGCAGCGCAGGTTTAAGAGGAGGGCTTTGAGCCCCAGCACCTTTTTATTTGCAAATTAAGCATTGGGAGCAACCAATTGCTCCCTCTATTATTCCAACTATAGCGTAGCTACCTACCCTGGGGTATGTACTGTGTTACATATTTGCTGTGTGTAAGCCCGAAGACTGCGTTTATGGCAAATGGTGTCCAGAAAGGAAAAAAGGTGTGGGACTCTGCACAAGATGAATGCTTTAGCTACAGGATGCCTTCATTCTTCATGGGGGAGATAACTTGCATGTCCTTTGTTTCTGGGTAACGTGGCCCTGAAACTAGCTCTCTGGAGAATTATGACAGAGATTCCCTTCTGTACTATGCTAGCTTTGCCTGCTGCACCTGAAACCCCTTATCTCCTTTCCTGTGATGTGTAGGGCACTACCTACCAACCGGAGGAAAGAGGCTATTGCTGTCTGCTTCAAATCTGCAAAAGACACTGTCAGGTTTAATTCATCCTGTTTTAGGTGGAAAGAAGAGGAGAAAGCAAAAGGATGCACCTATTTCCGAAAGGAGTAAGATATCAAATTGCAAAAGAAGGCTGTAATTTGGTTAGCTCTGACTTCCTGTCAGTGCCCTTAAAGTAAGATACATGCTGGCTTGATTAGGCTAATACTTTGCAATTTATCTGGTCCTGGTCCCAGGGGGAGGATGCATCTGCCTTAATGCAGCCATTCAGAGACAACTTGATTTTTCCTCTTCTTTCTGCTTATTAGATAATTGCCCAGCCTCTTTGATGCTAGAACTATCTGGATGGTCGCAGTAACCCTAACCATGTCAGACATACTTATGTTTAAAGTCACACTTGGACTCTTGCCTAAATCCAAGTTCTTAAGGGGGCCCACTGAGATCAGTGGAGGTCTTCAGTATTCTGAAAGCACCTGCAAACTGAAAATCTTGACTGAATTTTGGTACCTTTGCTCTGAAGATGCCTGCTGTCAAATGCATTTTATTCTATGCATGGGCACCACTGTACCTACAGGAAAGAGTCACCACTTACTTCTTGGATGTCAAGACAAGAAAAGAAGGTCCAAACCATTGCATCCAGCTCCTGACACCCACTGTACATAGTTTTCAGCTACGTGAAGCAGGAAGTAGAAGCATGATCTTGCTCTCAGCTGTAGCCTGCACCCACTCCCTCTGGTCACAGAGCAGAGTTTACCATGTATATCCTTTGGCTGTGTGCGGTAGGCAATGGCTCTGGGTACAGGGCCTGGCCTAAGGCCATAATCTGTGTCAGTCCACAATTGAAACTGTGACTACTCTATGGCTGAGTTATCTTTCTCAATACTCAATTAATCACCAGACTTCAAACACATTAAAGATCACATTTAGAGAATTTATGAATAAGATTGCAGAATGGATGGTGCTGAATTTCCTAGCCCTACATTTTGCCAAAACTAAAGTCCAGGTATTCGGTGAGATCTTATTTTAGAATGGGTATTGGTGGCCGCTGTTGCTGGGTCACCACCTACACCTTTGAGTACACAGCATAATCTTAAGAGTCATATTTGACTCAAACTTTCTTTCCAGGAACATCTCTCTTAACAGGTTTCTTCTTGAATGTTCATTCTTAAAGTCCTTCTCCTTAAAGCCTATGTTATTTTGAGGGCTGATCTTTTTAATTTGATCCATTTAGGACTACCTCGGAAACAGTTGGCTAAGCTGCAGGTAATTCAAAATGCAGTTGCCCACCTTCTTGCAGAGTTAATAAGTTTGAACCTATCTCCCATCATCTCAGTTTTCTTCATTGGTTGCTTGTCAACAAGAGATGCATGTTAAAGCACTTTGGCCCTCATTATAACCCTGGCGGTCAGTGACCGCCAGGGCTATAGTGGGGGTAGTACCGCCAACAGGCTTGCGGTACTGCCAGCCTTATCACGACCGTGGTGCTTCCGCCACAGTAATACAGCCGGGACCGGTGTATACCGCCATGGCGGTCCCGGCGGTCGTAATCAACCAGGGCAGAGCTGCAAGTCTGTAGACACCGCTATGGGAAGGCACAGCCCCATCGCGCATTTCACTGCCTGAATTTCGAGCAGTGAAATGTGCGATGGGTGCTACTGCACCCACTGCACATCAGCATTGCCACAGGCTCTATTACGAGCTGGCTGCAATGTTGATGTGACTTTTCCGCTAGGCCAGTGGACGGTAACACTGTTACCATCCGCTGGCCCAGCGGAAAAGTCGAAATATGGAGTCAGAAATACCGCCAGCACTGGCGGTATACTGGCTCCCGCAGCTTCGGCGGTCTTTATAAAAGACCGCCGAGGTTGTAATGAGGCCCTTTGTTTTTTATTTAATTTCTTGATCAATGAAGGTCCTGAGTATATTGCTATTGTGTTTTGCATGTTCCTGTGTGCGTTTTGGATTGCTTGATTTAAGCTGGTAAAGTTCCTGTAAGTTAATAAGACAATGAAAGCAGGATGCTCCTCTCACTTTCTGGTGTGTCAGCTGTTGAATAAGCTCCCATTCTGAGTTAGGACCATTTAGGACCATTCCCTCTTATCTCGTTTTAAGGAAATATCTCAAGGCTTTTACTTATTTTCTCTCTGACTATTGATTCAGTTGCATTTCTAACTTTTCAGTTCACCCCAGGACACCCAATCTTGGGTAGTAGTGCACTCTAGAAAATAATAGATTATCAATCAATCTTTCTCATGAATTTCAATTAAATATACAATGGAAGATGTACACTTCATCCCTTCCAACTGTAGCTTTTTGTCTCCAGTGATAGATTCCCTGTTTTTTTTTCTATTTTGGTCATTTGGTGCCTTTTACCATGGTTGGTAAAACAAATGCATGCCTTCTTCTACCTTCACCTCCACAGCCTTGCCAAGGATTATAGGGGGAGGTAATCCAGAGGCAGCTTGGCGCAGGAGATTGGGGCCTTTGGAGCTGCCTGCTGGGACACATCTGTGGAGCTACTGCTGGGACACACCTATGGAGCTTACTATTATGACACACCTGTGAAGCTGCTCCTATAACACACCTGTGGAGCTGCTGCTGGTACACATATATGGTGATGCCTCCTGGGACATACCTATGGAGCTGCCTGCTGGGACACACCTATGGAGCTATCTGCTGGGACACACCTGTGGAGCTATCTGCTGGGACGCACCTGTGGAGATGCCTGCTGGGACACACCTGTGGAGATGCCTGCTGGGACACACCTGTGGAGCTGCCTGCAGGGAGACACCTGTGGAGCTGCCTGCTGAGACGCACCTGGGGAGCTGCTGCGGGGACACACCAATGAAACTGTCTGTTTGGACACACCTGTGGAGCTACTGCTGGGACACATCTATTGAGCTGCTACAGGGACCCATCTGTTGAGTTGCTGCTTAGACACACCTGTGGAGCTGCTGCTTGGACACATCTATGGAGTTGTCTGGTAATACACACCTGTGGAGCTGTCTGCTGGGACACACCTGTGGAGCTGTCTGCTGGGACACACCTGTGGAGCTGTCTGCTGGGACACACTTGTGGAATTGCTGCATTGTTAGAATATCAGATGTATTTGTCCATTTGTTTTTTCACGCTAATAACCATTCACATCACTAACTAATACGTGTTTATCACTACCCAAAGTTACCTTTTTTAGCAACCTTAAAATATGAAACGATTGAGTAAAAACCAGTAAGGTTCTAAATATATGCCTTGTTGCTTGGAATCAGGTCCTTGATGCAGGGTCATAACTCACTAAGCTATGTTACGAGGATGTTAACTTGTGATCTACAAGTAGCACAGGGATATATGCAACACAAACAGTAGCCAACTGAGCTATCTACATTAAAAAAAAACAAATATGTGATCTACATGTTGCATACTGTGATTTCCAGCAGGCACATTGCCCCTCTGTGCAATTTTATGGTGAGTTGAACCTTTGATTAGAATGCACGCAGATCTTTCTAGCAAATGCTTTACCCACCAGAGTTATCCATTGTATTGCTACTCATGGTGCCTTGAAATTACTTAAGAGAGCGGCCCCTGCTACCTGTTTCTCAAGATTAGTGAATGCTCAGCTGCAAAGTAAAGTGATCAATTCATCTGGCTCTCTTTTCATTCTCTGCACTAGTGGGTATTTCTGTCAAATATTGAAACTAGAGTGGCTTACCGAGGGACATACTTTGTGAAACTTCAGTAAGCAGCAAATTCTCTCTCTCTCGCTGTCAGTGGATGAGAAATGTTGAAACAGACACTGGTGAAATTGCTGCTGGTGGCTCAGCCTTTCAACATTCCACTTTATGTGTTGAAAAGCACTGGTGGACGGAGTGATGGAAACAATAAAGGGGTCTAATGGGGTTATCTGGAACCTTTGACCCTGCTACTGCAGGCAGGTTGCTCCCCGCTCTGCCTTCCGCGCTCCATCACTTTTTCCTTGCTGCCACCTCATGATTTTGCTTTTTTCCCGCCGCTGCGTCCCCTGCGGCCCCTCCCGCCTCCCCCCTCCTTCTCACCGCTTCGTTTTGCCAATTTCCCGCCGCTGCGTCCCCTGCGGCCCCAACCCCCAGCCTTCTCATTTGTCAGGCCCTCCTGCCTCCCAGCTGCCACTCCCACCCTCCCCTCCTCTTATGGCAGCCGCGGCATGGTGACAGGGAGCAACCTTTGACCCTGCTACTGCAGGCAGGTCGCTCCCCGCTCCGCCTTCCGCGCTCCATCCTGTTTTCCTTGCTGCCACCTCCTGATTTTGCTTTTTTCCTGCCGCTGCGTCCCCTGCGGCCCCTCCCGCCTCTCCCCTCCTTCTCACCGCTTTGTTTTGCCAATTTCCGGCCGCTGTGTCCCCTGTGGCCCCTCCTGCCTCCCCCCTCCTTCTCACTGCTTTGTTTTGCCAATTTCCCGCCGCTGCGTCCCCTGCGGCCCCAACCCCCAGCCCTCTCATTTGTCAGGCCCTCCTGCCTCCCAGCTGCCACTCCCACCCTCCCCTCCTCTTATGGCAGCCGCGGCACGGTGACAGGGAGCGACCTTTGACCCTGCTACTGCAGGCAGGTCGCTCCCCGCTCCGCCTTCCGCGGTCCATCCTGTTTTCCTTGCTGCCACCTCCTGATTTTGCTTTTTTCCTGCCGCCGCGTCCCCTGCGGCCCCTCCCGCCTCTCCCCTCCTTCTCACCGCTTTGTTTTGCCAATTTCCGGCCGATGCGTCCCCTGCGGCCCCTCCTGCCTCCCCCCTCCTTCTCACTGCTTTGTTTTGCCAATTTCCCGCCGCTACGTCCCCTGCGGCCCCTCCCGCCTCCCCCCTCCTTCTCACCGCTTTGTTTTGCCAATTTAGCTCTGCTGCGTCCCCTGCGGCCCCACCCCCAGCCCTCTCATTTGTCAGGCCCTCCCGCCTCCCAGCTGCCACTCCCACCCTCCCCTCCTCTTATGGCAGCCGCGGCGTGGCCGCGCAGCTGGCACACCACAGGCGCACCAAAGGCAAGCCAATCTGCGCCCGTCCGCGCCTGGACCACGCCCAGTGCCAGAACCCCTGGCCTCAGCAACAGCCACCCCACCAGCATTCGCTACAATGCCAACACCCTCTGCGCACTCAACACCAGCCAAGACACCACCTGCTTCCAGGCCTCTCCAAAGAGCACGCACGGACCCTTCTCCTGCCACAACTGTAGCTTCACCTGCAACAGAGCCCACATACTTCCTAGGATCAAGACCAACCACCTCCGTTGCATACTCCTCAACACCCGCTCAGCACGCAAGCACACCATCGAAGTCTGGGACCTGCTCGACTCCACCTCCCTGGACGCGGCCTTTCTAACCGAAACTTGGTGGAACGACTCCTCAGCACCCGACATCACCATAGCCATCCCGAACAAAGTTGCTCGCCGAGACCGCACCAACAGAACCGGAGGAGGCATAGCCATCGTCCACAAAGCCACCCTTGAAGTCAAAACCACCCTGGACGACTCCTTCAGCGCTGCCAAACACCTTCACTTCCAAGTCTGCATGGACCCCAATACCACGCTCAGAGGAACACTCATCTATAGACCCCCAGGACCCAGGGCACCTTTCAGCAACGCCATCGCCACCCTGGCCAGCAACCACGCACTCGCCGCCATGGGCTACATCATCCTCGGGGACCTGAACTTCCACCTCGAAAACAACAACGATACCAACTCCACCACCCTCACCGAAAACCTCGCCAATCTCGGCTTCACACAGCTCGTCAACACACCTACCCACACAGCCGATCACACCCATGACCCCATCTTCTCCACAAGCAACCATGTCACCTTCAACCATACCACCGAACTCTACTGGACCGACCACCACTGCGTCCACTTCACCTTCAAGAAGCAGAAAGAACACCACCTCACCGAACAACCACCCCGCCGACGATGGGGTAAAGTCACCGAACTTCAACTGTCCAACGCCCTAGCCCAGAAACCGCCTGTCAACCCCACCGACCCTGACATCGCCTCACACAACCTCACAACCACACGGCACTCAAGGATGCCACAAGCAAACACCACGAACCCATCAGGCTAGCAAAAAGATCCTCCTTCAAGACCCACCTAGAAAACAACGACCACGACTGCAAAGAACTTTTCAGCATCATAAAAGAACTCTCCAACCCAAACACCACCGTCAACGACATCACCCTCTCCCAAGAACTATGCGACGCCCTGGCAACCGCCTTCCACCGAAAAATCACAGACATCCATGACAGCTTCAACTCCCCTCACACTCCGGACGCTCCTACCCCACCCACCACGAACTCCACCCGCTCCAGCCGACTGACCTCCTGGACCATCATCAGCGACGACAAAACCTGCAAGACCATGAACTCCATCCACTCCGGATCACCATCAGACCCCTGCCCACACCACATCTTTAACAAAGCAGACACAGCCGTGGCACCACACCTACGGAAAGCCATCAACATCTCCTTCGAAACTGCAAGATTCCCAGAAAGATGGAAACATGCCGAAATCAACGCCCTTCTCAAGAAACCAAAGGCGGACCCCAAGGACCTGAAAAACTTCCGGCCCATCTCTCTGCTCCCTTTCCCGGCAAAGGTCATCGAGAAAATTGTCAACACTCAGCTCACCCGGTACCTCGAAGACAACAACATCCTCAACCCCTCCCAGTCCGGCTTCAGACGCAACCACAGCACCAAAACCGCCCTCCTCGCCGCCACAGACGACATCAGAAGCCACCTCGACAATGGAGAAACATCAGCCCTCATCCTCCTAGACCTATCAGCCGCCTTTAACACCGTCTGTCACCACACCCTAAAATCCCGCCTCCACGCAGCAGGAATCTAGGACCAGGCCCTCGAATGGACCACATCCTTCCTCGCCGGCAGAACCCAAAGAGTTCGCCTCCTCCCGTACCAATCCAAAACCTTCAACATCATCTGCGGCGTACCCCAGGGCTCATCCCTCAGCCCGACGCTGTTCAACATCTACATGGCCCCCCTCGCACAAGTGGCCCGTCAGCACAACCTCAACATCATTTCCTACGCCGACGACACCCAACTCATCCTCTCCCTCACCAAGGACCCGCACACCGCCAAAATCAACCTCCACGAGGGACTAAAAGCTATCGCCGACTGGATGAGAGACAGCTGGCTAAAACTGAACTCGGACAAAACAGAGGTCCTCATCCTTGGGCGCACCCCCTCCGCCTGGGACAACTCATGGTGGCCGACCACACTGGGTCCCCCACCAACACCCACCGACAGCACACGAAACCTCGGCTTCACCCTTGACTCCTCACTCTCCATGTCAAAGCAGGTCAGCGCCATCTCCTCCTCCTGCTCCAACACCCTCCGCATGCTCCGCAGAGTTTACAAATGGATCCCAACAGAAACAAGAAAAACAGTAACCCAGGCCCTCGTCAGCAGCAGACTCGACTACGGCAATGCCCTCTACACTGGTATCTCATCCAAACTCCTACAGCGCCTCCAACGCATCCAAAACGCCTCCGCCCGACTCATCCTCAACATCCCTCGCCAATGCCACATCATCCCCCACCTAAGAGACCTTCACCGGCTCCCCGTCAACAAGAGGATCACCTTCAAGCTCCTCACCCACGCACACAAGGCACTCCACAACATCGGACCAACATACCTGAACAACAGACTCAGCTTCTACACCCCCACCCGGCAACTCCGCTCCGCCAACCTCGCCCTCGCCTCCATCCCCCGCATCCGGCGCAAATTTTCCGGCGGCAGATCATTCTCGTACCTCGCCAAGACCTGGAACACCCTCCCGCCGGATCTACGACAGACCCAGGACCTTCTTTCCTTCAGAAAACTCCTCAAGACTTGGCTCTTCGAGCAGTAGCAGCCCCCTCCCCCACCACAGCGCCTTGAAACCCTCACGGGTATGTAGCGCGCTTTACAAATTGATTGATTGATTGCTCTATGTAATTAAAACACACACGGTGATCTCTGACAGCACAGGTGATGAATAATTAATAAACTTCTCCCTTGGATTATTCAAATTGCTTTATAATCTGTTGTTGACATTACTTTGCAGTATTTTCGGTGATCCCATGTGTGTTAATTTTGAATAATAATTTACATTATATGCCTCATATATTTACTACAGGAAATGTCAAATCTATTCTTGCATTTTCAATTGTCGATGAAATAAATATTAAAAAGAAAAGGAACAGACATTCACATCATGTTACAAATGGCAAGTGTGTCTTTCGGATTCGAAATATGACTACTGACATGAAGTCCCGGTCAAGAAATGGGGCTTAGTACAAATTGAGTATGTTTTCTGTGCTTGTACCAAAATAACTTTTACCAACGACCACCTGGGGGTGCACAATAGATGAAAAATGTCCTGCTTCTGGCAGGCCCTCACAGTGTGCAATACATTGTGTGTGAATTACACACACTTACCTAGTAATGCATTACATTTATTGACTTTTGTTACAAATACAGCCTTATACTTCCTTGTGACGTATAAGCCCAGATAGTTTAGCGCGGGATGCAAACATCTCTGATCAAAGAGCATTTCACATTTTCCACTGGATTCTCTTCTGTTCAAGGTCGATACACTAGGGCTCAGCGAGTTTGGTTACACAAGCAAATAGGCAATTCAGTTGTGGAGCGATGTTTAGTGATGGTGAAAGCAAGCCCAAACTTTCTTTCCTTATGTCCAAGGCATATTAAAAATACCTCCACAGGCAAAAGTGTTTTTTTACTGGAAAAATGCTTGTTTTTGTTTTGTAGATCCACAATATCAAGTTTTTGACTTTTGCATAGTGCTCAACATTTTGTCTTGGGACACGTGTACTGGCGAAAATATATTAAAAAGTCTAATGGCAGCAGTTTACATACAGCGAATTCTGCTAAATAAGAGTCATTGCAGCCCTGTATTACCGTGAACAATGCCTCACAGGCCCCCGTCCATTAGGTTTTACAGCCACCTCTGCTCACTGTGCAAGATCAAAGGATACAATAAACTCCCTGAGCCGCGCCCCTGCTCTGACGACTTCGGGAGCAGCCCCTGCAGATCACTGTGGACTGGTAACAAAAGCAGCTGTTCTCTTGTGCAACCCAGCCCAGGCTTACACTGTGATTGTGTTCAAGGCGCTGCCCAGGTACCAGGTGATTGCTGAATGGAGGGCGACCCGTCAATTCCAGGGCCTCATGAGGACCGATACTTTCCTTGTTCGAGGAAAAGTGCCGGTACTCAGTGGGAGAAATTGAAAAAGTGCCAGTACTCAGTATCGGCTCATTTAAAGCACTGGCATACAATAACAGAAGATTAGCGTGGCCACACGCGTCTTACCGGTGGCCGCTTCCATGCAATGCCCTGTGCCTTGGGCGAGCTCGGTCCCAGGTCCTGGTAGCCCACCACCGAAGGGCATGCAGGGAACTCGCCATCCCTAAACAGGACCCCGGACTGCAAGCACTGGTTCCGCAGCGCCTCGAAGTCCTGGTTCAGGTATTTGATGGCGTTCTCGTTGGTGCCCAGGCCTTCGGCCACGGCCCTCTGCTTGGCCACTGCCGCTGCTGCTCCGGCCATGGTGTGCAGTGAGTGAGGAGGGCTGGCGGCTGTGAGGGGGGAGAGCTCTGAACCGGCCCTGGGAATGCGAGACTGGAGTTTATAAGCGCTGGGGCAGGTGCAGCTGGCACGTGTGGAGCTGGCACGCCTCGGAGGTGTCACTTACTGGTGCTCCGGGAGGGGCCTGACTCGCCGACATTGTTAGCTTTTTAGCTCAGTTTGTCGGTCCGGAAGGATGAAAGGTTGAATTAAGCCTGCTATATAAGGGGCATATTTATGATACTGTCACGCGGTCGCTTTGCTGCGCTGCACAGGGTGGCAGGGAAAGGTCAGAAATGTGCCTTATTTCAGTCAGTACAGCGTATTGCTGCCTTTGACTCTATGCTGGCCCCTTCTGGCTGCCTAGCGCCAACACACCCTTGCACCCAGTTTCGGGGGGGGAGGGGTCTGTGCAGGATTGTTTCGCAAAAAAAGCAATCCCCTGAGGCATATTCCTCTATCTTTGTGTGCTGTAGAATGCAGCAGCATGGAAAACGGAAGTAACAAGGAGACATCCACCTTCACTGGGATGATGCAGCATTTTTGTGCATTCCCAGGTTTACCAGTTCTGGTAAATCTGGGGATGCGATAAAACCCCTGGAGTCGGTTGGGAACACCCAACAACGCCTATGGGACGCCTCCCCAGGGCAGAGTAAGGCAACGCAGCGATTTGGGCTGCGTTGCTTTACTCCAGATTCATGAAGCAACTCAGGGCCACGCGTGGCTTCATAAATCACATTTGGGGTTTGAGTCAAGCATGTACCACATTGCATGGTGCAAACATGACGCAAACTGCCTCATAAACATGCCCCTAGCAGTCAACAGGGAGTCAGCTATTTTATGAACACGTTTATGTCCCAAGAGTCAGTGCGTTGTAGCCTGGACCTCTTTTCTGTCTTTTGGAATCATTTCAGCCAACCTCAGAGCAGTTCCCTCGGAGCAGCGCCAAATGGTTTGTACTTGGCCCAGTTGCTGCTATGTCAGTTTTTGGATATCTCCACTGCTATGGAGAAACGGCTGGTCCATTTCACTTGCATTTTGGAGCTGGCTTTTGGTGATTATGGCGTCGATTAGTTTCAGTTAATATTTTGGTTTTAGGACAACCCTTCCGCTTTAAAGCATAGGAAGAAAATAATAGTAAAAACCTAACATGTCTCCAAATAAAGTTACTACTGCTAAGCCTAAAAACCAACATCCTCGTGTGTAGCCCAATCATGACCCTGCATCTTAATACTAAACCCCATTCCTAACGTAAATCCAACCATAACCTTAAACTCTTCCCAAACCATGCCCCAGCGTCCTAACCCTGTATCTAAGCCCTACTCACCTGTCAACGCTTTATATTTCCTATGATTTGCTGCATGTGGTCATGGTATACATTTTCCAAGCTTTAAATCAGGTGCTTTGAAATATGCCCACATTTTCATAGAACGATGCAATTGTTTAAGATCCAGCGTCCTATACGACATCATTATTTCTAGTAGAAAACGTTGGTAAGAGGTCAACTAGAACTTCCACCTGGAAACAAAAGGGGGCACTCGGTTACTCAGAGGTTCTACATGTGTTTTGATTTTGGGGTGAACTCAGTAATGTTTCTTTTCTGCTCCACATTACACATTTTTTTTTACTTTACATACTTTTGAGGAAATTGGCTATTTTAACGAATAAAACTACTAGATGAAGAGTACATTATAGCTACAAGTTGTAAGTTTCTCCAAGAATGTCTAACTATAATACTATTCACCGTCCAGTAGAAACATTGGTTACAATTGTAATCAGTCTCAAAGTTATGAAACAATCCCTTTGTTAAACAATACCTGTTTATTTTATATTTTATTTTGTATGTTTTGAATCTTGCAATAGGATGTAAAAAGTGCAAAATGCCAACAAATGATAGGTTTCAGAAAATATATGAGTTCTCATTCAACGTGAGAACTGTCCTGCAATAATTACTTGATGTCCAGGGAAATAGATCTGAAATTTTCTTATCCCGCCCATATCTTCCCCAGTGCATTGAAAGTAAGGGAAATCAATTTGCTGGTCATAAGGTTCAGGCTGCTTTCATCCTATCAGAGTTGTGGGGAGAATCGGTTGATATGGAAATGCTGGTCCCGCCTTCATTCTCAATGTAAACTGCACTGGGTGTGAGGAGTATCCAAGACCCGCTCTAGCTAAACCTGGAAGCAAACTATCTTTAGTTTAGCACTCTGTATTTGTTGGGTGGAAATTATTTTTCTTATGAGGAAGGAAGAAGAGAATATGATTGACGAGGGTTATCTTTGTTTATAAATGTGTTATTTGTGCAAGAGAAAGCTGGTTTTAAGTGTATTTTCAACGTTCACATTCTAAAAGTGGGGGAAAGATGTAACTGTTTCATCTGTCTTGTGAAAACACAGCAAAATAGGGCAAAAATAGAGCAAATTGAGTTTGCTCAACTGTTTTCTCGTGGACAAAAAAATCTTGTGTAACATGCTGCTTGCTGTTCAGCATGGCTAAAGGTGAGAGGTGGAGAGGAGAGTGGAGTGTCGTAGAATGGACTGGCAAAGAGTGGAGTAGAGGTTCGTAGAGTGGAGTGGCATAGAATGTCGTATATTGGAGTGGCATAGAATGGAGTTGAGTGAAGTGGAGTACAATTGAGGGGCGTAGAGTGAACTCGTGTAGAGTGCATTGGCGTAGAGTTTTGCAGGGTATAGTGTAGAGTGCTGTGACATAGAATTCAGTAGCGTACAATGCAGCATCGTAGAATGCAGTGGGATAGATTAACGTGTAGCATAGTAGACTGCAGTGGCGTAGAGTACAGTAGTGCAGAGTGGAGTGGTGCAAAGTAGAGTGGCAAAGAGTACAGTGGTGTAGCGTGCAGTGGTGCACAGTACAGCAAAATGGCCTAGAGTGCACAGGCATAGAGCAGTGCAGAGTAGGGTGGCGTAGAGTGGTGTAGAGCATAGTGCTGTAGAGTAGGGTGCTGCAGAGTGCATTGGCATAGAATGCAGCAGTGCAGAGTACAATGGCATAGAGTGCAATGTTGCAGAGTAGAGTGTCTTAGAGTACAGTAGTGTAGAGTGGTGAAGAGTGGTGCAGAGTAGAGTACCGACAGTGATAGGAAGAGAAGGGGTTGAACTAAGATATAGAAATATAGATAGGTAGCTTTGAATTACAGGAATCCTTTTCACCATGGGGCTTTGACATCAAATGGACAATAAATGTCACTCAGACCTTTAGGACTGCTCAACACATCATGGTGGAAGATGTGTGTGCATGTTTGTGTGTTGGAATATATTGGCTGTGGGGGCTCAGCGCTGGTGATTAATTCAGTTCTGGGCTGTTTGAAAGGTGAATTTGTAACCTTTGGGAGATTTCCTGTAAAATGCCTAGCTAATCTGTGCTCTAATCAGTTATCAAGAAGGGAGTCCTCTGCAAACTCAGGTAATCATTCTACCACTGCCACCCAGCCGTCCTTTAGGTCTTTGGACCTGCATGAAAGGTTAAACGAAAGTCGCTCACCCATGATTGTCTCAATATGAGAATTTTATCCCAAAGCATTTCAAAACCCAGTGCTAGAGATATACAGTACCAGAACTGTAATTCTACCACCGTTGGCAGGTGCCAAAGAAAATCATTTTGTCTCCATCAACAATGTCAAACTACACCTTGTGGCCGATCCTGCACAGCCGACCAAGAGGAACATCCAGTAGTTCCCGAATCCCTCTCACTACTGGAGAAGAAGTTCCTCTACAAATTGTATATACCAACACCGACACCTCTCTGAGCTTGGGGAGGGTGGAAGATGATCTTGCATTGCCCCGCAAAGTTTTATAAATGGCAAAAATATACAAATGCAACTGAAAATCAGCTCGATGTATGGGTCCAGAATGATACGTTTAATGCATCACTGACACGTCCTGGTGGGTTGTTATTATGGCCAATAGATACCAATGGGTGTCATCAACGTTTTATTAACCCTTCAGGGGGCTTTAGGACGAGTAGGCCAGACCTTCGCTATATATCATCCAAACATGCGGGTATAGTCACAACATATAGGGGGTTATTACAACTTTGGAGGAGGTGTTAATCCGTCCCAAAAGTGACGGTAAAGTGACGGATATACCACCATCCGTATTACGAGTTCCATAGGATATAATGGACTCGTAATACGGCTGGCGGTATATCCGTCACTTTTCAGTCACTTTTGGGATGGATTAACACCTCCTCCAAAGTTGTAATAACCCCCATAGTGTGGGAAAATTGTGGCAACAATGGTTAAGATCATCCTCACTAGATGCGGTTAGAGAACACCTCAGTCTCCTGTCTAACACTACTGATTTACAAGACTTCCTGTTGGGCCCCAGAACAGCACGTAGGAAGCGTTTCTTATTTCCAGTATATAATGAAATTAGGAAACTTTCCCAACAAGATGCTGCTGCCCGGTTAAGGCAAATAGATCACGAAAATCTAAAAAAGACATTAGCATGTGTGGATAATGGGATTAACACCTTGTCCGACCGGATATATACCATAAATAATATTGTCTCTTTGCTATAAACATTATACAATCAGATATGTCTTCTTTACAACATGGACAGAGTCATATCAGGTCCATTATGCAGTTGGGTTGGACGCTTCAAACATTGAAGGCGAGTCGCATTCCCTGGCAGTATGTCAGTGCAAAGGAACATTTTTTCCCTTTAATCTAACGTGACAACAACAACTAATGGCTAAGAAGGAAGCGACTTATGTCATGCCTAACATCGAGAAAATAGAAAAGTTGCCTTTTACTGTGCCCGAAATACCATCTGCTGAATGGTTAATACATGGGGTCATTAATCTGCCTATTTCAACACTTCAATTTACCTCCTGTTTAAAACACATTCCGGTAGGCAGATATGAAAAGCTGGGAGATAGTTATATCCATGAGGTGTGGGAGTTTCCCTTCTCGTACAAATGCTTCAATGGATTGAAAGAAGTCTTTCTTAGCAGTAGAGAATGCGAGACTTCGGTCAGCCATTCGATGGTTTGTAAACAGCTGTCCTTGCATGGGGCGTGTAACGCCGCCGCTGCAAACTTGGCTTGATATCTGAAGGGAGTTCCAGTCCCCTTGATTAGACCTACATTCCAGGTGCTTTCAAACGGCAGCTACGTCCTCCTCAATGTTGAAGACTGTTGTGGTATGCGGGCCGGAATAGTTTACGTTGTTTTGGTCTCTCAGGTCATTACATGCTGCTGGAACGTACTCTTTCCCCCCACTAAAATTAAGGAGGTAGCTGATATTTGGCCTCACATTGCTACTTCAAACATGAATTTTGACAAGTTAAGCAGACTCAAGGCTTTACTGTTTCAAAAGCATGTGGCCCTTACATATGGGCGCGAGACCTACGCACTTCAAGTGGCAAGGTCATCAGCAGAAGTACAGTCTCTGTTAAATACAAACTTTCCGAGACACTTTGGTGAACTCGTGGAACGAATATTCAATGCGTCCAGTACAACTGGAATCGCACATTTTTTCAAAGCTTTTGGTTCTGGTTTCATTCACACCTTCTCCTCCGTATTCGGTTTGATACCTTCAGCTATCCACTCAATTTTCTCTAGTATTTTCGGGGGATTTCCGATAACTTTGGCTTTATGAGCTGGCATCCTGCTGTTGCTGTTGTTTATGCGCAATGGCTGTCCCGCCACAACGAGGAGAAATGACGGCGCTCCCATCAGCACAGCTGTGTCGTGAACGTATGATGCAGTATTTTGGAGCAACACTCCTGGAGCAATTGGAGTGTGGCTGGTCTTTGTCATTCAGACTGGTTTTGCATTGTGTGCAGCCCGTGTTTCAGTGCCTCTGGTGCTCTTTTGAACATGCACTGGAAATCTGTCTTTCACAGCAGTGCTTGCCTGCAGTACACGCTGATCTGTTGATGTTCTCACTGAGGGTTCATTACCGGACATGCGCATTGAGGTTGTGTTTGCTGCGTGAAGCTACTTATGAGTTACCCTTCCTGGAGGAAGTTTTTCACAACTCATCAATGGGCACACCACGGGATGCTGCCTTTGTTGACACTGGGGCTACGGAACACACCTGCTCCTTGATCCTTCTTGGCAAGGACTTTCCGATTTTAACATCGGCCGAAGTGGAAGATCTCCTATTCTCCATGACTCGTACCTAGTTTGGAACTTTTCTAAATTGACATGCCCTTCAAATTCGGTTTTATGCCACATGCTCATGTTTTAAATTGTCACGTAGGATGCTTGTGTGTCCCTTTAAACTTGTCCGAATTGACTTTGCTTTCATATATATCTTAGGTTGAGCTTTTTAGCAATAAAACTTTAGCTTTGGCTGTGAACCATTTTCAACCGACAAGGGGAGGGTGATGGGTGATGTGTAGCCATTTTAGTTATAGCTCCATGCACGTTATTTTAACACACTAGGCCGCTGCGCACTGTAACTTAGATATATTTTATTCAGCTTTGCATTATTATTATTACAATAACCATTTTTACGGTCTTGTTTTATTTTCACCTATCTAACTGTTTTTGCCTAGGCCAGCACTCTGTTCTCAAACAAGACATTCTTGATGACTCTGTGCTTCATTCAAGGCTACAGTTCGGTACATTGCCGGTGAATGTGGTAGAAGTTTAGTCTCCAACATTCGTAGAAAATACACATCCTTACGTAGGGACATTTTCTCAGAACATCAGCTGTGTTATTATATAAACACTTCCTTGTCCCTTACACGTTAGAGGGAGATTCCAGCCAGGGAACCACGACTGTATGCTGATTGCTGAATGCTTCGCTACAGATGCTAACGCACATCACAGGCCTTTGCTCAGGTATGGAGGTTGATGTCTTCCCAAGGGAACCTGAAAGGCAGAATTAGAGCTTAACATGCTGTGCTCAAACTATACCTAGATAGGAAATAGTCTATTGATTATAGTGACAATATGATAGGGTTGTTTTTATGCTTCACTATTCTCGTCACAATTCTAATATTGTCATGCTGTGTTGTCCTGGTTATTGCAGATCACGCTTTGCTATCTAAGATGCAGTTGTTTTATTAAACTCTTCATTGAAACATATACTGCTTCTGTTTGTCATTTATATATGAGATAAAGTTGTAAATGAGAGAACCGGATGCAACTTGAGTGACCACGACTTCCCTGAGAAGCCTAGTATGTCATGCGCTCAGCTGCCCAATCATCACTATCATGTGGTAGGGATGAGGCACTGCTAGTTAGCCAGGGCAAAAACCCGGATTAGAGCAACAGGTGCCACCTGCAGTGGGTTAGACTCAGTCTCCCACACCGCGGACGAGTCTGCTGCTCAAAATCCAGTAGTCTCATTAGAATAATGAGAGCGTACGCGACAGGATCATTATGTGAGCTGAGCAACTGCCCACTTAAAGGAATAATCACAACCTTTCCCAGGGTGAACCTTTGAAGTCATAGATTAAGCTGAGCTCAATGCCCTGGTAGCTATGGCACAGAGCAGACTGGCTTAACTTAAAGCAATGTGTATAGTATTTATGCAGTACCAAAACGGTAATCAACTCAAATTGCAACACAATAAAAATCTCAAATAGAATTAGAAACATCTAGCAACATTGAACAAACAAAACAAAAGTAAAATAACAAAAATCCAGTAAAAGGAACCTGAGATATGTGTTTTAATATTTAAGGGAAAATAGCGCCAAAAGCACAGAGAGCCAATGATGTGGTAGCCGTAGACTATAACCTAGGGGCAACTGGGTCAGGGTGGGTCAGATATACCAGCCAGGTTCATCCTAATCAAAGATTTTTCCTTCTGACAAAGTGCCTGATTTAGAACTTGTGGACAGGTTATTCCGTCACAACAGTGACAGATATCCCCTCTGCCAAAATCTAAATCCCATTATATTCAATAGGATTTAGATTTCAGTGGATGGGCTATCCGTCACCGTTGTGATGGAGTAACCCGTCCGCCAAGTTCTAAAGCAGGCCTTAAGTATTTTAAGTTCCAACCAACCACTGGAGTACACGTTGAAGGTCCTCAGGACCTCTGCCGAGGCACTTAGAGGCTTAGAAGTTGTCAGGCAGAGGCCACCAGCAGGATCTAGTCCAAGTCTAGTTGCCACTGGTCAGCTGGATACGTCCAGTAAAAGGCCCTTGGCAGCTTGTTGTCTCACTGTAGCCCCAGAGGAAGTCAATCAACTGACCTTTAGAGTCCTCAGTACAAAAGGCAGCAAGGTGTCAAAAAAGGACACCCACAGCCTCTAACCTGCATACTCTGTGGGGCTCAGAGGAGGTATCTCCACCCGTTAAGGTCAGCCTATTGTTTGCTCCTGGGTGACGCACACTTTTTCCACACCTAATCATGGTTGAGCACAAGCTGAGAGCTGGTATAGACTTTTGCTAAATAACTTTCTGACAGTTGAGGCATGTAAAGCGTAACTTTCCAAAAGTTACTTTTCCATTATACCTATTAAAAATCTCACATCATTATTAAATTGAATTTTTAATAACTATTAAAACAGTCATTTCATTGTTTGTCTAGTGGGTCCAATTTATGAGGTACATTATTTGTATTTTAATCTGTACTCTGGTTTTCTATATTGGACAGCTAGGCCTGCCACATTGAAATTAGTTTTAAGGGTCTTATCACAATAGGGATAGGGTTAAATTAACTTTCTACCTGTCCAACTTTTCAATACCATGCACCCTGCCTTGTGGGCTATAAGGCTTACATAGGGGTCACTTACTAATATTTAATAGGGAGGTTTTTAGCTGTGAAAAATGGTTGTACTGCAACAGTCAGCATACACAGGGTAAGCCTGAATTCCTTTGGAGGAAATTGATTTTAGGGAACTAGTGGGAAGAGCGGATCATCCTCTACTTCTCTAGGATGATTATTTACGAAATGGTGAAGTAATGTGCCTTAGTTCTTCCCATTTGTTTGCAGCATAACTATTTCAACATATGGGGTGATCTGATGCTGAAGAACTATTTATAACTACTAAGAATAAATAGCTGTGCTATGTAGAAGCTCCAGAGGGGACACCAATGCATGTGGCTCTTTTGCATCAATTTCACAAATGTATAGGTATAATTATTGGGAGAACGGCTAAGTTTGAAGTATCTTGAAAATATTTGGGTTCTCAACAAGAATACAAAAAAAACTATTTTAAAAGCAAACATCAGAGTAGGAACAAACAATTGTTTAAAGGCCACACACTACTAATTAGAATATTGATTGCTTCACAATCTTCTAATTTTTATTTTCAGTGCATTATGTATTTGTGTTTCTTTATCCACACATGCAGAATAAAGACATGTCAATTATGGACCTGTTCTCATCTGATGGGTACTGCCATTTGTTATTTCTACCGCTGCTACTATAGTGAATGGCACAATAGGTGCTGCAGTTCACAAGTGGCATTTAACTTCCAGACACTGGCTGCATCCCTTACACCATAAACTAGGAACTTACAGGCATGTTAAATGTGGCAATTCGGAATAAGCCAATTTAACAATGGTTAAAGGGGGAGCACAGTCACTTTTCTACTGATTAGAACGGGTAAAGTGCACAAAGGTCCAAAGCCAGCAAAAATATATGGTCTACCAAATGGCAAAAAATCTAAGGTGACCACGCAGAAAAGGATAATTTCCTACAAATACACATCAAACTTATTTTAGAGCTGTCTAGATTATTCCTACATATTTAAATGCAAAATAGAGGCAGAATTGGTTTGCCAAAGAAAAAAAATACAGAGCATTTTACTCAAATTGAATGGTAGCAATCCTTCCTACCATTCTTTAGAGAAGACGGGACACCCACCACATGCTCATATTCATGGTAAGAACCCGCTTTCAGGTGCGCCCTCATGGTAGCAACAGACAGGTGTACAACAGTGGGTGAGATAAATGCTTCTGAAACTCAAAAAGGAGAGCTTCAGTGCAAGCCTCTCTTCCTCACAGAATAGATATAGCACACCATTAGCAGTGCAAGCGTCACCCACAAAACAAGCACAGCCAGGCATCCCTCTCTCACAGAACAGATGCACCATGTTCGTCAGTTGACACGATTTCCATCTTCACAGAAGTGCACAACAGCATCTCCTCACACAATATATACAGTGGGACATCAGCAGTGCAGGCGTCCATTCCTCATAGAACAGTTGCAGCATGGGCAGAATTGTAAGCCACCATTCTTCATGGAACAGATGCAGCATGGCAACAGCAGTGGGACCTTACCTCGCTGACACTACAACAGCAGTACAACCTTCCTATTGTCACAGAACATGTACATGAAGCATCAGAGAAATTTTGTCTCTCACATAACAGGTACATCACAGTCTGCAACAGCAGTGCAAACACCCTTGCGGGTTGTAGGCATATGCTTCAGTATGGTTTTATGGACTGGTAAGTACATGGACATTTCAGTAAATAAAACTGTTTAGTATTGATTTTTGCCATGATGCCCATGGGATGAAAGTGCATGTACAAATACATATGCCATGTCATGTTATATGGGGAGGGGTGAATGGATGTTTGCTATATGGATAAATGGATGGAGAAGTGCATGATGGTGTGAGAAGGTGGACATTGGGGTGAATTGAAGCCCAGATGGCTCATGAATTTATTTTTTGACAAATGCTGAATATTGAATTCTTGTGGACACGTGGATGGTCAAATGACTGGAGAATGTGTATAGAGAATGCATGCAAAGCAAAATGTCTATGTATTGACGGGAATTTGTCCAAGGGTGATGATCAGTTTATGTTTATGGTTGGAATAAAGGTCACTTTTTTATGTGGTATATGTATATGCCTGCGGTGTGTGTATGGATGTTTCTTGTTCATGGTGCTTGTCTCTTGTAAACGATTGTGTGCTTGCATCCAGATGGAAGCATAAGTGGTTGGAAGTGTGTAAATATTGTAGATGTTGCTGCATTTGGAGCTGCTCCCCTTGCAGTGTAAAAAATATCTTTTGGACTTCAATGACATGTCCACCTACCTGCTGGGCAACAACGTACTATACTTCTCTATGATGGGGAATCATCATTACGAAATGTAAGTGCTGACTTCAACTGCTGAAGGACTGTGAGCCTGGTTTAGATATTGTCGTACAAGTTACTCCATCACAAGAGTGACAGTGATGCTGTCCGCCAATATCTACATCCCATTATGTCCTATTTTCCTTTTCCTCTTTCACTCTGTAAGACATTTAAACCATTTTTCTCTCCACCTGTTTTTGAAAGTGTCCATCTACATATTCCACACATCATTACTGTCTTCTTCACATTCCTTTGCCACTCTCTTATGCATTTTCACTCGCCCCCCTCACTTTATCATACCCCCATGCACACAAACCAAATTGTGCATTAAGTACTTCATTTTATTTTGCTTTGATGTTCTTAAATGTTTGACAGCTATGTACCTTCTTCATGCACTTTCCCTTAAAATCACAATTACAATTGGCACATATGTCACCACTGCTCTGTGTGCTCTGCAGAGAGGCCATGGATTGCATGTGCATGAAGTCGAAATACATGTATGAGCCACTGACGGGCACTGTAAGAAGTTCACACTACCTTCAGACTCCTGTCTATACCTTTCACTTGTGCCCTGTCATGACACTCACCATGTACCAAAAGTCACCCAGATGCCTAGAGTTAACTCAAATCACGTAAAAGAGTCATGTGATGCCTGAACAAACTACAGAAACACAATATATGGAGAAAACAAATACTCTTAGGGAACACAAGGTGAAAGTAAAAGGAAGTGTAAGCAGGGGCTGCATGCTTTTATGGACAACCTGAAGGCTTTCTACAGTCGTCAGGAATTCAAACATTGTTTTGCCCGTAAAGGACATAAATGTAGGACCCAACATGGATCCATTTCAAAGGCAGTTTTAATTACTGCTGTATCTGAGAACTGGCAGGAGGAGAATCACTAAATGCCCTGCAAGCTGCTCTCTGATATGGAGTGAGTAATGAGCAGGGGCCCATTCAGATCCATAACCTCGACCCTGTCCATCACACACATCTTTGGAGGTCACTTTAACATGCCAGTGAAAGGCAAGTGAACCACTGAAAGCTCAAGCCAGATCAGTGCCAGATTAAACCCTGTGGAGGCCCCTAGGCAGTTGAAATGTCGTGGGGCCCCCTCGCAAATTATCTCCTTATACATTTTTAATTTTACCAACCAACAATTAAAAAAAAAAAAAATAATTTACACAAAACTAAACTTTAACAATTATTAATGTTATTATGATAAAATACAAAATAATATATTTACAAACTATTTATTACTATTAGGTTATTCTCACTATTTTGACATGTCTGATAATTTACTTTAACACTAGAGGCTCTACTATTCAATATATAAAAAATCAACTGTGATCACATTACAACCTACACATTCAAATTTCCAGCTTTAAAACAGACCAAAGAGGCAGTCGTTTACGGTACTCTGTAAAATATAGAGACTCTACTGGAGGTTTCTTGTGCGTTCACTCTAGTGGGATAACATTGAACTAAGTAGTGTGCATTCGGTCACTAGATAGAGATGTCTGACCATCACTTCTATACATTAAATGTACATAGTTTGCACCAAATGTTTTTACAAACTGACAGAAGATGAGCTTTTAAGAGACAAACTGTTATGTGAATCTGATGTCTATGGTTTATGTACTTTAAGTTGTTAATGGGTACATTACATTAATACAGTATTTTCTCTATAGAGTCTTTAATGTAAAGGTTTTGTTTCTTTGAGTTGATTCATTTTTTTCTGACTTTTGGAAACAATTTAAGAAAGCTTGATTGTAATTTTCTTTTAAGATCAAATCAATATTATTTTGATCTGTTGCTGTGGGGCCCCTAAAAGAAGTGGCACCCATTGGCTGGTGGCTACTTTGCCTATTTGGTAATCCAGCACTGAGTCAGACGTATGGCTCAGGCTCATATCGAGGTCCTCTTAGCCCTTGAGCCCAAACCGAGCTCAGATTTCATGTGGCTTCTGTCTGCCCTCACACTCTAACCTCATGTGCCAATTATCGACAAAGCAGTGACCTTTGATGTAAAACATGTGAGAGAAAGAGACTTCCTATCTAGTAGCTGATTTGCACAGTGTGAAACCAGAGAATCTGGGCTCACCCCCGCTTACCCATTTGAACAAATTGTGTGATGCTAGCAAATATTTAACTTCATACACCCTCGTTTTTCTTGTGTTCTATAAAAAATCAGTTTCATTTAAGAGGCTATGGTGTTGCTCCGTACGTAAAAAGAATCTAGGCCACATAACAGTACAGTTGACAAATGACATTCTTATTAGTCAATTAATCGCATTTTTGTCAGGGCAGGGAGGGAATGAATGTTTATATGTCCATGTTTTGAAACACTCACCTTTAATGCATGCAGTGATATAATCTGATGTACTAAGGTGAAACTCTTACACATGTTAATGAAATACACCTTTTCGAACTTCAAAGGAACTTTCTCACATTTTTACATGATGTTTGTTGCTCAAATTACATGCGAACAACTGTTAGGGCTCGGCTCGTGCACGGGCTCTTAGAGCCAAGTCAAATTCTTAGTTAGATACTAGCCCAGGACTTCCTGCTCATTTGTTAGCTCACCCATCTCTACCCAGACTGCAGCAAGAGTGAATTGATGTAACTGTTTCTCAGACAGCTGATCCAACTGTCACTGCCAGGCAATGACCCACTACAGATCTGCCAACTCACATGGTGCCACCATGTACATGTGATTTCGGCTTCCTTCACGTGGTCACCCAGTGAGGAACCAAAATCATATGGTTGCATGTGAAACGAGCTGGAAACCACTGTAATCAGTAGGTTCCCATCTCATTTTCAGAGGCTGTAAGCAGCCAATATCCATAAAAGGTGTGAAAACACCTCAGGACATCAGCAACAGCTTCAATGACTCTTTGTTTATGTTTTTTTTGTTTTTTAGGAGTGTGTAGAGCTTGGTGAGGGGCAGAGTGGAGCATAACCAGGCATTCTCAATTTGCTGGGACAGTCCCAGTTTTTCACCAGCTGTCCCGTCAGATTTCAGAAAATGTAGCTCATGTCCCAGTTTTTAGAGAGGGACGACTGAAAACAGCGGGAGGTGCCTTTTTATGTTTTCTAAAGCAGGTAGACTGAGCAGCTGTTATAAGAAAGCAATTTAAATAACAGCCATTATGCTAGCTTTAACAATTGCATTCTATTCATGTTCTTAGTCCTTGTGCTGTAATTCTATGCTGCACTGTTATTCTGTCTGCTCGGTTGAAGTAAAATTGTAGTACCTTTTAGGTCGAGCACGGAAGCGCTCTGGCCTGTTGTAATCTATCTGTGGGCTTTTAACCACGCCCACCGCATGCCCATCACTATCACTCGTTCATGGGCTTGCCTTTCAAAAATCCTTTGTTATCATTGGTAAATGCTTTACATTTGTCCCTCCTTTGGGCAGTTTTGTTACCGCCTTGGCCATCGACACTGTTACATGGATAATTGCATGTTTGCTGATATGTTTGACTGCAAGCAAACTTTTTTTTCCTCTTGTGTCTCTCCTTCACGCTCATGGCAGCCGTGGCGCTTTGAATCGGCTTGCTTATGTCAATTGTTTTACTTGTCATTTTCAATTTATGTGGCAAGAGAAGTCCAGTTAGGAATTTACAACACTAATAGCTCTAACTCAAGCAAATGCGAGACCCATTACATTGCAAATGCTTGTTCTATTTTTATGTCCCGTTTTTTTGCTTTAAACTTCTGGTCACCCTAGCAAAGTGCCTCTTACTTAAATCTGGGCACCAGGCCCCATCCCCTCCAAGCCCCTGCCCTCTCCTAATACTGTGAAAATATTTTGTAAGTTGGCAGGTATGCTCCTGAGAAATTATTCAAGGGTGACCATTCCTATACAACCCTTCACCCCACGAAGCATGGTCCTCGTGTTGCATTAATGTGTAGTGAGATTTTTGTCTTATATTCAGTGCTGCTATTCAGAGCAAAAGGAATATTTGGTAAACTGTAAAATGGTGAAGATGCCCCCTCCCGAATGCCAACGTAAAACAGTTCTCCTGATCTCAGCCTGCGGACAAAGTATCTGTCAGAGAATTCAGGAAGACAGAAGGCTCTAGCTTTCATGAAAAATCAACACATTGCTCAACATCTTGAGTTTTTAATGTCACTACCACAAATGCCCAGACACTGATGGTGTCTTTGATGTGAGTTAGAAAGGCCAGTGTCCTGGGGCGGGCAGCTAGGGAAAAAGGAAACGCCCAGCTAACATAACCTTTCAGTTTATGCTGGTGGCCCTGTGGCTCAGATGGAACATTTACTGAAGTGTTTTTAAACTTAGGGGAAGCCCTGCATATAATAGCAGTTATTTCTGGAACTCAGTCAAAAAACAGCTTGTTCAGGAAGACTTGCTAATGCCCTATCGGTGGCCTACACAGTCTCACCACAAACCACACCAGTGACTTGTCGTCCATACACACTCCTTTAACGGGGTCTGCATTTCAACCAACCTCACCACAAACACTCCCCCCCTGGTATTTCATTACAACCACTGAACTCAATGACATCAGAGTTGTGATTTACAAATGCACAATTGGGATTGCATTTGACTGAATCACCCTGAGTCAAAAGAGTCTTACTGCAGGTAGGTTCTTAAATTCATCATTCACTATTCCTACTATTAACAAGCATTGGCAAAGCCACTAAATCTATTGTTGGTTTCCAGCATTTAAGCTTTGTCAGTACCTGCTTTGTTTTTTCATAGCTTTTGTAAAACTTTATTTTTGAAGAGCAACAAGCCCCTCACCAGTATAAAAATGTGTTATCATCTGCTGTTGTTTGCAATGCATTCTCGCCATAGATTCTCTGTCCTTGCTGTTCAGCCAGTGTGTGATGTCATGGAATGTTGGCGAGTGCCTGACGGAGTGGACAGCGATAGTGGACTGAGCAGCGAGGATACTGCTCCTGGTGGGATATTTTACTATGTAACCTGTAACCGCTTCAATAGACCTACAGCCTGCTATTTTTCATGAACTCGTTTCCTGACACCTACTTACCAAGAAGGAATCTTGTTTACAACATATTGAATAAAATAAAAATATTTTTGGGCCACATAAAGCATGCTTTGCCACAGCAGTATATGGTAGTGAAGGGAACTCCTTTGTGTGGATGTGCTCTTCCTCAAACAGTAGAATACCATCACTCACAGTGAAGTTAGCCAACGGCTGAGTGGGCTGGGCCATTGCACATGCTCTATGCTGCAGTGGATGGAAAAAAGTGTAAGTGACACAACAACAGACCAGTGATAAAGAAGACACGCCAGACTTAAAAAGAGCACAAGTTACCAGTTCTGTAGGAACTGTAAATAAAGACACGCCCCTTTGGAGGAAATGGATTTTAGGGAACTAGTGGGAAGAGCGGATCATCCTCTACTTCTCTATGATGATTATTTACGAAATGGTGAAGTAATGTGCCTTAGTTCTTCCCATTTGTTTGCAGCATAACTATTTCAACATATGGGGTGATTTGATGCTGAAGAACTATTTATAACTTCTAAGAAGAAATAGCTGTGCTATGTAGAAACTCCAGAGAGGACACCAATGCATGTGGCTCTTTTGCATCCATTTCACAGATGTATAGGTATAATTATTGGGAGAACGGCTAAGTTTGAATTATCTTTGTAAATATTTGGGTTCTCAACAAGAATAAAAACAAAACTCTTTTAAAAGCAAACATCAGAGTAGGAACAGACAATTGTTTAAAAGCCACACACTACTAATTAGAATATTGATTGCTTCACAATCTTCTATTTTTTATTTTCAGTGCATTATGTATTTGTGTTTCTTTATCCACACATGCAGAATAAAGACATGTCAATTATGGACCTGTTCTCATCTGATGGGTTCTGCCATTTGGTATTTCTACCGCTGACGGAAGGCCCAGATCCTTCTGCCATCTTCCATAGGCTTAGCGAGTGCAAATGCCTCTTGCACTATTTCCAATTGCGCATTGATGCCTGAATGCTAGGCACTGAGATTGACTTAATCCTGCCAGGTGACCGACTGGTCTGCAGGTTAACAATGTCAAGAATGCTAGTTCTTGTTGTGAGGCCAGGGTTAAAAACTTCCAGAAATTTCATGAAGGGGCCTCTACATAGCACCATCACATGTTTAAAGTACAAAAAAAGGTCTTACAAAGAAAGAGAAATACAGCAGCTCTTGGCATCATCTAGTGGTATTGGCCATGTCGCTTCTTAATTGTTTATAAACATTGCAGGCTAGCTTCAATATCTCTAAATATTGGTGCATGAATGCAGAACCCTGAAAAGTGCAAGGACTGGGGAATAATACCCTCCTCTCGAGGCGGCGGACAAAGTCACTACTTGTATGAAAGATTATGCTCTGGTTCATTCCCCTATTACCACAATGCATCTCGTAAATGAGAAACGAAGAAACATTCTGTAGCTGTCTGCTAGGCTTAGGCCAATGCAATATGCATCTGGAAGGGCAGGGGGGGGGACCAGCCACTATCAGCAACTGAAAGCAGTAGACGAGACTGTGGCCCTCATTCTGACCTTGGCGGGCGGCAGAGGCCGCCCGCCAAAGTCCCGCCGTCAGGTTACCGTTCCGCGGTCGAAAGACCGCGGCGGTAATTCTGACTTTCCCGCTGGGCTGGCGGGCGGTCTCGTTCAGACCGCCAGCCAGCCCAGCGGGAAAGAGGCTTCCACGATGAAGCCGGCTCGGAATCGAGCCGGCGGAGTGGAAGCTGTGCGACGGGTGCAGTTGCACCCGTCGCGTATTTCACTGTCTGCGCAGCAGACAGTGAAATACATGTAGGGGCCCTCTTACGGGGGCCCCTGCAATGCCCATGCCAGTGGCATGGGCACTGCAGGGGCCCCCAGGGGCCCCGCGACCCCCCCTACCGCCATCCGGATCTCGGCGGTCCGACCGCCGGGATCTGGATGGCGGTAGGGGGGGTCAGAATCCCCGCGGCGGTGCAGCAAGCTGCGCCGCCGCGGAGGATTCAATGGGGCCGCGGTACACTGGCGGGACCCCGCCAGTGGTGCCGGTCCGACCGCGGCTTTACCGCCGCGGTCGGAATCCCCATTGAAGCACCGCCGGCTTGTCGGCGGTGCTCCCGCGGTCCTCCGCCCTGGCGGTCAAAGACCGCCAGGGTCAGAATGAGGGCCTGTATGACCACAGCAAAAAACATCAGTACAACAGCTTTCTGTCCCTTGACCTTTGCATGCTACCACCACTATTTTTAGGTTTCGCCTCTACAGCGTGCATGTGCTGTGAGTGAAAGCTATTGTAAATAAAATTACAGGCTTACAGCCCACCCCATACTTACGGTTACTTACCATTGGTTGGCTCCCATGTCGCTCTCATCTCCTTGCTTCTGATCAGAGCCTGCATTGCTTTCACTTAAACTAAAAGGACACAATGCCAAAAGAATGGAGCACTCTTAGTGTGAATAATAAATTTATTAAGGCACTTCCCAAATAACAAATAAAAGTCATATAAATATATGAGCATATAACTGAAGTGCAGCAAGACGTGTATATACTAAAATAAATGCATATATCAAGTGATCAAGACTTAAAAAGAAATGCACAATGAATTAACAGCGCATGTAGATACAAGCTAAATAATCAAGATTTAAAATACTTCACCAATTGGGTTGACATCTTCTTCACAAGCATGACTGTGCAACCCTTGATCAGTCAGGCAAGAGACCCGATCGGGATCACAATTTGATCCTGGCAGTGCGTCCACTCCACAGGCGAACTCCTGTCTTAGCACCAAGTTTCCCTGTCTTGTATACCTTAAAATACCTCAAGAAGAGAGCTCTAGAAATCCCCTCCCCTCTGTTATGAAATTAAACGCTGGCTGTAATTCATCTGCTTCGAAAACACCCATAGGAGCTGGCCAGGCTCCCAATGTTTGTTCTGAGACAGACTCATACATTAGTCTGATAAAAACAGTCTCAGCCTTGTGAACTCATATATAGTCCTCATCCCACATAATATGGTCCAAAACTGTCCAACCCTGTTCGCATGGAGAGAAAGACAGTTTCTGTGAAGACAAACACCTGCTTTGCCCTGCAACTGCAGTAGGGCACAAAATGGAGTCACGCACACAATGGAGTCGATGGTCAAAATGGAGTCGGTTGTTAAATCCACATTACATCACACTTTGACCATTGACTCTCATAATATACTGATTTAAAATCAACTTTTTTTGGTCAAAGCATGTATATCAAATTAGGCACACTTTATACACAGCAACATAGCATTATTATGACACACATTACCATAATTATCCTACCTAAAATAGAATGCAGCTGACCAAAATAAGGGAGCCATCAAAAGAACCAGTCCCACCACAATTTGTCTACATCTTGTTTCACCCCCTTTACCAATTCATGCAAGGCTCCAATGTGAGACTGGATAGATTTAGAATGGTCTGACATGTTATAACACTACATTCCTTCAAATTCTGAACATCAATGATCATGTTTCAAAAGCAAATAATGAATTGCAGCTCTATTCTGAAAGCCAGCTTTTCTAGTTCCTCATATATCTAGTAATAATTCTGCTAAAGCAACAGATGTGTGATTAATGTTTGTAACCATTAAACATGCCAGTTTGTTATTAACATGAGTGTTATAGACAGCTAACACATTCTGCTTTAGATAATAAAGTTATTTAGTAGCAATCTTCACCAAGTTGAACTGTTTCCCTTGTGTTTCTAGTATGTAATGCTGATTGTAATGGAAACATCATAAGCCCTAACCATGTGAAAGTACATGGTCCTCCTATTATATTTGTGGGAATATAGGTGTAGGTGACATTACCACAAGAAAATAACAATCCAACAGGTAATTTGATGTGCTTAATATGACTAGCAGCAGAAAGACACATTCTTGTAGGACATACTATTACTTACATTTTTACATCTGTAACTGTTGTCATTGCAAGTCATATTTGAGCACATTTACCTATCTTTTTAGCATCACTAGTTAGATTATATCAAACGTCTCCTGCGGTGACATTGTAAGTTATCACCTGAGTTAGATTGTTTCAGCTATCATTGGTAATCTCTTGACAAAATCGACAATATTCATTTGGAGAAAAATAAGTGCATATGTCACTTCCTTCCACCGCCCTATCAGCTTTCATACCATTATGTATTTGCAGCAAAACACTAGCTGGAGTCAGTATGGCAACTAGGCAGGTGGAAATAACATCTGTGGTGCTTTTCATGTTCGTCCTGCAGAAATCCGACCTGTTAAGCACAGCCTGTGCCAAGTAGATTCATACATTTTCAGATTAGTGCAGAAGAGGAGCTAATCGGCAGTGTTGGTCGATCACTTCGGAGCTGGGCCTCTCGGTCCCTCTCGACCCCACTTGGACACAACCAAATACACTCCACTGAGTACAACCAGAACAAAAGAACCTCGGAGTATGATCTGTAAATGAGACAAGTATGATTATTCTCTCAGGTAACATTTATCAGCTGGTATATGTTCCCACTTTTCTCGACCTGGTTTCATGACTGTAGGAGGCTGGCCTGGCTTATAGTGGGTAACTGATGGTACTTACACCTTGTGCCAGGTCCAGTTCTTCCTTATTAGTAGATTAGTAGTGTTATAGCAGCTTAGGCTGATAGAGGTAGCTATAGCAGAGCAGCTTAGGCTGAACTAGGAGACATGCAAAGTTCCTACTATACCACCTTTATCATATAGCACTATATCATAAGAATCACAATACTCAGAGTTACTAAAAATAAAGGTACTTTATTTTAGTGACAATGTGCCAAAAATATCTCAGAGGATATACTCCCTTAGGAGATAAGTAAAATGCACAAAATATACACACAAACCAAAATCAGGTAAGTAAACAGTTAGAAAAGTAGTGCAAACACTGTAGAATACAATAGGATGCAATAGGCCTAGGGGCAACACAAACCATGTACTAAGAAAGTGGAATGCGAACCACTTAGGGACCCCAGGCCTAGTGTAGTGTGTAGAGGGTCGCTGGGAGTGTAAGAAAACACTAAGGGTGTCCAAGGTACCCCACCCCAAGACCCTGAAAAGTAGGAGTAAAGTTACCCTACTTCCCCAGAAACACACTAAAGTTGTGATAGGAGATTCTTCAAAGACAACAACTGACTGCAAAGCACTGAAGACTAATTCCTGGACCTGAGGACCTGTAAGGAAGGGGACCAAGTCCAAGAGTCACGAAAGTGTCCAGGGGGGGCAGGAGCCCACTAAACCCTGGATGAAGGTGCAAAATGGCTGCCTCCGGGTGGAAGAAGCTGAAGATTCTGCAACAACAGAAGATGTCAGGAAGTTCTCCTTTGCACAGATGTCCCATGGCATGCTGGAGGATGCAGAGTTGTTTCCATGCAGAAAGACCGCAAACAAGCCTTGCTAGCTGCAAAGGTTGCATTTGAAAAAAATGGGTGCTGCCCGGGCCCTGGAAAGACCAGGAGGTTGCCCCTTTGAGGAGGAGACAGAAGGGGCACTCAGCAACACAAAGAGCCCATGCAAAAGCAGGCAGCACCCCCAGAAGCACTTGAACATGGGTTCAAGAAAACTGAGCACAGCGGTTGTCTCAAAACTACAAAGGAGGGTCCAAGGAAGCCGGTGGTCAACTGAGCGAGTTGAGCAATTCAGGATGGAGTGCTGGGGACCTGGGCTGTGCTGTGCATGAAAGATTCCTTGCAAAAGTGCACAGAAGCCCTAGCAGCTGCAGTTCACGCAGTACACAGGATTACTGTCTGGCGTGGGGGAGGCAAGGACTTATCTCCACCAAATTTGGACAGATGGACCACTGGACTGTCGGGGTCACTTGGATCCAGCTCCTGTGTTCCAGGGATCATGCTCGTCAAGATGAGAGGGGACCCAGAGGACCGGTGAAGCAGAAGTTTGGTGCCTGCGCTAGCAGGGGGAAGATTCCGTCAACCCACAGGAGATTTCTTCTTGGCTTCCAGTGCAGGGTGAAGGCAGACAGAACCCCAGAGCATGCACCACCAGGAAAAACAGTCGAGAAAGCTGGCAGGATTAGGCGCTACAATGTTGCTGGTAGTCGTCTTGCTACTTTGTTGTGGTTTTGCAGGCGTCCTGAAGCAGTCAGCGGTCGATCCTTGGCAGAAGTCAAAGAGGGAGATGCAGAGGAACTCTGGTGAGCTCTTGCATTCGTTATCTGAAGAGAAGCCCACAGGAGAGACCCTAAATAACCCTCAGTGGAGGATTGGCCACCTAGTCAGGTAAGCACCTATCAGGAGTGGTCTCTGTCGTCACCTGCTGGCACTGGCCACTTAGAGGCCTCCATTGTGCCCTCACACCTCTGCATTCAAGATGGCAGAGGTCTGGGGCACACTGGAGGAGCTCTGGGCACCACCCCTAGGGTAGTGATGGACAGGGGAGTGGTCACTCCCCTTTCCTTTGTCCAGTTTCGCACTAGAGCACGGGCTGGGGATCCCTGAACCGGTGTAGATTGTCTTACGCAAGGAGGGCACCATCTGTGCCCTTCAAAGCATTTCTAGAGGCTGGGGGAGGCTACTCCTCCCCAGCCCTTAACACCTATTTCCAAAGGGAGAGGGTGTAACACCCTCTCTCAGAGGAAATTCTTTGTTCTGCCTTCCTGGGACTGGGCTGCCCAGACCCCCAGGAGGGCAGAAGCCTGTCTGTGGGTTGGCAGCAGCGGTAGTTGCAGTGAAAACCACAGGGAGCTAGTTTGGCAGTACCCGGGATCCATGCTGGAGCCCCGGGGATGCATGGGATTGGCACCCCAATACCAAATTTGGCACGGGGGACAATTCCATGATCTTAGACATGTTACATGGCCATATTCGGAGTTACCATTGTGAAGTTACATATAGGTATTGAACTATATCAGGGATACTCAAAGTACGGCCCGCGGGCCTCATGAGACCCCTCTGACCTTTACATGCGGCCCCTGGGGCAACAGGAGCACTGGGCTGCTGTTTGCTCGGCTCCGCACTAACAAAAATATTAAATACACACACAATCATTTATTTCAAACTTAATTGGTGTTAAAGAAAGGAATTAACTAGGGACTCCTGCACTTAACTTTATAAACGCCTTTATTTTTAAAGACATCTTGCGGCATAAGTGTCAAACTATGACAGTCTCTTCAAAATTAAAAAAGTGTATTTAGTTAACATGCCGAACCTTTTTCCCTTAGTACAATTTATTTTATCAGTGCAGTGAGATGTATTCATTTAAAAGTGATAGTTTTCAAACATAAATTTGGAAACATAAATTTGGAAACATTAATTATTTTCCTTACCCTGAGAACACCACCAATAGTAAATTAAAGAGGCAAGTCACTTGGTATGTGCACTTTATGGGTGGCCTTGGTTCCTATCATACATAAACAACATTATAGTATATTAAATCAAATACATAAGCAGGTTTTGTGCAGCGCACACCATGAATCATGTATTTCTAGGTCATCTTAAATGTGATAATGCAGAAAAAGGAGGGAAAGTGACACTAAACAATTGCCTAGGATCACACAATTTGGAAAAGTGGGTAAGCCGGGATTAATTCCAGGTTTTCTGGTTTCCCATTGTTTATTTCAGCCAATAGATGTATATCCTTTGCTTCCCCTACACCTACCTTGCCACCAATCCCCCTAATCACCCCACCCGACCGCCACCGACCTGGCATCAATTCGCCCCCAGACACGTCACAGACCAAATTTTTTGGCCCCTGGGAAAATGTTTGCGAGTACCCACGACCTAAATGCGGTGCACGCTTGTAATGGTATCCCCACACTCACAAAGTCTGGGGAAATTGCCCTGAACTATGTGGGGGCACCTAGGCTAGTGCCAGGGAGCCCTCACACTTAGTAACTTTGCACCTAACCTTCACTAAGTGAGGGTTAGACATATAGGTGACTTATAAGTTACTTAAGTGCAGTGTAAAATGGCTGTGAAATAACATGGACGTTATTTCACTCAGAATGCAGTGGAAGTCCTGTGTAAGAATTGTCTGAGCTCCCTATGGGTGGCAAAAGAAATGCTGCAGCCCATAGGGATCTCCTGGAACCCCAATACCCTGGGTACCTAGGTACCATATACTAGGGAATTATAAGCGTGTTCCAGTGTGCCAATCAGAATTTGTAAAAATGGTCACTAGACTGCAGTGACAATTTTAAAAGCAGAGAGAGCATAAGCACTGAGGTTCTGATTAGCAGAGCCTCAGTGACACAGTTAGGCACCACACAGGGAACACATTTAGGCCACAAACTATGAGCACTGGGGTCCTGGCTAGCAGGATCCCAGTGAGAGATATAAAACACAGTGACAAATATGGTTTCCACTACGAGCACTGGGGCCCTGGCTAGCAGGATCCCAGTGAGACAGTAAAAACACCCTGACATACACTCACAAACAGGCCAAAAGTGGGGGTAACAAGGCTAGAAAGAGGCTACCTTCCTACACAAACCCCCCCAAACGAAGGACAATAAGGCTAACCTTGGCCAGTTGAGTCTTTATTGTCTAAGTGGTGATAAGTGAAGAGTAGCTCTGCAATAGATTGATTACTCCCTTTATCATACACTGTATGGTTACTTCCCTGTGGGGATGTGAACCACCCTGTTTGGAGTTGTTTAGCTAGCCAACAATGTGCAGTTATATTCTCAGAGTTCCTATTAGTATGTTTTAGTTTAGAGCAGTGGGATTGATCCACTGGGCCTATATCAAGTGGTGAGAATGCCAGACAGGGATGCTGTCTCAATAATGCCATAGCTGGGCAAAACGTTTTTCCATATGGCTGTAAGAGAGAACAGGGTTGCTGTTTCTCTTGAGTTGGAGCAGGGCAGGGCTGCTGCCCTATAAGATCCACACTAGGGCAGGGTTGCTGTCCTAAGTGTTGTGAGGCAGTGCAGAGCTGCTTCGCTGGGAGGGTTGGAGGGATGCTCCATGTTAACTAAAATGGTGCAATTTTTCACATCAGGATTAGTTATCCCAAGGAGAGGTACTTTCACCTCAGGGAGTACAGCTGTGGTAGCTGATGGTTCCCTTGGTACAGGTTCCACCCAGGAGAGGTTTCTCCCACCACAGGAATGATATCCTTAATGGCAAGGTGGTTAGGGGATACTTTGATGCCCTTTTTACCTGTTGCTGGAGAAGGATCCTGAGTTTTCAGGCCTTTTTCTCTCCTTTGCTTTTTCATTTCATCTGAAATGAGAGGAAGCAATTCCTCAGGGATACCCAGCATGGATGCATGGGTATTGAACTCTACCTCAGCCCAACCTGAGGTCTCTAGGTCATTACCTAAGAGACAGTCTACAGGTAAGCTAGGTGATATTACCACCTGCTTAGGGCCAGTAACTCCACCCCAACTAAACTGAACTATAGCTAAGGGGAGGAACTGAGTGGAGTTATGGACATCAATAATCTTGTACTGTTGTCCAATGAGGTGTTCAGTCACCAAAGTGATACTGGCACCCGTGTCCCTGTAGGCCTGGGCCTCTACACCATTTATTGAAACTGACTGCCTGTACTTATCCATTGTAAGGGGACAAGCAGCCAGTGTGGCAAGGCCAGTGACACCAGGTGTGACAGAAACTGTCTTGGGACTGACTACCCCAGTTTCTATGATGGACCCAAAAGTGAACCCAACTACACCCTTATTTTGACTGTTGCCAGAAGTCCCACCACTATTACCACTACTGCTAGGGGCGCCAGAGTTTGATGTATTAGTGGTGGTTGGCTTAGGGGCTTTACTGGGCAGGACTTATCCCCTGGCCAATGGCCTTAATTTTTACACACATAGCACCAAGGTTTTTTAGTGTGTGTGGGTTGTGAAGAAGAGGAAGAAGATGATTTATCCCCACCCACTGAAGAGTGTTTAGGATGTGAAGAAGGATCTTTGTTTTTACCTTTATCCCCATGCTTACCCTGAGATTTCTCACCATCTTTCTTCTTGCAATCCTTGTCACCCCCTGTATGAGCTTTTCTGCTCACTCTTGTTCTGACCCATTTGTCTGCCTTCTTTCCCAATTCTTGGGGAGAGGTCAGATCTGAGTCTACCAAGTACTGGTGCAACAAGTCAGACACAATTATTCAAAATATGCTCTCTCAGGATTAGATTATACAGGCTTTCATAGTCAGTCACCTTACTGCCATGTAACCATCCCTCCAAGGCATTCACTGAACAGTCTACAAAGTCTGTCCAGTCTTGAGAGGACTCCTTTCTGGTATCTCTGAACTTTATCCTGTATTGTTCAGTGGTTAAGCCAAATCCATCTAAGAGTGCATCCTTCAAAACTTTGTAATTATTAGCATCACTTTCTCTGACAGTAAGGAGCCTATCCCTACCCTTACCAGTGAAAGATAGCCACAAGATAGCAGCCCACTGCCTTTGAGGGACCAACTGTACCATACAAGCCCTCTCAAGTGCAGCAAACCACTTGTTAATGTCATTCCCCTCCTTTTAAGGGGGGACTATCTTATGCAGGTTTATGGAATCTTGTTCTCTTACAGGATTACTGTCAAAAACACTGCTGCTGCCACCATAGGGAACTAACCCCAAACTCTGCCTTTCCCTCTCTACATCTAGAGATTCCCTGTCTAAGGCCAACTGTTGCTGTCTTAGCGTCAGTCTGGCCTCTTCCAACCTCAGCTTTCTGAGTTCCCTTTCCATAGTGTAATCCTCAGGGTGGGAGGCTTGGGAGTTCTGAGACACAGAGGAAATGTGGGAATTGGCAGAATGGGATTTGTCTCTAACTGGCTGGACTCTAGCAACCTGACCTTTTGGAGTGAAAGGTGCCCTACTAGTATATGACCCCCTCCCACTACCAGTGTCACTAGGAAGCCTGTTAGCTGGCAGGTCCTTGGATGAACCCTCCCCAGAGTCCTCCGGGCTCTCCCCTGATTCTTGCTGGGTACCCCCCTCCTCAACCTCCTGATCCTGGGATGGGCTAGACTGGTCCTGGTCACTTTCTAGGAGAAGGCTAAGGAGAAGATCTTTGGTAGGGTTCTTACCAATGCTTAAACCTCTTTCTATGTGGAGACCCATCAAACATTTAAAGTTTAAACTACCATATGTTGCCTGGGCAACTGTGGGAGTAAGTTCTACTGCAGACATGTTTAGAAAGGGTTTATGACAGAGAGAACAAAGTTTTTAGAAACTTTTAAAGTAGAGAGAAAAAAATTCAAACTTTTCAAAACTTTTCAAAACTTTTTAGAAACTTTTTAGAAAGTTTATAGAAAGAAAGTTAAACTGTTTAGGTTAACTGTGTATATTTGTAAGTATTTGGTATATGTTTTTCTTATGAAAAGCACCAATGACAAAGTGGTAAAGCAGTTACAAGTACTCATCCCACAACTGCACCACCAATGTAGGAGGCTGGCCTGGCTTATAGTTGGTACCTGACGGTACTTACACCTTGTGCCATGTCCAGTTTTCCCTTATTAGTAGTTTAGTAGTGTTCTAGCAGCTTAGGCTGATGGAGGTAGCTATAGCAGAGCAGCTTAGGCTGGACTAGTATCATATACCACTTGTATCATATAACACTATATCATTAGAATCACAATACTCAGAGTTACAAAAAATAAAGGTACTTTATTTTAGTGAAATGTGCCAAAAATATCTCAGAGGATATACTCCCTTAGGAGGTAAGTAAAATACACAAAATATACACACAAACCAAAATCAGGTAAGTAAACAGTTAGAAAAGTAGTGCAAACACTGTAGAATACAATAGAATGCAATAGTGTCACGGGGTCCTTTTCTCGCGATCTGCACGTTGCTGAAGAAAGGCCCACCTCCCGGCGTCACCAATTCAGAAAGCTATTATAGCACAGAGTTATGGTGAAGCCAGTCGGAGGGAAGGGAATTAGGGAAGGGAACAGCAGGGAGAGAGATCTGAAAAGGAAAGTTTAGAACAATATGCATTTACTCATTTATAGAAAACGTAAACCATTTATAGAGTCTTGACTAAATGTGTCTCCGAGATATCAGGTGGAGACCTCTTCTGAAATGCGGGCGAAGCCCCTTGTAAAACACAACCTCAGATTCAAGAGATGGCAAGAACGGTAATTTGTGATTTTACACAGGATATCAATCCTGTGACATTTATGTATTCACTACATAAACCTTTGATCATTACTTAGAAAATCTCAAAGACTTAAATATGTTTTTTCATATCTTAGGTTATTCAAAGAACAATGAAAACCTTGATTGGTTCATCTCCAAAATACATTCACATTCATAATAATAAATGTCAAAAAGGTTTTACTCATTAAAACCTAAGGCGCCTTACTTAATAACACCAGGAAGCGCTTTTACACAAGTTGTCTAAATCACTTAGAACATTGTGCCAAGAACCTTTTCCTTTTGTGAATTGAACTGCTTTATATCTGGGAACTGAAGCGCCTGAATTATCATGCCCAGAGTGCTTTACGTCTGAGAACTGAAGCGCTTGGAATTACTGAGCCAAAAGAGCGCTTTACATCTGTGAACGGAAACACCTTGAATTACGTGTGCAAAAAGCACGTTATCTCTGTGAACTGAAACGCTCTGAATCACTGAGCCCAAAGGGCGCTTTACATCTGTGAATGGAAACACCTTGAATTACGTGTGCACAAAGCGCGTTATCTCTGTGAACTGAAACGCTTTGAGTCACTGAGCCCAAAGAGCACTTTACATCTGTGAATGGAAACACCATGAGAACTGAAACGCTTTGAATCACTTAGCCAAAAGAGCGCTTTACCTCTGTGAACGGAAACACCATGAATTACATTTGCACAAAGCGCGTTACCTCTTGGAAGTAATAACTTCCTCCAAACTTGGATTCAGCAAGGCCTTACCGCTACGAGTACGACCTACTCATTTTTGGATGCACCAGGGACTTTGGTTAGACGATACTCTGCCTTTCAGAAACTCTGGACTTTTCCAGAGAAACCTCCACAAGGTCTGGCTGCATCGAAGTCTTCAAAATAGTGAGCAACGTGCTTGGGTGCGGCTGGGCTTTATAGGCCTGCCACACCCCAAGATGGCCGCTGCCTGTAAAAACATGGGAAATGTAGTCCCTTCATAGGATAGCACTGATAAGTACATCCTGTCCACCAATGCCCTGAACCTGCAGCTACGTGAGCTTTACCACAGGGCAGACGACGCTGATGGCCATTCTTGGAACAAGGGGGGATGACCAGAGGTGCGCATAAAGCGCCGCAGAGTTGCGCAGCAGAATTTCGGGCGAGACCTGGACCGCGCCTGGCCTTATTCCTGACATTACACCCCTCTCCCAAGCACAGTCCAGGGCGTGGTTTATTAGGATGGAGGAGGTGAAATTGTCGCACCAAACGTGGTGCATGGACATGTCTTGCAGATTCCCAAGAGTCACTTTCCGGTCCGTAACCTTTCAAGGACACGAAGTACCAAAGGGAAGAACCCCTAAATTTAGAGTCTAGAATAGCTTGCACCTCATACACCCAATGACCCTGAACTAATAGAGGAGCAGGTTGTGTGACACTTGAGGGCGAAGCTGGTTTAAGAAGCAAAGTGTGAAACACTGGATGAATTTTCAAAGACAACGGTAATTTTAGCTTATATGTTACTGGGTTCACTTGTCGTATTACTTCATAGGGCCCTATGAATTTTGGATGAAACATATTTTTGCTTTTGAATACAAAGTTTTTTGTGGACAACCAAACTCTATCTTTGGTTATATACTGAGGACCAGGCTGGTGTTTTTTGTCATATTGCATTTTATATTTTTTCTTTGCTTGACAAAGATTTTTTTTGTAATTGTGCATGGATCTTTTGCATGTGTGTTAGCATGTCCTTGACTGCTGGAGTGGTTTGAGTGGATGTATGTAACGTAACTGGCAAAATATGTGGATGACGTCCATATAAACCACAGAAAGGAGTTGAATTTATTGATGATTGGTGGGAGTTATTGTAAGCCAGTTCTGCAAGCCATAAAAGATCCAGCCAGATTTTCGGAGACTTTGCTGCATAACATCGTAAATATTGTTTCAGAGTTTGGTTTAGTCTCCCTGGTTGATCATCCGTTTGTGGATGACAACTAGTAGATAAAGTTGAATCAATTTGTAGAGCCTTGGACCATTGTTGCAAAAAACGTGCAGAAAATTGTGTTCTTCTATCAGAGAGGATAATTCTTGGAAGTCGGTGAAGTCGAACTATATTTTTTAAGATGATAGTCGCTAAAGCATCGGAAGTTGGGAGTCCTTTACCGGCAATGAAATGTGCATATTTGGTAAGACTGTCTATTACCACTAGAATAGTTGTAAATTGTTTTATCTGCGGAAGATCGGTAATAAAATCCATAGAGATATGTTCCCATGGATGATTGGGAACGGGTAGAGGTATCAATAGACCTTTGGGCTTACTATGTTCGCTTTTGCATCTTGCACATACTTCACATGATTGCAGCATTTGCTTAAGGTCGTGAACGAATGTAGGCCACCAAAAATATCTTTTCATGAGTTTTATTGTTTTTGAGGACCTGGGTGACCTGCCAGAGGATGCTTGTGTAACCAATGAAAAGCTGTCTCTCTTAACTCTTTAGTAGGCAAAAATACTCGAGATTCATGTAGAGGAAGCCTTGTTGAATAGACCTTTTGGTGTCTTGTTGTAACCACTCTTGCCACTTAGTGATGTGAAAATGATTGTGAATGAGATCTAAAAATTTCTCGGCAGCTACTAAACACAACACTTTTGAAGGTGTTATAATAGGCATGGGTTTTTGCACAGTAGGTGTGATTGAAGAATCTTGTCTAAGGCATCGGCCTTACGATTATCTATTCCTGGTCTGAAAGTCACTATGAAATCAAATTCTGCGAAGAAGAGCATCCACCTTAGTTTTCTTGGAGTTAGTAGCCTGGCAGACCTCATAAATTGTAAATTTCTATGATCAGAATATACAGTTATGGTGTGTTTTGCTCCCAACAGATAATGTCTCCATTCTTTAAAAGCATTACGAATTGCTAGTAATTCTTTTTCTGCTATGGTGTAATTCTGTTCCGCTTCATTTAATTTTCTTGATGCATATGCTATGGGGTGCAATTGTCCAGTTTCTCAATGACGTTGAAACAGGATGGCCCCAACGGCAACATCAGATGCATCAGCTTCCACAATGAATGATTCTTCCACATTAGGGTGAGCTAGAATGGGAGCAGTAATAAAGGCCTTTTTTAAATCTTGAAATGCTTTTTCTGTCTCTTGGGACCAGTTGAAGACGGCCTTTTTTCTTAACAACTTGGTGATTGGGTCTACCTTTTGAGAGAAGTGATGGATGAAACGTCGATAAAAATTCGCAAAACCCAAAAAACATTGAATATCACACACTGATTTTGGTGTGGGCCATTCGGATACAACTTGAATTTTTCTTTCAGTCATTTGCATGCCGTCAGGTGTTAGAATGACTCCTAGAAATCCAACTTCTTTGGTGTGGAATTCACATTTACTTAGTTTATTATGTTTTTGTAGAGTTTTAATACTTTTTTTAAGATGCTCTTCATGTATATCTTCAGAGTTTGAATAAATCAGAATATCATCAATGTAAACAATGACAAAGATGTCTAGATATTCTCTTAGAACATCATTTAAGAAATATTGAAAGGCTGCTGGGGCATTACACAGACCAAATGGCATCACTTAATACTCAAAAAGGCCATATCTAGTCTTAAAAGCCGTTTTCCACTCATCTCCCTCTCAAATTTGAACTAGGTGATAAGCACCTTGTAAGTCAAGTTTAGCATAGATGACAGCGGATTTTACCTGGTCTAACAAGACTGGTATGAGAGGTAGTGGATATTCATTCTTAACTGTGATCTTATTAATTGCTCTAAAGTCAATACAAGCTCTCAAATCGCCATTTGCTTTAGGTACAAAAAATAGTGGAGAAGCCGCTGGAGATGGTGATGGCCGGATTATCTTGTTGGCTAAACATTGATCAAGGTATTCTCGTAGGACTTGATTTTCTTTCTCTGATAGTGCATAGATCCTACAATTTGGTATATTGGCGCCAGGTACAAGATCGATCTGACAATCGTACGGCCTGTGAGGTGGTAATGAGCTTGCTTTCTTTTCACTGAAAACATCGGTATATTCAGCATACTGTGATGGTAACTCAATTTCCTTCTCAACTGCAGTAGCTATGGAGTGTTGAAGATTTCTTTCTTTGTTTCGTTTTGATTGAAAACATTTCTTTGCACAAGAAGAAGAAAAACGCAAAACCTGGTTGCGCCAGTCTATGCATGGATTATGCAACATTAACCACAGCATTCGTAGTATGAAACCATATTGCGTTGCTTGGATTCTATCAAAACAAATTATCTCATAGTGACTCTGATTCTTCTCATCTTTACAAATCATTTGTATTCCTGAGGTTTGGTTAGTAATGGGGCCTCCTGCCAACTCACTTCCACCAACTGCATACACGACTTCTGGAACCTTTTTCTTGACACTGGGTATATGCAGGTCTAGTGCAGTCTGTTGGTCCACAAAATTTCCTGTTGCCCCTGAATCAATTAGAACCTGAACATTATGGCCCTCATTACAACCCTGGCGGTCGGTGTTAAAGTGGCGGTAATACCGCAAACAGTCCAGCGGAAACAAAATTGAATCACGACCATTGCGGAAACCGCCAACATAGACAGCCACTTTAACACTGCGACCGCCACGGCGGTAGCAACAAACACCGTGGCGGTAACCGCCAACAGTCAGGCGGAAGACATAGTACCGCCCACTGTATTTCAAGACGCTTATCCGCCACCTTTTCCGGGGTGGAACAACACAAACAAAAACACGGGAGAAACAGTACACAGAAGGGAAAACACTCACCTCTCCACACCCCACGAGGAACCAGGACGCCATGGAGCCCGAATTGCAGATACTACCGATGCTGGTCTTCCTTCTCTTCTATCAGGAGCACCAAAAACGGCGGCGACGACCAGAGTGAGTACTGCACCTACAACACAGGGGAGGGGGGAGGGAAAAGAGAGTGACACACACACGCAACACGCAACACCCCCACCCTCACCCTCACCCACAACACCATACACACAAATACATGCAGCAACATTACATATACACTCCTCCCACCCCGTGGAAATACGCAAGGACAAAAGGAAATGATTTTGACGAATGTAATCATGTGAAATCTCATTATCAAAGTTCAAAATCCAGTATATACAATTATGTACACCAACTACACAAGTCCGGATAGTGCACCAATCATTGTCTGTGGACCACTGGGCCCAAAATGCATGGGCGAAGCCCACACCAGATACCTGACTGGAAACTGAGAGAACACTGCAGGGGCATCAGATCGAAATGAAACAGGCACCTCAGGGGGAGGGCAGGCACCTCAGCCAGATTAACGCACAACGCCATTGCTGCACGAGGGGGCTCCATGCCCATTGCTGTATCCTGGGGAGTGCAAAGCCACAGTCTCTCAAGTCTCTCCAGTGGGTGGTTTGCCCACTGCTCTATCCTGGGGAGTGCAAAGCCACAGTCTCTCAAGTCTCTCAAGTGGGTGGTTTGCCCACTGGTCTATCCTGGGGAGTGCAAAGCCACAGTCTCTCAAGTCTCTCCAGATGGTGGGTTGCCCACTGCTTTATCCTGGGGAGTGCAAAGCCACAGTCTCTCAAGTCTCTCAAGTAGGTGGTTTGCCCACTGGTCTATCCTGGGGAGTGCAAAGGCACAGTCTCTCAAATCTCTCCAGTGGGTGGGTTTCCCACTGCTTTATCCTGGGGAGTGCAAAGCCACAGCCTCCCAAGTCTCTCAAGTGGGTGGTTTGCCCGCTGCTTGGTCCTGGGGAGTGCAAAGCCACAGTCTCTCAAGTGGATAACAGTCTCCACTAGTTCTGGAGGGGGCCTTGTGCCCAGAGTGCTTCATCCTGCCAAGGACTGAGGTAGTGGATGTGATACTCCACTGGTGCTGGAGGGGGCCTTGTGCTTCACGTGCAGTGTGGCCGGTATAATTCACTCACCTGGGTGTGCGTGGCACGACATTGGCGAGGTACAGGTAGCATGATACGCCATGGAGGCAGCGACATACCCCACACTGCTGCGGCTTCGCCTTCCACCTGCAGGTGCCAACAGTGATGACAGTAATGCTTCATGGAAGCTGCCCAGGGTCCTGGAACTCTCCTCCAGCCTCGGACGACTGACCACTGGGGATGGTAGTCATGTCAGCGTCTGAGGACGTCGCAGGGCCGCTGGCGGTGCTTGCGGCGGTGTCTGTGGCGGCGGTGCTGGTGGCGGGGTCAGTGGCGGCGGGGCTAGCGGCGGTGCATGGGTCAGCACCTGCTGAGGGAGAAAGCAGGATGTCTCCTGCAGCCTCGGACGGCTGCCCACCGGGGAAGAGGCTGGGGACTGTTGCAGCGGCTGTAGACGTGCCAGAGGCGGTGCAGGTGGCAGTGCAGCTAGCAGTGTTCGCGCCAGTCAGGTTGGTGTGGATGTGGACAGAAGGTGTGACACTGGTCCCTCAGTCGGTGCCAACATGCCCTCTCCTGACCTGCCCTTCTGTTTTTGGCCCTTCCCCACCTTTGATGGTGGCGCAGTTGTCTTGCCACTAACCCTTTTCGTTTTCGCTGAGCCCTTGTTGGCTGGTATTTTCGGATTCTCCCTCCGGGATGTGGGCACCTTTTTCACCTTGGCAGGTGGCGGAATGTCCTTGCCCTCGCTACGTGGCACACTGGTAGCCCTGACGGGGTCCGCAGTTGCTGCCACCACTGTGCCTGGGGATGTGGTGGCTGAGGTGCTGGGCTGGGACCTGGAAAGCCTGGCCCTAGGTGAAGGACAGGGGGGGGAGATGTAGGGAAGAGGTCAATGTTAGCCAGGAAAAGTTTTTTAAACACACTGGGACGGGTAGATGGAGGGGGATTGGGAGTGGAGGAAGAGGTAGTGGTTGTAGGAGGTGTACGTCTGCTGAATTTGGGTGAAGGTGCATGGGCTGGAGGCTGTTGTGAGGTGGATGGCTGTTGGGTGGGTGTGTGCCTGCGTTTGTGTACTTTGGGAGGAGGGGGTCACTGACACACTGGGAGAGGACACTGGGGATGTGTGAATGGTAGTGGGGTGGTGATTGCATGTGAGCGGTGTGTGGTGGTGGGCGTGCTGGTGATGGAGGTAGTGGCTGAGGATGTAGTGCATGCAGGTGGGAGTGGAGACGAGACTGGGAGGGAGGAGGGAGATGTGGAGGAGGGGGACACAGTGGAGGAAGTGGATGTTGGTATGTGTGCATGGGTATGGTGCTTGAGTGAGTGCCTGTGGGATGTGCGGTGCTTATGTTTGCCTGAGCCACTCTTGTGTGTTGATGTGTGTGCATGCTGGTCAGATGGTGTGCTTGGGATAGGCTAAGTACTGGGGATTGGGTCTGGGTGGTGGAGGTTGGAGGGGGGAGGCTGGAAACAGGGACAATGGCTGCCATCAGTGCAGAGGCCAGATCCTGAAATGCTCTCTGTTGGGCTGCCTGGCCAGAATGAATGCCCTCCAGGTATGCATTTGTTTGTTGCAAATACCTCTCAACACCCTGGATGGCATTCACAATGGTAGACTGCCCAACAGTGAAAGATCTCAGGAGGTCAATAGCCTCCTCACTGAGGTCAGCAGGTCTGACTGGGGCAGGGCCTGAGGTGCCTGGGGCGAAGGAGATGCCCACCCTCTTGGGTGAGTGGGCACGGGACACACGCTGAGGGGCTGCTGGGAGGGCGGTGCTGGTAGGGGGGTGGCAGCTGTACCTGTTGATGCGGTGGGCACAGAGGTGCCCGCCACCGCAAGGGAGCTCCCATAAGAGGAGCAGTCTCTGTCACCGCTCTCTGCTCCTGTCCCCGTCGTGGAGCTCCCCTCGCCCTCCGTCCCACTGGTGGCTTCAGACTCCGTTGCTTCACCCTCCAAGGCCAAGTGGGATGCAGCTCCCTCCTGCTCCGGTGCCAATGCTCCTCCGCCTTATGGTGCTATTGCAGACAAGAACAGGGAGACCACAAAAAGGGGTGGGGGAAGACAGAAGAAAGACATGTTTAGTGCATGCAACACCACTACCGTTGGCGGACACAACAGACAGTGAGCAGCCCTCTGCACTACGCCATGCACTTACAGTTCCTAGATTTTTCCCATGACCATGGGGTATGAGGCCTAAGCCCAATTGCTGCACACCTAAAAGTCACAGGAGCCTGACTAGGTGTAGATGGCTCTTACCACTAGTGGGGTTGGGGTGCCACATAGCCTGCCTCACAAGGGACCTTGCCTACCAAGATCGCCCTGGCCCGGGGGAACCCACTGCCCACCTCCCCTGCCCAGACACCTCGTAATGCGCGCAGAGTCAGCTGAATGAGAGTGTACGCACCCCCTTGTGGGTTTTGTGATGCCTTCAAGCGCCCATCCAACTCCTGATAGGCCACCGCCAGGATCCAGAACATCAGGGGGGTCATCCTTTCCACGTTGGGAGGCCATCCCCAGCTGGGCCTCCGCCGTCTTCTTGCTCCAGCGGCGCGGGTCCTCCCATCTTTTACAGCAGTGGGTGGTCCGTCTGTGGTAGACCCCCAGGGTCCGGATGTCCTTGGCGATGGCACGCCAAATACCTTTCTTCTGGTGGGCGCTGACCTAGAGGAATGGTACAGGGGGAAAGGACATTACTCACCCAACCGGACCATCATACTCATTGCCCACCAGTTCCTACCCATGCCATGACGCACATACACTCAGCATCCACACAAGTAGGCCCCAGCCCCCCATGTTTTTTCCAGCCACACCACTGAAAGCAGGCATTGCCCATTCGGCATGATCACAGTGTACTCACCTGTTTGTCTGGAGGACCGTACAGTTGCGTGTACTGAGGGAGGACCCCATCCACTAGTTTCTCCAACTCCTCCGAAGTGAAGGCAGGGGCCCTTTCCCCAGACACTCGAGCCATCGTCGCTTCCAGACACAGGTCACAGCAGCACTTGCAGTGTAGGTCCTCTCCTGTTGAAGGTCAGGTATCAAGTGAGTGAACAGACAGAAAATGGCGGTCACGACCGAGGCGGTGCATACCGTCACCGCCGGCGTACATCGTCATTGGCTCCTGGGACCCATAGGGCCCAATGTTAACCAATGCTGAATTGCGCCACGGTCTTCGACCGCCCACCGCAACGGTGTACAACACCAGCGCAGTTACCTCATATCCCCTTGTCCCACCTTACAGGTCAGGCAGCCGCCATTTCAGGGGGCCACATGGCATTAATAATAACTGCGTCACACCTATCTAGGCCTAGAATACACACAGTTACAGGCACATTGCGGATTAATACATTTTCAGCAAATAACAATTTGTGATACCTCAGTGATGGCTGACTCTGTGCTCGCTGTTCTCCTCCATAGGGCACGTCTGCTGGGGCAGGTGATGAGATGGCGGCATCCTCCGGTGTACAGACCCCTGATGGACCTGTCGACAATGGAAGAGAGACACATCCTAGTCACATACAGACTTGATCGTGCAACAATCCAGGAATTGTGTGCCCAGTTGGAGCTGGACCTGATGTCAGCTATCCGCCATCCCACAGGGATACCCCCTCTAGTGCAGGTCCTGTCAGTACTCCATTTCCTGACAAGTGGTTCCTTTCAAACAAGAGTGGCCATTGCATCAGGGAAGTCCCAGTCAATGTTCTCTAACGTGTTGTCCAGAGTGTTATCTGCCCTGCTGAAACACATGCGCAGCTACATCGTGTTTCCTCTGGTGGAGGATTTGCCCACAGTGAAAGGTGACTCTTTTGATGTTCTTTTTAGATCAGCTTCACGGCTATTAATGCAACACCTTTATTACAATAGTAGTCACTAATGGAATGAGATGACTCAACTTTCGTCACATATGACGTTTTGGAGTTTTGCTGCATTGTAACTACATCTGCTTTCTGTATTATCTGCATCAGCCTTGAGAAAGTCCACATCAGGACGAAACACGTGTCGGCTGGGCTGAATGTTTGAATCAAGCTGTACTCTACAATTTGGGATAATACTTTCCTTGGATGGACCTCACCAGGATTTACAGATTTAAACTCTGGCTGAACTTTGCAATTAAAAGCAGCACCTCCCTCTAAATGAAGTACACTAATAATTAAAAACCTCTCAGCAAAGGAAAAAAATTATATCATGGATGGACTTATCATGGACTGTGTACATTATTCTTTTTTGGTTTGATGATTAGTATTTTCGAGATTTATTACTAAGTACTTAATGTTTTCGTTGTATGTATGGTTATTATGATTCATTAAAATTTATATATATATATTTGCCTTTCATGTGTCAGTACACCCACTACTTTTTGGAGCTGGGACATCTTGATTTAATTATGGAGTACATAAGAATCCATTGCTGTTGATAGATTATTACATTTTGAGTGCTCCACAGATTGTTTTTTATGATTATATTCAAAGGTGACTTCTATGCCCTGGGACATATCCCCAACATCATTGGTGCCATTGATGGGAGACATGTGGCATTAGTACCCCCATGCAGGAGTGAACAGATGCACAGAAACCGGAAGAGCTACCATTCGATAAATGTGCAGATGGTGTGTTTGGCAGACCAGTACATCTCCCATGTGAATGCCAGGTTTCCTGGCTCAGTGCATGACGCTTTCATTTTAAGGAATAGCAGCATCCCTTATGTGGTGGGGCAACTCCAGAGGCACCATGTGTGGCTAATAGGTGAGGCCAAGGACCCAATACAGTGTAAATAGGTGTCTGGGGTTGTCCCTAAGGGTTAGTGTGTGTCTAACAGGCGTGCCTCGATATTTGCAGGTGACTCTGGTTACCCTAACCTGTCATGGCTAGTGACCCCAGTGAGGAATCCCAGGACAAGAGCAGAGGAACGCTACAATGAGGCACACGGGCGAACTAGGAGGGTGATCGAACGCACCTGAGGCCTCCTGAAGGCCAGATTCCGGTGGTTCCCTCTACTACTCACCAAAGAAGGTGTGCCAGATCATCGTGGCCTGCTGTATGCTGCACAACCTGGCTTTGCAACAGCACGTGCCTTTTCTGCAGGAGGATGGGCCAGATGGTGGTCTTGTGGCAGCTGTGGAGCCTGTAGACAGTGAAGAAGAGGAGGCAGAAGAAGAGGATATCGACAACCGAAACAACATAATCATGCAATACTTCCAGTGAGACACAGGTAAGAAAATGTCACTGCCTCCTCCATCTCATACAATTTTTGGAGCTAGCATAAGTCTGTCATTTTCACTCAGTGTATGGACCCTGACTTGTGACTTTGCCTTTCCATTTCACAGATCTGGGTCCCGCTTTGTGCCCCCTGCTCTGTTTCCTCCTGTCCCCTGAACCGTGTGCCCACTGCCACTGCTGCTAGGTCCCTGGTTTTCTTGGGTTGGTGGGTTTTCCTGGGTTCTCTGTAGTGGTGGACACACTGCCGATTGACGTGTCCTGGGGACAGAGGGATGGGCCCGCTGGGTGGGTGCTGTGCTGGTGTTTCCTAAGGGGGGAGGCTCTGTGGTGGCTTGTGACTGTGTCAGGGGAACTGACTGTCCCGAGGTCCCAGATGGGCCGGGCTGGTCATCTTGATCCAGGCATGCAGAGCTGCTGTCATCACTGTGGGTCTCTTCTGTGGGGGGACTGGGTATGTCTGGCACCTCCTGTCCGGTGACGTTGGGTAGGGGTCCTGTTGGGGTGTAAAAGCATAATTATTGTATCTGTGTGTGACATTGTGTGCAATGGGTGGTGACCCTCTACTCCAGTGCTTGCATTCTTGGCTTGGTCCTTGTGTGATAGTTGGTTTGGGGGTCTGTGTGGGTATCTGTACTGGACATGCTTTGGTGATAGGGACGCATGCATTGGTGTTACATGCAGGGCTTGTTTTTGGGATGTGTGGTTTGTGTTGGTGGGGTATCTGTGGGTTGTTGGTGTGATGGGTGTGAGGGTAAGGGTGGGGTATGTGATGGCATGCAGGTGGGATGGGGGGGTAAAGTAGTAAAGATTTGCCTTACCAGATTACAGTCCTCCTGCTACTCCTGTGAGGCCCTCAGGATGCAGAATTGCCAAGACTTGCTCCTCCCATGTTGTTAGTTGTGGGGGAGGAGGTGGGGGTCCACCGCCAGTCCTCTGTACTGCAATCTGGTGTCTGGATACCACTGAACGCACCTTCCCCCGTAGGTTGTTCCACCTCTTCCTTATGTCATCCCGTGTTCTTGGATGCTGTCCCACTGCGTTGACCCTGTCGAAAATTCTCCGCCATAGCTCCATCTTCCTTGCAATGGATGTCTGCTGCACCTGTGATCCGAATAGATGTGGCTCTACCCGGACGATTTCCTCCACTATGACCCTGAGCTCTTCCTCAGAGAACCTGGGGTGTCGTTGAGGCGACATGATGTGGTGTGGGTGATGTGTGAAGTGGTGTCTGTTGTGATGTGTGAGGGGATGTATTGGTGTGTTTTGTTTGAGGTGCATGGATGTAGTGTAAGTGATGGTGTTGTGTGTCTGTGGATGCTGCTGTTGTTTAAGGTGGTGTATCTCTCTGGCCTGCTTTAAATTTCTGGTAGTAAGGGTTTGTGGGTAATGTGGGTGTGTGTTTTATAGTGTTGTGGGTGTGGTGTGTGTATGTGTATCAGGTGTGTGTATTTGGAATTGTCCAATGTGGTTGTGTTTTGTAAATGTGTGTGTATTTTGAGCGCGGCAGTGTGTATCGCCAATGGTTTACCGCGGTTGAAAGTCTGCCACGTTGATTCGTGGGTCGTGATGGTGTGGACGTATTCTTGTTGGCGTGACTGTGTTGGTTTTGTTATCGCCAGTTTATCACTGACCTTTGGTGTGGCGGACTTGTGTGGATGTCTGTATTGTGGCGGATTCCGAGCTGTGGGTCGTAATACATGTAGCGGAATTACACGGCCGCAGCGGTATGTTGGCGGTCTTCTACACGGCGGTAAGCGGGATTTACCGCCGGGGTTGTAATGAGGGCCTATGTCTTTTTCCCTGCATAGTCATTTGTACTAAGATTCGGCAATGTTTGACATAACGATTTGTGCAAGAGCACACTGAAGGGATTGTCAATTTGCCCAAGAGGTCCCCTTCATTTTTTCTTGGGCACTTTAGTTTTCCTGTGAATTTTCTAAAGCAACTGCTATCTTTTTTCTTTGTCACAACTGTTGGATCAATCTTGCCTTTGGGTTTCTTTTGGCACACTCTTATAAAATGAACCTTTTTTCCACAATACAAACACTGACCATTTTTTTGTCGCAAGTCTTTCTCCTCTTTGGTCAGTGGTGAGCGAACAGTTCCGATATCCATCGGTTCTATCATAGAATCTGAAGACAATTGAAAGTGTCTGGATCTTTCCATTCGCCAATTTGCATTTTCCCATTTTTTCTCTGCTCCTTTTCTTTCCGAAAGTCTGTGATCTATCCTTAGGGTTAGATTAATTAAATCAGTACAAGTTTCTGGTTGTGGTTCAACTTGGGCCAATACATCTTTTAGTTCGTCTTTTAGCCCCTGATAAAATACTGCTGACCTTTTTTCCTCAGGCCAAGCAGTTTCCACCACTAACCGGTTGAAGTGGGACAAATATGTTATCAAGGCTTTATTTCCTTGACGTAATTCTAATAACTCTTTGTCTGCAGCCATAGTGATTGCGCCTCTGTCAAAAACCTTTACGAATTCTTCTACAAAGCGACACCAGTTGTATAAAAGAGGACTGTCTAATCGAACTAATGGCACTGCCCAAGTAGCTGCATCACCATTCAAGTATGATATAAGAAATGCAATTCTAGATTGTGCATCCGGAAAAGCACTAGGCCGACATGTAAGATGTAATTCCACCGGTGTCAAAAAGATTTGAACCTTATTGGGGTCCCCAGAAAACCTCTCTGGTGCAGCTAAAGGAATCTGTGTTGGCACATTCACAGCTATGTTAGTAGATGCAGGAGGCGTAGGACCAGACTAAGATTTAGAACCATCTACTTTACACTGTAACTGAGTTACTTTATTCACTAAATCAGCTGTAACATTTTTAGAGTCTGTCAAATCCCTTTGCATCTGAGTTACTACTTGCATAAACGTTTCTAAGGTGGCCATTTTGCGCAGCCCCCGTACAGACCAAGAGGAAAGTATAAAACTCGTGGGCTCACTATTCTGTCACGGGTCCTTTCCTCGGGATCTGCACGTTTCTGAACAAAGGCCCACCTCCCGGTGTCACCAACTCAGAAAGCTATTATAGCACAGAGTTATGGTGAAGCCAGTTGGGGGGAAGGGAATTAGGGAAGGGAACAGCAGGGAGAGAGATCTGAAAAGGAAAGTTTAGAACAATATGCATTTACTCATTCATAGAAAACGTAAATCATTTATAGACTCTTGACTAAATGTGTCTCCGAGATATCAGGTGGAGACCTCGTCTGAAATGCAGGCGAAGCCCCTTGTAAAACACGACCTCAGATTCAAGAGATGGCAAGAACAGTAATTTGTGATTTTAGACAGAATATCAATCCTGTAACATTTATGTATTCACAACATAAACCTTTGATCATGACTTAGAAAATCTCAAAGACTTAAATATGTTTTTTCATATCTTAAGTTATTCAAAGAACAATGAAAACTTTGATTGGTTCATCTCCTAAATACTTTCACATTCATAATAATAAATGTAAAAAAGGTTTTACTCATTAAAACCTAAAGCGCCTTACTTAATAACACCAGGAAGCACTTTTACACAAGTTGTCTTGAATCACTGAGCCAAAAGAGCACTTTACATCTGTGAACGGAAACACCATGAATTACATGTGCACAAAGCATGTTACCTCTTGGAAGTAATAACTTCCTTCAAACTTGGATTCAGCAAGGCCTTACCGCTACGAGTACGACCTACTCGTTTTTGGATGCACCAGGGACTTTGGTTAGACGATACTCTGCCAATCAGAAACTCTGGACTTTTTCAGAGAAACCTCCACGAGGTCTGGCTGCATCGAAGTCTTCAAAACAGTGAGCAATGTGCTTGGGTGTGGCTGGGCTTTATAGGCCTGCCACACCCCAAGATGGCTGCTGCCTCTAAAAACATGGGAAATGTAGTCCCTTCATAGGATAGCACTGATAAGTGCATCTTGTCCACCAATGCCCTAAACCTGCAGCTATGTGAGCTTTACCACAGGGCAGACGACGCTGATGGCCATTCTTGGAACAAGCGGGAATGACCAGTGGTGCGTATAAAGCGCTGCAGAGTTGCGCAGCGGAATTTCAGGCGAGACCTGGACCGTGCCTGGCCTTATTCCTGACAAATAGGCCTAGGGGCAACACAAACCATACACTAAGAAAGTGGAATGCCAACCACTTAGGGACCCCAGGCCTAGTGTAGTATGTAGAGGGTTGCTGGGAGTGTAAGAAAGCACTAATGGTGTCCAAGGTACCCCACCCCAAGACCCTGAAAAGTAGGAGTAAAGTTACCCTACTTCCCCAGAAACACACTGAAGTCATGATAGGAGATTCTGCAAAGACAACAACTGACTGCAAAGCACTGAAGACGGATTCCTGGACCTGAGGACCTGTAAAGGGAGGGGACCAAGTCCAAGAGTCACAAAAGTGTCCAGGGGGGGCAGGAGTCCACTAAACCCCGGATGAAGGTGCAAAATGGCTGCCTCCGATGTCCCACAGTGTGCTGGAGGATGCAGAGTTGTTTCCACTCAGAAAGACCTCAAACAAGCATTGCTAGCTGCAAAGGTTGCAGTTAAAGAAAATGGGTGCTGCCCAGGCCCAGGAAGGACCAGGAGGTCGTCCCTTGGAGGAGGAGACAGAGAGGGCGCTCAGCAACACAGAGAGCCCACGCAACAGCAGGCAGCACCTTCAGAAGCACTTGAACATGGGTTCAAGAAAACTGCGCACAGCGGTCGTCTCAACACTACAAAGGAGGGTCCCACAAAGCCGGTGGTCAACTCAGCGAGTTGAGCAATGCAGGATGTAGTGCTGTGTTGTGCATGAAGGATTCCTTGCAAAAGTGCACAGAAGCCCTAGCAGCTGCAGTTCACACAGCACACAGGATTACTGTCTGGCGTGGGGAGGCAAGGACTTACCTCCACCAAATTTGGACAGATGGCCACTGGACTGTCGGGTTCACTTGGATCCAGCTCCTGTGTTTCAGGGACCACGCTCGTCAAGATGAGAGGGGACCCAGAGGCCGGTGAAGCAGAAGTTTGGTGTTTGCGTTAGCAGGGGGAAGATTCCGTCGACCCACGGGAGATTTCTTCTTGGCGTCCAGTGCAGGGTGAAGGTAGACAGCCCCCAGAGCATGCACCACCAGGAAATAGTTGAGAAAGCCGGCAGGATTAGGCGCTACAATGTTGCTACTTTGTTATGGTTTTACAGGTGTCCTGGAGCAGTCAGCGGTCGATCCTTGGCAGAAGTCGAAGAGGGAGATGCAGAGGAACTCTGGTGAGCTCTTGCATGCTTTATCTGAAGAGAAGCCCATAGGAGAGACCCTAAATAGCCCTCAGAGGAGGATTGGCCACCTACTCAGGTAAGCACCTATCAGGAGGGGTCTCTGTCACCACCTGCTGGCAATGGCCCCTCAGAGGCCTCCATTGTGCCCTCACACCTCTGCATTCAAGATGGCAGGGGTCTGGGACACACTGGAGGAGCTCTGGGCACCACCCCATGGTGGTGATGGACAGGGGAGTGGTCACTCCCCTTTCCTTTGTCCAGTTTCGCGCCAGAGCAGGGGCTGGGTGACCCAAGAACCGGTGTAGACTGGCTTATGCAAGGAGGGCACCATCTGTGCCCTTCAAAGCATTTCCAGAGGCTGGGGGAGGCTACTCCTCCCCAGCCCTTAACACCTATTTCCAAAGGGAGAGGGTGTAACACCCTCTCTCAGAGAAAATTATTTGTTCTGCCTTCCTGGGACTGGGCTGCCCAGAAGCCTGTCTGTGGGTTGGCAGCAGCAGTAGCTGCAGTGAAAACCCCAGAGAGCTAGTTTGGCAGTACCCCGGGGTCCATGCTGGAGCCCCAGGGATGCATGGGATTGGCACCACAATACCAGATTTGGCATGGCGGGACAATTCCATGATCTTAGACATGTTACATGCCCATATTCGGAGTTACCATTGTGAAGCTACATATAGGTATTGACCTATAAGTAGTATACACGTGCAATGGTATCCTCGCACTCTCCATGTCCGGGGAAATTGCCCTGAACTATGTGGGGGCCCCTTGGCTAGTGCCAGGGTGCCCTCACACTTAGTAACTTTGCACCTAACCTTCACTAAATGAGGGTTAGACATATAGGTGACTTATAAGTTACTTAAGTGCAGTGTAAAATGGCTGTGAAATAACGTGGACTGTGTAAGAATTGTCTGAGCTCCCTATGGGTGGCAAAGGAAATGCTGCAGCCCATAGGGATCTCCTGGAACCCCAATACCCTGGGTACCTAGGTACCATATACTAGAGAATTATAAGGGTGTTCCAGTGTGCCAATCAAAATTGGTAAACATGGTCACTAGCCTGCAGTGACAATTTTAAAAGCACAGAGAGCACAAGCACTGAGGTTCTGATTAGCAGAGCCTCAGTGACACAGTTAGACACAACACAGGGAATACATTCAGGCCACAAACTATGAGCACTGGGTTCCTGGCTAGCAGGATCCCAGTGAGACATATAAAACACACTGACAAATAGGGTTTCCACTATGAGCACTGGGACCCTGGCTAGCAGGATCCCTGTGAGACAGTAAAAACACCAAGACATATACTCACAAACAGGCCAAAAGTGGGGGTAACAAGGCTAGAAAGAGGCTACCTTCCTTCAATGACTAACAGAATACTGTCTTTTCCTTGCGGTATGATTTCTGCTAGTTTAGGGGGACGATTCAAGGATTCTATCCACACCCTAGCACAGGGGTCCTTATCAGTGGAGCCAAAGCCTCACTCCCCTCGCACGGTAAGAAGGGCTGTGGCAGTCCCCTTTCTGACTATGCCTCCATACACTGGAATAATCAAAATTTGAGCAATTGTGTCTCCAGCTTGTATTACCTATTATCAAATGAAAGTCCCCACTGTTCAACAGTATCACCTTGATCTCTCCTTAATATCTGCATCAATCACTCCCCCCAAGACCTGAATACCCTTGAGTGCCAGCCCAGATCGAGGAGCAATCAATCCAAAGTGCTCTGGGGGAATCTGTATCGCATCTTCTGTTTCAATGAGTACCGTATCTCTCGGTTTCAATCTGTACATGTTCAAAACATGCAAATCAAGACCTGCAGCTTCTGGTGTTGCCTGGTACGGAGCTTAAGCTCCTGTCTTTGTCTCCCAATATGTAATAGTATTAGTTGCTACATGAGGTTGTATCTGTAAGGCTGGGGTCAGCATTCGAATTAAAGGAGTCTCTGAATTTGTCAAAGGTCTATTTTTCAGGATTTATAATGCTTCATTCAAATGATCGATCCAATTTTTCAAAGATCCATCTGACAATTTCCTCAACTGAGATTTCAACAAACCAATAATTCTCTCAATCAATCCTGCAGCTTGTTGGTAATAAGTTTTAAATAAGTTTTAAGGCTTGATATACAACATATAATTCTGCATATTGACTACTTTTCCCTTGTTCAGTAGTGGAAAGCAGCCTCTTGATTACAGAATGATGTGACACTGCCTTCCAATGTCTCTTGACCCCCACATACTTTGCTGAACCATCCGTGAACCACACGTTTCCTATCCTCCGGGGACAAGGACACGAATGGCTCACCCCACTTCACTGGTGACTCTTCTACCTCTGGCACCTCCTGTAACACCTCTTCATCCTGCACGGGGGCTTGTGCCACCTTTTCATGCAGGGCCGTGGTTCCCGCTGGTCCCATCCGGGCACTGTCCTGTACGTACCATTTCCACATAATGACACTTGCTTCCTGTGCATGCTCTATTCTGTGAGTTTTGGGTGAACTCATCACCCACTGTATTATCTGAGGCCTCCGAATCACATTATGCCTCATTGCCATCTGCTTAGTATCCACCCTAGCCCAATACCACATCAATAACTGTTTTTCAAATGGAGGGTACCCCTCTGCAGCATCCAACAACTTTTTAGTCCAAAATCCTACAGGCACACTCTTTCTTCCCCCTTTTTACCACATACTCCAATTTGTGTATTGCCCCTGAACTATCACATGTAACTCAATGTCTCCCTCCTCAACTGGCCACAAGTCTAAAGCATGTTGAATTGCCTCCTTTGCCAATTCAAACACACACTGCTGCTGCTCTCCTCATTCAAACTCATATTTCTTTAGAGTCACATTGTACAAGGAGGCCAAAATCAGACTCAAGTGAGGGATATGTTGCCTCCAAAAGTCAAACAATCCATGAACCGTTGGGTTTCCTGCTTATTATGGGGTGTAGCAAATTCCAGTATCTTTTGTTTCACCTGCAGCAACACTTCCCGTATGTACCTAATGCCACTGAATTTCTAGAAATTTCACATTTGGGAGGGTCTTTGCACCTTTTTGGGATTAATCTCCCACCCTTTGCTTTGCAAATGTTCCACATTTCTGTCCAACTGAGTCTGCACCTGTTCTTTTGTTTCTCCCTGAATTATCACGTCATCAATATAATGGGAAAGCTGCATCTCTAGAATGACAGGTACTTCATCTAGGTGTTCTGCCACCAGCCGGTGACAGATAGTGGGACTATGTACATAGCCAATAGGAAGTTTTTAAAATTTTAATTGTCTCCCAGTCCATAAAAATGAGAATTGCACTTGATTCTCAGGGGCTAATGGTATGGTAAAGAAAGCATTGGCAATCTCAATTGTTGTGAACAAGGTCCCTTTGTGTCTCTCACAATCAAAGTAATGGTGTCTGGGACAGCGGCAGTCAAAAGGGACGTATGTTTATTCAATTTGCGGTATTCAACTGTCATTCTCCAGCTCCCATCAGGTTTGCGCACGGGCCACACAGTATTATTCCATGCAGTGGTGACCGGGGTCACCACCCCTGCCTCTACCAAATCCTGCATGGCTCTACTTATATTCTCATGCCCTCCCTGAATCCTGTACTCCTTTAAGTGAACCACCTTTGTGGCTGGGAGAACCTTTACTGGGGTATCATCAAATGACCCACCGTCACTGCCGCAGCAGAGATGTATCTCTTCAATCCAAATTGATAGTACCCATCCTCGAAATTTAGAGTAATCACCTTCAGAACATCAGTTCCAAGAATATACTCAGAGAGGGACACTATCAAAGCAGTGTATTCTCTTTTGGGCATTCTCCCTATTTTTATTCACACCTTGGTTTGCACAGCGGGGGTTTCCTTTCCACCCAACCCTATGATGGTGCACTGCTGACCATTGAACTTTTTCGGATTTCCATATATCAAAGAGGCCTCTGCCTAGGTGTTTACCAGGGCCCGGACCTTCTGGACAGTTCTGTTTTTCCAAAAAAATTCTAAATCCAAATGTGGTCTATTATCCTTTCGAGCCCATCCGTGTACCGGAATTTGGTTATTTCCTAATCTGATTTAAATGAGTTGAGTTTCGTCCAGGTCAAATCCGGATATATACTTTCATACCTGCGAGGAGATTCCTCTCCTTCCCTTTTCTCCTCAATCAACCAATCAGTGTCCTGATCTTCCTCCTCCTTCACCCTTGGGGAAACATTTTTCTCCCTCTCTTTTTCTTCCTCCTGCGTGTCTGACTTGCCCTGACTCACCCGCTTATAATCTTGCTTATTCACCTTCCTGCTCCCCTCTTTCCTGTCAAGCCTTCGCTTGCGATACATCTCCCATAAACCTTTGGTATCTATTCTATCCATCTGTTCTTTCTTCACAGCATCCTTCAACAGTGCCATAAAAATATATCTCCGGGACACCCTATTATTATCTGTGTGGCCCTCGGAGCAGGAGGCTCTTTCAGGTTTTCGCCCAATTCCCCCAACTCACTGACTGCCTCTAGTACATCTTTTAAAGGAGTACCTGTGTGATTGATTAATAGGGTCATTATCACATGTGTGTAGTCTGGGGGAGCCAAACAAATTATTTTGTTTCACAATGACACAGTCAGTGGTCCATCCAACAAATGGTGAGCGTCACCCAGAAAAATGGCGGTTTTCATACGCTCTTCCTTGATTCTCTGCAATGCATGTCTCAATGTGAACCAGGACTTATCATGTTGGAGCCAGTCTGACTCATTAGGATACCTATGAATGCACCCGGTAACTGCAAACTGCAATAAGGTGATTTGATTGTTGCCCTGATAACCCCTAAAATGCTTCGTACAGTGGTGTCAGTACTGAGTATACAGAACTTTGGTGCATCTCCTACACCTAACATCACTCTTGAGGCTCCTGTATCAAACAATCGCATCATCCATGTGAGCAATGTTTACCCAGGTCTCTACTGAAATCTGTCTATGATATCATTAATCTCTTTCTAAGTGTATTCCTCCAGGGAGTCCATTCCGACCCCTCCTTGCCATTTTCATCTGTATGTGGGCTGTGCACAGAAATCCTTCTGGTCCTCCGACTCACCCTGACGATTATTTTGAAAACACTCTTCCCCAGAGTCTTAAAACTCCAAAGAATGCCAAATATTACCATCCCATTCCTCAGGATTCCAGTCTAACACTGATTTGGCGATGGCTAAATGAACCTTTCTTTTATTAACTCTTCCCCATCTTTTCTTGTATTTATAATGCGCCACTCGCACTGCGGCTCACCCAGCCACAGTCTGGTAAGTGTTGAGTTTATCTTGTAACAATTTATTCTGAAATGATAACATGGTGGAAGTAATTTTGGATTAGACTAACTGCTTTTCTAACTGCTCACGTTCCTGTTTTAACTGAACACATTTCTCATGCATTTTACGATAAGCATATAAGAGGATCCAGCCTCTTCGTCCCAACGTGGTAAGCTCTCTTCGTTTTTCTATTGGCACTTTCTGCAAACAAGCTAATACATCTGCTGGCTCAGCATATGCCATGCACGCATTCCAATTTTCACTCAAGCCAGCATAGTGAGCCCACTCATGTGCAAGCAGATGATAAGGGGCTTCTTTCCACCCCAGTATTTCATTTGGTATCTGGAAGACTGCCTTTGTCTTTTTGCCAAACATTTTTTACTTTAATTTTTTACTGTGTGTCCTGCAAGTGACACCAACATGTATTGCTTTCACTGCCAAAAGGATGCAGCACTCTTAGTCTGAATAATAAATTTATTAAGGCACTTCCCAAACATCAAAAAAAAGTCATACATACATATGAAAATGAGCATATAACTTAAGTGCAGAAAAGTGATCAAGACTTAAAAAGAAATGTGCAAGGCATCAGCAGAGCATGTATACAGGAGCTAAATAATCAAGATTTGAAATACTTCACCAATTGGGTTGACATCATCATTGCCAGCGCAAATGGGGAACCCTTGATCAGTCAGGCAGGATCAGAATTAGATCCTGGGCAGTGTGTCCAGTCCACAAGCAAGCTCCTGTCTTAGTGTAAAGTTTCCCTGTCTTTTATACCTTAAAATACCTCAAGAAGAAAACACCCATAGAAGCTGGCCAGGCTCCCAATGTTTGTTCTGAGACAGACTCATACATTCCTCTGATAAAAACAGTCTCTGCCTTGTGAACTCATACCTAGTCCGCATCCCACATAATATGTCCCAAACCTGTCCGACCCTGTTCTCATGGAGAGAAAAATAAGTTCTGTGAAGAAAATCACCTGTGCTGCCCTGCAACTGTAGCAGAGCTCAAAATAGAGTCACTCGCACAAAATGGAGTTGATGGTCAAGATGGAGTTGGTGGTTAGATCCACATAGCATCACAGAGCCTCCTACTGCTTCCACTTTCTCTTCGGTGCTTGCCTGATGTCTGGTTGTACATGGAGCTTGGACAAAGTACAGTTACCAGTTTCTTCAGATAGTGTCCTTCCACTGGCCACAGGTTGTACAGGTAGTTTATTTTTCTTTTTAACCAGGCACTCCTTAAGAGTGTAAGAGTTTGCAGGCCCCATCTACCACTCTTAATCCCTCCCACCTCTCCCGTCCTTGTTGTTTGCCTTATCCCTCACACCCCATTCTACTTCGTTGTTGCCGTCCATCTCGCACCCCACCGACATTACTACAAAAAGCGCTATGACGGCTACAGGGCTTTGTTTTATTTAATTTAAGCTATCCAGTCCTGTCAAAGACGAGATTAATGAATTTTAGTGCCATTGTCCGCATCACAACATTAAAATGCATTAGCCACACATTTTCTATTTCCTACCAGCATGACAAGGCACTGACTAACTAAAGTAGCCAGCAATAATGAGCTCTTTGCAGCGTCAACTCATAGTGGTGATTGTCTCCACTGGCATTCACAAACAAAGCTGAAGCAAGGCCAGGCTTCTTAGGCCACACAGAGAGTGGACCATCACAAAAAACACACAAACATAATTACAGACTGCGGACTCTGCCTCCCGTGAACCAGGTGTCTGCTGTTGTTTTCCAGGCCCAGGTGGTGTTGTTAGTGGTTTTTTGGCCCAGGCTGGCAGCTAGTTGTTTTTTCCTGCTGCTATGCTCACCGAAACGGCCACGCAATACTTCTAGTGTTTGCTGACTGTGTGACAGTCTACTGCAACAGCGGTTACAAGATGTTTTCACTGCCTTGGAATTGGTTTTCCCTCTAGGGCACCAACCCCCAGCCCACCTGACACTTTTGGAGATGCAGAGTAACTGTTGACTCTAGAGTCAACTCGTTAAAGTGCCCTATTTGCCCTCCAGTCAAGAGACCCACACTTATGAGGGTAGGAAGCCCCTATTTGGCCCGGCAGGTTTCACAGCTGCAAACATTAAAGAGCAGCCAGCCTGAGTCTTCCCAGACTCCTCTGTCAACCACCTTGCCAAAGCTGCTCAATGATCAGCAGCAGCACAGAGCAACCTCCTGAGGACCAGAGCACTGCAGAAACTTGGAGCACCAATGACAACAACAAAAATATTGACCGGAAGGAAAACAATGTGATTACAGGTGTGCACAAGAGAAAGTGGATGCCATGAAGGAGGGCAACACAAGAAAGTACATGAGGAAAGTCAGAGTGAGCAGAGGAAAGAGTCAATGGCCTGTGAGCAATGCAGGTGGTAGATTTCAGAAAAGTGTGAGAAGAATGCATAAGTGGCAGTCATTGAGAGACTGCATAAGAAAGTGGTGTAAGGAGAATATGACTGACTGAGACACTCAAATAACCCTTCCCACAGACTTCAGTACCCCACAGAGAGGAACCTAAACACCAGTAATTGCATCGATTTTCTCTCGAGAAAGTGTAACTTAAAGTGTCAAACACTTGGCAGTAGAAATGTCACATACAAACAATTTGAGAACTTGGCAGCTATGGACATTCTAAAAAAAAACATTAACAAAGCCAAAAAGATCAAGCTATTTTATACAGATGGCACAGCACACAATTAAATCAAAACATTTTTTAAATCCATCAATCTTTTTTCAGCACAATTTATTTAATTATTGTTTAATATTGCGCCAAGCTCACCCGACTGGATTTTGGAGCGCTGTTCCTAAGAAGGGAGTGAAACACCAGTGGTCTGTTCTGATATTCCCCTGTCCATTTGTACTCCTTTGCTGCTCAGGCCTGCACCACGTCTCCTGGAAGGCTGATCCCTGCTTTTACCATCCTTCTGTGAACAGAGGGGGCTCTAATGTTAAACCTCCCCATACCATCCCCCCTTTCACAGTCCCTCTGCTAGCAGTCCTCTGCCGCTGAGGCAAGCACCCTTCTATGAGTGCGACTGCCTTTCACATCCCCCCTCTGCCAGTGCAGGCCAGAAAACAACAACCTGCAACTTGGAAAGCCATTCAATTGAATAAAATATAGTTTAATCTGTGTATGTATGCCATGTAACCTCGACAATGTTGGCCTGACCTGTCATGTAGTGCTTAATTTGTAAATAAAAACGTGACTGTGCGCAAAGCCCCCCTCTTAAACATGCGGCTGCTTCAATTAAATGTGGGAACACGGAATACTGAGGCAGCTAATCCTGAAGCCAAAATAAGTGCCGGTGCTCAGCACCGGAAACAACAAGCACAAATTAAGCACTGCTGTCATGCCAATAAACGTATAGTATGGTAGTGATGTTCTGTTTTTTTCTGGGAGTTTGGGAGAGGGGGCAGATGAGGTCAGACTTTTCAGTACTGGTAAAAAAAGTTTCCACCCTTGTTGGGGAAGCATTTGCACACATTTTCATTCCTGAACCAACAATATTTCTCATTTGGCCTTCCTTCCTCCTATACCTTTTTCTTTCTTTCGCATTTTAGTAACGTCTTTTCTGTTATTACATTATTATTCTGTTATTTGGATTGTTGTGAATAGCATATTATTGGTGCACCGTAATGTGCTTTTTAAAGGACTTCGTTGGAATGAAAAACTACGGTGGGTGCTCCAGGACACAAAGTTATGTGTCGTGGTTTATGAAAGCAGATGCCATCCGTAGGAATATTAGTTCGCTGAGCTACCTTGCTAAGATTTGACCATATTGCTCACAGTTTACACGCAAATGGCTGTACTAGTCGCATTAATCCAGTGATCTACCTCACTCCAATGAAAACGTGATCTGGGGGTTACTCCCTTTTCTCTACAGCAGAAACTTTAAATCAGTGAACTATATTCAGAAGAGAACACTTCAGCTGTTCTCAATGCTGAGCCCGGCCTCTCTCTACATTAGAAGGGAGCGAGCATTTTCCTATTCCAAGCAGGGCACTGATGGAGTTGCCGCCTTCTCTATAACAAGCATTGGCAAAGCCAATAACTTTCGTTTATGCAAAACCTAATGGCTTCGTCAATGCTTTTTTACATGCTGCACAGCAGTTGAGCTGCTTTGTAACATAGCTTAAAGTTAAAAAAAATGCTATGATGCTACCAACATTGTCCGCGTTATAGCGCTTTTTTATATATATATTTTTTTACTTTAAGCCATGTTGCATAGCAGCTCAGCTGCTGGGTAACGTAAAAAAAACATTGATAAAGCGAATGGAATTCGCATAGGTGAAACCTATCGGCTTTGCCATTTGTTATCTTTTCCACGTCTTTCCCAGTCTTTTTCTCCTTATCCCCACCCCTGTTCCTGTACCCCTTTCTTTTGGATGTTGTATATTTTGTTTTTGTAATTGTTCCAATTATTTTAGCTATAAGGGCTCGACTGGGATCAATCTATAGTGTCTCAATCAGTAATTGTTCCTCCTAGAATTACAAACTGGTATATAGTTCCAGCATAGCATTTCTACCAGCAATTTGGACTAATCTATCATGACTTTCTCAAAGCCCTACGCCTTCCTAAAACTTCACGACTTTCCATACTTTCAACTGCTCCTTTGCACTTGTTGGTTTGTTGCTCTTGAGTCTTACCTCAGGCTCCCTCCCTGCAAGTCCCTTTCTTTGTATATATGTGCAGGTAAACAATGAATGTGTGACCAAAATGTTTTGCCTTGTAACAAAGTGGTACATGTGGTGACAATGTATTAATTGATTTGTTTACAAAGATTTTTTATAAAGTGCAACATGTCGCCTTTCTGTTAATTCAGTGCAGTACGCTGGTTAAACAGGCACCAAATGGGCCAAGAGCTGTCACTAAATTACAAGAAACTACATTTTGTATTTTAATATTGTCAAATATATTTTCAGTTTCAGCTAAAGTCAGACAAAGTGATGTTTACAGAATCACAGACATGGTGAATAAGATTTTAACCCTGCCTTCACACTGCACAGATATGCAGGGCCTAAACCTTTAACATCCAAAAGGTGAAGTCACTTCTTCTGGTAGGGCAACATAGATGTAATAGTGGCGAGACCACTGATCCTTACAAGTGAACTAGATATGGGCCCGAAGGCCTCTGGAAGCTCCCAGAAACATGGAGACCTACACAATACAACTCCAAGGTCACCAAACTACACATTGAAGTAACTGCCACCCAACACACTTCATTGTCCAGAAGCATATCCACATCAATTGCTTCTTCAGGCCTAATAGGAGAGATTTAAAATTAATTATTAAGAGAACAACTTTGCTACGAGGATTGAACAACTATCTGGAAAACAGTCAAGTAGTTGCATCAAGCTCCGCAAGGCTACATCCCAAAGATGTCTGATAGTCTTAAAAACAGACATTTGCACCCCAAAAATAGCAACCCCCAGCTTTTCATAAACTCTATGGGAAAAATGCTTGTATCTGTGGTAGGTAAGCTGAACAAACCTCCCCAAACAATATGTTTGAAAAGAAATCCAATGAGGGGAATAAGCTTGTCTTGCAGGAAAAATGCATGTTCATGCAGGACGCCATTAACTCTGGTGGGTTTCTTCAATACTAGCGGACACTTAGAAGCAGTAACCTCAACATGGCTGCAACATAATGCCCTCTGCATTCTGAAATACCACTAAGTGTGTCCTCGTGTTGGTGAACGCTTTAGAAACACTGAAAGGCAATGCTGTCTACTGGTAGTGATGAATGAGCACAGCGTACTGGAGAAATGTCTCCGTTGAACTGGATCTCATAGCTGCAAATGAACTGAGACAAGCTTCCAAGAGAGCGTGATACAAGTAATGGAGACTAATAAACAAAATAAACAAACAGAACACAAACAACTACAGGCCCTGAAACTTCAGATAACGCAAAAAATATACTTGTGAATTGGCAGATATTGAATCCTGCAGTAAAGTCAGCCTCTGTAGTAAAGAGCAGTCCACATTTTGGTATTCCGTCCTCTCGATTGGTCTTCGTATAACACAAACAACATAATCAAAGATTATTGGCCATGGTAATGGAGCACTAATCTTTGATTATGTTATAAGAAGATCAATTGAGAGGATGGAATACTAAAATTTGGACTGCTCTTTAACCAGATGGCGATGGTAACAGAGCACTAAACTTTTATTTGTGTTATATGAAGATCAATCGAGAAGACAGAATACCAAAATGTGGACTGCTCTTTAATCAGCTGAACATATGAATTATTTGTATTAGAAGTGGCAGAACACAAACATATAAGATTTAGATGGACAATATATATTACTGCCAGAATAAGAAAGGAGATTTATTTCCCTTATCGAAAAATAGATTAGTTATTTTTGTACGGATAGGTTTTAAATAATATCTGTGTGATAGGTTGTGCCATATGTTTTTGAGGTATTGTGTTTTTTTCAGCTTGTGATAATTTGTTATATGTTGTGTTGATTGTTTGTCTGAGTTTGTGACTTTTTTGTCGTCCGAAAGTATGATGTTTTGACTATACATTTTTTGTTTGCTATAAAAATTTATTTGCATTATTTGAAATTAAATAAAATGTGTTTTTCGTTTTATAATGTAGATCATATGATTGTCACTGTTTATATAAGATAGGAGAGTCGCTTTTGTTGTTTCTTGATGAGATTTCACAAGGACAACAGGGAAGAATAACAGGCATTTGCAATGCAATAGGTCTTGCATTTGCTTCGTTGAGAGCTATTGGACTTGTAAATTGATAATTGGACTTTTCTTGCCACATAAATTGGTAAATCCTGCCTTATAATTTGGTCTTTTCCTTCCATATAATTCCAGTGGCCCTGCATATAACTAAAGCACTTCCAAAAGTGAAAATGTTCCCATTTAGCATCCTAATTTAAATCCGCCATGCTAATTCCAATAGAATACCACTTTCAGCCCCCCACTCTCAGAGGTGCTGGCTGGTTAACACAACTTTCCCAAAAAAAGACAGTTACAGTGTAATAGGAGCGGATACTGAGAAATGCTTTGCAATAAGGAGAGATTCATAAAACATACAATCATCATGTAAACCCAATAAAAACCTTTATCAGAAATAAATGTAGAGTAAATTAGACTGCAATGCTCAAAAGTGTTAAATAAATGTGGAAATGCACTATTATACAACTTTATTTATTCTCAAAACATAAAATAAATATGAATTAATACTAAGACGGACAAAAAATAAATATGGATAAATTACAGAGGGAAAAGTTAAAAAACAAAATACCATAAAACTTGGAGCCTCATTTATAATCAGGGCTGAAGAGCTCTGTCCATATATGACCCCCTTGTTGTGTGTAAATTGGTGAACACACTTATTTATAGTGCTTTTGTGTTACCATGTGCCTCTAGTCAAGATCCATATCAATCTGACAGGTATATGTATGTAAAACATGGTCTGAACGTCATCCTGGCAGAAGTGGTACAGCTGAAAACAAGACACGCCAAGAAAAAATAGCTCTGTGGGTTGAGGACCACCTTCAAGGTTTTGATCTGTGCAGGACTGGCTCTAAGTGTCATTCTTCCACAGTTGATTAGCCAATACAGCTAAGTTTCACTTGTCATTTAAGGAGCAATAGACCTTTCCCGTTTAATGAATAAGCCCTTCATAAGTATTGACAATGAGTGCTCAAAACTGTTGCAGACACAGATCTTATCATAGTACAGAATACTAAGTGGTGCAGAAACGGTCCAAACAAGGGTCGAGGGGATGTTACACTGAGTGGAAGCAGCAAGGTGAACAGGAGTGAGTCAACATTTACATAGTTTGACCTTTGAGCAGTCTCCAGGCGTTGACAAGTAACAAAGGTTCCTGAACTTGTAATTGCAATTTCCATCAGACCATATCTGCAATTTCAGTTGCAGTAAATTCTCTTTCACTTTACAAACACTAGACAATTATTAAACTTATCATTTGAAAAAAGACGACCTGCAGTACCTGCCCCCTTATGGAACAGGTTCACTAAGGATGTCGACAGACAAGGAGAAAGCATTTACTCACGCTGTGAAAGTGCAATGTAACCTTAAGTATAATACATTAATGCTTATTAATGTGACTCAATATATCAGCATTCATTCCATTTCTAAGCACTAGCGCTTTCGGCAGACACAGGAAATGGACCTATTGGGTATAATGTGCACAGGATCACACAGTAGTCAGCTACAGAAGTTCAGGGTACCCTGTGTAAGTGGATGTTATATATGGAAAAACATAGCCCCTAGAACACAACACCCAACTCAGCTGTGTGAACCTCTGGACAAAGAAAGGCTGAGCCCACTCTGCTAGTATGTAGAACTTTAACTTGCAGGTTTACGTTAATCTGTTAAGTGAGTGTGTTGCCCACTCAGATTTCTCACTAGTATCTCTTTATAAAGGTATTCGGTTAGCTCAGGGTTCTCAGGGATGAGAAGAAAAGGCTGATAGTGAAAGGAAACCAGTACAAATGGAAAGTGGTGTAGTATGGTGGAGAGTGGATTTTCATCTCAGCTTCCTTTCTTAATCAACATGTGGATTGTCAGGAAACAGCTTTATCTCCATCACCCTACAAAATCGGAAGTGCTTAGAAACAAACTGAAACCTAATAATAAGTCACGTTTGTGCGCACCAAGAGGCAATGCCGTTTGCAGTATTTCTCTATACATGTATCATCAATTTAATTATCTAAAAAAAGTAAAACACGTTGGGAAACTTACATTTTAGAGTTAGGAGATGGACTCTCTTCTCTGTTGCGAACAACATGTTTTCTTCTTTGCTGGTGGTGCCTTTCACCTCTAGCAGCTTCTCCTCGTAAATCTTGTACATGCTTTGTAGATCAAGTTGAAGCATTTCGGCTCGTCGCCCCCATGAAGCACGAAGGGGAGAGACAAAAAAAGAACCCCACGGAGCGTGAAGGGGAGAGACAAAAAAAAGACCGCCATGGAGGGCGAAAGGGGAGAGACAAAACAAACAATGTCATGTAACTGGTAATCATGCAAAGCGCTCCAATACCGCCGATCGAGTTTGTGCTGTATTGAACTTCAAAGCACCATGGCGCACGAAGGGGAGAGACAAAAGGAAAAAGTAGTTTGCCCAAGCTGAAGTATATCGGCAATCAAGTAATTATCCATGTGACAGGGTCATTCTGCAAGGTGTAACAAACCAGCCTCAAGGCGGGACAAACACAATGGGGGTTATTCCAACTTTGGAGGAAGTGGTAATCCGTCCCAAAAGTTACGGTAAAGTGACGGATATACCACCAGCCGTATTACGAGTCCATTATATCCTATGGAACTCGTAATACGGTTGGTGGTAAATCCGTCACATTTGGGACGGATTACCACCTCCTCCAAAGTTGGAATAACCCCCAATGTATTTACCAATTACATCAATTTTGCAAGGCAAGTCCAGGACAAATGAAAGTGGGCGTAGTTAAAGCCCAGAGATAGATAACAACAGGTCCGAAAAGCAGCACTTGCGCCCTGCTATGCTCAACCTAAAAAATAAAAGTAGTATCTCAACCACAGCGCCATCAGTGGAAGAATAGCATGCAAGCTGAAAGAATCATGACTTGGTCCATGCTCCAGCTGAAAGAGTAAGTGAAGCCAGCATGCACAGTCCAATTAGAAAGGAACAAATACGAGTGACAGTGAAGGCCACAAGTGTTAAGCAATGGGCGAGATGCAAGTCTCTAAAAGCATGCCCTCGTGCGGGCGAGACATAAAAAAGGAAGCAAATGAGAGTGACGAGAAAGCCAACCGATTGTAAGCAATGTGCTGACAATAAGCCCACTGTAAGCTAACCATAGGACTCTTCACCAAGAGACTGCTTGCTCTGTCTGGTAGGCAAATCTTACAAAGTATTGATGAGCTCTCAGGCTTCTAAAAATGGTTTCTACCACACAAGACAGGAGGTGAGTTCATATCGGTCAATATGCAATATTGGTAATGCCCAGTGGGCCTTTTCTTTGGAACCCAAACTATGTAACACTCATGGAGCTATTAGGACTCATGCTGAACCTTCCTCTTAAATTTCAGAAGGAAAGGATTTACTGACTATGTTCTAAAGATTGAAATTGATATAAGGAATGTTTTTGAAAAGTGGGATATAGGGTTCATAACATACAGTAGGCCATTGTCCCAACTGTTTCTGAGCATCATTTAAGCTGAAGCAGTAGAGAGTCCACTGATTAGAGAGTAAAGGTACTGATATGAAGGATCCTATTGGTTGTCCCCTTTTTTGCATAGATTGCAGATTTAGATGGTACAGCCCAGAATTAATTTGATAGAGCTTCATGGGATTGATTTATATGCCCAGACACTACATTGTTTTTGAAATAGACGTCAATTAAAGTTATGAATCTTAATATATTTAGGAAGGAACCTGCGACATTAAAATGAATATTTAAGAGCTAAAGGTGTAAAATTATTTTTAAAAGGGTCCATAGAGAAGACAGGCCCATAGCGAAACAGAGAAGGGCGGACCCACTAACTACGCACAGGAAGAAAACAGGAATGAGGAGGAGTCACCCATTATGGACTGATATGAAGGAGAGATGAAAGAAGAAAAGAGACTTGGATTCTAATGATAGAGAGAATGGAACTGCCTGCCTCAGAGAAGAGAGGCCTTGAGGAGTAAATTCTCTAAGGAAGAGTTGTAGGGTTAGGTATTAGTAAGGAAGTTAACATATCTAAAATTGTGTTTATGGTTTTCTGCCTTGGATTGCTGGTGTTCTCATGGCAGCACGTGCATGAAAGATATATACCGTATAAACCTCCAGCGCCAGATTACTTAAATTGTCTGGGTGTAATCTATTGGCCCTAGTTTAGACCTCTCCAAGGTGCGTATTTCACCATTTGTTAATGTATGCACTAGTAAAAAACTATCTTCATATTAACACTTTAAAATTCTTTATCATCATAGCTAGCAAACACATTATGACCACAGAAATTGCAGTATGGACCTATGGATGAACTTGGGTAAATGCTGCTTAGCCAATGGGAATCTGTATGAGTAGCATTTCTTTCCATTGTTTTATATTTTGTCTGTGCCATTGCAGGATAGGACTGATCCTAGGGACCCTGCTGATTAAGGTGAACATTGCTGTGAGCCAGGAAACCGGTGAGCTTCCGCATTCACTTCAACATCACTATCAGTTCTGTATTTGACCCTGGACATTGTGTGATTACTGGGTTGTGTTGCATTGTAGTTAATGTATAATGCTCTTCTACAACGGACAATGCCTCAAAGCACTTTCACAATGGTTGAATGGCTGGAGGGTGCTGTCTGAGCTGTGACCTCAGAACAGTATATTTTGGAGTCTTGAGTGCAGTTCGGAGATTTGACGTGATCATGTTGCAATAGGAACGCATTACTACAAGCAGTGATGAACGAAAGAGTGAGGGAGATGTGATCTCACTTTGTGCATGCGGACCAGTAGAGCTTGTAGTCTGATATCGACTGAGACCATGTGTTAGGGAACAGCCACCTCTTTGTTGCTTTTCCGAAGTCTAGGTGACATTGGATTACCCTTATTTCAGGCCAGAGGGTGATCCAAAGCTTGTATTTTGATCCAGAGAAAGAGCATTGTTGCATAGGTTCTCATTATCCTAATGAGACTACTGGATTTGGGTGGCAGAATCACTTGCACTGTGGGGGACTGAGTCTGAACTCACTACAGGTGACACCTGTCGGCCAAATCCAGATTTTGTTCCGGCTAACTAGCAGTGCCTCATCTCCACTCAAGAGCATCGATGATTGGGCAACTGAGCGCATGACACAATTGATTCCTCTGGGAAATCGTGGTCACTCAGATCTCATCCGTTTTTCTCAGTTACCTTAGTCTCACATATGCAAGGACAATCAGAGGCAGAACATAGTTCAATAAGGTTTTATTGAAGTAACTGCATCTTAGATAACAAAGCATGGATTGCAATAACTAGGACGATGAAGTATGACAGGATTAAAATTGTCACAAGGAGAGTAAAGCATAAAAGTAACGCTACCATATTGTCACTACGATCATTAAGAATAGTCCTATCTAGGCTATGTTAGAGCACAGCATGTTAAGCTCTAATTCTGCCCTTCAGGTTCCCCTGGGAAGACATCATCCCTCATAATTGAGCAAGAGGCCTGTAGTCTACATAAGCAGCTGCAGGGAAGCACTCAGCAATCAGCATGCAGTCGTGGTCATCTGGCTGGAATCTCCCTCTAACGTAGATGGGTCAAAGTAGTGTTTTTATAATAAAACAGTTGATGTTCCAAGAAAGTATCCCCACATAAGAGTGTGTATGTTTCTGTGAACATTAGAGACAAAGCGTACCACTTTTGCCAGCAACCTATCGTACTGCAGCCTTGAGAAAAGCACAGAGTGAAAGAAATGTCTTGTTTAAGAACACAGTGCTGGCCTAGGCATAGAACAGCTAGATAGAGAAAATAAAACAAGACCGCAAATGTGGCTATTGTTAAAACAATAAAACGAAGCTGAATAAAATATGTCTAGGTTAAAGTGCACAGCGGCAGGCCTAGTTTGCTAAAATAACGTGTGTAAAGCTAAAACTAAAATGGCTACACAACAGCATCTGTTGAATGAGGGAATCATAAAAAATGGTTCACTCTGGACTTGAAGTTTCTCAGTGACTGAGGGCCTAATTTAGATATTGGCAGTGTTACTGCCAAGCCGCATCAACGGTGGACCCAAGAAGACCATCAAGTCGATATTGTTCCGGCCGCCATATTTAGATGTTACAGCTCTGCAAGTGGAGGACTGGCAATGGATTGTTGACAGAAGGAGTCAGCGGTGGGACCCAATTGACATGGAACAATGGCAGGGGCTATGGAAGTGAGGTAAGTGGCACACACACCCTGTCGATTAGCAATAGGTGTCCCCCTGCACTACACACTACACAACACACCACCATCTATTACAATTCCAAAACAACACAACTGGCACATGCCAAAAGCACACAGTGACATACATTCATGATACAACATACATACATCATTGACACTGCACCCACACACGACACAACCACAACAACCAACACAACTACACACTCAGCTACACAAACACACTCACACATGCACAACTACACACATCACAGCAACGTACGCCACACAACAACTCTCACCTGAATATGTCACATGGCAGCACAACATACACAACAACATCAATCTCACATGCAAGTGACACACATACAGACACAACCAGACCTGCCACTCCAGCTCCCTCCACCTCAACCAGTCAATCAAAACACACACACACACAGTTATTGACTCACATATACAATAGATAATACAAACCTACCCGTACAGGTCCCATTGAAATGCGCGCACATGGACACCATCTTCCATTGTGAGTGTACCATCATTATGGTGCTAGCATTCATTTGGCGATGAACGATGAAACCACAATGACAGTTGTGTATGTGTGCAGCATGCGTGTTGTGTCGGTATGTCCTCAGCCATGTGTGACACCATTGTGTACCCACATATGCATGTCACGGTAATTTTGAAAAATTCCTGTGACATCGCTATACCTGCAGTGGTCCCGACCACACGTACATTGCCTACCCAAAGTACTATAGCATTGCGGCTTCCCCAACTTTGTGTTTGGTGACAGAGGTGGGGGTCTTGTTTTCTCCGTGAGTCGGTGGCAGCAGTGACAGCATGTGTTGTCCAGTCGTTTCCAGTCAAAGGTGGGGGTGAATGGGGAAAAAAGGTGAGTTGTCACCTCTTTTCACCCCAAATCTGCCAACTTAGACATGGAGGTCGGACCGCCATTTTTTCCTTGGGAGTAAGATACATCGAAATCTGCTTGGCGGAAAGCGTGGCTGGGGGTCCTGCCGGAATCCACTTTTCCCTTTCCCACCTGACGACAGAGGTGGTGTTTCTTGGCAGAGATGACGGTTGGAATGCAGACTTTCATCTATGGGACTGCCAACATCTAAATACGGCAGGCTGACCGTCATGCCGGCAGATGACGGCAGTACTATTACCGACAAGATGTAAATAAGGCCCTGAGTTTGGATTGTAGGAAGATTGGTCCTGTCCCAAGGATCATTTATTAAGAAATTCAAGGAACCTGGAAAGAGATTTTTCTGGTGGTTGCTATGTCCATGCACTCCTGAACATTTTACATTTCAGGAATTAAGAGAAGAGAAATCAGGCACATCGGTAGCTATGAATGCTGACAGATGGACCGAGTCTGAACTCTGACCTCTGTAACAGCATCAGAGGCATTAATGTGCCCAACAGAATGGTGCCCAGCATGATCAATGCATTTACATCAGACAAATTGAGGCTTTGCCGCACATCATGTACCAAAAGAAAAAATATTATCATAAACCAGGTCCTAGTTGAATTACAATCAGTTTAAAACACTGTGCTCTCAGGCTTTTTTGTGTCATTTTTCTGCATTTGGGTATCCATGTCAGAGCTTTTAAGCTGATGGGAGAAAAAAAGATGGCCAACATCTATCCAGGAAACTCATGGGAAAGCAGTTTCAGTGGCAGCTGGGGCTCACAAGGAAACAGTGACTATATTGCAGGACCAGTTGCAGGACTATGGGTGTCAGCTAGAATATCGCCCTGGCTCCGACAATCCAGCAGACTATTTGTCTCGGCATCCCAGGGCAGCCTCCGCCAGTGAAATTCACAAAGTGGATGAAACAGAAAAAAACGTAAGATATGTCTCTGACCGGTCCAGACCATTGCCACTCTCCGTCGACGCAATAGTTCAAGCAACTGCAACCGACGAGTATCTCGAGAGGGCATTACAAGCTGTCCGAGGCAACCAAAGACAACTGTCAACTGTCAATGTTATCTCCTGTCTCCAAGCGAATTGTGACTAACTGTCTGTGGACACCGATGGTTGTCTGCTGAGAGGATGTTGACTAGTAATCCCGTCATCACTCACCACCAGGGTGGTGCAACTAGCTCACCTGCTGAGAGGATGTTGACTAGTAATCCCGTCATCACTCACCGCCAGGGTGGTGCAACTAGCTCACAATGGTCACCAAGGCATGGTGAAGACAAAGAGTCGTCTGAGGTCAAAGGTCTGGTTTCCATTAATGGACGAACAGGTGGAACAAGTCGTGAGGTCATGTGAATAGTGCCAAGCATCAGGAGAACCTAGCCAACCTGTTCCCGTTGAAAGTGAACCCAATCCTCACTCTCCTTGGGCATCTGCCAGTCTACATTTTGGGAGTCTTCCTGACGGTCAATATACCATGGTAGTGATTGACGATTTCTCAAAATACCCCGAAGTGGAGATTATCTCAGCTCTCACGGCTGAAGTGGTGATACCACGCATTGAGAAAACCATAGCCACTCACTGTCTCATATCTGAAATCAAAATGGAAAACGGCCCTCCATTTCCGAGTCGAGAACTGGCTAACTACTTTGAAACTGCTGGCATCCGGCATCGTCCAATCACTCTGCGATGGCCTCAAGCTAACAGCGAGGTTGAACGATTCGTGCTGACTCTGAACAAGGTAATAAGCACTGCCAATGCCAGTTGTCAATCCAGTGAATACGCTGTGTATTCTTTCGTGCAGAATTACAGGGAGACTCCACACTCCACCACAGGCCGAGGTCCCGGACATGTGGCGCTAGGTCGGACAGTGGTTGACTCCATCCCGCACCACCGGTCATGGGTCCCAGAGCCCATAGAAGCTGACCACATGTACCGGCGGTGGTCCAGTACGAACTGAAAGGCCAGTCGCAGACGTCGAGCTCGAGCCTCAGACTTAAGAGCGGGTGATCAAGTACTATTGAAAGCGATCTCCCCAGGGAGCAAATTTCACCTGCCTTTTGACCTTAAGCCATGGACCATCGTACGCCGGAACGGATCGTCGGTTGTGGCCCAACGCAGATCTGACATCATTACCAGAAACATTTCCTTGTTCAAAAGATTTCATCCTTCACCAGCTAACGTGCGAGAGTCTGATTTCCCATTGCTGGGAGATGATCAGGTGTCATTACCTTGCATGGATGACTGCGTTTCAACGGGCCTAGAGTTACCTGGTACAAGTCCACAGTCCATCATCATGGATGTTGCACCAGCCGGTATCACGGGGCAAAGTCCAAGTACTGACAGGTCCAGGAGTACCCAATATGGGTTGCGTAGCAATCCTGCTCAGTCTTTGAGGCTGCGGGATCATTTAGTGCAATGACATTTGATTGTCTGTTCTTATTATTCCCGTATGTTTGTTGCTGTTTGTTTTGGGGAGGAATGTAGTGTCACGCCAGTGATGCAACTGGTCGCGGGACACTACCATTTATGGTACTTCCTAAAGGACAGGGGGAACCACTCCGCTTCCCCTTCTCTAATGAACAACTATGTTTGCCCAGAGGTCACGTGGGCGGGCTTATAAATAAAATGTGGCGAGTGGGTGTGGATATAGGCACCTGAATCACTGACAGAGCATTGATTTTACCATACACATCACACACACAGAGTCGCCAACACTACAGGAGGATCGAGGTGATGGCAGGGGGCTGGCCTGGCAGTGCGGCGGTCCCTCGGTTGTTTTCATCCTCCCCCACAGCCAACAGCTACCTGCTTACCACCAGCTGCAAGTGCTCCTGGCAGCCGAACATGTACCCATTAACCTGGCACCCCAGACAGACACATCTGCAGCGCCAGGGAAGCTGGGTTGGGCCTAGGCTGGCCGCACAAGGAGGTGACACTGTGAGGCAGACCTAACGGAGCAGCAGCCCCTCAGTTGTCTTTGCCCCCCCGGCACAGTCGACTGCAGCTTGCCTGGAGTAGACCCTGTGAAGAGAGGCATAGAGCATGAAAAGGCGACTCTCCCAAAGCCACGCCACAGAGCAGGCTCGGACCTAGGGTTTGCCAGGGCACATTCTGGGTCCCAGAAAGGCCAGAGGTGAAGCCAGATGGGTGGGACTATAAGTTCAGTGCAAATACTGAAGCGATCCCTGCAAGCTGACTCACATTGGAATAAACAGAAAGATGTGGGGCCCTTCAGTGAGTGCGATGGCCTCCCTCCTTTCCCCCTAGATTTCACGTGGATCCCCTGACAGTGGAACGTCACATCTCTAATCTAAGCAGCAATTGTGGCCCAGTGGCCTAATAGGGGCTCCACAGACACACTAACACTGACGCCAATGGTGGTCGAGGCAAGTCTGCAAACAATAAACCTCACAATTGGGACCCACCTTATTGACGCACCATGTGGTCTCTTCCCAGACCTTGTAGGCTTGAGTGTGGGAGCCAAAAAGTACGTGAGACTGGGATGGAAGTACCAGCAAGTTTGACACACTCATAGATTGAGGAGCCTTCCTATTCCAGCCCCCACAACCTGCCGCAAGTAAAAGACCCTTGCCATGCTGGCACACTAACTTTCCCTATTGACGGCAGCTACCTTCACTTTAAAATATTGCTACAAATGGCATGAGATTCCACAAGGACAACAGGGAAGAATAACAAGCATTTGCAATGCAATAGGTCTCATATTTGCTTGATTGAGAGCTATTGGAGTTGTAAATTGATAACTGGACTTTTCTTGCCACATAAATTGGTCAACCCTGCCTTATAATTTGGTCTTTTCCTGCCATATAATTCCAATAGCCCTGCATATAACTAAAGCACTTCCAAAAATGAAAATGTTGCCACCTAGCATCCTAATTTAAATCTGACATGCTAATTACAAAAGAATACCACTTTCACCATCCCACTATCAGAGTTGCTGGCTGGTTAACACAACCCCCCCCCAAAAAAAAGACAGAATACCAACTAAACTAGAAGGGTTACCCAAACATATCAAGAGTTTTAAACAGATATAGTGTAATCGGAGCAGATACTGAGAAAGACTTTGCAATAAAGAGAGATTCAGAAAACATACCATCATCATGTAAATCCAATAAAAACCTTTATCAGAAATAAATGTAGAATAAATGAGACTGCAATGCTCAAAACACTTAAATAAATGTGGAAATGTACCATTTTACGACTTTATTTATTCTCAAAACATAAAATAAATATGGACTAATACTAATAGGATGGCCAAAAAATAAATATGGATAAATACTGATGGAAATGTAAAAAAAAAAAACATTAAACTGGGAGCCCCATTTGAAATCAGGGCTAGAGAGCTCTGTCCATATATGACCCGCTCGTTGTGTGTACATTGGTGATCAGGGATATTTATAGAGCTTTTGTGTCACCATGTGCCTCTAGTCAAGATCCTTATCAATCCGACAGGTATATGTATGTAAAACAGGGTCTGAACATCATCCTGGCAGAATTGGTGCAGCTGAAAACAAGACACGCCAAGAAAAGATAGCTCTGTGGGTTGAGGACCACCTTCGAGGTTTTGATCTGTGCAGGGCTGGATCTAAGGGGGTGATTCTCACCCTGGCGGGCGGCAGAGGCCGCCCGCCAGAGTTCCCCCGTCCAAAATACCGCTCCGCGGTCGAAAGACCGCTGAGGGTATTTTGGCTTTTGCACTGGGCTGGCGGGCGACCGCCAAAAGGCCGCCCGCCAGCCCAGTGCAAAAACCCTTCCCACGAGTACGCCGGCTCAGAATTGAGCCGGCGGAGTGGGAAGGTGCGACGGGTGCAGTGGCACCCGTCGCGTATTTCAGTGTCTGCAAAGCAGACACTGAAATACAAAGTGGGGCCCTCTTACGGGGGCCCCTGCAGTGCCCATGCCATTGGCATGGGCACTGTAGGGGCCCCCAGGGGCCCTACGACAACCCATACCGCCATCCTGTTTCTGGCGGGAGACCTGCCAGGAACAGGATGGCGGTATGGGCTGTCAGAATCCCCATGGCGGCGCAGCGAGCTGCGCCGCCATGGAGGATTCTAATGGGCAGCGGAAAACCGGCGGGAGACCGCCGGTTTTCCGCATCTGACCGCGGCCACAGCGCCGGGGTCAGAATGACCCCCTAAGTGTCATTCATCAACAGCTGATTAGACAATACAGCTAAGTTTCACTTGTCATTTAAAGAGCAATAGACCTTTCCCGTTTGCTGAATAAGCCCTTCAAAAGTATTGACAATGAGTGCTTAAAAAGTTGGCAGACACAGATCTTATCATAGCACCGAATATCAAGGGGTGCAGCGGGTGTCCAAACAGGGGTGGAGGGGATGTTACATTGACTGGAATCAGCAAAGCGAACAAGAATGAGTCAACATTTACATAGTTTGAGCTTTGAGGAGTCTCCAGGCATTGACAATTAAGGAAGTTTCTTTAGCTTGTAATTGCAATTTCCATCAGACCATATCTGCAATTTCAGTTCCAGGAAATGAAATTCTCTCTCACTTTACAAGCAGTAGACACTTATTAATCTTATCATTTGAAAAAAAGACGACTTGCAGTACCTGCCCACTCATGGAACAGGTTCTAGAAGGATTTCCATGAACAACAAGAAAGCGTTTACTCATGTTGTGAAAGTGCAATGTAACCATAAGTATAATAATACATTTATGGTTATTATTGGGAGTCCTTATATCAGCATTTATTCAATTTTTAAGCGCTGGCGCTTTTGGCAGAGCCCGGAAACGGACCTGTTGGTGATAATGTGCACAGGATCACACGGTAGTCAGGTACAGAAGTTCAGGGTACCGTGTCATAAGTGGATGTTATATATGCAAAAACGTAGCCCCTAGACCACACCAAACTCAGCTGTGTGAACCTCCAGATGATGAAAGGATGAACCCACTCTGCTAGTATGTAGAACTGTAACTGGCAGGTTTACGTTAATCTGTTCAGTGAGCGAATTTACTATGTTCTAAAGATTGCAATTGATGCAAGGAACTTTTTGAAAAGTGGGGAACAGCATTAATAACATACAGTAGGACACTGTCCCGAATGTTGCTGAGCACCATTTAAGCTGAGGCAGTACAGAGTCCACTGATTAGAGAGTAAAGGTACTGATATGAAGGATCCTATCAGTTGTCCCTTTTTTTGTATGGATTACAGATTTAGATGGTACTGCCCAGAATTCATTTGATAGAGCATCATGGGATTGATTTATATGCCCAGGCACTACGTTGTCCTTAAAATAGATGTCAATAAAATTTATGAATCTTAATATAATTAGGAAGGAACCCGCAACATTAAAATAATTATTTAAAAGCTAAAGGTGTGAAATTATTTTAAAAAGGTTCCATAGAGAAGACAGGCCCATAGAGAAACAGAGAAGGGCGGACCCACTACCTACACACAGGAAGAAAACAGGAAGGAGGAGAAGTCACCCATTATGGGCTGATATGAAGAAGAGATTAAGGGGGTGATTCTCACCCTGGCGGGCGGCGGAGGCCGCCCGCCAGAGTTCCCCCGTCCAAAATACCGCCTCGCGGTCGAAAGACCGCTGAGGGTATTTTGGCTTTTGCACTGGGCTGGCGGGCGACCGCCAAAAGGCCGCCCGCCAGCCCAGTGCAAAAACCCTTCCCACGAGGACGCCGGCTCAGAATTGAGCCGGCGGAGTGGGAAGGTGCGACGGGTGCAGTGGCACCCGTCGCGTATACTGAAATACAAAGTGGGGCCCTCTTACGGGGGCCCCTGCAGTGCCCATGCCATTGGCATGGGCACTGCAGGGGCCCCCAGGGGCCCCACGACAACCCATAACGCCATCCTGTTCCTGGCGGGCCGCCATGGAGGATTCTAATGGGCAGCGGAAAACCGCCGGTTTTCCGCATCTGACCGCGGCCACAGCGCCGCGGTGAGAATGCCCTGCGGGGCACCGCCAGCCTGTTGGCGGTGCTCCCTCCGACTCTGGCCCCGGCGGTCCATGACCGCCGGGGTCAGAATGACCCCCTAAATCTGGGTTCTGGTTATGGAGAGAACAGAACTGCTTGTCTCAGGGAAGAAAGGCCTCGAGGAGTAAATTCAGTAACAAAGAGTTGTAAATTTCTATATTAGTAAGGCAGTTAACATATCTAAAATTGGGTTTATGGTTTTTCTGCCCTTTATTGCTGGTGTTCTGATGGCAGCAAGTGCTTGAAAGATATATAGCCTATAAACCTGTGACACCAGATTACTTAAACTGCCTCGTGTCTCCCCTGTCTTTTTGCCTTCTGACCTCTTGTTTTTATGGTTTACTGGACTCGGTTTTTGCTGTTTATTGTCTCTGCGCACTTTACCACCGCTTATCAGTGCTAAAGTGCAAGTGCTCTCTAGGTAAATTGTACTGTTGTTTGGTTTATCCATAGTTGGCATATTTGATTTACTGGTAAGTCCCTGGTAAGGTGCACCAGAGGTGCTTAAGGCCTGTAAATCAAATGCTACTAGTGGCCCTGTAGCACTGATTGTCCCACCCACATAAGTAGCCCTGTAAACATAGCTCAGACCTGCCACTGCAGTGTCTGTGTGTGCAGTCTGAAACTGCAAGTTCGACCTGGTAAGTGAACCGACTTGTCAGGCCCAAATCTTCCCTTTTTATACATGTAAGGCCCCTAAGGTAGGCCCTAGGTAGCCCCCTGGGCAGGGTGCAGTATATTTAAAAGGTAGGACCGGTACTGGTGTGTTGTACATGTCCTAACAGTGAAATACTGCCATATTAGGGTTTCACTGTTGCAAGGCCTATCTCCCTCATAGGTTAACATGGGGGCTGCCTTTAAATAACTTTAAAGCGTATATTCCCTTTGAGGGCCGATAGAGATATGGGCCCATATTTATACTTTTTGACGCAAAACTGCGCCAACGCAGTTTTGCGTCAAAAATATTAGTGCCGGCTAACGCCATTCTGAAGCGCCATGCGGGCGCCGTATTTATTGAATGGCGTTAGCCGGCGCTATCAGACCGGCACCGCCTGGTGCGCGTGGAAAAAAAACACGTACACCAGGCAGCGCCGGCGTAGGGGGAAAATGGCGTTAGGGCGTCTTAAAATGGGGCAAGTCAGGTAGAGGCAAAAAAAAACTGATTTTAACCTGATTTGCGCCATTTTTTACGACGCCCAGACGCCATTTACATGACTCCTGTCTTAGTAAAGACAGGAGTCATGCCCCCTTGCCCAATGGCCATGCCCAGGGGACTTATGTCCCCTGGGCATGGTCATTGGGCATTGTGGCATGTAGGGGGCACAAATCAGGCCCCCCATGCCAAAAAAAAAATATTAAAAAAAATATATATATACTTACCTGAACTTACCTTTACTTCCATGGGATGGGTCCCTCCATCCTTGGGTGTCCTCCTGGGGTGGGCAAGGGTGGCAGGGGGGGTCCCTGGGGGCATGGGAGGGCAGCTGTGGGCTCATTTTGAGCCCACAGGTCCCTTAACGCCTGCCCTGACCCAGGCGTAAAAAAGAGGCGTAAAAAAGAGGCGCAAATGCGGGGTTTTTTGCCCCGCCCACTCCCGGGCGTGATTTTTGCCCGGGAGTATAAATACGACGCATTTGCGTCGCAGTCATTTTTTTAGACGGAAACGCCTACCTTGCATCTCATTAACGCAAGGAAGGCGTTCACGCAAAAAAATGACGCTCATTCCTCATACTTTGGCGCTAGACGCGTCTAACGCCAAAGTATAAATATGGCGTTAGTTTTGCGCCGAATTTGCGTCGAAAAAAACGACGCAAATTCGGCGCAAACGGAGTATAAATATGCCCCATGGTGTTTGGGGCCTCTGAACTCACAATTGAAAAATGCATCTTTTAGTGAAGTTGGTTTTTAGATTGTGAGTTTGAAAATGCCACTTTTACAAAGTAGGCATTTTCTTGCTTAAACCATTCTGTGACTGTGCCTGTTTGTGGATTCCCCGTCTGAGTTAGTTTGACAGTTGGGCTGTTGTGAATTCCTTCTAGACAGTGGCACAAAGGGCCCTGGAGTGTAGCCTGCTTATCCTGATGGGCCATCTGAGCTAGAGTGGAGGAAGGAGTGGTCGCCTACACCTGAAAGGACTGAGCCTGCCCTCACACAATGCCGTCTCCACCCCCCCGGTGTGTGTCTGGGGCCTGGCCTGGACAAGGAAGGATCTTGCAAACACTTGAGACTTTGCTTTGAAGTTTACCAACTTCAAAGGCAGAGAGGGCTACAAGAAGGAGACACAAAACCCCAGACTTTTAGAATTTTCCTGGAATCAAGTGGAACATCTGCCCAGGAGAAGAGCTGAAGAGCTGTAGGAGGAGTACTGTCCTTTTGCTGTTTTGCCTTGCTGGACTGGCCTGCAGTTGCTGCATCTGCCTGAAAAGAGGGCACAGGGTGAACTTTTGCTGGGTGTCCTGCTTGAGAGAGTTCTCCAAGGGCTTGGAGTAGAGCTTGCCTCCTGTTGGAAGTCTCAGGGACACCAAAGACTTCAGTTTCCTCGACCTGCAGCACTGGGAACTGTGTGTTTTGTGAGGAGAAACCACTGCGCTGCTGCCAACGAAGCCACTGGCCTGCATCCTGACCTGCCGATGCTGCACAGAGCCGCACTGCCCTGCTTCGCACCATGACCCTGGTCTCCCCGACGCCATCATCGAACGACTTCACAGAGTTGCTGCTCACACTGCGACCTGTGGGCCCCGCACTCTGGCATCGCCTGCACACACCGCAGCCTGGGCATCCCCGACGATGACACTCCTGCTGACACCGGCACCGCTGCCTGCACCGTGGCTTGTGGCCACCGCTCGTGAGGTACACTCCCGCACCTCAGCCCTGGTCCACCGACGCCAGCACCATCGACTACAGTGTAGTCACCAGGCATCTCTGCCTACACTGTGGCCTGTGTACAACACCCGTGAGGGTCACAAAGCACCATCTTGTCCCGCACCGCTGGTTTGGGCCTACCGACAACATTGCTTCAGCAACTACGATGCCACTGCCTGCACTTTGACCTGGTGACACTGCACATCACATGGCCCCACTTCTCACTGAAGCCCTGGTCTCACAGACGCCTCTGGACTCCGTCACTGAGCCGCTGCCTGCACCGTGACCTGTGGGCACCGCACATGGCATTGTCCCACTTCACAGCGCATCTACGCCATCCACGCCGGCTCTCCTGACTTCATCAGCCCGGAGTTTGATCTGCAACATGTGTGACTTCAAGGGCCCGATGACTCCCGCACTGACTCCAGATCTGTCACAGTGACGCCAGCGACACCGTTCTCCGGAGCTCACCACGAGGATCACGATGCCCTGCAATTCCAAAGGTACTGTTAGCGCGTCTTCCCAACACCGTAGTTTCCCCGCGCCACCGCGGCTGGCCTGAACTGTTGGTTTTGTTGATCATGACGCCGTGATAGCCCCAGGTGGAGCCTTCGAATTCAAGGAACTGTATTTTTGAGTAAATCTTGCAGAATTAATTTATTTATTACTGTATGGAGGATTTCTATCATACATGGTCTTGTTTTACATAGATAAATATTGGCTATTTTTCTAAAACTGGTGTCGTGTCCTTTTGCAGTGTTTTCACTGTATTACTGTGTGTTATGTGCAAATGCTTTACACATTGCTTCTGAGATAAACCTGACTGCTCATGCCAAGCTACCCAGGGGGTGAGCAGGGGTTATCTGAGTGGGTATCTCCCTTATCTTGAATAGAGTGAGGGTCCCTACTTGGACAGGGTGCAAATCGACTGCCAACTGGACACCCCATTTCTAACAGAAATTTATTGGCCCGAGCTTAAGCCGCTCCTAGGTACATATTTTGCCATTTTTTTTATTGATATACCAGTAAAAAACTAGCTTCATATGAACACTTTAAAAGTCTTTATCATCATAGCTAGCGAACATATTATGACCACAAAAATTGCTTAATGGACTTATGGAAATACTTGGGTAAATGCTGCTTATTCAGAGTGAATCTGTAATGGAAGCATTACTTTCCTTTGTTTTTATATTTTGTCTGTGCCATTGAAGGAAAGGACTGACCCTAGGGATGCTGCTGATTGAGCTGGACATTGCTGTGATCCAATAAACCAGTGAGCTTCTGCATCCACTTCAACATCACTATCAGGTCCGTATTTGACCGTGGATATTGTGTGATTACTATGTTGTGTTGCATTTTAGCTCTAGTACAGCGCTTTTCTACTACAAGCAATGCCCCAAAGCACTTTCAGGATGGTTGAATGGCTGGAATAGGGTTGGCTGAGCTGTGACCTCAGAACAGTATATTTTGGAGTCTCGAGTGCAGTTCGGATTTTACGTGATCATATTGCAACATTCATATAGCACTGCAATATTACAATCAGTGATTAACGAAAGAGTGAGGGAAATGTTATACCAGTTTGTGCATGCAGACCAGTTGAGCTTGTAGTCTGAGATCGGCTGAGACCATGTGTTAGGGAGCAGCCACCTGTCTGTTGCTTTTCTAAAGTCTAGGTGACATTGGATTACCCTTATTTCAGGCCAGAAGGTGATCCAAAGCTTGTATTTTGATCCAGAGAAAAAGCATCTGTTGATTGAGGGAATCATAAAAAATGGTTCACTCTGGACCTGAAGTTCCTCAGTGACTGAGGGCCTGATTTAAACCTTGGCAGTGTTACCGCCAAGCCGCATCGACGGTGGACCCTAGAAGACCGTCAAGTCAGCATTTTTCAGGCCGCTATATTTAGATGTTACAGCTCTGCAAGCAGCTGCCTGGAGACGGATTGCTGATGGAGGGAGACGAGGCAGGACCCAATGGAGATTCAGAGACATTAATGTGCCAAATAGAATAGTGCCCACCACGATCAGTGCATTTACAGCAGACAGATTGTGACTTTGCCGCGCATCATGCCCCAACAGAAAAAATATGATCTTAAACCAGATCCCTGGTGAATTACAATCAGTTTAAAATATTGTGCTCTTGAGGCGTAATGGTGACCACTGTTTCCATGCCAGCGAGTACTTCATGGGAATGCTTGTATCAGAAAATAAAACACCATTACCCGTATTTTGTAACATTTTTCTGAATTTTGGTATCCAAGTCAGAGCTTTTAAGCTGATGGGAGATAAAATGATGGCCAACATCTATCCAGGAAACTCACGGGAAAGCAGTTTCAATGACACAGTGACCCTTGTGAGGAAATATTGCCAGTTTTCAAGACAAGCTAAGCATGTGCTTTGATGTAGAAGATGCAAACTCCTCTAACTTTGGAATGTACGCAAGACTAAGCTTGCATAATAAAACTTTAAACTGTTGCTTTCTGCTCAGGTTTAATATTTTTATCCCGGGTCTCATGATTTTAGCATTTGTATAACAATGTTTCCATACAAAGTATTGGACTGCAGAGGCATGGAGTTGGGGCTAGACAATATTCTGCTGCTACATCCAGCAGTAATGGTGGGAGGACTCTTGGCTGCTGTGACAATTGGCCTATTTTTGACATGGTTAGCCCCCACTTGTTGCCTGATGTATGATGTGGCGCAGAAATTGATAGTGCCCAAGGCCCATGCTAACCAGGTTCCCTGGGCCAGAGCTCTTTCCCTAAAACTGTTGTGATGCATTGGCACAATTGCATTTACCTTTAGCTGACACTGTAAGTCCCTAGTAAAAGGTACTTAGATATGCAGGGCATGTAGTACTAAAGGTAGGATCCTGAGGGCAGCAGCACTGATTGTGCCACCCTCTAGAGGCATGCATCCAGATACACCCAGCACTGCCACTGCAGGCTGCGTGTCCTGGTGCAAACCAAAAACACCAACTCGACATGTCACATTGCCTGTGTGCCCTGTCTACCATACACTGTATATACTATGAGTAAGACACCCCTCTGGCAGGCCTTCCAGCCCTAAAGCAGGGTGCACTATATTATGTGTGAGGGCATAGCTGCATGAGCAGTATGTCCTGCTATGTCTTTGCCAAACCTGGGACATAGTGAGTGAACAGAGCACCCATTTTTAATACATGTGTTGTACACTAGTCAATATGAGGTTCCGAGCTACATGATAGCCATCCTGACGCAGTATCAAACAACTCAGAATGATAAATCCAACCTGGTACCAGTATTGGCTTTATCCCTAAAAGTACTCAGGGGTCACCTTAGATGTGCCTGCAAAAGCTAACTACCCTGGCATGGTTGCTGACTGGTCTATCCAGGCTGCCTCCTTCAGACACCCAATCTACAAACCTTGGGGGAGAGGCTCGAGTCTCTGGTTTGTAGAACAATGCTCTTTCTGGGTGGAGGTGCTAACACCCCCTCCCTCAGGAATGTGCACTGCCATGGCGGTCTGCTTCAAAGGTCTTACCACCTTTGAAACTCGATCCCCAGGCCTGCTGCTAGCAGCAGATGGTCAACTCCTTGGCAAACTCCCACTTTTGGCAGGAGCTAAAGCAGGAAACTACTCAACGGGTAGGAGGAGTGGCCACACTTGGCATTTACCACCCCTGTAGTGTTGCCTGCGAGTTGGACACTCCATTTCATTTTCCTCCATCTTAGATGGAAATTACATAGCCAATGAAGGATAGGGAAGTGACCCTTCCCACAGGAAGTCGTCACTGTAGTAGGTGTAGCCACCCAAAGGTAGGTGCCCCATTGGACACCACCAAGTCCCCCCTAAAACACCCACTAAATTCAATATTTAGTGGCCCCCCAGGACCCAGTAATCAGATTCAATGGCCAAAAAGAAGACCAGCACCAAGAAGATCCAAGGCATGAGAAACTATAGACCTACTGCACGAAGAAAAGGCGCCAAACCCTGGCTGCTGCACCCAGGACTTGACAATCGCCACTGAGGAGATGATGGAGACTGGAAGAACCCTAAAGAACCCCAGAAGAACTCAAGGCTTTGCCAGTCACCCAAGAACTCCTTCCAGAGTGGAGGTACCACTCTGCAACAAAGGAGAAACCAGCAACCCAGTGGGCTCACTTCACTGGCCAGTTGCTAACTCCCGAGCCAGAAGTCACAGCTAGATCCTTTTACACACCAACTACCACAAGGACACACCCTGCAAGTGTACCAAGTTTGGTAGCACCGTACCCTCCAGTGGACAAACCGTACTAATACCTTGGGTATTGGTCATCTGACATCGGACACCAGGAAAACCAGCCTGCATAGGCCTGAAAAAGGACAAGGGGGAAGCCTGAGTCGAGGGACTTCAGGAACTCCCCAGACCTCCCACCAGAGTGCCCCTGTTACCCTGCAAACGACCCCAGAACCGACTTACCTCCAAATCCTAAGGGCATCTTTGTGCACAGCTCCTGGCTCATTGATTCACTCTGCACCCGGCCGCCCTGTAACAAAGAATCACCTGTGCCCTAAGGGTCCCTCACCCGTTGCAACCTCCACACTCGAAAGGAACCCCAAAGAACTACCTCTAAACTTACCTGCACAGCCCTTTTCCAAGTGGTCCCGCGCAGTGGCCCAGCAGCACCTCCAGAGAAATTACACCACTGTTCCCGCCGGAACCTGGAGCCACCTGAACTTCCCCAGTTGGCACAGTGTGCCCTCTGACGACCTCAACCAACCTGCGAAAGAAGAAATTGGTAAAGCAAGTACATGATTTTATATGTATTTTTAAATGTGCCTTTCCACTGATTTCTATGGTGCATAATTGCGCATGAAAAATAATATTTTTATTAAACTTCAAAGAGTCATATCTCACAAAGTACTTAGCCACTTTTGATAATCTTAGTCTTAAAAATTACATAAAATTGGTCTCGAGGTTTTCCTTTGAGTGTGTGAGTTGCATGATTGATACTGTGATTACAACAAATGCTTTGCAATTCTCCAAGATTAGCCTAACGGCTCGACCAAGCTACCTCAAAAATTAGAACATTAGATGATCTAGTTTCTACCCCTGTAATCCAATGTGTGGTTGTCTGGACCACCTGCACAGTGTGCCTAGTTTTGCAGACTACATAGAGGGCCAGCCTCCTACATTTGGTGGATCAACGATGGGATAAAAACTTTGCATTTGCTGATACCACTTTGTCAATTTTGTGAACACACGGATAACTCTACAAATTTCCTTTAGTTAATTATTTTTGATTTATTAATTGACAAGGGCCCTGGTTAGGTCCCTACAATTCTAGCAAAAAGTTTTTAAAGTCCTTATTTTAGTTGGCCTATGCAAAAAGGGGATTCTAAATATCTAAAAAGGTCCCAACTTTAGTAAAGTAAAAATGACAGATGCAGAGACCAAGACCCAGGAGCTCAACCTGGAACCTTATGAGGCACATAGTTATGCCCAAATAAGGAGACTCTGATGGAAAATTCCCCAGTGCAGAGAAACTTAAGTTTCTGGTGGCCAGAAAGGAAAAAAACAACCCCCCCCCCCCCCCAGATGAAGTAGAAGATGATGCATCTGTGGTGGGTGAAAAATATCCTGTGGATAATGGGCATGAGGGTAGCTCATCTTCTACCAGAAGCTTTAGAGCACCCACAGAAACAGACCTGGACATTGCCTGGCTGACCAAGAGACTGACCTTAGAGAGTCAGCTCTTGGAAATAGAGAAACAGAGAAAAGAGATGGGCTTAGTACCCATCTCTGGTGACAGCATGCAAGCGTTGAAGGAGAGATCTTTCAACATTAAACTCAAAAGGAGTTGTCCCTCGCTTTACTGAAGGGGATGATACAGTCAAATGGTTTACTGCCTTTGAAAGAGCCTGCATTGAGTGGGAAATGGAGAAAAAGCATTGGGGCACACTGTTGTGGGAGTTATTCTCAGGAATGTGCAGGGATAGGCTTCTGACACTGAATGAGGTAGATTCAAATCCTATGACTTCATGAAAGGAACTCTGATTGAAGGCTTTGGATTTATAACTGAAGAGTACAGAATTAAGTTCAGGGAGGCTCGAAAAGCCAAGAGCCAAACCTGGGTAGACTTCATGGACTATTCAGTAAAAAGGATGGGTGGTTGGTTAGCTGGAAACAAGGTACAAAATTATGATGGGCTGTATAACCTGTTCATGAAAGAGCAACTGCTGAGTACATGCCCTGCAATGAAGAACCAGCTGTGCCCTAGTGGTCCCTCACCCTTTGCAATCGCCATACTCCACGGGGACCCCAAGGAACCACCTCTAAACTTACCTGCACAGCCCTTTTCCAAGTGGTCCCCCGCAGTGGCCCTGCACCAGCTCCAGAGAGCTTTCATCGCTGCTCCTGCCGGAACCGGGAGCCACCCGCAATTCTCAAGCTGGCAGAGTGTGCCCACTGACGACCTAGACCAACCTGCAAAATAAGAACTTGGTAAAGCAACTTTGTGATTGTATAGGTATTTTTAAAGGTGCCATTCCATTGATTCCTATGCTGAGTAATTATGCATAAAAAGACTATTTTTATGAAACTTTAAAAAGTCATATCTCAAAAAGTACTTAAAGAATTTTTATAACCTTGATTTTAAAAGTTAGATAAAAATTCGAAGTGTTTTTATAAATTGGTCTCAAGTTATTCCTTTGAGTGTGTGAGTTGCATGATTGATACTGAGTACAACAAATTCTTTGCACTTCTCCAAGATTAGCTCGATCAAGCTACCTCCAAAATTGAAGCATTATTTGACCTCGTTTTTAACTCTCTAATCCAAAGTGTGGTTGCCTGGACCCCCTGCACAGTGTGCCTAGTTTTGCACACTACATAGAGGGCCAGCCTCCTACAGCTGCTCAAAGGTACACAGGTCCAGCACACCTTGGGTATTCAGAGGCATAGCTTCGGGGGATGTTTAGCGTGGTACACCCACCTCATAAATATATATTTATTTGTGATAAATAGTAGGGTACAAGAGCTTACAGTCAGGTATGGTGAGGTGTCTGTGGATTTCACTGAATATTTTTACATACACACAAAGAAAAACACACACACTACCTCTCTGTTTTGAAAGTCTTCAAAAATGTTGTTTATTTTTACAAAATCTTTAGTTTTTTTCTTGCTTAGTACCAATCTGCATTCCTATCACTTTGTACTGCCCCCAAAGCCTCCCTCATGCTTTTTAACATTAAATGCCAGCTCACACTCCCCCAATCTCACTGACCAAGCTACGTCTTTGCAGGTGGACTAGGGTTATGAGATGACTCATGTTATCAGTGACACCCCTTAGCCCACCTAGACGGTCTTTTCTCAAACTAGGACTTTCTGGGAGTTGTAGTCTTAGTTTATTTACACACAGAGTAATACATCTGAAAATGATGATTTGCAAAAGGAAAGCCCATGATCGGAACATGGTGCCACCAAAAACATGACATGACCTGGTAAACTTACAAGAGCCTCATCTCTCCAAACAGAATCTGACTCACAGGTCCACCTTCCAGCTGCTTCATCAGGTGATAACTGTCAGTGCCAGGATCATCACATCTCAGCAGACCTCACTCTTCGAATGACTGTGGAAGTATTAAACGTGGCAAGGGTTACTAACTAATGGGCTAAGCTTGAACTTTCAAGTGAGTGTTATTTTGCTGCGAGTAAAGACTTTCTGTGACTACATCTACCAGCATGCAATGGGGAAGACTTGCAGCGCCTTGCCAGTAGTGTGGAGTTCAACAGTTGTGATACCTCAGCAGCTTATGTATGCACTACATTATTTATAATAGAGCTTTTACCCAAAGTACGTGACAAAAAATAATCATTAAGTATGAAAAAGGAATAAGTAGGTCGCACTTAGGCAGCTCGCAGTTTATCAGGTATGGATATGTAGAAAATGGTATCAGGCTCAGTCCATAATTTAGGGGGCCAGTAATGTGAACGAATGAAAACATAAAGCTGAAAAAGGAGGAAGAACAGGGAACCAGAAAGGAAGGAACTGAGCAGGACAATGCAAGAAAATCAGCAAAAACAAGTAAGGAGAAGCCAGGCACGGAAGACAATCTGAAAACCATTAGGAGAATGTGCAGCCAATTCTCACAAGAAAGAGGAAGACAGTGTAATTGAGCACAGAACACAAGAGTGAGCTGAAAGGAACAATATTTCAGAATGCTGACTGTCTTGAGGAAAAACAGATATTTGGGGGAGCCAACGTAAGGCGACGAGCAATAGTGAGCACAGTAAAAACCACTGGAGGCAGAAGAGATTTTGAAGGAGCAAATGGCTCAGAAGATAAGATAAATACACTGCATGATAAATGGGGGAGCAAGACACGGAACCCCAAACACATTCTATTATGCAACTACTATTCACGGCAGGTGAGAGCAGAAGAAGAGTAACCTGGCTGAAAAGACTCTACACTCAATGAATCAAACAGCCTGACTGACATAAAACACATGTGGGACATCAACTGGGCTATCGAAATAGAGAACAACACATGGAGGATAGTCTAACAGCAGCACCTCCAAAGAGAGTCTAGGAGTGCACGCTTCAAATATATCCAGTGTAATTACACACATAGGACCTATCTGACATCAAAGAGACTCAACGAGATACATGCAACATGTACGAAGATGTGCTCCAGATGTACTTCGAGAGATACAGTTTTCTTTCATATGTTTCTATATAATGTTGATTACCCTGGACTTAAAAGGTTTTGGTGGGCAATCACTGATCTGCTGATGGAAACACTACAAAGAGAAGACCCACATACACTGAACAATGTCTACTAGATTTAGGCCCATATTTATACTTTTTGATGCAAATCAGCGCGAGGGCAGATTTGCGTCAAAAAGTTTACCGCCTGCTAACGCCATTCCAACGCACCAGCCGGGCGCCTTATTTATGGAATGATGTTAGCTGGTGCTGCGGCATGGTTAGCGTCAAAATAAATGATGGTAACCGGGCAGCGGAGGCGAAGGGAAGACTGGGGTTGTGTGTCAAAGAATGGTGCAAGTCAGGTTAGAGTCAAAAATATTGGCTCTAACCTGACTCGTGCCATTTTTTGACGCACAACCCCCATGGAAATGACACCTGTCTTAGCAAAGACAGGAGTCATGCCCCGCTGCCAAATGGCCATGCCAAGGGGACTTTTGTCCTCTGGGCATGACCATTGGGCACAGTGGCATGTAAGGGGGCCCAACTTAGGCCCCCCTATGCCACTTAAAAAAAAAATTATACTTACCTGCACTTACCTGCACTCACCATGGATGGTTTCCCCATCCATGGGTGTCCTGTAGGGGTGGGCTAGGGTGGCAGAGGGTGTCCCTGGGGGCAGGGAAGGGCACCTGTGGGCTGCTTCCATGGTCTCCCTCCATGCATGGAAATGAGCCCACATGTCTCTTAACGCCTGTCCTGACCCAGGTGTTAAAAAACGACGCAAATCCGGCTGGGCGTCATGTTTTAAGGCCAGCCTCCTCCTGTGTGTCATTTTGACGCCGGAGGATAAATAAAGTGCGCATGCCTTAGAGTAATTTTTTGCACGGGAACGTCTACCTTGCATGTCATTAGCACAAGGTAGGTTTTCACGTGCAAAAAATGATTCAAACTCCATAACTTTGGCGCTAGACGGGGTCTAGATGGAGTTAAGTTAGCGCCTAATTTGCGTAAAAAAAAATGACGCAAATCTGGCGCCAACAGAGTATAAATATGGGCCTTAGTGACTTGGCCTAACTGAACAAGATTGGCAACAGGAATCTGGAGCTAACTCTGTTATTGGTCCAGGGAGCCCTCTCATGGAGTCCAGTGAAGACTCTACCAGATGAGCTTATGCAAGGGGAGGTTAAGAAATCGTCCGTCAGTGAAAGCACGACCTAGCACGGCAAGGAGCGGAGAGGTGTCCTTAAATTATCAGTAGAACCTGTGTGTGATAAGATGCTTGGACCCTTCGAGGCAGGTACCACACAGGCTGAGACTTTAGTACTTTCCCTAAACCCACTCGAGGAGGAACAGCGAGGCCCTTCACTAAGAGAGATGCTGTGCATCTCCTTAGAGAACGGGGAAGTGAGCGGAAAGAGACTGAAAAAGTAGCAGTGGAAAGATAGGAAGAAAGCTTCTGTAGTGCAGGTTATGAAAAAAAATCCAAAGAGATCAGGCAGGGCAAACCCAAAAACCTCATGTGAAAGAAATACTTGGTACAATAGGGCCAGAGCATCATGGCCTCGATGAGAAAAGGTATTTTGCATTTGCAAAGCATATGAATTGCAAAAAGAACAATGCAATGGCAAAATACTATTTTCAAATATACAACATCCCTTTTCTGAGTCAAAATGGCATTCCATTTCCCAAATGGGGATTTGTGACATTTTCTGAATTACAAATTTCGGGTTGTGTAAAAGGTGTTCCCCTTCTAGTTGCAAGTAACAAAGTTTTATATCAGTGGTCTGCTAATGCCAATCCCAGGGCAAAATGTTAATTATGCTGGCATAACTGACATATTTTCAGGAATTTTGCTTACTCTTGTTAAGTGAATTTTCTGAAATTACACTGTTATGCAAATGCCACCTAAGTACGCCTCTTAGCAGCAAAATGATGTTGCAGGATTGCGAAAGCACACAAAGAACCAGCACACAAGCAGCTATTGTTCGCAACACTTGTTTTTGTGCTAGTTTTGTAGAACAAAAGGCGTCCTTGCATCATAGTTGGCACATGGGTGCATTTCACACTAAACTATTGTGATAAATTACAAATTTGCATTTCACATAATAAAGTGAAATTTCACATAATTTTCCCAAAGTTTTGCTGGATTGTAAGAAAACATGTTATGCAAATTTCGAACACCCATATTGCTGAATGAGAAGTTGGGGTGATAACTGATTCGCAATGGGGAAACTGTCAAAGTGGGAATCATGTGCAATGGCACTCGTGAGCAGTTTAATTAATAATAATTAGGCAGGAGGTTTTACAATCTCTCGCAAATGCTCATTTTATGAAATGACTGATTAATGCATCAGTGACTTGCACAATAAACCCCAGTCCATAAAATACTTGGTGTGCAATTTGACCATGCTGGCTTGCAACAGGACTTTGTACACTTGGGCTCATAATTACATCATCAACAAATATTATATGGAGCCCTTTGTGATACTATAGACATAATCAATCACTTGTAAAAATCTGCCAAGTTCTCAAATGTGTCTGAGATGTTTGTTTGATACCAGCAGCTTCGTTCATAGACTATAGAAATGCAAAGCACTGTTGTTATTTGGGAGAAGCTTCCTGTCTTGATAAAAAAGCAAACTGATAGAACTAGAACATGTTAATGCTGTAGATAATACTTTTGGGGGTCTTCTATTATATGAAACCAACAGATTTAGGGCCTGATTTAGAGTTTGGTGGACGGGTTACTCCGTCAAAAATGCGACGAACATCCTGCCCGCCGCACTATAATTAACATAGAAAATAATGGGATCATGGTACAGCGGATAGGATATCTGTCACGTTCTGCGATGGAGTAACCCCCTCTGCCAAACTCTAAATCATGCTGCATGTTTCCACTGATTGCAAAGAAACAGATTTCACTGAAATCAACAACTTCTGAAGAAGCTTTTATGTTACCGTGGCTGAGTATATTCACAACACTGGAAGAAATGGACCACGGAGTCAATAACATACATAAACACATCACTGTTGTTGATCTGGCTCACTGGTTCTCTATGGAGAGCACTGGAGGTCCTTATGGGTCAGCACATGCTTCACCTGTTAAAAGCAAGATATCATCATAGCTTTGTTGCAGGCGCTGCCCCTAAATCACAAGCACCAAGCCGAGGAAGAGCTCAGTAAGAGGAATGGCAGCACATTGTTTTTCCTTTGTCAGAGTCTCTTCTTCAGACACATAATTCTGCTTGCACTGTTGTTGTAAACCGTGTTTTTTTAAGCTTGCCTTTGTGTTTCCAAGGAATGTTAATGTTGGGCCATTAGCAGTCAGATGCTCACATCTGCATTTGAAAGGCTCGCTCTGCCCTCTCACAAACTGGGTTCATTAGCTATTGACTGTTTACAAGGAAACAAGCATTGGCAAAGTCAACAGGTCAGGACTTGGATACCGGCCTTTTGGGTTTGCCAATGCTTGTTTTATTTCATCATCATCATTGCCTTTGCAAAATTTGGGTAGCTGACAGCCCATTACCAATATAAAAAAACAAATGCCTAAAAGCAAAAATATGTTTTTTCTCAAAAAACACATATTACAGTAGTAGCCCTGACCTTAAGCAGAAGTGCTTTGTGTGTGGATGTAATCCTTGTGAATGAGCAGAATGCCATCCCTCACAGTTAAGTTTGCTGATGGCTGAAGTGGGCTGACCCATTACCCCAACAAGTATGCTGTAGCAGACGAGGAAGACAATGTGCATTTATTAGGTGGCCAGAGGATATACAAGCTTAACAAACCACACGCCTGTAGGTTTTCGTGAAAAAGACATGTCCCTGATCTGCTCAAACAGAAAAAGCCACACAAATGCCCTTCAGATCTGGGGAAATCCCCAGTATCACATTAACATCTCTGTGAGCATAATCAAGGAGCACACGTGACCAGTACTCGGTATTTAGATCAATTTATAAGTTTGAAACAGTAGCCGCATTCTTCATAAGTATGTCAAGAGTACACAGAATCGCCACAGTCTGTTACACTTTCGCCAGTATTCTCAGCAATATGCAAAAGCGATAATCTGTGCTGTGTATTCAAATGGGACCATTGCTTTAAGTTTTCTGTGCTGGCCCCCTAAATCCTCCTCTCTCCCTTCACCTCTCAAACCGGCCTCTTCCCTTGGCATGCTGTCATGATCATCCTCCCGAGGTCTTCCACCCCCTCGCCCTCGGTCCTCCCAGGCCTCCATTATCTCCTTCCATAGTAGGGCTATGTGTTTAGTCCGAACCCCCGTGCCTCCTCCCTCTGAAGTGCCAGTAGCTCAGCTTGGGCCCATAGCGATACATCTGCTCTCAAGTCCCCAATTTTAGGCCCCACCAGGGATTTCCAGGTCAATGCTATCCGGCATCTGTACAAAATCATTGCAAGATCTATAAACCTACTGCCTACTCTCTTGGATGCTGGCCTTCCGTGTAATCCCAGCAGGCACGAGTGGGGCTCATGTGAAGTCTGGTGCCAAGGGTCTCCCCCAGGTCCTTCAATACTTGGGTCCATCCCCCCTGAATGCTGGTGCAGTCCCAGACCATGTGGTAAAAGTCCAGGTCCGTCGCCTGATACTGGGGCTGTCCCTGGGCTCTCCCCCATATATCACTCTGAGCCTGTGTGGGGTAAGGTATGTTCTGTGGATGTAATTATATTGGGTATATTGAAACCAGGTGTTTCTATATACTTTCTGAGGATACGCTAGCACCCTCTGCCACATATTCGTTAGATCCCTACCCCCTATCTCCTCCCATTTAGCTCACAGGGTCTGTAAGGGTTTTAGGGTGGCATCAATAGAAGCCTTGTAGAGTTTGGTGTCCAGGTGGCTGTACGCTCCCTCCGTCAGAAGCAAGTGTAATATGGCATGGGTCTCCAGTTCCGCGTTCACTGTTGCCCATAGTCGTCTCACCGCTAGAACCAGCGTCTGGTATATCAAGAATTGACCCGCGGGGATCTCCTCCTCTTCCACTAGTCTCTCGAAGGGTCTCAGCACTCCATCCTTAAAGAGATCTCCTATAGTCAGCACTACCGCCCGGGTCCAAGCCCTGACCTGGACCCCACTTAGGGTATCGCCCAATGTATTCAACGGTATCCCAGTCAGCGGTAGCCCAGGGGAATAGGCCACACTCGCCCCCGTCTGTCTCAGGCATCCTTTCCAGCAGGAGAGTGCCACTGTCAGCAGGACCGATTTCCCAGATTTGAAGTTTCCAGCACCTAGCAAGTCTGCCACCAAAGCCTCCGCCACTGGCCACTCTCAGTCCCGTCCGATGTCCCCCCGAGACCCACCTAGCCACCCATTGCAGCTGGCATGCCTGGTAGTACAGCTCAAAATCCGGGACCGCCGGTCCCCACTCCAATGCAGGCCGACGAAGAATGGAAAGCGACATCCGTTGGCGCCCCCGTCCCACACAAGTCCCCTAAGGAGCACATCCAGTTCCCTGAACCATCTCCCAGGAACAGTCAACGGTAAGTTTGTGAAATAATACAGGAGACGTGGCACCATTATCATTTTGGTCAGGGCCACACTGGCCATCATTGGGAGTCTAAGAGAGCGCCAGAACTGCACAGAAGACCGCAAAGAATGGAGAGCTGCCCCCAGATTCCCATCCCGCAGATCACATAAATTGTGGAAAATCTGGATGCCCAAATACTTAAAAGAGCGTGGTGACCAGGGGAGATCCGCAGGACACGCAGATGGGTGTCCAGCACCCTCAGACAGCGGGAAAACGTGTGTCTTCCGCCTGTTAACCCTGAGACCCGAGTTCGCACCGAATCCCTCCAGCTGTGCCAGTGCCCATGGGATCCCAGACTGGCCAGCTCTCAGATATATCAACAGGTCGTCTGCATAAAGCGAGATAATGGGGGTCATTACAACATTGGCAGTAAAAGGCGTGCAGAAGACCGCCAACACACCGCAGCGGCCGCGGAATTCCACCACGGTCATTATGACCCAATGCCCGGAATCCACCAAAATTCAGACACCCACACAAGTCCGCCACACCAAAGGTCAGTGATAAACTGGCGAAAACTAGACCTCCACCGTCACACCAACAGAAATACGCCCACACTATCACGACACACGAATCCACGCAGCGGTCTTTCAACCGCGGTATTCCATTGGCGGTACACACCGCCGCGCTCAAAATACACACTTTTACAAAACACAACCCCATTGGACAATTTGAAATACACACACCTGATACACATACACACACCACTCCCACACACCCAATACAATATAAAACACACACCCACATCACCCACAAACCCCAACGACAACAATTGAGAAAGAAGCACAGAGAGTACAATCTACAAACAAGCATCCACAGGCACACAACACCATCACCCACACAACTTCCACGCACCTCACACAACACACCACTACATATCACCACACTTATCACCACACACACCACCCCACACATCACCTACACCACCCCATGGCACGGAAAAGACAGCCCAGGTTTTCGGAGGAGGAGCTCAGGGTCATGGTGGAGGAAATCGTCCGGGTAGAGCCACAGCTATTTGGATCCCAGGTGCAGCACACCTCATTTGCAAGGAAGATGGAGCTATGGCGAAGAATAGTCGACAGGGTCAACGCAGTGGGACAACACCCAAGAAATCGGGAGGACATCAGGAAAAGGTGGAACGACCTATGGGGGAAGGTGCGTTTCGTGGTCTCAAGACACCACCAGGCGGTTCAGCGGACTGGCGGCAGACCCACACAACTAACAACATGGGAGGAGCAGGTCTTGGCGATTCTGCATCCTGAGGTCCTCGCAGGAGTTGGTGGAGGAATGGACTCTGGTAAGTCAAATCTTAACTATTACATCCCCCACACTACCTGAATTGCTATCACATACCCCCACCCTCGCCCTCACCCCTATCACTCCAACTCCTCACAAATGTACCAATATCACAAACCACACATCCCAACACCAAGCCCTGCATGCAACAACAAAGCATGGACATCCATCACTAAAGCATGCCCACTGCACATAGCCATACACCCCCTAAACCATCATCACACAAGGTCCCACACAGGAATGCCAGCACTGGGGTACACGGTCACCCACCCATTGCACACCATGACACACACAGATGCAATAATCATGCCTTTCCACCCCTGCAGGACCACTACCCAACGTCACCAGACAGGAGGGTCCGGACATGTCCACTCCACCCACAGAAGAGGCCCACAGTGATGACAGCACCTCTGTCCAACTGGATCTAGATGACCAGCCTGGACCATCGTGGGCCTCAGGACAGTCGGTTCCCCTCACACAGGCACAGGCCACCACAGACCTTCCCCCATCTGGAAACACCAGCACAGCACCCACCCAGCGGGCCCATACCTCCGTCCCCAGGACACGTCAATCAGCTGTGTGTCCACCACTACAGGGAACCCAGGATAACCCACCACCCCAACAACAACAGGGACCTGGGGGCAGTGGCAGTGGGCACACGGTCCAGGGGACGGAGGCCCAGGAACACAGGGGAACTGGGAGGGCTGCCGTGCGACAGGGGGCAGACAGACCAAGGGAACCCACTCTCCACGAGGTCCTCTCCTCCATCATGGGAGCATACCACCACTCCCAGGAGACGATGGCAACGGTCCTGGCCAAAATTCAGGAGACCCAGCGCATGCAGGAGGAACAGTATTTGGGCTTCAGGGAGGAACTCAGAACCATCAGCTCCACCCTGGGCACCATCGTAGGGGTGCTGAAGGAAGTACTCAACACCAGGAGGGACACTATGGCACTCCAAGGGGCCCCTGACACTAGCATGGACGATAAACTGCCCACCACCTCTGCCGGCGCTAGTGGACAGGATGCCCTGCCACAGGACCACCACACCAGCACCCCACCCCCTGCAGACGGAGAACCACCCCGCAAACAGTCCCTGAGATCCAGGAACAAGCTAGAGCACGATGCCAAGACCCCCGCCAAGAAATGAGACCACCCTGATTGCCATCCCACTGTCCCACTTTGTCACCCTGTCCATATTTAAACTGCCCCAGCTCCACTTCCTATGCCCATATGAGCAATGCACCTGTGAGACTGATAGACTGGACTCTGCCATGGACACTCCTCCGCCATCACCCCTGACCATTTAACTTCCCCCTCCAATATTTTGCATTTAAATAAACACACCTAAAGCACAAAAAGATCTGGAGTCTGCCTGTGATTTCAAAATAGTGTATTTGCAATTACAGTGACAAAATGTTCTTGAAATAGTAATGTCAACATACCTATGTCACACAGCTCTAGTCCATGAGGAATCTAAGCAGATGACACACGTTGGGACCCACACCTGTGAAACCGTAAGGGAAAGTGACAACTCAGTGACCATACACTGGGTGAAAACGACAGACAGGATAGAGGTAGTAGTGTAAAAGTACATGTAGTAGGCAGGAATGTATTCTCACCTGTGTTTCACTGGAAATATTGCTGGATCACTGAGTCCCTGTTATGCATGTCTTCTTCCTCTGCTTCATCCTCATCACTGTCTGCAGGCTCCACAGCTGCCACAACACCGCCATCTGGACCATCCTCCTGCAGAAAAGGCACCTGTCGTCGCAAAGCCAAGTTGTGAAGCATACAGCAGGCCACGATGATCTGGCACACCTTCTTTGGTGAGTAGAATAGGGATCCACCTGACATATGCAGGCACCTGAACCTGGCCTTCAGGAGGCCGAAGGTCCGCTCGATCACCCTCCTAGTTCGCCCATGGGCCTCATTGTAGCGTTCCTCTGCCCTGGTCCTGGGATTCCTCACTGGGGTCAGTAGCCATGACAGGTTGGGGTACCCAGAGTCACCTGCAAATGGCGAGGGACAACTGTTAGACACACACTAACCTGTAGGGACAACCCCAGACAACCATTCCCACTGTCTTGCTTCCAGGGATTCACCTAATAGCCACACACGGTGCCTCTGGAGTTGACCCATCACATAAGGGATGCTGGTATTCCGCAGGATGTAGGCGTCATGCACTGAGCCAGGGAACATGGCATTCACATGGGAGATGTACTGGTCTGCCAAACATACCATCTGTACATTCATGGAATGATAACTCTTCCGGTTTCTGTACACCTGTTCACTCCTATGGGGGGGGACCAAAGCCACATGGGTCCCATCAATGGCACCTATGATGCTGGGGATATATCCAAGGGCATAGAAGTCACCTTTCACTGTAGGCAAATCCTCCACCTGAGGGAAAACGATGTAGCTCTGCATGTGTTTCAGCAGGGCAGACAACACTCTGTACAACACGTTTGAAAACATAGGCTGGGACATCCCTGATGCCATGGCCACAGTTGTTTGAAAAGACTCACTTGCAAGGAAATGGAGCACTGATAGCACCTGCACTTGAGGGGGGATTCCTGTGGGATGGCGGATTGCTGACATCAGGTGTGGCTCCAACTGGATACACAGTTCCTGGATTGTGGCACGGTCAAACCTGTAGGTGATTATCAAATGTCACTCCTCCATTGTCGACAGGTCCACCAGCGGTTGGTACACCGGAGGATTCCGACATCTCCTCACATGTCCCAGCGGACGGTGCCTATGAAGGACAACAGCGACAACAGAGTCAAACAACTCAGAGGTACGTACCCACAGTTTACACAGAACACCAATCTTACACAAAATGTGGCCTGCATGTGTGTTGAGACTAGGCCTAGGTATGTGTGACGCAGTTGGAAATTAGGCCATGTGGGCCCCAAAAATGGCGGCTGCCTGACCTCTAAAGTGGGACAATGGGATGTGAGGTAACTGCGCTGGCGTTGTACACCATCGCGGTAGGCGGTCGGAGACTGCGGCGCAATGCTGCATTGGTTAACATTGGACCCTATGGGTCCGAGGAGCCAATGACGATATACGCCTGCGGTGATGGTACGCGCCGCCGCGGACGTGACCGCCATTTTCCATCTGTTTAATCACTCGATACCTGATCTTCAACAGGAGAAGACCTACACTGCAAGTGCTGCTGTGACCTCGGTCTGGAAGAGACAATGGCTCGTGCATCTGGGGAAAGGGCCCCTGCCTTCACATCGGAGGAGTTGGAGAAGCTCGTCGATGGGGTCCTCCCCCAGTACACGCTACTCTACGGTCCTCCAGACAAACAGGTAAGTACACAGGGAGCATGTTGTATGGGCTATGCCTGTGTGGAGAGGACTGGATGTAAGAAGGGAGGGGGCAGAGTTCTGCGTGCATGAAAGACGGTGGGTGCATGTGCCACATGGCAAGGGTAGGGATGGGGGCCACTCACTTTGACGGTGCAGTTGGTAATGACTTCTCTTCCTTCCCTGTACATTTCATGTAGGTCAGCGCCCACCAGAAGAAAGATATTTGGCGTGCCATCGCCAAGGACGTCCAGACCCTGGGGGTCTACCACAGACGGAGCACCCACTGCCGGAAAAGATGGGAGGACATTTGCCGCTGGAGCAAGAAGACGGCGGAGGCTCAGCTGGGGATGGCCTCCCAATGTGGGAGGGGTGCCCGTCGAACCATGACCCCCCCTGATGTTCAGGATCCTGGCGGTGGCCTACCCGGAGTTGGATGGGCGGTTGAGGGCATCACAGCAGACACAAGGGGGTGAGTACACTATCATTCTGCTGACTTTGTGCGCAGTGGAGTTGTCTGGGTGGGGGAGGAGGGCTGTGGGTTTCCCTAGGCCAGGGCGAGTTCCGCCGTAAGGCATGGCCCTGTGGCCCCCCACCCCACCTCTGTAGAGTGCAAAGTACAGCTATTCATGCCCCTGTGTCATCTATGTGTGCAGATGTCGTCCATAGCCTTGTAGGCCATTTCCCAGGAATTGCACTGTAGAGCCCAAGAGCGCGGCATAGTGCAGGGGGCTTCTGTGTCTGTCTTATCCGCCAACGGTAGCGGTAATCCATGCACTCAACAGGTCTTTCTTCTGTTCCCTCCCCCCACTTTTTGTGGTCTCCCTGTTCTTGTGTGCATTAGCATCATCAGGCGGAGGAGCAGTGGCACCAGAGCACGAGGGAGCTGCATCCCACATGGCCATGGAGGGCCACACTACACACTCAGAATACACCAGTGGGACGGAGGGCGAGGGGAGCTCCACGGCGGGGACAGGAGCTGAGACCAGCGACACAGACTCATCCTCTGATGGGAGCTCCCTTGTGGTGGTGGCAACATCTGTGCCCCCCGCATCTACAGGTACAGCCGCCACCCCCCCTACCAGCACCGCCCTCCCAGCAGCCCCTCAGCCTTTAACCCGTGCCCGCTCACCCAGGAGGGTGGGCATCACCTTCGCCCCAGGTACCTAAGGCCCTGCCCCAGTCACCCCTGCTGCCCTCAGTGAGGAGGCCATTGACCTCCTCAGGTCACTCACTGTTGGGCAGTCTACCATTTTGAATGCCATCCAGGGTGTAGAAAGGCAGTTGCAACAAACCAATGCATTCCTGGAGGGCATTCATTCTGGTCAGGCAGCCCTTCACAGAGCCTTTCAAACTCTGGCCTCAGCACTGATGGCAGCCATTGTCTCTGTGTCTAGCCTCCCCCCTCCAACTTCCTCCACACAGACCCAATCCCCTGTACCTCTGCCTATCCCAAGCACACCATCAGACCAGCCTGCACACACCTCACCACACAAGGGAAGCTCAGGCAAACATAAGCACCACACATCACACAGGCACTCACGCAAGCATCACACACATGCAGATACACCAACATCCACTGCCTCCACTGTGTCCCCCTCCTCGTCGTCTCCCTCCTCCCTCCCAGTCTCGTCTACACACACATCTGCATGCACTACCTCTACAGCCACTACGTCCCTCACCAGCACACCCACTAGCACACCCCGCTCACGTGCAGTCACCACCCCCACTACCATTCACACATCCCCTGTGTCCTCTCCCAGTGTGTCTGTAACACCCCCTCCGATGATATACAAATGCAGGCACACACCCACCCAACAGACATCCACCTCACGACAGCCTCTAGCGCATGCACCTTCACCCAAAGTCACCAAACGTACACCTCCTACTACAACCACCTCTTCCTCCACTCCCAAACCCCCTCCAGCTACCCGTACCAGTGTGTCCAAAAGAATTTTCCTGTCCAGCCTTGACCTTTTTCCCACACCTCCCCCACCCCGTCCATCTCATAGGTCCTGTAATAGCACCTCAGCCACAACATCTCCGGGACCAGTGGTGCCTGTAGTCACAGGTATGTGGAGTGCACCGGCCACCAGGACAGCCAGTGTGTCACGGAGCCACAGCACAGCCATTCCCCCCCCCCCTGTGAAACACAAGAAGTTGGCCAGTGCCCGGCGGGAGAGGGGGAAGACTCCAGCCACCCAAGCCGCTCCCAGGGGTCCCGGTGGGAGTGTGAACTCAGCTGTGACACCTCCCAAGGTGGGGAAGGGCCACAAGAAACCCGGCAAGTCTGGGAAGAGCAGCACGGCGGAGAAGACCGCCATCATCCCCGCTGCCCAGGAGGGCCCCGCCAGTCCCATCCCCGCTGTCCAGGAGGCCACCGCCAGCCCCATCCCTGCTGCCCATGAGGCCACCGCCAGCCCCAGCCCAGCTGCCCAAGAGGGCCCACCAGCCACAGCCCAGCTACCCAGGAGGGGCCCGCCAGCCACAGCCCAGCTGCCCAGGTGGGACCCGCCAGCCGCAGCCCAGCAGCCCAGGAGGCCACCGCCAGCCCCAGCCCAGCTGGCCAGGAGGCCACCGCCAGCCCCAGCCCAGCTGCCCAGGAGGCCACCGCCAGCCCCAGCCCAGCTGCCCAGGAGGGCCCCGCCAGCCACAGCCCAGCAGCCCAGGAGGCCACCGCCAGCCCCAGCCCAGCTGGTCAGGAGGCCACCGCCAGCCCCAGCCCAGCTGCCCAGGAGGCCACCGCCAGCCCCAGCCCAGCTGCCCAGGAGGGCCCGGCCAGCCACAGCCCAGCTGGGCCATGAAGGACCACCAGCACAAGACCCGCTGGGCCATGAAGGACCACCAGCACAAGACCAGCTGGGCCATGAAGGACCACCAGCACAAGACCCACTGGGCCATGAAGGACCACCAGCACAAGACCCGCTGGGCCATGAAGGACCGCCAGCACAAGACCCGCTGGGCCATGAAGGACCGCCAGCACAAGACCCGCTGGGCCATGAAGGACCGCCAGCACAAGACCCGCTGGGCCATGAAGGACCGCCAACTCAAGCACCGCTGAACAGGGCACCGCCAACTCAAGCACCGCTGAACAGGGCACCGCCAACTCAAGCATCGCTGAACAGGGCACCGCCAACTCAAGCACCGCTGAACAGGGCACCGCCAACTCAAGCACCACTGAACAGGGCACCGCCAACTCAAACCCCGCTGAACAGGGCACCGCCAACTCAAACACCGCTGAACAGGGCAAGCACCGCTGAACAGGGCACCGCCAACTCAAGCACCGCTGAACAGGGCAAGCACCGCTGAACAGGGCCCGCCAACTCAAGCGCCGCTAGCCCATAAGCGGCTGGGGCAATGACGCAACTGGGACCGTCACGGGGTGAGTGATGCACTCTGGGCACCAGTCCCCCTCCACAACCAGTGGAGACATGCATCCACTACCTCTGTCCTTAACAGGATGAAGCACTCTGGGCACCAGTCCCCCTCCAGAACCAGTGGAGACATGCATCCACTACCTACGTCCTTCACAGGATGAAGCACTCTGGGTACCAGTCCCCCTCCAGAACCAGTGGAGACTGTTATCCACTTGAGAGACTGTGGCTTTGCACTCCCCTGGATGCAGCAGTGGGCAAACCACCCACTGTAGAGACTTGAGAGACTGTGGCTTTGTACTCCCCAGGATGCAGCAGTGGGCAAACCACCCACTGTAGAGACTTGAGAGACTGTGGCTTTGCACTCCCCAGGATGCAGCAGTGGGCAAACCACCCACTGTAGAGACTTGAGAGACTGTGGCTTTGCACTCCCCAGGATGCAGCAGTGGGCATGGAGCCCCCTCGTGGATCTGGCGTTGTGCACTCATCCGGCAGAGGTGCCCCCCCCTTCCCTTCCCCCTGAGGTGCCTTTTGTATTTCGATCTGATGCCCCTGCAGTGTTCTCTCTGTTTTGATCTGGTATCGAGGGTGGGCCTCGCCCATGCATTTTGGGCCCAGTGGTCCACGGACTATGAATGGTGCAATACCTGGACTACTATTCTTGGTGTATATTTTGTTAATGGTGTATATATGTATATTTTTCCGTACTGCATTTTCATATGTTACAATGATTACACTCATTTCCTTTTGTCTTTGCATTCTTCCGGGGGGTGTTGGGGGGTGTAACTATAATGTATAGATATGTATTAGTGTGTGTGTTGTAGTGGGTGAGGGTGGGGGTGGGGGTGTTGCGTGTGTGTGTCCCTGTTTTTTGCCTCCCCTGTGTCGTAGGTGCAGTACTCACCGTGGTCTTCGCCGCAGGCGTTGGTGCTCCTGGTACAGAAGCAGGAAGACTATCGCAGGTAGGATTTGGAGTTCCGGGTCCATGGTGTCCTCCTTCCTCATGGAGTGTGTAGAGCTGAGCGTTTTCCCTTCGAAATCCTGTTTCCGCCGTGTTTTTATCCGCGGTGAATCCGCCCCGGGAAAGGTGGCAGATTAGCCTGTCATAATAGTGTGGGCGGTACATTGTCCTCCGCCTGTCTGTTGGCGGTGACCGCCGTACTGTTTGTTTGTACCGCCGTGGCGGTCGGAGTGTTAAAGTGGCTGTCTTTGTTGGCGGTTTCCGCCACGGTCGTAATTCCAAAATTTTTACAGCCGGCCTGTTGGCGGTCTTACCGCCGCTTTAACACCGTCCGCCAGGGTTGTAATGACCACCAATATGTTCCTTCCGGCCCAGCGTCACCCCTCTGCCCCGTCCCTCCATACGAAACTGCGCCGCTAGGGGTTCAATGGCGATCACAAACAGCAGCGGTGAAAGGGGACAGCCCTGTCTTGTGCCTCGGCCTATAGGGTAAGACCCAGACACCACTCCCCCAACTCACACCCTGGCCACTGGTCGGTGGTACAGTAACTCTAACCAGCGGATCCAGTTCTCTCCCATCCTCATTCTCTTCATTACTGCTCGGAGATAGTCCCACCTCACCGAGTTGAATGCTTTTTCTAAGTCTACTGACAGGAGCATAGCCTCAGGTCGTCGCTCTGCCAGGGGCCGGTGCAGGATCGTAAACAACCATCTAAGATTCAAAGATGTGCTGCGTGCGGGCTCAAAACCATTTTGATCCTCATGCACAAGAGCGGGAATGTATTGTTACAGCCTGTTGGCCAGCGTCTTGCTGAGGATCTTAAAATCGCAGTTCAGCATAGACAAGGGGCGGAGGTCAGTCACCGATCTCTCTTTAGATTTTGTCTTGGGTAGCGGAACCACCAGCACCTCCCTCAGGGTCCCCGGGAGAGTACCGCTCTCAAAGGCTTCCGTGTAAAGCTCATTTAGTGCTGGGGCCAGTTATATCTATGTACGTCTTATAGAATTCCATGGGTAACCCGTCCGTGCCCGGAGTCTTACCCGCGGCCAACTGTGCGATAGCCACCTTCACCTCCTCCAGAGAGATCGGCTCTCCCAGACCGCCCCTGTCATCTGGCCCGAGGCCCATCAAAGGCAGGGACTCCAGCTGCTCCCCCACCGTCCATGGTAATTCATCCTCTGGGTGTCTATACAGGTCCGTATAGTAGGATTTGAAAACATCATTAATTTCAGCCGGCGAGTAAACCTGGTCCCCAGTCGTCCCTCTCACACTTGTGATCGGGTCATTCCCTCCAGCGGGTGATACCAACCAGGCAAGTAGTCTACCCGCTCTACCCTCCTCAGCCTGCACATACATCACGTGTTTCCGATAATCGTGGCATCTCAGTCTATCAAGTGTCTGGTGGTATGTCTCTCTGGTCAACACAAAAAGGTATGGGGTTCACCAATAATATGGAGTTGTGTTCACAAGAGATTATCCGTGGGCTCCTAGACCTCGCTGGGTGTAAAAAACATGTGGTGTGGGTGCTGTGTAGGGTGAGTTAGGGAAGGGGGGATTTCCTTTTACGGACTAGGTGGTCTCACACACTATATAGGGTCATGCTTCATCATTTGATCACCTAACCCCACCCATGTAGGACAGTGCCGCCTGGGCGGACTCAACCTCACCGTTAAAAGAACAGGAGGGAGTGCGTAAATATATTTTATCTGGCGATAATGGGATCCAGCTAACTCAAGCAGTCCAGCGAGTGGTCGGTCTAGGCGCACAGCGAGCGCCTCCTTTGATGTAAGTGTGACTATAAGGGGACACTCCCCCTCCTGGAATCTGAGGCCAGTAGCCTTAGCTATTAGGGCCTCCGCGAGGTAGTCCCTTGCCACAGTTAGGCCCATTCAATTGTTATAATTATTTCTCTTTTTCCCCCCTTATATGAGGGGAGGTTCATCTATCTGCACGTTGCATGATGGTTAGGAATCCTAGGCCCTGAAGAATGCCCCCAGACCTTCCATGGCTCATAGTAGAGGGCAGAAACATGTCAGCCAATTCTTAGATAGGCGACACAGTGAGTCCTCGTTCTCACCGAGGTGTCCCGCCCTTGTTTTTAGTTACACCAGCAGACACCACTTTTAAAAGTGTAGACCACACACAGGCAGCTGCCTAGGTGTTTTTATTTTATTTTTCCCTAGTTTAGCTGGATCCCATTATCTCCAGATAAAATATATTTACACACTCCCTCCCGTTCTTTTAACGGTGAGGTTGAATCAGCCCAGGTGGCACTGTCCTAACTGGGTGGGGTTAGGTGGTCAAATGATGAAGTATAACACTATATAGTGTGTGAGACCACCTAGTCCGTAAAAGGAAATCCCCCCTTCCCTCACTCACCCTACACAGCACCCACACCGCACATTTTTTACACCCAGCGAGGTCTAGGAACCCACAGATTATCTCTTGTGAACACAGCTCCATATTATTGGCCTCGGTCGCCATCTTCCCCCGTTGTAGCAGTGCCACCGCCTCCAGGGCCGATCTCCTGGCCTGGTCCTTCTGTGCCGATGTTGGCCTGATTCACGTGCATGATCTGTTCCGGCATTGCCTCTCCCCCCTACACTTTTGGCTGTGCGATGGCACAGACGAGGATACAGGGTTACCCTCAATCTCAATTCCCAGGCCTCCTCTGGTGACTGGAGAAAAGTGCTGTGGCTGTCGCAGATTCCTCTCATCCTAGCTGGAAATAAGAATGAGTACTGGACACCAGCATCTCCCAAGGCCCTCTTCACCGCCATATATGATGCTCTTTTAGTCTGTACTTCCACTGTAAAGTCCGGGAATAGGGTCACGTATGCGTTGTCGATCCTGAAAGGGCCTGCCTCCCTTGGACACACGTGCTGTGTCTCAATGTCTCTGCCTTGGGGCATCCCCCTCAGGGCGTCACACTCCCGGATCAGCCTCTTTCTCCCTGTAGTTGGTCCCCTCTGCACCCTCCAGCAGGCCCTCGGCGCTCACCTGTACCCCAGCACATCGGATGGGGGGGGAGGGGGAGAGGGGCCTCCTCAGTACAACCGTTTCTTTTGGGCCAGGCAAGCCCCTCGCCCCCAATGGTGTCGCCTCTTGTGTCTCCTGTGGCCTTCCTTTGTCCTGTTCCAGGCCACCTCAGCCCTAAGTTTCTCTCCTGGTGCCTGTTTGCCGGAGCCGACTGGCCCCAATCGGTAGCCACGTTTCTGCCCTCCTCAGGTGCTGCTCCACCCCGTCCGGGTCACCTCAGCACGCACCGGGAACGTCGCGCGCCAAGGCCGACTGCCTTCTCGTCACTGTTGGGCCCCCCTCTGCTCCCCTCCGGGGGGCCCCCAGCACTCACTCAGGCCCCAGCGCACCCAGCTCCTCACCGTCGGCTGGGAAAGGTGGAAGGAGGCCCTGCTGGACCATTCGTTCCTGGGGCCAGGCATGTTCTTCCCTCACTGTTGTGCCTCCCCTCTTTAGCCTTCCCTCTCCTGCAGATGGGCCTCAGCAGTCTTGGATCCACCTTGAGGCTTCGCCAGGGCTGGTCGGCCCTTCTCGGCCACCGCATACCAACTCCTCTGGAGCGCCGCTCCTCTTCTGCGCTGCGAGCCTGCCGCCGGCACCAAATCACAGCCAGCCGCCCACGTCATGCGTCCGGCAAACCGCCCACGGAGCACCGGGTAGCTGCCCCCGCATTCACAGACCTTTCCGGTGCCCCCGTGACCTCACTACTGTCGGGGGTTCCCTCCGGGGCACTAGTCTTATCGGAGAAATAGAAGGCCTCGGCGGAGCGGCGTGTTTACACGTCTGCCATCGCTGCCGACCGAGCCACGCCCCCTTCTGTCATTGGCAAACTTAACAGTGGTTCAAATGGATCTCATTCTGTACAAAATTATTGGAAACACACACAGTAAAAATAACTGTAGTTAACATACAATATATCATAACGAAATCCAGATAGCAGGTTTCCAGTGTAGTACTGAAATTTTAGTCACATCAAATATTTCATCCTTCGTATTATGCAAACAATATTTAAAACAAAATGTGTCGAAAGTGACCCCCTACGTGAGCAACAACCAAACAGAGAGTGAACATGGTGGTGTGAAAATCATGGGTATGCTGGCATGAAAAGAACCAGAGAGGTTCTCTAAGACCAGGGACTTAGTTGCCTAACCACACATTGTTATGGTATCAGATGGTTTGCTTGCTAACAGTGTTGATGACGTTTTGGCCCTACAAAAGGTACAAGGGTCTCATCAGGACTGAGAGGTGGCCTGGGGGACTGAGAACTTGAAGTGAGTTTGAACACAAGCAGTCTGTGAAATACTGGGCATAAGGTGTTAACAATCTCACAGTTACTTATGAACATAAAGGTACTCGCAGGTGCATTACCCGTGAGAGAAGATAGTGTGAGGACGATAAGCACAAAATGTGGGGCAAAGGTAAATGCCCCCACGGAAACTCCTTAATGGGAGACAATTCAGCTATTGGTATTAATTGACTGTCAGAAGGAAGTATTGTGTCACTGCTGACGCCAGCAGGGGAAATAGGTAATGCAAGGGCCCTGGCACTTATGATTATTTTTTTACAAACCAAGCACTGCAAAAGACCTGATTCAGGAGAGAACCTCCCAATTTTTAAAGCCAAAAAAGACTTTATTTTAGCTGTCTCACGCCTAAAATGGATTCTGTTTTAATGTAAGTCAATATGGAAAATACATTCTCCAGATTTTTTCACTTTCTCCCTCATTCGAAATGTTGGCATGTATGGGAACAGTCTGGTGAACACCTTCAACCAAGATCCTAGTGACTCTTTATTGATCTTCTTTGTATCTTTGGCACTGGTTATTAATTACGTTTTGATGTTATAGGATAATATCTATTGCATAAACGCTTCATTGGAACGTTTAAAAATATGTGTTCAAAGATGGCACAATCTGTTTCCATAAATTACATCAAACCATCGCCTTTATACCCCATGGAAGGTACACCATAAGAAGGTGTTTTAGTATGTGGTTTCTCCATACTGTGTATGGTAGTGATGTGAAATACTGCATACCTTTGCTAAGAACGTTATAGTACAATAGATAAAACAATCTGATCCCCTCACTCTAGCAGTAAAGATTCACAGAAGAGCCCCATGGGTGAGAGCTTCAGCTCAGCATTTGGTTCCCTCCTCCCAGTGTTTGCATCCCCACATGAATCCAAACGCTGTATCAGGGCAGTAAAGAAGGCATGTCACCTTTCATGTTCCTGCATCGAAGGTCTGTATATGGTCTGGAAGGTAATGCGTACTGTAAACTTATAGCTTACCCAGTGCTATAAATGGAAATATAGAAGTGCAGGTACTCACTCTTTATAGCACCTGTTTGCCCCTGAGAAGTGGCCGTACTCTCATAATAAATGAATTGCAGTAGTGCTGAGAAGTGCAGGTACTCATCCTTTCAAATGAAAGAAGTGCAGGTACTCAGTAGTGGAGAGTACCTGGCAATTTAAAGCTCTGAGCTTACCCTGAATTCCACAGCTAGGACCACTTTTCGCTTTGGTGTCTGATGCTAGCTCGAGTTGCACCCATGTCAGTGTTGTACATTGACCCTTTTCTTATTCCCAAGCCACACCATCATGCATTCAAACATATTATTGTAAATATTTTCACCAGTCACCATGCTGTGCTTCATTACACCCTAAGCCGTTTCTGAAAAGCTCTTCCCCAACTTCTTACAGTGATCTTTGGACATCACTACCCAACTTTTGGCCTTAAGGTGTTTTAGCACGATTTAGAGATGTTAATAGCTAGGGTGACCCAGCATGATTTACACTTGGGTGGTAACTAAGGTGACTAATCATTCCAGATTTGCTAGGGCAGTTTCAATTTCTCACCATAGGTCCCAGCAAATTTCAGTAACTGTAGCACATTTTGCTTTTCAGAGAGGGTCGATTGAACACAGAAGTAGGCGAGTTTTCATGTGTTCACTGGATAATTACTAGCACCTAGAAGAATGCAACTATGAAATCATTCATGCCAACATCGTAGAACATAAAGATGGGGGGGGAGGGTCAAGGAAGAGACCTGACAAAACGAGTCTCCCCTGAGCTTCTCACTCACGGCCCTTATCTCTCCCATAATAGCTCGTTTTGGTGGGGTGTTACCCCTACATAATCCCCAGCCCGGCTTACAGTGCTTTGTGGGGAAGACTGGGAATTTTCTGACTGGGCAGGAAAGAGCCAAAGAGTCGACCAGATGACCGTGGTGGACATTTTGGAGCTGCAGCATCCAACCACGAGACAGAAACCAGCAACCGGCCACGGTGGTTCCCGGACATCAGCAGCCGAATGCTCCTGGCGACGGGACATGTATCCACCGACCTGGAAGCCCAGAGTGGCACAGCTAAAGCAGCACAGAGGCCGGATCGGGTCTAGGCCGGGCACACAAGGAGGATCGAGCTGATGGTGGGAGGCTGGCCTGGTGGTGCAGCTCACCTGGAGTTGATCTGACGCCTATGAGGCGAGGTGGAGAACATGAAAAATCCACGCCACGGAGCAGCTCGGGCCTAGGATTTGCCCACACACATCGTGGGACCCAGAAGGGCTGAAGGTGAGGCCAGATGGGTGGGGCTATATCGAGGTGTGATGGACCCCTGTATGCCCTGACCCTACCTCGCCCTGAAGATTCCCTGAAGCTTCAATTGGCCCAGCACCCCCACTGCTGGAGGGAGTGAAAGGGGTGCAGTGCAAATACTGAAGTGGCGCCTGCAAGCTGACTCGCATTGAAATTAACAGAGAGATAGGTGGGCCCTTCTGTGAGTGTGATGGCGTCCCTTTGCCCTAGATTTCCCATGTATCCCCTGACAGTGGAAAGTCCTGGCCCATACAGACATCTCTAATCTAAGTAGCAACTGTGGCCCAGTGGCCTAATGTGGGCCACACAGACACACTAACACTGACACCACTGGTGGTTGAGGCAAGTCTCCAAACAATACAATTGGGACCCACCTTATGGACGCACCCTGTGGTCTCTTTCTAGACCTTGCAGGCCAAGTGTGGGGGCCAAAAAATGCTTGAGAATGGGATTGGGTTACCAGCAAGTGTGACACACCCATAGACTGAGGAACCTTCCCATGCCAGCCCCCATACCCTCCAGAACCTGCTGCAAGTAAAACACCCTTGCCATGCCGGCACACTCACTTTCCCTATTGACGGCAGCCACCTTCACTTCCTGGCGTAGACTAACTTGCAGTGGCATTCTTTGGACAACAGGGAAAAATAACAAGAAATTCTAATGCAACAGGTCTCGCATTTGCTTGAGTTAGAGCTATTAGCATTGAAAATTGATAATGTAGTCGAGTTTTTGTCATAAATAAAGAAGTGACACAATTCTAATAATAATTGAGTATATTTATAAGTAAATAAAATACAGCCGTGAGTACAGCACAGTTCTATAACTGAAGCCACACTCAACTCAGCTCTTACAAACTGTGATTTTTATACACTTGGTGGGCACCTAAGTTGCGCCTCCTTCATACATTTACAATGAACAAAGGACCATAATTCTATAAACGCTATCTGACTGCTTGTTACAAAAATACAGTTATAACAGATATAATACATATATATCTTCCTACATACACAGTGACCTTCGATCCTACCCTTTGAACTATATCAATATGTCCTCCCTACACGTATACCAGCCTTTGAGGTTTTATGGTCTGTCTCCCACTTACTGCCAACCTTGAAACACAAACATCTAGTGCCGTGTTTCCCTTTCAGCCTGTCATGATTTACCCTTCTCCTAACCCCGGTATCAGAAAGTGGCTCAGATTCTCCTTTGTGTATGCATCCTTCTAAATTATCTATGGCATGCAAAGTCGGACTGTGACTGCTTTTATCCTGCACCTGGCCTCTCTCCTCATTCTCCTTTCTGTCCCTACATCCCTACGTGACCACTGTATTCAAACCGAGGCCTGTACTTTTCATGTATCATGTACACTTCTGCACATTTGTTTTCTACGTCGTGTGTTGACCTAAGTAGGCCTTCTGTCGTTTTCTTGAGGCCTATTACATTCCCCCCTCTAGTTGAATTTTCAACTACTTGCTCACCTTTCCTTCCCAGTGTACCTATCTCGGTGTATGCGTTCTGCTTCTCCTTCCACACTTTATTAATTACTATATTAGTAAACATCCCTTCCAGCTTCTGACTACCGGTTTTACAGCACCCAACAATAACCTGAACAAGACAATATACCAATAGGATCATCACAAGAATTGGAAGAAGTCCTTTAAGCAATTCAGGTAACCAGGACGGCATCCACTAAAACAACCCTGGAAAACACTCATTGGAGGCACCCCCCTCTTCTACCATTTTCTTCTGCAGATTGTGCAAAGTCTGTATAGCCTCTGTTATTGTCCCATTATCTGCATCGTTAGCCGGCACATATGTACAGCACGCCATACCGATCTTGGCACAAACCCCACCCTCCATTGCCGTCATCAAGTCTAACACATAGCTATGTTGCATAAGCTTCACTCGCACTGCCCGTCGCACTTCTTTGTTTGCATTGAAACCATCTTCTGTTGCATTGATGGCTTTCATCATCTCCCAACGGGTTATTTGCATCCAACGAGCAGTGGCATTAGCCTGAATGAATGGGAGGATGCTTCCAAGAACAACTGGGCATCACTAAACAATCGATTTTCTTGTGGAACATCTGCCCATGTTGCAGTGCCAAAGTATTTAGCAGCTCTTCTCCTCCGATGATGGTGTAACAAAGTAGTTGGACGGCTCATAGGATGATGGTGTAACTTTGAAACATCCACTCCTGGAATCACTAAGGAGGGTGTGTGCACAGTAACTAAGAAACAGAGACAATTCCATCTTGCAGGAAATTGTGTATATATCATTCTCCACACTGCCAATAATAGTCCATTAAACTGGAGGTGCCCCATTGCATATCATCATTATGGGTCTGATTACGACCTTGGCGGAGGGGATTACTTTGTCCTAAATGTGACGGATATCCCTTCCGCCGTGTTACAAGTTCCGTAGGATACAATGGAACTTGTAATATGGCGGGATATCCGTCACATTTGGGACGGAGTAATCCCCTCGCCAAGGTTGTAATCAGGCCCTATATCCTGTGAAAATGCAATTGACATTTGTCCCTAGTGAAACTGTTCCATTTCCCTTAAAACATAAGGAGAAAACACTAGGGCCCTCATTACAACCTTGGCGGGCGGCAGAGGCCGCCCGCCAAGGTTGAACCGCCGGGCGGCCGCCAATGCAGCCGCACTCCTGGGGGGGTCTATTATGAGATCCCCGCTGGGCCGGCGGGCGGAAACCAGGTTTCTGCCCCCCGGCCCAGCGGGGATTTCGGCCGCAACACGGGAGCCGGCTCCAAATGGAGCCGGCGGTGTTGCGGCTGTGCGATGGGTCCAGTTGCACCGTTGCACTTTCCACTGTCTGCTATGAAGACAGTGAAAAGCTGCATGGGGCCGTGGCAGGGGGCAGTGCAGGGGGCCCCAGGGGCCCCGCAACTCCCCTTTCCACCAGCCTTTTCAAAAGAGGTAGAATTGTTTCTTGTAATCGGATGTAACTAACACTGGAGCATTCATGATCACTTTCTTTATCTCCAGGAATGCTGTCTCGCCTTCATTTGTCCAATGTATTTTATTTGCAGTCGCATGGGACTCCTTTACTGCAGTGAGAAGCGGTGCTGTCAACGTAGCATAATCGAACACCCACTGCCTCACATATTTACAGAGTCCTAAAGACTGCTCCATCTGTTTGGCAGTGGTTGGCTTGGGCATATTCTTTATGCTTTCTATTCTGTCAGGTGTCACCTTCCTCCCATTTTTAGATATCAATTGTCCCAAATAATTAATCTCTTTCTGCACGTACTGCAACTTATTTGTATCCACCTTGTATCCTTTGTCTGCAAGCGTGCAGAGGAGGCTAATGGTGTCGTCTCTACATATATCTTCAGTGGCACTACAAACGAAAATGTCATCCACATATTGTAAGAGCATACTTTTACATTGAATGTTCGCTAAGTCCTTTTTAACTGTCCGATTAAAAATACTTGGGGACTCGCAAAAACCTTGAGGAAGCCTAGTATGGCAATATTGTGTATCTTTAAATGTAAATCCGGTCAAATATTGGCTATCGATATGCAAAGGAATACTGAAAAACGCATTTTTCAAATCGATTACAGAGAAAAAAGTGGAATCTTTAGGAATATTTGTCAATGTATCCGAAGGATCGGGCACTACAGGGAACTCCAGAATGACAATATCGTTCAGAGAGCGTAAATCCTGAATCATTCTCCAAGTTCCCCCTTTAGCTTTTCTTATTGGGAAAATCAGCGTATTACATGGTGTTGATCTTTCATGTATCAATCCTTGCTCAAGTAACGCCTGAATTGTAGGTAGAATACCTTCCTATGCTTCTTTGGACAGAGGGTACTGGCGTATCCTGGGCAATGTAATTTTAACAGGCTCAGCTTATTTAATCAATCCCACATCATGGGGTCCCCTTGTCCATAACACTTTCGGTACCTTAGCCAAATCTCTTTCTTTTATCGTTGCCTCTGGCACGTTTTGAACAATTCCTCATCTGAAATATCTCTTAATTTGACCCCGGAATCTGTGAACAATATTGATGTCCACATTCCCTGTTCTTTGTCAAATGCAATGAGTACTGCATATGTTGGCCTTAGTTCAAGAAATGATATGTCCAGTACCATTTCCCATTCTGTCATTGGGTCTATGGGTTTGCATGGTCTAAATACTAATTATTTTGGTAATTGCACTGTTTTCTCCTACAGCGCTGGTGTATGCGCTATCAGAGCGTGTATGCCCCTCAAAAAAGCCTCTGTGTTCGCTGGTACTGCTCTGACCTGTTGTCTAGATTCTTCACATGCTATGAGAGATAATATCCTACCTGGCATAACACCAGGTGTATAACACACCATCGATCCATCTTCCAAAAATGAGATGGTCATATTTAATTTGCTCATTAGATCTCTACCCAGAAGGTTAATGGGTGATTCAGGGGAATATAGCAATGGTCCATCAATTTGTGCATCACCCACAGTCATATTTACAGAATTAGTAAAAGGAACCCGTCTGACAGAAAACCCTTGTGTGTCCATTGAGTTGCACGAGAGGGGTAATGTTCCTTCATTTATACAAGATTTGGTGGCCCCAGTGTCAATTATAAACTGATACGGGTGACCTTCTACGGCTACCGTCACAGTGGGTTCCTCCTCTGATCTGTTGGTTACCGATAGTATTGGACACATAGTTGTTACCTGTGGGCTTTGACATTGGACATAATTAGGTGTCAGTGCTCCACTAGATACTTGGGGCGGTACACAATAGGGGTTACCTCCTTGCACCACTACTCCTCCTACCTGCCCTTACGCTTGTCCACCCCTGGTGTTACTGCCACCCTGGGGCCCATGTTGCTGCAGTGGCCTCTGAGGTGCCATCCACTGAGCTTGAGAGGTCTGGGGACACTCTTGTCTCATGTATTGTTGTGGTCTCCATTGCATCTGCAGCGGCCTCACTACTTGTCTTTGCGAGGTGGGCCACCCCTGCATACATTCATCCATCCTTTTAATTGTGCATTCCCTTACAAAATGACCTGACCTGCCGCAATAATAACATGGCTGATCCTCTTGGTTCCCTCTTTGCCTTCTCCTCTGCATTGCTCCTTGTTCTCCTGCCGGACCTCCTTGTCTTCTCACTGTTTCACTCACTACCTATCCTCCTGGTACTTGCCCTTGCCCTGGCGTTGTGACAGTCGCTGATGGTGCTGTTACAAGTGCTCCTTCTGCACTTGGTTTCTTAAGTTTCTGTTGCACTAACTTAGCAGTAGCTCTCTCTGCCTGCTCTGTTCTCTCTTTATCTTTCTCTTGTTTATGTTTAAAATAATGTATTATGTGAGCCTGTATTTCTGGCAATGGTTTAACCTCAATTTCTACTACTCCATCTTAATTTACCTGTATCTCAGGGGGAAGGCGTCTCTTCAGTACATTATAGAATAAAAGTGCATTTCCTCCCGTATTCTCCCAATTACATCCTACCTCCTGTATCCATTGTTCTTTCATTCTCGTAATAAACTTGGCAATGTCCTCAGATGGGTTAATACTTTCTGCCATGAGAGCTCCAACATCTGGCCTATCTGGATATGTCTGCGGCAGCACATCCCAAACATGCTGATGGACATTATTAAAGGAAGTTCCATCAAACTGTGCATTTGTCAATGTAACTTGAGAAAGTACCGCTCTCGTAAATATAGTATTTACCTCATCTCCTGCCAGAGAGCTCAACAAACTCTTGACATTGCCCAGAGCAAGGTTCACTCCAGCAGTATGTTTTTCAAAACTTCCTATACATTTTCTTGCACCTTCAGACAGTGGGGGCAGTGCTCTCCTTAAATTTTCTTTGTCCATCTGTGGCCAAGGCATGTATGTTGGTGCCTGTCCTCCCTTAAAAATGAGAGGCATTTGGGAGATAAGCAGGGAGCCTGTTAACTCATGACTTAATCTCGGGTCTGACCTGTTACTGCGTATCACTTCAGTCGGTTTGTCTTCGGCATACATCTCCCATTTTGCAAGACACTCTTGCATGTATGGATAATCCAAACCTGGGGCACCCTGTCCCTGTCGTATACATTCTTCTGCTATAGCTAAATCATAGGGTTGGAAAGACCCCTGTCGGGCCATGGTTTCCTCCCCTCTTTTTCTCTCCATTCTGCTAATTCATCTGAAAAGGGTTGGCAAAAATACCTACCCTCCTCTCGTTCTATCGTCTCAATAGGTGACACCCTCAATTTGGTTGTTTTTAAAATTGACTTTCTCTTTATTTCTCACGAGTCTCGCGTTATTAATTGTAAACTTTGTATAGGACGGGGGTCGAAAGTTATATAGGCTTCTGTCGCTTCCTGCTGCACCCTCATTCATTTCAGATTCGTCATCCCAATCCTCAACTGCTGCCTCAGCTCCTGTTTCCCTTCTTGTTTCTTCTTAATATCTATCATATTGTGACCTTTCTACATCTTCTTCCTTCTCTCTTACCTCCAACAACCACTCTCCTGCTGCCCCTCTCAATGTATTCGCAGATGTATCTCCTAATTTGAGAATAATCTGCCCGTAGTCCATTGACCTCGAAGAGGGTCAACATTCTCAAATCGGTCTGCCCGTTCTCCAGTGCGTTGCACCCTAGGTATTGCTCCTCCCTTTCTTCTCTGTTCATGCTCTGCCCGAGGAGCGGTCGGGACTAGGCTAGGCATTGTCTCTGCCTCCTTCACCTCTGTCTCACCTTCTTCAAATTCGACCCGTACTGGATCTAGATATCCAGCCACTGGCCGAATAGGGTAGAGACCATACGGTGGGGGTGCCTCTGGAGCCCCTTCTGTGGATATTTATTTTGCTTGTGTCACTGTCCTTTCTAACATTGTCGATTTTATATTTGTCTTTGTATCGCAGAAAACCCGCCATAACAACAAAATAGCTTCCCTTTTCTTTCTCTTTTTCTTCTGATATTTAGATTTAATGTAGGTCAATGTATGTTCAACTATGTCCTCATCAAGTGTCCCTTCCTTAGGCCATGGCTGAGCATAGTCTTTGGTATCTCTATACCATTGCTTACAATATTTCTGTATTTTCTTCTTGTCAGATGAAAATGTTTTTATCATACGTTCCAGGGGAGCATCCATGATTTTCCCCAGGACATCCGCTTCCTGTAATATATACTCTTTATTACCACCCACTCCTTCTGTCCTTTCTCTCCTCTGTATGTGTTCTTTTGTTAATCTCGCTAACCTATAGCACTTCTTCTATCTCAATATCAAGTGTGGGTGCATATATACGAAATAGATGGTTACCTAACACAATATAGGTTACAACCTATTATGAATGAGAATTATCAACAGTGGCACTTGGGGACATAATGGGGGTCATTACAACATTGGCGGTAAAAGCCACTTACCGCCGTGCAGAAGACCGCCAATACACCGCTGCAGCCGCGGAATTCCGCCACAGCTATTATGACCCACATCTCGGAATCCGCTGAAATTCAGACACCCACACAAGTCCGCCACACCAAAGGTCAGTGATAAACTGGCGAAAACAAATCCTCCACCGTCACGCCAACAGAAACATGCCCATGCTATTACGACACACGAATCCACGCGGCGGTCTTTCAACCGCGGTATTCCATTGGCGGTACACACCGCCGCGCTCAAAATACACACACATCTCAAAAACACCGCCACATTGGACAATTCGAAATACACACACCTGATACACATACAAACACCACTCCCACACACCCAACACAATATAAAACACACACCCATATCTCCCACAAACTCCTATGACCAAAAATTATAGACGAAGGCGAGAGAGAGAGCACAGCATCGACAACCCCACCACACAGAGGCACACAACACGATCACCCACACAACATCCACGCACAAAACACCACACACCACTACACATCACCACACTCATCACCACATACACCACCCCACACATCACCTACACCACCCCATGGCACGGCAAAGACACCCCAGGTTTTCGGAGGAGGGGCTCAGGGTCATGGTGGAGGAAATCGTACGGTAGAGCCACAGCTATTTGGATCACAGGTGCAGCACACCTCAATTGCAAGGAAGATGGAGCTATGGCGAAGAATAGTCGACAGGGTCAACGCAGTGGGACAGCACCCAAGAAATCGGGAGGACATCAGGAAGAGGTGGAACGACCTACAGGGGAAGGTGCGTTCCGTGGTCTCCAGGCACAACATTGTGGTTCAGCGGACTGGCGGCGGATCCCCACCTCCTCCCCCACAACTAACAACATGGGAGGAGCAGGTCTTGACCATTATGCATCCAGAGGGCCTCGGAGGAGTCGGTGGAGGAATGGACACTGGTAAGTCAAATCTTAAATATCATATCTCCCACCCTACCTGCATGCTATCACACACCCCCACCCCCTCCCCTATCACTCCACCTCCTCACTAATGTACTAATAACACAAACCACCCATCCCAACACCAAGCCCTGCATGACACAACAAAGCATGGACACCCATCACTAAAGCATGGCCACTGCACATACCCATAACACCCCCTAACCATCATCACACAAGCCCCCACACAGGAATGCTAGCACTGGGGTACACGGTCACCCACCCATTGCACACCATGACACACACAGATGCAATAATCATGCTTTTACACCCCTGCAGGACCACTACCCAACGTCACCAGACAGGAGGGTCCAGACATCTCCACCCCACCAACAGAAGAGGCCCACAGTGATGACAGCAGCTCTGGCCAACTGGATCCAGATGACCAGCCCGGACCATCGTGGGCCTCGGGACAGTCGGTTCCCCTCGCACAGGCACAGCCCAACACTGACCTTCCACCATCTGGAAACACCAGTACAGCACCCACCCAGCGGGCCCATACCTCCGTCCCCAGGACACGTCAATCAGCTGTGTGTCCACCACTACAGGGAACCCAGGATAACCCACCACCCCAACAACAACAGGGACCTGGGGGCAGTGGTAGTGGGCACACGGTCCAGGGGACGGAGGCACAGGAACACAGGGGAACTGGGAGGGCTGCTGTGCGGCAGAGGGCGGACAGGCCAAGGGAACCCACTCTCCACGAGGCCCTCTCCTCCATCATGGGAGAATACCACCACTCCCAGGAGATGATGGCTACGGTCCTGGCCAAGTTTCAGGAGACCCAGCACCTGCAGGAGGAACAGTATTTGGGGTTCAGGGAGGAACTCAGAACCATCAGCTCTGCCCTGGGCACCATCGTAGGGGTGCTGAAGGACATACAGAACACCATGAGGGACACCGTGGCACTCCAAGGGGCCCCTGACACTAGCCTGGACGATAAACTGCCCACCACCTCCGCCAGCGCTAGTGGACAGGACGCTCCGCCACAGGACCGCCACACCAGCACCCCACCCCCTGCAGACGGAGAACCACCCCGCAAACGGTCCCTGAGATCCAGGAACAGGACAGAGCACGATGGCAAGACCCCCGCCAAGAAATGAGACCACCCTGATCGTCATCCCACTGTCCCACTTTGTAACCCTGTCCATATTGGAACTGCCCCAGCTCCACTTCCTATGCCCATATGGGCAATGCACCTGTGAGACTAATAGACTGGACTCTGCCATGGACATTCCTTCACCATCACCCATTACCATTTTACAACCCCCTCCAATAATTAGCACTTCAATAAACACCCTTGAAGCACAAAAATCTCTGGAGTCTGTCTGTGATTTTTAAAATGTGTATTAGCTATGACAATGACAAAATCCGTTCGAAAATGTAATGTCAACATACCTATGTCACACATCACAAGTCCATGAAGGATGCAAGCAGATGACACATGTTGGTAACCACACCTGTGAAACCGTAATGGAAATGTACAACTCAGTTACCAAATACTGCTTGAAATTGACAGACAGGATAGAGGTAGAAGTGGGAAAGTAAATGTATTAGTAAAGAAAGTGTTCTCACCTGTGTGTCACTGGAAATATTGCTGTATGACTGAGTCCCTGTTGTCAATGTCTTCTTCCTCTGCTTCCTCCTCATCACTGTCCACAGGCTCCACAGCTGCCACAACACCGTCATCTGGACCATCCTCCTGCAGAAAAGGCACCTGGCGTCGCCAAGCAAGATTGTGAAGCATGGAGCAGACGATGATGATCTGGCACACCTTCCTTGGTGAGTAGAATAGGGAACCACCTGTCATATGGAGGCACCTGAACCTGGCCTTCAGGAGGCCGAAGGTGCGTTCGATCACCCTCCTAGTCCACCCATGGGCCTCATTGTAGCGTTCCTCTGTCCTGGGATTCCTCACTGGGGTCAGTAGCCATGACAGGTTAGGGTAACCAGAGTCCCCTAATAGCCACACCCGGTGCCTCTGGAGTTGACCCATCACATAAGGGATGCTGCTATTCCACAGGATGGTGGCGTCATGCACTGAGCCAGGGAACATAGCATTTACCTGCGAGATGTACTGGTCTGCCAAACATACCATCTGTACATTCATGGAATGATAACTCTTTCGGTTCCTGTACACATGTTCACTCCTGTTGGGGGGGGACAGAGCTACATGGGTCCCATCAATGGCACCTATGATGTTAGGGATATGTCCCAGGGAATAGAAGTCACCTTTAACAGTAGCCAAATCCTCCACCTGAGGGAAAACAATGTAGCTCCTCGTGTTTCAGCAGGGCAGACAACACTCTGGACAACACGTTGGAAAACATAGGCTGGGACATCCCTGATGCCATGGCCACTGTTGTTTGAAAGGACCCACTTGCTAGGAAATGGAGCACTGATAGCACCTGCACTTGAGGGGGGATTCCTGTGGGATGGCGGATTGGTGACATAAGGTCTGGCTCCAACTGGTTACACAGTTCCTGGATTGTTGCACAGTCAAACCTGTAGGTGATGATTAAATGTCACTCCTCCATTGTCAACAGGTCCACTAGCGGTAGGTACACCGGAGGATTCCGCCATCTCCTCACATCTCCCAGCTGACGGTGCCTAGGAAGGACAACAGTGACCACAGAGTCAAGCAACTCAGAGGTATGTACCCACAGCTACACAGAACACGAAACAAAATCCAAAAAGTTGTCTGTATGTGTGTTGAGTCCAGGCCTAGGTATGTGTGACGCAGTTGAAAATGAAGCCATGTGGGCCCCTGAAATGGCGGCTGCCTGACCTCTAAAGTGGGACAATGGGATGTGAGGTAACTGCGCTGGCGTTGTACACCGTCGCGGTAGGCGGTCGAAGACCGCGGCGCAATGCTGCATTGGTTAACATTGGACCCTATGGGTCCCAGGAGCCAATGACGAAGTGCGCCGGTGGTGATGATACGCACTGCCGCGGACGTCACTGCAGCGGACGTGACCACCATTTTCTATCTGTTCAATCACTCTATACCTGATCTTCGACAGGAGAGAACCTACACTGCAGGTGCTGCTGTGACCTCGGTCTGGAAGAGACAATGGCACGTGCGTCTGGGGAAAGGGCCCCTGCCTTCACTGCACAGGAGTTGTAGAAGCTCGTGGACGGGGTCCTCCCCTAGTACACGCTACTCTACGGTCCTCCAGACCAACAGGTGAGTACATAGAGTGCAAGTTGTATGGGCTATGCCTGGGTGGAGAGGGCTGGTTGTAAGAAGGAAGGGGGCAGAGTTCTGCAAGCATGAAGGACTGTGAATGCATGTGCCACATGGCAAGGGTAGAGATGTGGGCCACTCACTTCGACGGTGCAGTTGGTAATGACTTCTCTTCTTCCCCTGTACATGTCATGTAGGTCAGCGCCCACCAGAAGAAGGATATTTGGCGTGCCATCGCCAAGGACATCTGGACCCTGGGGGTCCACCAGAGACGGAGCACCCACTGCCGGAAAAGATGGGAGGACATTCGCCGCTGGAGCAAGAAGACAGAGGAGGCTCAGCTGGGGATGGCCTCCCAACGTGGGAGGGGTGCCCGTCGCACCATGACCCCCCTGATGTTCCGGATCCTGGCGGTGGCCTACCCTGAGTTGGATGGGCGCATGAGGGCATCACAGCAGACACAAGGGGGTGAGTACACTCTCATTCTGCTGACTTTGCGCGCAGTGGAGGGGTCTGGGTGGGGAGGAGGGCTGTGGGTTTCCCTAGGCCAGGGCGAGTTCCGTAGGCTAGGCCCCTCCGTAATGCAGGCCATGTGCCACTCCACCCCACCTCTGTAGAGTGCCAAGTACAGGTATACATGCCCCTGTGTCATCTATGTGTGCAGATGTCCACCATAGCCATGTAGGCCATATCCCAGGAACTGCATCTGTAAAGCCCAACAGCGCGGCGTAGTGCAGAGGGCTGCTGTGTCTGTATTGTCTGCCAACGGTAGCGGTAAGCCATGCACTCAACCTGTCTTTCTTTTGTCCCTCCCCCCCTTTTTGTGCTCTCCCTGTTCTTTTGTGCATCAGCTTCATCAGGCGGAGGTACAGTGGCACCGGAGCACGAGGGGGCTGCATCCCACATGGCCATGGAGGGCCACACCACGGACTCAGAATACACCAGTGGGACGGAGGGCGAGGGGAGCTTCACGGCGGTCACCGGATCAGCAACCAGCGACATGGACTCGTCCTCCGATGGGAGCTCCCTTGTGCCCCCCCGTACCAGCACCGCCCTCCCAGCAGCCCCTCAGCCTTCGCCCCATGCCCGCTCACCCAGGAGGATGGGCATCACCTTCGCCCCAGGCACCTCAGCCCCTGCCCCTGTCACCTCTGCTGCCCTCAGTGAGGAGGCCATTGACCTCCTCAGGTCACTCACTGTTGGGCAGTCTACCATTGTGAATGCCATCCAGGGTGTAGAAAGGGAGGTGCAACACACTAATGCATTCCTGGAGGGCATTCATTCTGGTCAGGCTGCCCACCATCGAACCCTGCAATCTCTGGCCTCAGCACTGATGGCAGCCATTGTCCCTGTGTCTAGCCTCCCCCCTCCAACTTCCTCCACCCAGACCCAATCCCCTGTACCTCTGCCTATCCCAAGCACACCATCAGACCAGCCTGCACACACCTCAACACACAAGGGCAGCTCAGGCAAACATAGGCACCACACATCCCACAGGCACTCACACAAGCAGCACCCACATACAGACATAGCAACATCCACTGCCTCCACTGTGTCCCCCTCCTCGTCGTCTCCCTCCTCCCTCCCAGTGTCGTCTACACTCTCACCTGCATGCACTACCACTACAGCCACTAGGACTCGCACCAGAACACCCACCACCACACCCGCTCACCTGCACTCACCACCCCCACTACCATTTACACGTCCCCTGTGTCCTCTCCCAGTGTGTCTGTGATGCCCCCTCCCAAAGTACACAAACGCGGGCACACACACACCCAACATCCATCCACCTCACGACAGCCTCCAGAACATGCACCTGCACCCAAATCATCAAAAGTTACACCTCCTACAACCACCTCCTCTTCCTCCACTCCCAGACCCCCTCCAGCTACCCGTCCCAGTGTTCGTCAGAAACTTTTCCTGAGCAATGTTGACCTCTTTCCCACCACCCCCCCCTTCCAATTCATAGGTCCCGTACTAGCACCTCAGCCAAAAAATCTCCGGTACCAGTGGTGCCTGTTAGAGGTATGTGGAGTGCACCGGCCACCAGGACAGCCAGCGTGACACGGAGCCAAAGCACAGCCAGTCCCCCCCCTGTGAAGCACCAGAAGTTGGACAGTGCCGAGTCAGCTGTGACTCCTCCCAAGGTGGGGAAGGGGCAGAAGAAAGCGCCAAAGTCTGGGAAGAGCAGCACGGCGGAGAAGGCCGCCATCATCCCACTGCCCAGGACGCCACCGCCAGCCCCATCGTCACTGGACAGGAGACCACCGCCAGAGTCAGTGCCCAGGAGGGCAGTCCAATCGCCACTGGTCAGGAGACCACCGCCAGAGTCAGTGCCCAGGAGGGCAGCCCAATCGTCACTGGTCAGGAGACCACCGCCAGAGTCAGTGCCCAGGAGGGCAGGAGAGTCAGTGCCCAGGAGGGCAGCCCAATCGTCACTGGTCAGGAGACCACCGCCAGAGTCAGTGCCCAGGAGGGCAGCCCAATCGTCACTGGTCAGGAGACCACCGCCAGAGTCAGTGCCCAGGAGGGCCCCGGCAGCCACAGCCCCGCTGGGCAATGAGGGACCGCCATGGCAAACACCGCTGCACAGGTCAGAGACAGCAAAGTCAAGCACCGCTGAACAGGTCAAGCACCGCTGAACAGGGCAAAGACTGCCATGGCAAGCACCACTGAACAGGTCAGAAACTGCTAAGTCAAGCACCGCTGAACAGGGCAAGCACCGCTGAACAGGGCAAAGACCGCCATGGCAAGCACCGCTGAACAGGTCAGAAACTGCTAAGTCAAGCACCGCTGAACAGGGCAAAGACCGCCATGGCAAGCACCACTGAACAGGTCAGAAACTGCTAAGTCAAGCACCGCTGAACAGGCCAAAGACCGCCATGGCAAGCACCGCTGAACAGGGCAAGCACCGCAAAATCAAGCACCGGAAGCCCATGTGCGGCAGGGGCAGTGACGGAACTGGGACCGTCACGGGGAGAGTGATGCACTCTGGGCACCAGTCCCCCTCCAGAACCAGTGGAGAACAGCATCCACTACCTGAGTCCTTAACAGGATGAATCACTCTGGACACCAGTCCCCCTCCAGAACCAGTGGAGAACAGCATCCACTACCTGAGTCCTTAACAGGATGAAGCACTCTGGGCACCAGTCCCCCTCCAGAACCAGTGGAGAACAGCATCCACTACCTCAGTCCTTAACAGGATGAAGCACTCTGGGCACCAGTCCCCCTCCAGAACCAGTGGAGACTGTTCTACACTTGAGAGACTGTGGCTTTGCACTCCCCAGGATGGTACAGTGGGCAAACCACCCACTGAAAATACTTGTGAGACTGTAGCTTTGCACTCCCCAGGATGGTACAGTGGGCAAACCACCCACTGAAAAGACTTGTGAGACTGTGGCTTTGCACTCCCCAGGATGGTACAGTGGGCAAACCACCCACTGAAATGACTTGTGAGACTGTGGCTTTGCACTCCCCAGGATAAAGCAGTGGGCAAACCATCCACTGAAAAGACTTGTGAGACTGTGGCTTTGCACTCCCCAGGATACATCAATGGGCATGGAGCCCCGTCGTGGATCTGGCATGGTGCTGTCATCCGGCTGAGGTGCCCACCCTTCCCTTCCCCCTGAGGTGCCTGTTGTATTTTTATCTGATGCCCCAGCAGTGTTCTTTCCGTTTCTGGACAGGTATCGTGTGTGGGCCTCGCCCATGCATTTTGGGCCCAGTGGTCCACGGACATTGAATGGTGCATACCTGCACTACTAATCGTGATGTATCATTTTTTGAATGTGTATATATATCTGTATATATTAGCTTACTGTATTTTGATACATTACAATGGTTGAACTCATTTCTTTTTGTCTTTGCATTCTTCCGGGGTGGTTGGGGGTTGTTACTGTGATGTTTGGAAATGCATTGGTGTGTGTGTTGTAGTGTGCGAGGGTCGGGGTGGTGGTGGGGGTGTTGCGTGTGTGTCCCCCTGACTTTTGCCTCCCCACTCCCCTATGTCGTAGGTGCAGTACTCACCGTTGTCTTCGGCGCCGGCGTTGCTGATGATCGTAGAGGAGCAGAAAGACTATCACAGGGAGTATTTGGAGTTCCGGATCCATGGTGCCCTCCTTCCTCGTGGAGTGTGTTAAGGTGAGCGTTTTCCCATTGAAATGGCTGTTTCCGCCGTGTTTTTATCCATGGTGAATCCGCCCCGGAAAAGGTGGCGGATTGGCCTGTTGTAATACTGTGGGCGGTACTTTGTCTTCCGCCAGTCTGTTGGCGGTGACCGCCGTGCTGCTTGTCTGTACCGCCGTGGCGGTCGGAGTGTTAAAGTGGCTGTCTTTGTTGGCAGTTTCCGCCACGGTCATAATTCCCTTTTTTTTTCCGCCGGCCTGTTTGCGGTATTACCGCCGCTTTAACACCGTCCGCCAGGGTTGTAATGACCCCCAATGTCCCTTTCTTCATTTAAAACCCCAGACTCATATAAATCTGTGAAAAATGCGTCTAGGAGGGCTTCTAGCACAATAATTTCCTGCGTTATTATGTGAAACCGAGGAGTTTCACACGGACATGGAGGTTGGCCGTGTGCCAATTGAAATGTTAAAACTAGATCGAGGTTATCTACTTCCTGCTACAGGGAATTATCATTCTCACTCATGAGGGTTTTTTATTTATTTATCTCCACTAATCTTGATATCATCTAATTTTAACTCTCCAGTTTTATTTGCACTGACGTTCCCTCAATCCCAGGACACTTCAAGTTTTTCTATCGGGATATCAAAAATATGACAAAGATCTCTCAATCTCTTTTCCTCACTTTTTTCAGATTTTATAACCTCGGGCGAAAATCCTTGCCTTTTCTCTACAATTTGCCCACTATGATTATGAAAAATCACTTTCTTTTTATTATCCTTATTACACATTGTTAATATCACATATTTTAGACATTATTATTACACTTTTCAAGTTTTCAACAAAAGGTCTGACTGTGCTCCAGGTAGAGTCAATGGACACCGACCACTTGGTCGTCCCTTTGCCACCTGTCAGACTTTACACATTACCTGATTCTCTCTACTCTCAACCTCAGGATCTAAATGGGATACCTAATGGACACTAACTGTCTCTTCCAGGAACTATTTCCTAGGATATCCAATATCACACACCTACGTCATCCAGGAGCTATTCTCCTAGGTTACCCGCTAATATACCTAGTGTGTCTTCCAGGAGCTATTCCCCTAGGTTATCCACTAATACACCTAAAGTGTCTTCCAGGAGCTATTCTCCTAGGTTATCCACTAATACACCTAATGTGTCTTCCAGGAGCTATTCTCCTAGGTTATCCATTAATACACCTAATATGTCTTCCAGGAGCTAGTCTCCTAGGTTATCCACTAATACATCTAATGTATGTGTCTTCCAGCCTGGCCGGGATATCACATTTCATTTCTGCATCAACATTATATTTAAAGAAATACACACAAATCCTGCATGCACTTACTTCCCCGTACTACAATTACCACAGACTTATGCACTTTTAACTATCATAGTTCGAAGCCCAACCCCTCCTCACCCTTTAGGACAGCAGCCTCTGGAATCTCACCCATCCGCTTGAACAGACAGTTGTAATCCTCACCTGGTTTGCGCGCAATGTTCTATTCAAGCGTCACCGGCAGTGCTTCCTTTAGCCTTGTCCAGGGACTTGAGGAAGTAGTGAGCTCCTGGCTGCCACTCGCCAAAATGTAGTTGCGTTTTTGTCAGAAATAAAGAAGTGACACAATTCTAATAATAATTGAGTATATTTATAAGTAAATAAAATACAGCCGGGAGGGCACTTAAGTTTCACCTCCTTCATACATTTACAATTAACAAAATGCCATAAGTCTTTAAACGCTATCTGACTGTTTGTTACAAAAATACAGTTATAACAGATATAATACATATATATCTTCCTACATACACAGTGACCTTCGATCCTACCCTTTGAACTCTATCAATATGTCCTCCCTACACGTATACCAGCCTTTGAGGTTTTACAGTTTGTCTCCCACTTACTGCCAACCTTGAAACACAAACATCTAGTGCCGTGTCTCCCTTTCCGCCTGTCATGATTTACCCCTTCTCCTAACCCTGGTATCAGAAAGTGGCTCAGATTCTCCTTTGTGTATGCATCCTTCTAAATTATCTATGGCATGCGAAGTCAGACTGTGACTGCTTTTAACCTGCACCTGGCCTCTCTCCTCATTCTCCTTTCTGTCCCTGCATCCCTACGTGACCATTGTGTTCAAACCGAGGCCTGTACTTTTCACGTATCATGTACACTTCTGCACATTTGTTTTCTACTTCGTGTGTTGACCAAAGTAGGCCTTCTGTCGTCTTCTTGAGGCCTATTACAATAACTGGACTTTTCTTGCCACATAAATTGGTCAACCCTGCCTTATAATGTGGTCTTTTCCTGCCACATAATTCCAAGTGGCCCTGCATTTAACTAAAGCACTTCCAAAAATGAAAATGTTGCCACTTAGCATCCTAATTTAAATCTGCCATGCTAATTACAAAAAAATACCACTTTCACCACCCCCCATCACAGTTGCTGGCTGGTTAATACAATTTCCTAAAAAAAGACAGAAGACAGAATAAACTAGAAGGGTCACCCAAACATATCAAGAGTTTTAAACAGTTATAGAGTCATAGGAGCGGATACTGAGAAAGACTTTGCAATAAGGAGAGATTCATAAAACATACAATCATCATGTAAACCAAATAAAAACCCTTATCAGAAACAAATGTAGAATAAATTAGACTGTAATGCTCAAAACTGTTAAATAAATGTAGAAATGTACAATTTTAGACTATTTGGACTACATGGATTAATACTAATAAGATGGCCAAAAAATAAATATGGATAAATACTGATGGTAATGTTAAAAAAAAAAAAAACTTAAAACCGGGAGCCCCATTTAAAATCAATGCTAGAGAGCTCTGTCCATATATGACCCCCCTTGTTGTGTGTACATTGGTGATCAGGGATATTTATAGCACTTTTGTGTCACCATGTGCCTCTAGTCAAGATCCTTAGCAATCCGACACGTATATGTATGTAAAACATGGTCTGAACATCATCCTGGCAGAAGTGGTGCAGCTGAAAACAAGACACGCCAAGAAAAGATAGCTCTGTGGGTTGAGGACCACCTTCAAGGTTTTGATCTGTGCAGGGCTGGATCTAAGTGTCATTCTTCCACATTTGATTAGACAATACAGCTAAGTTTCACCTGTCATTTAAGGAGGAATAGACCTTTCCCATTTGCTGAATAAGCCCTTCATAAGTAGTGACAATGAGTGCTCAAAAAGTTGCCGGGCACAGATCTTATCATAGCACTGAATATCAAGGGGTGCAGAAGGGGTCCAAACAGGGGCGGAGGGGACGTTCCACTGACTGGAAGCAGCAAGGCGAACAAGAATGAGTCCACATTTACATAGTTTGAGCTTTGAGGAGTCTCCAGGCATTGACAATTAACGACATTTCTTTAACTTGTAATTGCAATTTCCATCAGACTACACCTGCAACTTCAGTTCCAGTAAATTCTCTCTCACTTTACAAGCATTAAACACTTATTAAACTTATCATTTGAAAAAAGGCGACTTGCAGTACCTGCCCCCTTATGGAACAGGTCCTAGAAAGATGTCTACAGACAAGGAGAAAGCAGTTACTCATGTTGTGAAAGTGCAATGTAACCATAAGTATGGTTATTAATGTGACTCCTTATATCAACATTCATTCCCTTTCTAAGCACCAGAGCTTTCGGCAGACACAGGAAATGGACCTGCTGGGGATAATGTGCACAGGCTCACATGGTAGTCAGCTACAGAAGTTCAGGGTACCCTGCCGTAAGTGGATGTTATATATGCAGAAACGTAGCCCTTAGAACACATTGAACTCAGCTGTGTGAACCTCCAGATGATGAAAGGCTGAGCCCACTCTGATAGTATGTAGAACTGTAACTGGCTGGTTTACGCAAATCTGTTCAGTGAGTGAATTTACTATGTTCTAAAGATTGCAATTGATGCAAGGAACATTTCTGAAAAGTCGAGAACAGCATTAATAACATACAGTAGGACATCATCTCGACTGTGGCTGAGCATCATTTAAGCTGAGGCAGTAGAGAGTCCACTGATTAGAGAATAAAGGTACTGATATGAATAGATTGCATAGATTGCAGATTTAGATGGTACATCTCAGAATTCCTTTTATAGAGCATCATGGGATTGATTTTTATGCCCAGACACTATGGGGGTCATTCCGACCCCGGCGGGCGGCGGGCGCCGCCCGCTGGGCAGAGACCGCCAGAAGACCGCACCGCGGTCAAATGACCGCGGCGGTCATTCTGACTTTCCCGCTGGGCCGGTGGGCGACCGCCAAAAGGCCGCCCGCCGGCCCAGCGGGAAAGACCCAGCAACGATGAAGCCGGCTCCGAATGGAGCCGGCGGAGTTGCTGGGGTGCGACGGGTGCAGTGGCACCCGTCGCTATTTTCAGTGTCTGCCAAGCAGACACTGAAAATCTTTGTGGGGCCCTGTTAGGGGGCCCCTGCACTGCCCAGGGGCCCCACGACACCCGTTCCCGCCATCCTGTTCCTGGCGGTAGAAACCGCCAGGAACGGGATGGCGGGAAGGGGGGCGGAATCCCCATGGCGGCGCTGCTTGCAGCGCCGCCATGGCGGATTCCCTGGGCCAGGGGAAAACCGGCAGAAAACCGCCGGTTCCCCTTTTCTGACCGCGGCTTTACCGCCGCTGTCAGAATGGCCCAGGAAGCACCGCCAGCCTGTTGGCGGTGCTTCCGCGGTCGTTGGCCCTGGTGGTCAATGACCGCCAGGGTCAGAATGACCCCCAATGTTGTCCTTGAAATAGACGTCAATTAAAGTTATGAATCTTAAAATATATAGGAAGCAACCTGTGACATTAAAATCATTATTTAAAAGCTAAAGATGTAAAATTATTTTTAAAATGTTCCACAGAGAAGACAGGGCCATAGAGAAACAGAGAAGGGCGGACCCATTATCTACTCAAAGGAAGAAAACAGGAATAAGGAGGAGTCACCCATTATGGGATGATATGAAGAAGAGATGAAACTTTGTTCTGGTTATGGAGAGAACAGAACTGCTTGTCTCAGGGAAGAAATGCCTCGAGGAGTAAATTATGTAAGATAGAGTTGTAAGTTTAGGTATTAGAAAGGCAGTTAACATATCTAAAATTGTGTTTATGGTTTTCTGCCTTTGATTGCTACTGTTCTGATGGCAGCACATTCATGAAAGATTTATAACGTATAAACCTGCGGCGCCAGATTACTTAAACTGCCTGGGTGGAAATTGTTAGACCTGGCAGCTTTTTGGTGTGTTTACCCTGTCTTTTTGCCTTCTGACCTACTGTTTGTATGGTTTACTGGACTATGTAATTGCTGTTTATTGTCTCTGCGCACTTTACCACTGCTTATCAGTGCTAAAGTGCAAGTGCTCCCTAGGTAAATTGTACTTGATTGATTGGTTTAATTTACTGGCCAGAGCTTAGGCTGCTCCTAGGTGCATATTTTGTCATTCTTTTATTTATACTAGTAAAAAAAAAATAGCTTCATATGAACACTGTAAACTTCTTTATCAAACATTTTCATCATCATAGCTAGCGAACACATTATGGCCACAAAAATTGCTGTATGGACCTATGGAAATACTTGGGTAAATGCTGCTTATCCTGTGCGAATCTGTATGAGAGGCATTTCTTTCCATTGTTTTATATTTTGCCTGTGCCATTGCGGGATAGGACTGACCCTAGGGACGCTGCTGATTGAGCTGATAAACCAGTGAGCTTCTGCATCCACTTCAACATCACTATCAGTTCTGTATTTGACCCTGGACATTGTGTGATTACTATGTTGTGCTGCATTGTAGCTCTTGTATAGCGCTCTTCTACAACTCACATTGCCCCAAAGCACTTTCAGGATGGTTGAATGGCTGGAAGAGTGTTGGCTGAGCTGTGACCTCAGAGCAGCATATTTTGGAGTCTTGAGTGCAGTTTGGAAATGTGACGTGATCATTTTGCAAAACTTATATAGCACAGCATTATTACAAGCATTGATGAACGAAAGAGTGAGGGAGATGTGATCCCAGTTTGTGCATGCAGACCAGTAGAGCTTGTAACCTGAGATCGGCTGAGACCATGGGCCTCATTATAACCCTGGTGGTCACCAGACCGCCAGGGTCATGGTCGCGGTCGGACTGCTGCCAAAGTGGCAGTCTGACCGTGACATTATGACCGTGGCGAAGCCACCGCGGTCCAACTGACGACACTGCCAGGCTGCTGCCAGCCTGCAGCCTAGCGGCCCCAGAGGCTGTAATTCTCCAAGGCAGTGCTGCAAGCAGTGCTGCCTGGGGGATTACGAGTCCCCATCTGCCAGCCTGTCAATGGCGGTTTACACCACCACGGAAGGCTGACAGAATGGGGGAGTTGGGGGGGCCCTGGGAGCCCCTGCACTACCCTTGCATTTGGCAGGGGCAGTGCAGGGGCCCGATGCACAGCCCCGTCGCGCATTCCACTGCCCGAATTGCGGGCAGTGGAAAGCCCAAAGAGTGCTGCTGCACCTGCCGCACCGCTGCATTGCAGCTGGCTCCGTTAGGAGCTGGCTGCAATGTTAAGGCCCTGTTCACTGCAGGGCCGGTGGAGAACTCCTAATAGGGCCGCAGTGTTCAGGCCGCACAGGCGGCCTAATGGCGGGAAGAGTGTGGTGGGAGGCCTCAACTGCCTGCCAAACTCATAATGAGGCCCCATGTGTTAGGGAACAGCCACCTCTATGTTTATTTCTCAAGTCTAGGTGACATTGGATTACCCTTATTTCAGGATAGAAGTTGATCCAAAGCTTGTTTTTTGATCCAGAGAAAGAGCATTTGTTGAATGCGGGAATCATAAAAAATAGTTCACTCTGGACCTGAAGTTCCTCAGTGACTAGGGCCTGATTTAGATATTGACACTGTTACCACCCAGTGGTGTTGACGGTGGACCCGAGAAGGCCATCAAGTCGACATTGTTCCAGCCGTCATATTTAGATGTTACATCTCTGCAAGCGAAGGACTGGCAACGGATTGCTGACGGAGGTAGATGGTGGAGGGACACATTGGACATCGTACAATGGCATGGGCTATGGAATAGAAGTAAGTGGCATACACACCCTGTCGTTTAGCTATAGGTGTCCCCTTGCACTATACACCACACAACACACCACAGGCACACCATCATCTATTACAATCCCAAAACAACACAACCGGCACATGCCAAAAGCACACAGTGACATACATCCATGACACAACATAAATACATACATCATCGACACTGCACCCACACACGACTCAACCACAATAACCAAATCAACTACACTCTCACACTCACACATGCACAACTACACACATCATGGCAACGTCCGCCACACAACAACACTCACCTGAATATGTCATATGGCAACACAACATACACATCAATCTCACCTGCAAGTAAGACACACATACAGACAAAACCAGACCAGCCACTTCCACCCTCCACCTCAAGCAGTCAATCCAAACACGCACACACACATCCAGGTATTGACTCACATACACAACAGATAGTACAGACCTACCAGTACAGGTTCCCTTGCAATGCACACACATGGACACCTTCTTCTAGTGTGAGTGCATCATCATTGTGGTACTACCATTCATTTGGCAATGAACGATGACACCACAACGACAGTTGTGTATGTGTGCCATGTGCGTGTTGTCAGTGTGTCCTCAGTCATGTGTGACACCATTGTGTACCCACATATGCATGTCACAGTAATTTTGAAAAATTACTGTGACATCTATATACCTGCAGTGGTCCCGACCACACTTGCAGTGCCTACCCAACGTACTCTGGCATTGCGACTTCCACAACTTTGTGTCTGGTGACGTGGGTGGGGGTCATGTTTTCTCTGTGGGTCAGTGACAGCAGGTATTGTCCAGTTGTGTCCAGTCAAAGACGGGGTTGAATGGGGAAAAAAGATGAGATGTCACTCCTTTTCACCACCAATCTGCCAACTCAGCCATGGAGGTCAGGCCGCCGCTTTTTCCTTGGGGGTAAGGTACATCCAAATCTGCTTGGCGGGAAGTGTGACTGGTGGTTTCTTGGCAGTGATGGCGGTAGGAATGCAGACTTTCGTCTATGGGACCGCCATCATCTAAATACGGCAAGCTGACCATCATGGCAGCAAACGGTTTTGAGTCAAAAAGTCAATGGCAGGACTTCTACCGCCAAGATCTAAATCAGGCCCTGAGTTTGGATTGTAGGAAGATTTGTCCTGTACGAAGGGTCATCTAGTGAGCAATACAAGGAACTCGGAATGAGATTTTTCTGGTGGTTGCTATGACCATGCACTCCTGATGAACATTTTACATTTCAGGAATTAAGAAAAGAGAAATTGGGCACATTGGTAGCTATGAATGCTGATAGGCTGACCCTGTCTGAATATCGGCTTCTTTAACAGCATTAGACATTAATGTGCCAAATAGAATAGTGCCCAGCACGATCAGTGCATTTTCAGCAGACAAATTGTGACTTTGCCGCGCATCATGCCCCAGAAGAACAAATATGATCATAAACCAGGTGCCAATTGAATTATAATCAGTTTAAAACACTGTGCTCTGAGGCATAATGCTGACCACTGTTTCCATGCCAGAGAGTACTTCATGGGAATGTCTGTGTTGGAAAATAAATCACCATTACCCGTATTTTGTGACATTTTTCTGCATTTGGGTATCTACATCAGAGCTTTCAAGCTGATGGGAAAATAAATGATGGCCAACATCTATCCAGGAAACTTACTGGAAAGCAGTTTCAGTGAAAGCTGGGACTCACAAGGAAACAGCGACCCTTGTGAGGAAATATTTCAATTGTGGAAGAAAAGCTAAGTATGTGCTTTGATGTAGACGATGCAAACTCCTCTAACTTTGTTCGGCAAATTACTGGAATGTAGGTGAGACTAAGCTTGCATAATAAAACTTTAACTCGCTGTGGTCCACTCAGGTTTCTTATTTTACTCCTGGTTCTTATGCTTTTAGTAATTGTATAAAAATGCTCCCATAAAAAGTATTGAAGACTACAAAGGCATGGAGTTGGGGTTGAGAGAGTATTCTGCTGGTGGTACAGCAAGCAATAATGGCTAGGGGGCTCTTGGCTGCTCAAAGATACAGAGGTCAAGCATGCCCCTGGTAGACAGAGACATACCTTCAGGGGTTTTTTGGGGTGTTACACCCTCTTCATAAATATATATTTCTGATAAATAGTAGGGTACAAGAGCTTACAGTCGGGTATGGTGAGGTGTCTGTGGATTTCACTGAAGATTTTTACATACACACAGACAAAAACGCACACTCTACCTCTCTGCTTTGAAAGTCTTCAAAATTATTGTTAATTTTTACAAAATCTTTTGTTTTTTTTTCTTACTTAGTAACCCTGCCAATCTGCATTCCTCTCCCTTTCCACTGCCCCTGAAGCCTCTTTCATGCTCCTTAACATTAAATAATAGTGTGATTGTTGTAAAATCCGAAGCTCACAGTCCCTCAATCTCATTGACCAAGTTATGCCCCTGCTGGTAGACTAGGGTTATGAGATGACCCATGTCATCAGTGACATCCCTTAGCCCACCTAGACAGTCTTTTCACAAACTAAGACTTTCTGGGAATTGTAGTCTAAGTTTATTTCAACTGTACCAGACAGAGTAACACAGCTGAAAACAATGATTTGAAAAAGGAAAGCCCATGACCAGAAATTGGTGTCACCAAACACATGTAAAGATCTAGTAAACTTACAAGAGCCTCATCTCTCCAAACAGGATCTGACTCACAGGTCCAGCTTCCAGCTGCTCTATCAGGGGATAACTGTCAGTGCCAGGATCATCACATCTCAGCAGACCTCACTCTTCAAATGACTATGGATGTATTAAACGTGTCAAGGGTTACTAACTAATGGGCTAAGTTTGGACTTTCAAGTGAGTGCTATTTCGCTGCGAGTAAAGACTTTCTGTGACTACATCTACCACCACGCAATGGGGAAGACTGGGAGTTCCTTGCCAGTAGTGTGCAGTTCAACATTTTTGATACCTCAGCAGTTTAAGTATGCATTTATTTATAATAGAGCTTTTACCCAAAGCAAATGACAGCATGACCATTTGATTACCAAATGGTAAGTATGAAAAAAGAATAAATAGGTACCATGAGCTCTCAGATTAGCAGATATGGATAAGTAGCAACCCTCACCACTTCTCTTAAAGACAGAAAGTGATAGGAGGTTCACGTCATAATTTTGGGGCCAGTAATGAAAACGAATGAGAACATGAAGCTGAACAAGGAGGACGAGGAACACAGATAAAGACTTAGGGAACCAGAACGAAGGACGCGAGCAGGATAATGCAAGAAAATCAGCAAAAACAAGTAGAGTCAGACATTGAAGAGAATCTGAAAACCATTGGGAGACGGTGCAGACTGATCTCAAGAGAAAGTGGAAGACGGTGCAATAGAGCACAGTACACAAAAGTGAACTGAAAGAAACAAGATTTCAGAATTCTGAAACTCTTGAGTAAAAAAAACAATATTTAGGGATACCGACGTAAGGTGATGAGCAATAGTGAGTATGGGAGAAACCATGGGAGGCAGCAGAGATTTTGAAGGAGCAAATGGTGAAGAAGATAAGTACACTGCATGATAAATGGGGGAGCGAGACACAGAACCCCAAACACACTCTGTAATGCAACTACTATTCATGTCAAATGAGAGCAGAAGACAAGTAACCTGACTGTAGAGGCTCTACACTCAATGACTCAACCAGCCTGACTGACATAAAACACAAGTGGGACATCAACTGGGCTATTGAAATAGAGAACAACACATGGAGGAAAGTCTTAGAGCACCTCTAAAGAGAGTCTAGGAGTGCACGCTTTAAATATATTCAATTTAATTACACACATAGGACCTATCTGGCACCAAAGAGACACCAAAAGATAAATGCAACACGTACGAAGATGTGCCCCAGATGCCCTTCGGGAGATATAGGTTTCTTTCACATCTTTTTATATGATGTTGATTACTCTGGACTTAAAAAAAGATTTTGGAGGGCGATCACTGATCTGCTGATGGAAACACTACAAAGAGAAGACCCATATACACTTAACAATGTCTATTACCTTTAGTGCCTTGCCCTAACTGAACAAGGTTGACCACAGGATCCTGGAGCTAAATCTGTTATTGGCCCAAAGAGCCTTAGAAATCTCATGGAGTCCAGTGAAGAGTCCGCCAGGTGAGCCGATGCAAGGGGAGGTTAAGAAATTGGCCATCAGTGAAAGCACAATCAAGCCTGGTGAGGAGCAGAGAGGTGCCCGTAGATGATCTGTAGTGCATCTGTGGAATGAGATGCTTGCACCTTCGAGGCAGGTACCACACAGGCACACTGGTGAAGGAGCAGTGAGGCCCCTCACTAAGAGAAATGCTGTGAATCACCTCAGAGAACAGGGAAGTGAGCAGAAAGAAACTGAAATGGAAGCAGTGGAAAGATAGGAAGAGAGCCCCTTCAGGACAGGTTGTGAAACAAATTCAGAAAGATCTGGCAGGGCAAACCCAAAAACCTCATGTGAACGAAATACTTGGTAGAATAGGGCCAGAGTATCATGGCCTCGATGTACAAAGGTATTTTGCATTTGAAAAGCATAGAAATTGCAAAAATAACACTGTTTGCAATGACAAAATACTTTTATCAAATATACAAAATCCCTTTTATGAGTAAAAATGGCATTTCAATTTGCAAATGGGGCTTTGTGACATTTACTGAATTATAAATTTAGGGGTGTGTGAAAGAGGTGTTTCCCTCCTAGTTGCAGTTAGCAAAGGCATGTATCAGTGGCCTGTTAATGCAGAGGCCAGGGCAAAATTTAAATTATGCCTTCATATTTGACAAAATTTCAGGAATTTTGCCTATTCTTGTTAAGCAAATTTTCTGAAACTACACCATTATGCAAATATCACCTAATTATGCCACTCTTTGCAGCAAAATGATATTGCAGGAATGCGGAAAGAATGCAAAGAACCAGAACACAAGCAGCTGTTGTTTGCAGCACTTGTTTTTGTGCTAGTTTTGTAGAGCAAAATGCGCCCACTCTATAATGTAGTGCTAAATGACAAATTTGCATTTCAGATAATTATGTGAAATTTCACATAATTTTCCCAATGTTTTGATGGATTGCAAGAAAGTATGTAAGTACATTTTGAACTCCCATATTGCTGAATGCAAAGTTGGGATGTTAGCTGATTCACAAAGAGAAAACTGTCCAAGTGGAAATTATATGCAGTCAAAATAGTGAGCAGTTTAATTAATATTAATTGGACAGGAGGTTTTGCAATCTCTAGCACATCCTCATTTTATAAAATGACTGAATAATGCATCAGTGGCTTTCACAATGAACCCCACGCCATAAACATCTTGGCGTGCAATTTGGCCATGCTGGTTTGCAACCTGGGCCTTATACACTTGGGACTATAATTACATTGTCAACAACCACTATATGGAGCCCTTCATGATATTATAAACATTATCAATTACTTGTAAAAATCCTTCAAGATCTCATAAGTGTCTGAGATGTTTGTGTGATACCTGCAGCTTCGTTCATAGACTATAGAAATGCAAAGCACTCATGTACCTGGAGAGAGGCTTTCTGTCTTGATAAAAATAAAACTGGTAGAACTAGAACATGTTAGTTTTATAGTTCATATTTTTTAGGGTCTTCTTTTACATGCAACCAAAAGATATAGGGACTGATTTAGAGTTTGGCGGACTTTTTACTCCATCACAAACGTAGCAAATATCCTGTCCCCTGTACTATGATAAACATAGAATATAATGGGATCATAGAACAGCGGACAGGATATCTGTCATGTTTGCAACAAAGTAACCCCCTCCGTTAAACTCTAAATCATGCCCCATGTTTCCACTTTTTTGAGAACAAACAGAATTCACTAAAATAAACAACCCCTGAAGTAGCTTTTACTTTACCGTGGCTGGGTTTATTCACAACACTGCAAGAAATGGACCACAGAGCCAATAACATACATTAACAAATCACTGTTGTTGATCAGGCTTACTGGTTTGCCATTTAATCCACTAGAGATCCTTATGGGTCAGCACATTCTCCTCCAGTTAAAAGCAAGATATCATCATAGTTTTGTTGCAGGCGCTCCCCCTAAATCACACCAGCCTCCAAACCAAGGATGAGCTCAGGAAGAGAAACGGCAGCACATTGCTTTCCTTTCTCAGTCTGTTCAGAGAGATAATGCTGCTCACATTGTTCTTGTAAACCATTTTTTTAGGTCGAGCATGCAAGCGCTTTGACGTGTTGTAAGTATTGAGGGCTTTTAACCACACCCACCACACATGCCCATCACTTTCAATCGCTCCTGGGCTTGCCTTTCAAAAGTCCTTTGTTATCACTGGTAACTGCTTTACATTTGCCCTTCCTAAGGGCGGTTTTGTTACCACCTTGCAGACTGCCCTTGTTACATGGCTAATTACATGATTGCCGATAAGTTTGACTGCAAGCAAACTTCTTTTTCTCTTTGTCTCTCTTTCACGCTCATGCCGGCCCTGGCACTTTGAATCGGCTTGCTAATGTCAACTGTTTTACTTTTCCCAAAATTGGGATAGTTGCAGGCCCATTACCAATTTTTAAAAAAGAAATGCCTAAAAGCAAAAAAAAAAATTTCTCAAAAAGCACACATTACGATAGAAGCTTCTGAAATTAAGCAGAACTGCTTTGTGTGTGGATGCAATCCTTGTGAAAGAGCAGAATGCCATCCCTCACAGTTAAGTTTGCCAGTGGTTGACGTGGGCTGACCCTTTACCCCAAGGTGTAACCTGTAGCGGGTGGAAGGAAAATGTTCAGCTGTTAAGTGGCCAGAGTACATATGAGCTCAACAAACCACAAACTTTTACTGAAAAAGACATGTCCCTGATGTGCTCAAACAGGAAAAAAAGCAACCATACAAATGCCCTTCAAATCCAGGAAATTCCCGAGTATCACATTAATGTCTCTGTGAGCATAACCAAGGAACACACGTAACCAGTACTCAGTATTTAGATCAATTTATAGGTTTCAAACAGTAGCCACATTCTTCATAAGTACATCAAGAGAACACAGAATCCTGATAGTGGTTACTGTTTTCCCAGTATTCTTAGCAATGTGCAAAAGCCATAGTGAGTGCCGTATATCCAGATGGGACCGATGCTTCACGTTATCTGTGATGCATCCCTACGGAATGTGTGATGGCACAAAAAATGTGGCTACTGTTTGAAACCTTTGAATTTACCTGAACACTGATTACTAAAGCCCTATCGAGGTTGTGGTGGTGGTGACTGATGAAACATATGTAGGCTATGGCTATGAGGTGTTGACAACAGACAACCTTAGGAACTAATTCCTGATACATTGTAAAGGACTTCATGTGTTTCCTGATTACACTAGCTAGCAGTTGTGTTTGTTCTGTCATTGGCAAACTTAACAGTGGTTCAAATGGATCTCATTCTGTACAAAATTATTGGATACACACAGTCAAAATTACTGTAGTCAACGTACAATGTATCATAACGAAACCTGGGTAGCAGGTTTCCACTGTAATAATGGAATTTTATATGCAATTTTACTCACATTAAATATTGCATGCTTCATATTATGCAAATAATGTTTAAAACAAAATGTGTGCAAAGTGACCCCCACGTGAGCAACAACGAAACAGAAAGTGAAACAGGCGGTGAGAAAATCATAGGTATGTTGGTCTGCAAACAACCAGGCAGAGAGTATCTCTTAGACCAGGCACTTAGTTGCCTAACCACACATTGTTATGGTATCAGAAGGTTTGCCTGCTAACAGTGTTGATTAAGTTTTGACCCTACAAAAGGTACACAGGTCTCATCAGGACTGAGAGGTGGCTGGGGGACTGAGAACATGAAGTGGGTTTGAACATGAGCAGTCTGTGACATAATGGGCATAAGGTGTTAACAATTACATATAAACATAAGGAACTCATGGGTGCAGTACCCGTGACCGTGGGAGAAGATGGTAAGTGGACAATAATCGAAAAATGTGGGGCAAAGATAAATGCACCCACGGAAACTCCTTAATCGGATACAATTCAGCAATTGGACTTAGTAGACTGCCAGAAAGAAGCTTTCTGTCATTGCTGGCAAGCTAGCAGGGGAAATAGGTGATGCAAGCTGCAATGGCCTCCTGATGAGGGCCCTGGCACTTATGATTTTTTTTACAGATTGAGCATTGCAACTGACCTGATTCAGGAGAGAGCCCCCCGATTTTTAAGACTTTATTTAAGCCGCCTAACGCCTAAAATAAACTCTGTTTTAATGTCAGTCAATGAGTAAAATAATTTCACTGCATTTTTTCACTTTCTCTCTCTTTCAAAATTTTGGCATGTATGGGAACAGTCTGGTGAACATCTTCAGTCATGATCCCAGCACCTCTTTATTGATCTTTTTTGTATCGTTGGCACCTGTTATTGATTACGTTTTGATTTTATGTGATAAAAAACGTAAATAGACTGGAACTGTCAAAGACAGAAAAATGAGGGGAGGAGCCAAGATGGCGGACAGATAAGGCGGACTCTCGCGCCTCCCTGCCTTTCCGCCGTGGGTTCCCCCAACCGCTGGCCCTCCAAGCATTCTAATGCACGGCACACATCCCTCCTTGCCCGGGGAGCGACAGACGACGGCAGGCATACAGCGGCGGATGGATGGGGCCGGACGACCGAAGGTCCCGAGGCTCTGCAAGATTGCAGTGCCCACCACATGCTAGGTGATGGCCAGCGGCTGAAGATAGGGCACGTCCCGGAGTCTGCAGCGCAGATAGGGGGCCCCGTGAGGGAGAGGCGCCAGCAGGGCCGAGCGAGAGGCGGCCGGTCGCAGGCAGAGGAGAGGCCAGAGGTCAGCCTTTCGGGATGTGCCAAACCTAGCAGGCCCTTCCGGGCTCCGTATTGAGACCCAAGGGGGCTGGGGGGGGCTGCGTCAGAGGAGCAACTTACACAGCAGGAGACGGAAGAGCGAGGTACAGGGCACCCTGTCTGGTGACGACGCACTGCACCGGCCTGCTGGGGAGTCTTAATGCCGGCCGGATGAGTGGAGGAGAGGGGCGGAGGAACTGGCGGTGACTGCGAAGGGAGGCATGGCCGCACCTGTGATCAGGCTTTAAGAGAGCGGCCCGTTGGAGCGGTGCAGCGTGCTGGGTCCCTCCGGCTGGCCTGACCTGGAGGTGCCCTGACGAACTGCTACGGAGGAGGGCCTGTGGCTTGAGTCGGCTGAGGCGGTGTGGGCGCAGCCCTAGGGGATCTGACTGGGGCCCTTGCCTCGTGGGCAGCGGCGGGTCCCCGGGCTGGCCTGGCACAGTGAATTGGACTGGGCTTGACATGTGGCTACTGATCGGCAGACCCCCTCGCCTGAGTTGGAAGTCCAGGCGAGAGGTCTGGAGGCACTGTTGGTGGTGGTGGGCCCCCTGGCAGAGGTGGAGGGGCTGGGCCCTGGACACCCCCTGGCCATGAGTATCACTCGCCTAACAGGAACTGCACAAACGAATACGGCTGCAGCCTAGGAGATGGCAGGACCTTGGTCTAGGGCTTGACAAGTGATTGTGCACTGTGGCTCATCAAAGCTGGGGGCACATGCAGAGCACACCGCTCAGGCTGCGGTTTGATGCCCTCATGGGAACTGTGCGCCCACAAAGAGGAGGAGGCGTGGAGCGGAGCCCGATGGAGTCGGTTGGAGGGAGCAGAGAGCGATGGCCACTGCATGATCCGAGAAAGACAGAACGGTGAAAGGCATGCTGACCAGTCCCACAACAGGTAAAGCCAAGACGGAAGTTCCCGCTATGGAGCGACGCGAGCACAAGGAGGAGGGAGAGTCCTTCCTCGAAGGACTATTTACATCGCTAAGAGAGGACCTACAGGTGGTAAAGAGGGACCTGTCACAGGTTTTGAAGGAGGTGTGACACGAGCTAGAGGAGGTCTCTGAGAGAGTAGCCGCTCTGGAAGAGTATGAGATTAGCCGAGACGAGTATATAGTGCAACTCCAGCAGAATGTAATTCGGCTGCAAGAGCAACAGAATAATCTACAAGCACATACAGAGGATCTGGAGAACCGCTCAAGGCGGGATAGTATCTGCATCTGTGGAGCCCTGACAAGGGCTAAGGAGGATGATATTGCCATGTACGTTGGATCCCTCTTTCGACAAATACTGGGAGAGGACTCAAACAAAGAGGTACGAATGGACAGGGTGCACAGGGTGGGCCCGCTGAGGCCGTCCTATGTACCGTCTGCGGACATCTTGGTCTGTATACATGACTTCCCCTCAAAAAGCACATACTCCGGCTGGTGAGAGAGCAACACCCTCTAAAGTTCCGCGCCCACTCGCTGCTCCTCTATCAGGACCTGGCAGCAATCACCCTACAAAAAATGAGAGATTTTAGACCAGTCACCTCCTACCTCAGAGACAAGGGGGTCTCCTACTCTCGGGGCAACCGATTCCACCTAATTTTCCGATGGGAGGGCAAACTGCACCAGTTGCGCTCACTGAAGGAGGCTTATAGCTTGCTACAGTTGTATGAGACCCTGGAGGAGCGCCTGCGCTCACCGAGACCTGACCGGCAGCTCCGAAGAGGAACGCGATGGCAGACTGTCCCGCCGGGGCGCACCAAGCCATACCTAGAGACTATGGCATCTGAAAGAAGGGCGGTCCTGGAGTCTTTAATGGGTGACATGAAGAAGATAGACAAGGAGTGAGAGATGACGGGCCTACTTGGCACTGAGACTGCGGCCTCTGGGGTGGGGGGGTTGGGTGGATGGGGCTGGTAGGTGCCTGACGGTGGACAGGCATTTAGGGTGCCAAACTCCCAGAACTCAGACTAATTTTCAGGACTACGCCGGGAAGCTCCAGCTCTCCTCAGTGGGGTTGTTAGAATATATTGTTTGGGTTTACTTCATTCACTGTTAGGGTAGGATGCACAATGTTCTCACACACGTATACACACCTAATCAATAGGAACAAGGCCTCCATTATCATTCACTTAGCTGGGGGTGGGGGAGGCATGTCATGGAAAGGCACCTACCGGCTAGCGACATTGCACTTGTCCCACCTTAAAGATAACCTAGTCACACTTAGCGTTAAAGGGCTGCACAACCCAACCAAGTGTAGAGCAGTCCTCTCTATCTAGAAAACATGTGGGCCAATTTGTGCTGTCTACAAGAGACCCGCTTAATTCCCACAGATCATCACAGACTGTACTCAAGATCTTTCCCGATACAGAATTTTTTCTCACAAGAGAGCAAGGTGGCAGGAGTGGCACTCCTTGTCTCGTGTTCCTTCCGGGGGAGAGTGGGAGACAAAATTGCTGAAATAAGTGGTCACCTGCTGGCTTTCAGAATACGTATAGGGGACTTTCAGGTGGTCGTGGCATCCATATACGCACCCAGTGAGGGGCTGGAGGGGTTCCTACACAGAGTGCTAGCCAAAGTTATGACTACACACGACAGACAGGTTCTCGTAAGGGGCAACTTTAACATTGTCCTTAACAATGACTGGGACAGGTCGACTTCTAAATATGGTGGGACGGGTGCTCTGTCACCGGTGAGGCTGGGGAGGATGGAGGAGCTGGGTCTTAGAGACCTATGGAGGGGAAGGCACCCTACAACCAGAGACTACACCTTTTACTCCCATGCACACAAGACTTACACTTGCATTGATCTTTTCCTGGGCTTTAAGGAAACCCAACAGATATTGAGGGAGATAGACATTGAGCCTTGCACGCTGTCGGACCATGCAGCAGTTTCCCTAGTGCTAAACGTCCCCCCCAGCCCAAAGACCACCGCCCTTGGTGGCTAAGAACTACTCTTTTGTTGGGGACTGAAGTGGTGGTCCAGATAACAAAAGCCATTGCCATCTTCTTAGAGATTAACAATACAGCAGACACACCTATTTCCCTACTGTGGGAAACGCTGAAAGCAGTCATTAGAGGTGAATTTATCGCGATATCAGCAGTGGACAGCAGCGGACAATAAAATCCGACTGGAGAAGAGGGCCCAACTACAGTAGGATGTGACAGAACTTGAGCGCATACATAAAAGAGCCAGGGCCTGAGAGTTTGGAGACAGCTTAGTTCTGCCAGGGTGCAGCTTGCAGGTCTCGACATTGATAGGGTGGAATACGCAGCTCTTTGACTGCCCCACTCCTTTTATGTGGGTAGTAACAAGTGCAGATGCCTCCTGGCTTATAGGCTTTGAGCCCAGAGGCAGACAATGGCGGTGGAGGCAATCAAGGCCCCGGATGGGACTGAGGTAGTTAGGGATACTCAGATTGCCTCAGTCTTCCGTGGCTTCTATTGCAACTTCTATTCCAACTCGGACGCCTCTTCTCAGTATCTCGATCAGGCCCGCAGAACTAAATGTCCGGCTGCAGAGGCGGCTCCGATGAGACCCCAATCAGGATAGAAGAGGTAATCTTCACAATAGCTAGTCTAGAAGCCTTGAAATCCCCGGGAACAGGCGGCTTACCAGGCCTGTTCTACAAAACGTTCTGTAACAGCCTTGCCCCGATTCTGACCCGCCTTTTTAATGCTATTACGGGATCGGGCACAATACCGCCATCCATGCTAGATGCATCCATTGTGGTAATCCCTTAGCCTGGGAAGGACCCCACACAATGTGGGTTTTACAGACCTATTGTGTACTCAATGTGGACATCAAACTACTCATGGGCATCTTCACTTCCCGTCTGAACCTGCTGATGCCTGGACTGGTGGATCCTGACCAGGCGGGCTTCACTCCACTCCAACAGAGTGCGGACAACACCAGGCAGATCATGCACATATTAGACAAGGCTCAGCGCTCAGGACGGGAACTAATGCTGCTTAGCAAAGACACCGAGAAGGCGTTCGACCACGTCCACTGGTCACACGTTCAAGCAGTGTTGGAGCATTTTGGCTTAGGACCTCGGTTCCGAGCCTGCATAGAGAGGGCATATAGTCAGCCGAAGGCCTCAGCCAGAGTCAACGGGGTGACCGCTGCCTCGTTCCCGGTTGACCATGGGACCCAACAGGGGTGTCCACTTCCCCCCTGCTGTTTGCTCTCTATATGGAGCCCTTTGCACAGTGGGCAAGAGAAAGCCCAGAGATTACTGGGCCTGTCTTTGGCGGAGAAGAATATACTATTGCACTCTGCACGTATGACGTGGTGGTTGCCTTGGACGATCGGCTAAGGGCTCTGCCTGCTTTCCTGAGGGAGGCGAAGGCTTTTGGGGAGATGCCGGGCTTTCGGATCAATCTCTCGAAATCTCAGGCACTCAGTCTTACGCTCCCGAAGGAGGCGGTAGACTTGATGGCCCAGCTGTACCCGTTCTGGTGGCAGATGTACTCCATCCTATACTTGGGCATCCAGATAGACAGGACAGTCTCAAAGTCCTCAAAGATGAACTACAACCGTCTGCTTCAGAGTGTCAAAAAAGACTTGACCCAATGGAGACTCCACCATCTCGTGGTTAGGCAGAATAGCCGGCATAATAATGTCAGTGCTTCCCATGGCTGTGTTCCCTTTCCAAGTGCTGCCGGCCGATCCCCCACCCATCTCCCTTCAAGTGCTACAGGGTGAAATGTATTGCTTCATATGGGCTGGTGGGAAACCTAGAAATGGCCCTTCACCTGGCTTACTAACCCCCGCTCAGGGGAGGGCCTGGTAATTCCTGACATTCAGCAATGCTACAGAGCAACCCACCTTTGGTACCTGGTGGAGTGGTTCTCGATCGGAGTCAGACAGGAGCTGGCTGTTCATGGACAGCGCAATTGCCAGAACCTCCCTCTGGAAGATCCCCTTCCTGCCCTGCTGCCATAGACCATGGGGCCTGTACTTTTCTCCCGTCACCAGAGCAACTATGAAGGTTTGGGACCAAGCAGCATGCTCTAGGGGACTGACATTCATCCCCTCTCCTATGACGCCCATCGTGGGGAACCTGGAATTCACTCTGGGCTTGGACCAAGGAGTCTTTCGCCCCTGGACATCCTCAACGTGTCACTCCATCAGACACTTATTCAATGAAGAATGAATATTGCCTTTCAAAAGCTTAAGGAAAACCCATTCCCTACCAGAGACAGAGAGAATGCACTACCTCCAGATCTGCCACTGGGTGATGCATCAGGAGATGGCATGCAGATGGCATGCAGACCCCTCACGCAGTATGAGAAATGGTTACTGATGAAGACGACAGACAAACATATAATTTCCTACCGCTTCAGCAAGCGGTCCTGATATTTAGATTCCCGAGTCAGACACGTTGGGAGGCAGAGTTGGTTAGATCTCTGACACCCCGGAATTAGGAGGTGATCTATTATAGAACATGTCACACAGCATTCTATGCAACTAGCAAAGAGACTTCAATGAAGATTGCCTCCTACTGGTATCTCACCCCGGTCTGCCTCTGCAAGAGCGACCACTCGCATTCACCCCTGTGTGGGAGGAGATTGGCGACTCGGGTATGTTGACCCATCATCTGTGGGAATGCCCAAAGCTGGCCTCCTACTGGGAGGGAATCTTAAATGATATCGCCCGTCATTTGAATACCCAACTTCCGCAATTCCCGGCCTATATAATATTGGGTCTACCAAATCCCTTGATGTTTCCTCTGAAGTCCCTACAGGGCTGTCACATCGGCCTAGTATTAGGGGCAGCCCTTCAAAACATATTGACCCACTGGGGAACCCCTCAGGCCCCTATACAGCTTGGATGGTTACATCGGTTATGGCAGATCTTGGGGATGGAGAAGGTCACACTTACCCTTGTGACACAGGCACAATCTTACAGAGAGCTATGGCACCATTTCCTGTCCCTACTCTCTGGAGAGTTCAGAGAGCTGACCTGCCCTCAATACCTACGACTCCTACCGCTCCTAGATAAGGGATGGCTCCTAGAGACTTGAACTGGTAGCAGGCCACCTCAGCAGCCCTGTGTCTATTCCTCACGGCTCAATAGCATAATTGTGCACTGAGGGGTGGGTGGCATAGGTGTGGATGGAGTTGGGGGGTGGTCGACTGACCGCATGTTTTCCCTTTTTTTCATGTTTGGTGGGTGCTGCGTCACCCCTTGATTTTCCATATTGAAACTTCAATAAAGAAATTTGAACCATAATACGGAAAAATGTAACAAGAATAAATACTCAGCTAATTTCCTAAAAAGAAAATCTGTTTGGTATGTTTAATGAAAGCTGTAATGGTATTATTTGACTTTAAACTTGACAGTGCTGGATTAAAATGTAGCTAAATAAGAGCTCTGGTTTCACAGTGCCTATTGCATACATTCTTCACTGGAACATTTAAAAATATGTGTTCAAAGATGCCGACATCTGTTTCCAGAAATTACGTCAAACTGTCGCCTTTATACCCCATGGAAGGTTCACCAGAAGAAGGTGTGTGAGCATGTCGTTTCTCCTTACTGTGTATGGCAGTGATGTGAAATACTGCATAACTTCGCTAAGAGCGTTATAGTACAATAAATAAAGCAATCTGAGCCCCTCACTCTACCAGTAAAGATTCACAGAAGAGCCCCATGGGTGAGAGCTTCACCTCAGCATTTGGTTCCCTCCTCGCAGTGTTTGCATCTTCCACATGAATCCAAAAGCTGTATCAGGGCAGTAAAGAAGGCTGTTAGCTCGAGTTACACCCTTGCGACCCTTTCCTGATTCCTAAGCCACACCATCATGGGTTCAAACAAATTATTGTAAATATTTTTACCAATCAACATGCTATGCTTCATTACACCCCAAGCGTTTCTGACACGCCCTTGCCCAACTCCTTACAGTGATTTTTAGACATCACTGGCCAACTTTCGGTCTTAGTGTGTTTTAGCACATTTAGAGATGTTAATAGCTAAGGTGACTCACCATGATTTACACTCCGGTGGTAACTAAGGTGACCAATTGTTCCAGATTTGCTAGAGCAGTTCCAATGTCTCACCATCTGCCCAGCAAATTTCAGTAACTGTGGCACGTTTCGCTTTTCAGAGAGGGTCGGTTGAACTCAGAAGGAGGCGAGTTTTCACTGAATAATTATTAGCACCTAGAAGAATGCAACTATGAAACCATTCATGCCAAATTCGTAGAACATGAAGATGGGGGGGGGAGCGTGGGCAAGAAAGAGACCCGGAAAGACGTGTCTCCCCTGAGCTTCTCACGCGCGGCCCTTATCTCTCCTGTAATGGCTCGTTTTGGTGGAGTAGTGCCCTCTCCCCCATGACCGCTACCTGGCCTAAAGTAGCAGCGCTTTGTGGAGAGCCCGGACATCACTCACCTGGGCAGGAGAGAGCCCCGGAGTCGCAGGCCTGACATTTTTGAGTTGCGCCCGGCATCCAAAACAAGTAGTGACAATAAGCGCTCAAAAAAGTTGCCAAAATATATATCTTATCATAGCACCGAATATCAAGGGGTGCAGCAGGGGTCCAAATGGGGGGCGAACGGGAAGTTCCACTGACTGGAAGCAGCAAGGTGAACAGGAATGAGTCAACATTTACAAAGTTTGAGCTTTGAGTAGCATTTGTGTAGTTTGGGAGGAGGGCTCACAGACACGCTGGGAGAGGACACAGGGGATATGTGAATGGTAGTGGGGGTGGTGAGTGCATGTGAGCGGTGTGTGGTGATGGGCATGCTGGTGATGGAGGTAGTGGTTGAAGATGTAGTGCATGCAGGTGTGAGTGGAGACATGACAGGGCGGGAGGAGGGAGACGTGGAGGAGGGCGTCACAGTGGAGGCAGTGGATGTTGGTATGTCTGCATGGGTATGATGCTTGTGTGAGTGCCTCTGGGATGTGTGGTGCTTATGTTTGCCAGAGCTACCCTTGTGTGTTGAGGTGTGTGCATGCTGGTCTGATGGTGTGCTTGGGAGAGGCTGAGGTACTAGGAATTGGGTCTGGGTGGAGGAAGTTGGATGGGGGAGACACAGGGACAATGGCTGCCATCAGTGCTGAGGCCAGAGTCTGAAATGCTCGCTGTTGAGCTGCCTGGCCAGAATGAATGCCCTCCAGGTATGCATTTGTCTGTTGCAACTGCCTCTCTAAACCCTGGATGGCATTCAGAATGGTAGACTGCCCAACAGTGAGAGATCTCAGGAGGTCAATGGCCTCCTCACTGAGGGCAGCAGGGCTGACTGGGGCAGGGCCTGAGGTGCCTGGGTCGAAGGAGATGCCCATCCTCCTGGGTGAGTGGCCATGGGGCACACACTGAGGGGGTGCTGGGAGGGCGGTGCTGGTAGGGTGGGTGGCGGCTGTAACTGTAGATGCGGTGGGCACAGAGGGGCCCGCCACCGCAAGGGTGCTCCCATCAGAGGAGGAGTTGGTGTCGCTGGTCTCAGCTCCTGTCCCCGCGGTGGAGCTCCCCTCGTCCTCCATCCCACTGGTGAATTCTGAGTCCGTAGTATCGCCCTCCAGGGCCATGTGGGATGCAGCTCCCTCCTGCTCCGGTGGCACAGCTCCTCCGCCTGATGATGCTAATGCACACAAGAACAGGGAGACCACAAAGAAGGGGGGAAAGAAAGTAGAAAGACATGTTCAGTGCATGCAATACCGCTACCATTGGCGGACACTACAGACACAGCAGCCCTCTGCACTACGCCATGCCCTTGGAGTTCCCTAATTGATCACAGGGACATGGGGTACAAGGCCTATGCCCGATTGCTGCACACATGCAAGTCACAGGAGCCTGACTAGGTGTAGATGGCTCTTACCACTGGTGGGGAGGGGTGCCACTGAGCCTGCCTCACAAAGGGTCCTTGCCTACAAGGCTCGCCCTAGCCTAAGGGAACCCACAGCCCACCTCCCCCACCCAGACACCTCCAATGCGCGCTGAATCAGATGGATGTGAGTGTACTCACCCCCTTGTGGCTGCTGTGATGCCCTCAAGCGCCCATCCAACTCCGGATATGCCACCGCCAGGATCCGGAACATCAGGGGGGTCATGGTGCGACGGGCACCCCTCCCACGTTGGGAGGCCATCCCCAGCTGGGCCTCCGCCGTCTTCTTGCTCCAGCTGCGAATGTCCTCCCATCTTTTCTGCCAGTGGGTGCTCCGTCTGTAGTGGGCCCCCAGGGCCCGGACGTCCTTGGTGATGGCACGCCAAATATCCTTCTTCTGGTGGGTGCTGATCTACAGGAATAGTACAGGGGAAAAGGAAAAACAATAACCATCCGGACCGTCACAGTCATTGGCCCACATTCCCACCCTTGCCCGACGCACATCCACACACCGTCGTTTCATGCACGCCTCATCCCCCCCATCTCCCATCCACACCACTCCAAACAGGCATTGCCCATACAGCATGCTCACAGTGTACTCACCTGTTTGTCTGGAGGACCGTAGAGTAGCTTATACTGGGGGAGGACCCATCCACTAGTTTCTCCAACTCCTCCGATGTGAAGGCAGGGACCCTTTCCCCAGACACTTGAGCCATTGTCACTTCCAGACTGAGGTCACAGCAGCACTTGCAGTGTAGGTCCTCTCCTGTCGAAGATCAGGCATCAAGTGAGTGAACAGACAGAAAATGGCGGTCACGTCCGCGGCGGTGCCTACTGTCACTGCCGGTGTACATCGTCATTGGCTCCTGGGACCCATAGGGTCCAATGTTAACCAATGCAGGATTGTGCCTCTGTCTTCGACCGCCTACCGCGACGGTGTACAACACCAGCGCAGTTACCCTATATCCCCTTGTCCCACATTACAGGTCAGGCAGCCGCCATTTCAGGGGGCCACATGGCATTAATTTTAAATGTGTCACACATATATAGGCCTTGCATACACACTAAGACAGGCTCATAGCGGATTGACAAATGTGTGCAATAAAGTTGTTTATTTCGTACCTCAGTGTTGGCTGACCCTCTGATCGCTGTTCTCATCCATAGAGCACGTCCACTGGGGCAGGTGAGGAGATGGCGGCATCCTACGGTGTACAGACTGCTGGTGGACCTGTTGACAATGGAAGAGCGACATGTAATAGTCACCTACAGACTTGATTGTGCCACAATCCAGGAACTATGTGCCCAGTTGGAGCCAGACCTGATGTCAGCTATCCGCCATCCAACAGGAATCCCCCCTCTAGTGCAGGTCCTGTCAGTACTCCATTTCCTGGCAAGTGGGTCCTTTCAAACAACAGTGTCCATTGCATCAGGGATGTCCCAGCCAATGTTCTTTAACGTTTTGTCCAGAGTATTGTCTGCCCTGCTGAAACACACGCGCAGCTACATCGTTTTCCCTTCGGTGGAGGATTTGCCTACAGTAAAAGGTGACTTCTATGTCCTGGGACATATCCCCAACATCATAGGTGCCATTGATGGGACACATGTGGCCTTGGTCCCCCCGCAGGAGTGAACAGGTGTACAGAAACCGGAAGAGTTACCATTCTATGAATGTGCAGATGGTGTGTTTGGCCGACCACTACATCTCCCGTGTGAATGCCAAGTTTCCTGGCTCAGTGCATGACGCTTACATTCTGAGGAATGGCAGCATCGCTTATGTGATGGTGCAACTCCAGAGGCACCGTGTGTGGCTATTAGGTGAGGACATGGACCCTATACTGTACAGTGTGAATAGTTGTCTGGGCCTGTCCCCTGTGTTTAACTGCTGGCTATCCCAACCTGTCATGGCAACTGACCCCAGTGAGGAATCCCAGGACAAGGGCAGAGGAACGCTACAATGAGGTACATGGGTGAAGTAGGAGGGTTATAGAGAGGACCTTCGGCCTCCTGAAGGCCAGGTTCCGAAGCCTCCATATGACAGGTGGTTTCCTATACTACTCACCAAAGAAGGTGTGACAGATCATCGTGGCCTGCTGTCTGCTGCACAACTTGGCTTTGCATCGATAGGTGCCTTTTCTGCAGGAGGATTGTCCTGAAGGATGTGTTGTGGCAGCTGTGGAGCCTGTGGACAGTGAAGAAGAGGAGGCAGAAGAAGAGGACGCAGAAGAAGAGGACATAGACAACAGAAACACCGCGATCCATCAATACTTCCAGTGAGACACAGGTAAGAAGACATCACTGCCTCCTACATCTGATAAAATTGTTCGACCTCTCATCTGTCTGTCACTTTTCCCCAGTGTATGGATCCTGATTTGTCACTTTCCCTTTCGATTTCACGGATGTGGGTCCCACTGTGTGACCTCTGCTATGTTACCTTGTGGACTAGAGCTGGGTGACATAGGTATGTTGACAATACAATGGACATTGATATTTCCCTCAGTTATTGCAAATACACAATTGTGAAAGCACAGACTGGCTCCAGATTGTTTTGTTATTTAAGGGTGTTTATTTAAGTGCTAAATAGTGGAGGGGGTTGTAAAATGGTCAGGGGTGATGGTGGAGGAATGTCCATGGCAGAGTCCAGTCTATTAGTCTCACAGGTGCATTGTCCAAAGGGGCATAGGAAGTGGAACTCGGGCAGTTTAAGGATGGACAGGGTGACAAAGTGGGACAGAAGGATGACATTCAGGGTGGTCTCATTTCTTGGCGAGGGTCTTGGCATTGTTCTCTGTCTTTGTCCTGGATCTCAGGGACTGCTTGCTGGGTGGTTCTCCATCTGCAGGGGGTGGGGTCCTGTGGAGGTGCCTCCTGTCCACTAGCGCTGGCGGAGGTGGTGGGCAGTTCATCGTCCAGGCTAGTGTCAGGGACCCCTTGTTGTGCCACAGTGTCCCTCCTGGTGTTCACGAGGTCCTTCAGCACCCCTACAATGGTGCCCAGGGTGGTATTGATGGATTTGAGTTCCTCCCTGAACCCCAAATACTGTTCCTCCTGCAGCCATTGGGTCTCCTGAAACTTGGCCAGTACCGTTGCCATTGTCTCCTGGGAATGATGGTAGGCTCCCATGATGTTGGAGAGGGCCTCGTGGAGAGTGGGTTCCCTGGGCCTGTCCTCCCCCTGTCACACAGCAGCCCTCCCAGTTCCCCGGTTTTCCTGGGCCTCTGTCCCCTGAATCGTGTGCCCACTACCACTGCCCCCAGGTCCCTGCTGTTCTTGGGGTGGTGGGTTAGTCTGGGTTCCCTGGAGTGGTGGACACACTGCTGCTTGACATGTCCCGGGGACAGAGGTATGGGCCCGCTGGGTGGGTGCTGTGCTGGTGTTTCCTGAGGGGGGAGGCTCTGTGGTGGCCTGTGACTGTGTCAGGGGAACCGACTGTCCCAAGGTCCCACATGGGCCGGGTTGGTCTTCTAGGTCCAGTTGGACAGAGCTGCTGTCATCACTGTGGGCCTCTTCTGTGGGTGGAGTGGACATGTCTGGAACCTTCTGTCCGGTGACATTGGGTAGGGATCCTACAGGGGTGTAAAGGCATGATTATTGCATCTGTGTGTGCCATGGTGTGCAATGGGTGGGTGACCCTGTACCCCAGTGCTTCCATTCCTGTGTAGGACCTTGTGTGATATTTGGTTTGGGGATCTGTGTGGGTATGTGTAGTGGACATGCATTGGTGATGGGTGTCCATGCTCTGTTGTTGCATGCAGGGCTTGGTGTTGGGAGGTGTGGTTTGTGATAGCGGGACATATGTAAGGAGTTGGAGTGATGGGGGTGAGGGTGAGTGTGGGGGTATGTGATAGCATGCAGGTAGGGCGGGGATGGAGTAGTTAAAGCTTTGACTTACCAGAGTCCATTCCTCCACCTACTCATGTGAGGCCCTTAGGATGCAGTATAGCCAAGACCTGCTCCTCCCATGTTGTTAGTTCTGGGGGAGGAGGAGGGGGTCCGCCGCCAGTCCTCTGAACTGCAATGTTGTGTCTTGAGACCACGGAACGCACCTTCCCCCGTCGGTCGTTCTACCTCTTCCTGATGTCATACCGTGTTCTTGGGTGCTGTCCCACTGCGTTGATCCTGTCCACGATTCTGCTCCATAGCTCCATCTTCCTAGCTATGGTGGTGTGCTGCACCTGTGATCCGAATAGCTGTGGCTCTACCCGGATGATTTCCTCCACCATGACCCTGAGCTCCACCTCAGAAAACCTGGGGTGTCTTTGCGGTGCCATGGGGTGCTGTGGGTGATGTGTGAGGTGGTGTGTGTTGTGATGTGTGGGGTGATGTTTAGGGGTGTGTGGTGTTTTGTGCGTGGATGTGTATGTGTGATGGTGTTGTGTGCCTCTGTATGCTGGTGTTGTCTTTGCTTTGCTGTCTCTCTGGCCTTCTTCAAAAGTTTTGGTAGTAAGGGGTTGTGGGTAATGTGGGTGTGTGTTTTATATTGTATTGGGTGTGTGGGAGTGGTGTGTGTATGTGTATCAGGTGTGTGTATTTCGATTTGTCCAATGTGGTTGTGTTTTGTAAATGTGTGTGTATTTTGAGCGCAGCGGTGTGTACCGCCAATGAAATACCGCAGTTGAAAGACCGCTGCGTCGATTCGTGGGTTGTGATAGTGTGGGCGTATTCCTTTGGGCGTGACGGTGGAGGTTTTGTTATTGCCAGTTTATCACTGACCTTTGGTGTGGCGGACTTGTGTGGGTGTCTAGATTTTGGCGGATTCTGAGCTGTGGGTATTAATAGCTGTGGAGGAATTCCGCGGCAGCGGTGGTGTGTTGACGGTCTTCTGCACGGCAGAAAGCGGCATTTACCGCCAATGTTGTAATGAGGGCCTATATCTCAGTTCCAGTAAATTCTCTCTCACTTTACAAGCATTAGGCACTTATTTATCTTATCATTTGAAAAAAGGCGACTTGCAGTACCTGCCCCCTTACGGAACAGGTCCTAGAAGGATGTCCACGGACAATTAGAAAGTGTTTACTCATGATGTGAAAGTGCAATGTAACCATAAGTATAATAATATATTTATGGTTAATAATGTGACTCCTTATATCAGCATTCATTCCATTTCTAACTAAGCACAAGCGATTTCAGCAGACACTGTAAATGGACCTGCTGGGGATAATGTGCACGGGATCACACGGTAGTCAGCTACAGAAGTTCAGGGTACCTTGCCATAAGTGGATGTTATATATGCAAAAACATAGCCCCTAGAACCCAACACGGAACTCAGCTTCCAGATGATGAAAGGCTGACCCCACTCTGCTAGTATGTAGAACTGTAACTTGCAGGTTTATGCAAATCTGTTTGGTGAGTGTGCCACCCACCAAGATTTCTCACTAGTATCTCTATACAAAGGTATTCAGTCAGCTCAGGGTTCTCAGGGATAAGGAGAAAAGGTGGAGAATGAAAGGAAACCAGTAGGAATGGAAAGTGGTGTAGTCTGGTGGAGAGTGGATTTTCATCACAGTTTCCTTTCTTAATCAACATGTGGATCGTCAGCAAATAGCTTTATCACCATCACATGACAAAATCGGAAGTGCTTAGAAACAAACTGAAACCTAACAATAAGTCAAGTTTGTGCGCGCCAAGAGGCAATGCAGTTTGCAGAATTGCTCTACACATGTCGCATTATTCCAATTATCTAAAAAAAAGTTAAACAAGTTGCCAAACTTACATTTTGTTGTTAGTAGATGGACTCTCTTCTCTGTTGCGGACAGTATGTTTTCTTCTTGGCTGGTGTTGCCTTTCAGCTTTAGCAGCTTCTCCTCGTAAATCTTGTACGCACTTTGTAGATCAAGCCGAAGCATTTCGGCTCTTAACCCCATGGAGTGCAAAGGGGAGAGAGAAAAACAAGACCGCCATGGAGCGCGAAGGGGAGAGACAAAACAATGTGATGTAACTGGTAATCACGTAAAGTGCTCCAATACTGCCAACGAGTTTGTGCTGTATGAAACTTCAAAGTGCCAGGGTGCACGAAGGGGAGAGACAAAAGGAAAAAGAAGTTTGCCCACGCTGAAGTATATCGGCAATCATGCAATTATCCATGTAACAGGGTCAGTCTGCAAAGTGTAACAAACCAGCCTCAAGGCGGGACAAATGTAAAGCATTTACCAATTACATCAAGGGATTTTTGCAAAGCAAGCCCTGGAAAGCATGAGAGTGATGGGCGAGAGGTGGGCATGGTTAAAGCCCACAGATAGATAACAACAGGTCGGAAAAGCAGCGCTTGCACGCTGCTATGCTCAACCTAAAAATTAAAAGTGGTATCTCAACCACAGCGCCATCAAAGGAACAATAGCAATTAAGTTGAAGCAATCATTACTTGGTCCATTCTCCAGCTGAAATAGTAAGTGAAGCCAGCATGTGCAGGCCAATTAGAAGGGAACAAATATGAGTGACAATGAAGCCCACAAGTGTTAAGCAATGGGCGAAATGCAAGTCTTTTATTGTATACAAGCATGTCCGGGTGCAGGAGAGACATAAAAAGGAAGCAAATGAGAGTGACAAGAAAGCCAACCAATTGTAAGCAATGTGCAAACTCTAAGCTTGCTGTAAGCTAATCATAGGACTCTATATCAACAGACTGCCTGCTCTGTCTGGTAGGCAAAGTATTGATGTGCTCTCAGGCTATAAAGACAAGAGGTGAGTTCCTATCAATCAATATGCAATACTGGTAATGCCCAGTGGACCATTTTATTTGGAACTCCAAAAAATATAATTCTTATGAAGCTATTAGTACTCATGCTGCCCCTTCCTCTTGTATTTCAGAAGGAAAGGATTTATTGACTATGTTCTAAAGATTGAAATTGATGTAAGGAACGTTTTTGAAAAGTGTGGAACAGCATTAATAACATACAGTAGTTCATTGTCCCAACTGTTGCTGAGCATCATTTAAGCTGAGGCAGTAGAGAGTCCACTGATTAGAGAGTAAAGGTACTGATATGAAGGATCCTATCGGCTGTCCCCTTTTTTGCATGGATTACAGATTTAGATGGTACAGCCCAGAAATCATTTTATAGAGCTTCATGGGATTGATTTATATGCCCAGACACCACGTTGTCCTTGAAATAGACGTCAATTAAAGTTACGAGTCTTATTATATTTAGGAAGGAACCAGCAACATTAAAATAAGTTTTAAAAGCTAAAGGTGTAAAATTATTTCAAAAAGGGTCCATAGAGAAGACAGGCCCATAGAGAAATAGAGAAGGGCGGACAGACTACCTAGTAAGAAAACAGGAATGAGGAGGAGTCACCCATTATGGACTTTTATGAAGAGATGAAACTTGGGTTCAGGTTTTGGAGAGAACAGAACTACTTGTCTCAAGGAAGAAAATTATGTAGGAAAGAGTTGTAAGTTTAGGTATTAGTAAGGCAGTTAACATATCTAAATTTGTGTTTATGGTTTTCTGCCTTTGATTGCTGGTGTCCTGATGGCAGCACATTCATGAAAGATGTATAGCGTATAAACCCGCGGCGCCAGCTTACTTAAACTGACTGAATGTAATTTACTTGCCAGAGCTTAGGCCGCTTCTAGGTGCATAATTTGCCATTTTTTTAACGTACATACTAGTAAAACACTAGCTTCATATAAACACTTTTAAATTCTTTATCATCATAGCTAGCAAACACATTATGACCACAAAAATTGCTGTATGGACCCATGGGAAGTTTTGAGTAAATGCTGCCTATCGAGGGCGAATCTGCATGAGAAGCATTACTTTCCATTATTTTATATTTTGTATTTGCAATTGCAGGAAAAGACTGACCCTTGGGATGCTGCTCATTGAGCTGGACATTGCTCTGAGCCAATAAACCACTGAGCTTCTGCATCCACTTCAACATCACTATCAGTTATGTATTTGACCCTGGATATTTTTTGTTTACTGTGTTGTGTTGCATTGCAGCTTTTGTATATCGCTTTTCTACAACAGGCAATGCCCCAAAGCGCTTTCTGGATGGTTGAATGGCTGGAAGAGGGTTGGCTGAACTGTGACCTCAGAACAGTATATTTTGGAGTCTTGAGTGCAGATAGGAGATTTGAGATGATCATGTTGCAATACTTACATAGCACTGCATTATTACAAGCAGTGATGAACGAAAGAGTGAGGGAGATGTGATCCCAGTTTGTGCATGCAGACCTTAGAGATTGTAGTCTGAGATCATCTGAGATCATGTGTTAGGGAACAGCCACCTCTTTGTTGCTTTTCTCAAGTCTAGGTGACATTGGATTACCCTTATTTCAGGCCAGAAGGTGATCCAAAGCTTGTATTTTGATCCAGAGAAAAAGGATCTGTTGAATGAGGGAATCATAAAAAAGTTTCACTCTGGACCTGAAGTTCCTCAGTGACTGAGAGCCTGATTTAAATCTTGGCAGTGTTGCCACCAAGCCTCGTCAACATTGGACCCTAGAACACCGTCAAGTCAGCGTTTTTCCGACCGCCATATTCAGATGTTACAGCTCTGCAAGCGGCAGACTGAAGACGGATTGCTGATGGAGGGAGATAAGGCAGGACCCAATGGAGCATCAGAGATAATAATGTGGCAAATGGAATAGTGCCCAGCACGATCAATGCATTTTTAGCAGACAAATTGTGGCTTTGCCGCGCATCATGCCCCAGCAGAAAAAATATGATCATAAACTAGATCCCAGGCGAATTATAATCAGTTTAAAATACTGTTCTCTGATGCATAATGCTGACCACTGTTTCCATGCCAGAGAGTACTTCATGGGAATGCCTGTGTCAGAAAATAAAACACCATTACCTGTATTTTGTGATATTTTTCTGCATTTGGGCATCCATGTCAGAGCTTTTAAGCTGATCAGAGAAACAATGATGGCCAACATCTATCCAGGAAACTCACGGGAAAGCAGTTTCAGTGACAGCTGGGACTCACAAGGAAACAGTGACTTGTGAGGAAATATTGCCAGTTTTCAAGAAAAGCTAAGTATGTGCTTTGATGTAGAAGATGCAAACTCCTCTAACTTTGGGGTGTAGGGAAGACTAAGCTTGCATGACAAAACTTTAACTTGCTGCACTCCGCTCAGGTTTCATATTTTTCTCCTGGTTCTTATGCTTTTAGTATTTGTATAACAATGTTCCCACACAAAGTATTGAAAACTGCAGAGTCATGGAGTTGGGGTTGAGGATAGACAATATTCCGCTGATACATCTAGCAGTAATGGTGGGAGGACTCTTGGCTGCTGTGAGAAATAGCCTCTTTTTGAGTTGGTTAGCACCCACTTTTTGCTTGATATATGATGTGGCCTAGAAATTGATAGTGTCCAGGGCCATTGCTGTTCCCTGGGGCAGAGCTCTTTCCCTAAAACTGTTGTGGTGCATTGGCACAATTGCATACACCTTTAGCTGCCACTATATGTCCCTAGTAAAAGGTACTTAGGTTCCAAGGGCATAGGGTTCTAAGGGTAGGCTCCTGAGAGCAGCAGCACTGATTGTGCCACCCTCTAGAGCCAGTTGTCAAAAGGCCTTTTACACTCTGAAGGAAGCTATGTGGTCTGCTCCAGTCCTACAAGCACCAGACTACTCCAGGTCATTCATAGTCCAAACATAGGCTTTTGAAACGGGAAGAGGAGTGGTCCTTTCCCAGAAAAATGGTGATAAACATGACCAGCCAGTTGCTTTTTTAAGCAAGAGACTACTCCCTAGGGAACAAAAATGGAGTGCCATAGAGAGGTGAGCCTTCACTGTGTTTTGGGCCTTGAAGAAGCTGAGACCATACCTGTTTGGCTGTCATTTCACAGTTCAGACTGATCACATGCCTCTCACATGGCTACAACAGATACAACAGATGAAGGGTGAAAACCCCAAAATACTTAGGAGTCCATCTCCCTACAGGGAATGAACTTTCAAGTGGAACACAGACCTGGGACTGCCCATGCCAATGCAGATGGCCTATCCAGGTTCTTCCACTTAGATGATGAAGACTCACTAGGGAAAGGGTAGTCCTATCTTCTTTTATTTGGGGGTAGGAGGAGTAGTGTGAGAAATAGCCTCTTTTTGATATGGTTAGCCCCCACATTTTGACTGATGTATGATGTAGCCTAGAAATTGATAGTGCCCAGGGCCCCTGCTAACCAGGTTCTTTTCCTAAAACTGTTGTGATGCATTGGCACAATTGGATAAACCTTTATCTGCCACTATATGTTCCTAGTAAAAGGTAATGAGGTACCCAGGGCATGGGGTAATCAGGGTAGGCTCCTGAGAGCAGCAGCACTGATTGTTCCACCCTCTAGAGCCATGCATCCAGATGCACCCAGCACTGCCACTGCAGGCTGAGTGTCATAGTGCAAACCAAAAACACCAACTCAACATGGCATACTGCCTGTGTGGCCTGTCCACCATACACTACATATACTATGGGTAGGACACCCCTCAGGCAGGCCTCCCAGCCCTAAGGCAGAGTGCACCATATTGTATGTGAGGGCATAGCATAACAGCATGATCATATGCCCCACTATGTTGTTGCCAAATCTGGGACATAGTGAGTGAACAGAGCAGCCATTTTAATATATGTGCTGGACACTGATCAATACGAGTTTCCCAGCTACCTGATGGCCACTCTGACCCTGTATCAAACAACTCAGAATGATTAATCCAACCTGGTACCAATATAGACTTTATCCCGAAAAGTACCCAGGTGTCACCTTAGAGGTGCCCCCTGCAAAAGGTAAATACCCTGACATGGTTGCTGACTGGTCGTATCCAGCCTGTCACCTTCAGACACCCAATCAACAAACCTTTGGGGAGAGGCTCGACTCTCCGGTTTGTAGACCAATGCCCTTCCTGGGTGGTGATGCTAACACCCCCTCCCTCAGGAATGTGCACTGCCCTGGCGGAGAACTTCCAAGGACTTACCTTTGAAACGCAACCCCCAGGCCTGCTGCTAGCAGCAGATGGTCACCCCATCTGTAAACCCCAACGTTTGGCGGGAGCAAATGAAGGAAACTACACAAAGGGCAGGAGGAGTGGCCCCACCTAGCATGCACCACCCCTAAGGTGTTGTCTGCGATCTCGACACCCCAGTTCATTCTCTTCCATCTTAGATGGAAGAAAAATAGCCAGTCAGGGAGAGGGAAGTGACCCTTTACACAGGAAATGGTTACTGTAGTTGGTGTAGACACCCAAAGGTAGGTGCGCCATTGAACACTAACTGGTCCCCCCTAAAACACCCACTAAATTCAGTATTTAGTCGGCACCTCTAGACCAAGTAATCAGATTTGACTGAAAAAAAGAAGACGAGCACCAAGAAGATCCAAGGCACGAGAACTGTGGACCTGCTGCACAAAGAAAAGGTGCCAAAACCTGCCTGCTGCACCCAGGACCCGACAATCGCCTCTGAGGAGCTGCTGGACACTGGAAAAACTCTAAAGAACCCCAGAGGACCTCCAGGCTTTGCCAATCACACAAGAACCCCCTCCAGAGTGGAGGTACCACTCTGCAAAAAAGAAGAAACCAGCAATCCAGTGAGGGTCACTTCACTGACAAGTTTCTAACTCCCGAACCGGAAATTGCAGCTGGACCCAATGACACTCCAATGACCACAAGGACAAGCCCTGCATGTCTGCTAAGTTTGATGGCACTGCACCCTCCAGTGGACAAATCGTACCAATACCCTTGGTATTGGTCAGCTGACATCGGGCACCAGGAAAACCAGCCCGGCCCTGGGCTGAAAAAGGATCAGGAGGACACCCCAGTCAAGGGACTTCAGGAACACCCTGGCCTTCCCACCATAGTGCCCCCAGTGCCCTGCAAATGACCCTTGATCCAACTTACTTCCAGATCCAAAGGGTATCTTTGCGCACAGCTCCTGGCTCACCAATTCGCTCTGTATCTGCCTGCCGTCAGCCCTGCAATGAGGAACCAGCTGTGTCCCAAGGGTCCCTCATCCTTGCAACCTCAACACTCCAAGGGGACCCCAAGGAACCACCTCTAAACTTACCAGCACAGCCCTTTTCCAAGTGGTGCCCCGCAGTGGCCCTGCACCAGCTCCAGTGACCTTTCACCGATGCTCCCACCGGAACCGGGAGCCACCCTAAATTCTCCAGGTGGCACAGTATGCCCACCGACGACCTAGATCAACCTGCAAAATAAGAACTTTCCATTGATTCCTAATTACGCATGAAAAAGACTATTTTTATGAAACTTCAAAAAGTCATATCTCAAAAAGTACCTAACCAATTTTGATAATCTTGATCTTAAAAATTACATAAAAATCTGAAATATTATTGGGCTTGACTTATTCCTTTGAATGTGTGAGTTGCATGATTGATACTGTAAGTATAACAAATGATTTGCACTTCTCCAAGCTTAGCCTAACTACTCAACCAAGCTACTTCAAAAATTAAAGCATTAAGTGGCCTAGTTTTTATCTCTGTAATCCAACGTGTGGTTGCGTGGACCCCCTACACAGTGTGCCTAGTTTTGCACACTACATAAAGGGCCAGCCTCCTACAGCTGCTCAAAAGTACACAGGTCCAGCACGCCTCTGGTAGACAGAGGCGTAGCTTCAGGGGGGTGTTGTAAACAATGTTTAAAACAAAATGTGTGCAAAGTGACCCCCATGTGATCAACAACCAAACAGAAAGGGAAACAGGTGGTTAAAAAATCGTGGATATGCTGCATGCATACAACCAGGCAGAGAGGTTCTCTTAGACCAGGCACTCAGGGCTAGATTTATACTTTTTGACGCAAAACTGCACTAACACAGTTTTGCGTCACAAAGTTTAGTGCTGCATAGCGCCATTTCTTCATACTACCCGTGTGTCTTAGTTATACTTTGACACTGGGTGCGGCTGAGAAGAGGTTAGAGTAATTTTTCCTGATGCTAACCATTGCGCCTTGTCGTAAGGCAAAATGACGTTAACACAAGAAAAATTACTCTAACCCGGTTTACGACATGTAAACACGTCGCAAACCGGAAATGTGCCATTTTTGCCCGCAATAGGTCAAAAAGCAATGCAAACGGAGCAAACAGGGCAGAGGAGAGGCAAGATGGATCCACAAAGCCAGTAGAGACCCCAGGAGACCCCAGACAACCAGGAACCACCCAGGAGGACACAGACAAGACCCAGGGGAGAGACAAGAAGAAGAGGAAGTGTCTCTTCAGCGCAGAGGAGCATGAAATACTGGTGAGAGAGGTGACGGAGCACCATCATCAACTCTTCATCACCTCTAAATTGCCAATTGGAAGGAGAGAGGCAATTTGGCAACAGATTGTGGACAAGATTAACAGTGTGGCAGAGGTCAGGAGAACTGTCATTGAGTGCAAGAAACCCTGGCGTGACTGCAAGCAGAGGACAAAGGAGATAATGGCAAGGAACAGGAAAGCAGCACTGCAGACCGGAGGTGGGAGTCCAGCACCGCAAAAGGACCTGGACAAGATGGAGGAGATGGTTGCAGCCATCATCCCGGAGGAAATTGTCACTGGTATCGCAGGACAGGACAGCGCAGACTACCAGGAAACAACACATTTGTAGGGTAAGTTGCATGGGGGACCAAAATGTCAAAATGTCAAGTGCAAGAGGGGGAAGGCACATACCTACTACACAATGCATGTCAGCCCTGCAAATCAGGCAGTGGAAAGGGCAAAAAGGCACAGCATGGGATTTTCTGCACTGCCCATGCCAGGTGAAGGGGCTGTGCAGGGGCATCCAGGGGCACAGCACAACACCAACAACCTTTGCATGGGGATACACTGCCATGCCAAGGCTGCTGGAAATGCTGAAGCAGACCAGGAGGGTAGGGTAGAATGTAAAACGAGTCTGGTGTCATAGGACAGCTGGTATTGTCAGAATGTAAACTAGAGGACAATGCCCAGTCTCAGGCCATTGGCTCAAACGACATTCCCCATTGACAACGTTTGCCAAAACTAACTGTGCTGTGTGCGCTGGTAAATTAGGAAATGACAGTTAGGTGCCCATGGAACAAACACACTCAAAATGAGGGTTCAGTATGACTACATGATCAATCCCCATCAATCCCTATCCAAGTGCAACTCCTGTCAACTGGTCATGTCCATAGCCTCAATAACCATCAGGCACTGTCAGATACATAATGATGTACACAGCAGTAATCTCATACCCATGCTGGCCATCCCTGGGTTTACCCCTGTGGCTGTGTCACTATAGCTGCAATGCCACCATGCAACATCTCAGGTATCATAGTGCTAAGACAACTGCATTGAAGGGGAGGACATATGTGTGTTGGAAGGCAAACACACCCGCACAGTCACAAGAGGAAACAGAACTCTGCCAGGTCCATCAGTGCAATGCAATGTAGCACACATACGCAAACATCAACATGAGAAACTACCAATGTAACATGTGCATTGTCTCATGGAAATGCCATGCATGGTGTCGTGCTAGGTCTCAGCATCGCATAGGTATATGTGAAAAATGATAGACTGGGACAGGGCCATATTGTCATGTGTGGTGCTGTGGCATCAGCACACCAACAATCATTGCAAGGCCTCACTATGCAAATGGAAGCAGAGGGAGGGTTGATGGACAGAACCCACACCTAGAAGATGTGACACAGACAATTGCCCAAACTGCCCTTCACTACATGTGACATGCAGGTGGGGCATAGGGCTGAGAGACTGCAAACATTCATGGCAGGCTCAATGCATGGGAACCAAGATGACAATGTACCATCAATAGTGACGCCACATTACAACTGGCACAACACAGACACACTAATTGTACAATATCTCATTGCAGAGGACAATGGCTCTCCTGTGGATCTGCCTGTCCTGGACTACCCAGATGACCTGGATGACCAGCTGACAACCATCAGCCAGGAAACCCTCCAAGATATCCTGGGAGCCCTCCAGACACCACCTCTAGTCGCAATGACGAGCATACATGTGGCAGCCATCCCAGAGAACCCACCCACCACCCTAATAGTAAGACCTGCCAGCTCAAACACAGCTGAGGACTCTGATGACACAAGGACCACCTTTGACTAGGATAGTAGTGGGAGTAAAGTGGGAGCTGGCCAAGGAGGTGAGGGTGGGGATGCAAACTATGGCAACCAGCCTTGAGGGGATGCGCATGTGCATGTGCATGATACCGTCCGCAGAACAGACAGCAGCCAAACAAGTCACACAATCCCTACCGTCTGGAGTCCAACAGTGTGTGAGGGATCTAACCAGTGCCGTGAGGGAGTTGCCCAACACCTGCCCTCCCAATCTTGCTGCTGCATGATGACAACAAGCAGGACTCCAAGCACCAGGAACTGGCCTCCCTCAGGGCAGACATGGCTGCCTACCACAGGGATGTTGCTGCCATACTCAATAATCAGCAGCTTCTCCTTACTGCCCCCCTTATATGATGAGACACATGCAGGACAACCTATACTAACCTAAACATATACGGCCTAATATGTATATATATATATTTTATTTTTTATTTTTATATACACAAAAGCCCCAACAGTAACCACCACCCACCCACAAACTAACATGTAATAATATGAAAAACCACCCCTCCAAATCTACTTATCCTATCTAAACAACTACCCTACTCTAACCTATCACTAAACCCCTTAAAAACAGGATGAGGAATGAGGGGGGAGGGGACTGAACTAGGAGTGAGGGGAGGCAAGAGTTCACAGGTTGGCCCTCCTCAGTGTCTTTTTGATGGCCTTCAGTCTCCTTGTGTTCCGGTCAACATCCTTCTGAATGCTGTCCAGCTTTTTGAGGACCTTTTCATGTCCCTCTGGAGCTACACAATTGCAGACATGTCCATTGCAGCAGGCGCAGTGGGTTGTGGTGCTGAGGTTGATGGTGCAGCAGGTGGGGCAGATGTGATGGCGGCTGTGGTCCCCTGTGTACGTGTGGTGCTGACTACACTCTTTGTAGCCAATGCGGGTCCCCCTTGGCTGAAAGCCCACCATTCCCCTGTGGCTCACTCTCTTTGATAGCGTCGTGCCATCTTGCGGTACCCAGACTCAACATCCAAGACGTGGCGATATCACAGTGCCCGCTTTTGGAAAGTCTTGATTTATGCAACATCCATGCTGGCAGCTGTAAAAATGAGACAGGCATCCATCATTGTCATCATTGTGTGATGCATGTACAGATGATAATCTAACACTCTGCCTGGATTTGCACATGCAGTCCGAATCACAGTCCAGATGATACAATGTTCCTGATGAATGTAATGGTAATGTTGCCTACCAATCATGTCATTTACACCACACCAAAGCACAACAATAGTTGGACCAAATAAAGTGATCTGTGCATTGATTTAGTGCAATGTGTCACAATGCAAAAGCAGCAAGTACTTCACATGGGCCAAGCCCACTAATCTTTATCATCTGAGTCAACTTCAAAGCACACAAGACCAGTGACTGGTAGATGTAATTGGCAGGATGGTATGCAGTTGCTAATCATAAGGGGTCAGTGTTGTTTGGGACACATGCATGCTTGAATGAGATAACTGTCATCTACACTGTGACCATCACATCTACCTACATATATGTTGTTTCCCTACCCCTGTGCCTCAAGGGTGTTGGGCATGCAATACATCATCACAACTGTTGAGGACAACCCTGAAGGCATGTTCACTTATACATGGATTCAGTGAGAGGAACACATGTGAGGAGGGCTGCCACCTAGGAATAAGGTATCCATAGGTCATTCACATCTACATTCATGTGTCCAGTTGTAGACAACCATCAACACCTAATCTGCCAACACAATGCCCAAAACACCCACATTGATGCCAGCACACGTCTGACCTTGACCTGCATGCAAGCCTATTACTTACCACATAAGTGTCACGTAAATGGAGTACTACTTATGGTGCCAGATGCTGGGGGACAGTTACCCATACAGTCCTACATGTACATTACAATGCCCGGATGCACAATTTTGTGTGGAAAACTGATGCATCACTGTGTTGTGAAAATGAGGATATGACCCATTCCCAATATACTGACACTGGTGCACTTCCAAGTCACATGTGGGCCTACATGTGGCAACTAATCACCTTGTTCACACGCTGCTGCCTATTGCGCAGCACAAGACTCCCAAGATATGACTCTCTGCGTGTGAATGGGTAACCCTTGCACGGAACACTATGTCACCACCCAGCCTAGTAAGATATCAGATCACATGCCATTTCATCATATCTTGCAATGAGTGCAACACACAAGAGTCACTCACACAACAGCCGCAATCACTACACGGGACAGACATTATCACACTTATTGGGTCCTGAAATCTTGCCACTTTCCCAATGGTATAGGGGGCAGTTCCACCTGTAAGACATGGAAATGAAATATATGCTCAGTGTCAGATCACTGTACATGCGTATGGACAACAAATTACAGTGTGTAACATTTTACATGAGTGAGCTGGTGATACTGCATGTAGACAGTACAACAGACATACCACTGCAAACTCACATTGACACTGACACTCCAGTGAGTGATAGCCACACATCTGCACATATGTACTGGGCCTAACAATCATGTGGTGCTAAACCCTACTGCAACCATATGTGGCTAATCAATTTCAGATGGTACTCCATGCATGATTTGTATTTGGGTGAAAATTTCAATGGCACTTCCCAGGTGCACTGCAATACAAGTGACTCAGGTATGGAGGCTTGTGGATCAAAGGACACTGAGTTACAGTGTGATAAACATGTGGCTCAATTTTCAGTCTGCAATTATCATTCGTTCAGTGGTCCATGACAGATGTGGCACAGCTGTATGTAGGTAACAAATGCCCCATTGGCAGTGTCCCCTAAGGCGGGTATGCCCCCTTTGCCAACATAATGGTAGGGATCATGTGCCCACCATCAGCTACCACAGGCACAGATTAAACACTGGTTGTGTAAGGCCTGAAAAGAGAATAGGGTGGGAATTGTGTAGAGAGATGGATTAGGTACAAGGATGTGCTATGTGAGTGTAGGATTGGGACGGGGGGACTGTCTAGGTTACAGTGGCTATTGTACTATGTGGTTGATAGGCATGGAAGATGCCAAGAGTAAGGAATAGATGATGAAGCATGGTTTGGTGGAAATAACACATTCCTTCTCAATTTATTTTATGAATGAATAGTATCTTTTCCACCTTGCTCATGTTCACACTCCACTATGGGTAGGCAAGATTCCAAGAGAGAGGTCCAAAGAATAATTAGAGAATGAGAGACCGAGAGAGAGAAAGACTCATAGAAAGAGTGACAAAGAGACAGAAAACAGAGTGAGAGAAAGACAAATAGAAAAAGTGACAGCGAGAGAGATAAAACAGAGAGAGAGAGAAAGATAGACAGAAACCTTGTCATATTAAGTGATACTGAGTGAAAGTAACCCAGTATTGCTTTGAAGTAATAGCTTAGAATGTCAAAGCTTAGGGATTGTGGTTGTTGTCTGTGGCTGTCCTAAATTATTATATCGCTAATTTGTATAATTCAATAAGTGACATAAAGTGTCTTCAAAGAACTGCCCACAGGGGCCACGAGAAATAGAAGAGAGGATCATGGAGAGAGGAAATTAGGAGAAACACTAAAGGGAATAAGAAAGGAGGGTTGAGGCCAGAGTAGTTGTCCCTAAGACAGAATAAACTGGGGTTCATCGGTCTCTAACCACTAACAGGTAGGGAGGAAGGGTATAGGAGCAATATTGTGGATCAGGAGGGTGCAGATATATGTGCGTGAGGTGCCAGTTTTAGAGCTTAGTACACTGTGTACCAGGGCAAGCAGTGAGAGCCGCTGAGAGCCTGGAGACTGTCCATCTTCTCCAGAGTGTCAACAGTGAGACCTATCATTATCCTACACAGGACATTTCACTGTGCTCACAATAAAGAGGGACAGCTAGAGAACACTGGATAGTGGGGTTGCCTGGAGGACAGAGACCACCAGAGTTATAAATGTCAGTGTAATATGTGTTTACTTCGTATTTATTGCTTAACTGTGTATTTATTGGGTCTGGGATTTGTTCAATGGCACATGCATTCTATGTATGGCTTTCCTTTGTTTTCTGCTTTAGAACTGTAATATTCATGCATTCTAAGTTCCATGTGACATCGGTGCCCTCGGGTTCTGGAGCCTGGTGTGAAGGCAGTTGGAGGTTGGCTCTGGACCTGTGAGGGTGTCGATGTCTGTCGTGGATTCAACAAATAAACTACAACTAAATAACTTATACAGGAGTGTGAGTGGAATCCCTTGCTTTTATTTCTGCCTCTGTGTACTACAATTTTGGTACCAGGAGTGGGGTAGATTTTGTTTGGATCCACCGACCTACCGGATGCGACCCATCAGCGATTTCCTGTGTTCCTGACTCAGAGAAAGAAAAATGTTGACATCGACGGTGTATTATTCTTCTTTTCCGTTTCATGTTTTGACAAGGTGAGCCTCTTTTTTGGGAAAGAAAGAAACAGCATAGCGCTCAAGCGTTTTCCGTTCTCGGCGCGCGTGACATTCTGTGCGCGAAGTTAGCGCACTTCAAAAGTAATTAGAAACAGGAAGTGCGCGAGCGCGTTTAAGGCGCGTTGCTTAGCAATGACGGCGTGCACTTGTGCGCACTCTCTTAATGTGAGACGCGTGCGAGCTGTGTGAGCGCGCCACGCCCAGTTTATGCCGATCGCGTTGCCCAGCGACCTTGGACTCACGTTATTCTCCGGAGACGCTTTGTTATTAGCAACTTCATAGCAATCTCTCGTCTTTAAAAGTCCGTTTGGCCGACAACTTCGTGTTATTTTTTTTTTTTCTTGGCAAATTTGGTTGCAGATTAAACAGATTAACACCAGGAAGTGTCACTTACATCGAGAGTGGAACATTTAAGTGGAACATTTACAACAAAAATGGAAACATTATATATAATGATATAAAAATTTTAAAAAAATATATATATATTTTATGTACAATTTTATGTGAATGAAATACATTTGAAGGTTCGTACATTTATTGCTGCAAATTAAGCGTCCTTTAAAAAAAAAAAAAAAAATGTCAACGAGCCAACTAGTAGTGCAACTGCCTCCTTTCCTGCAAAAAGCTGGTAAGCCGGAAATAAGGTGGAATGAGTGGCTTACAATTTTTGAAAATGATCTATCGGCGATAGATGCTATGAGATATCCACCGGTGAGAAAACTGGCTCTTCTTTTTAACCATCTTGGAACTGCTGGTCAACGTGTGTTTGACAACTTGCCAACTATTCCGCCACCCGTGGGCGAGGACATTATTTGGGACGTCTACATTGAAGGAAAAGAGAGACTCAGAAAACAATATTCAGATGACTCAAATGTTTTGCTTGAGAGGTTTAATTTTGCTATGTGCAGACAATCTGCTGATGAGTCGGTTGATGAATATTTGGCTAATTTACGGGTGCTTACAGCAAGGTGTGATTTTGGCAACATAGTAGATACATATCTGAGAGACCAATTTGTTTTTCATTGCTATTCAAAGAAGATACAAGAACGTCTTTTGGCTTGTCGCAACCCATCTTTAGATGAAGTGGTGGATTTAGCTAAGGCCATCGAGAGATCTATTCTTAGTTCTAGAGTTGTGAGTGGACAGGGAGCTTTGTGCGTGCCAAATGAACAAATGAATGTTGGACAGATAAGTGAAGAACTAGGAGTTAATTATGTTAAAGAAAGATCGTTTAAACAAAAGAAAGTTCTCTCTCAAACAGTTAAGTTTTGTTACCGTTGTGGTTCCCACAGTCACATTGGTAACAATCCTACCTGTCCTGCGACTGGGAAAAAATGTTTGAAGTGTCACAAAATAGGTCACTTTCAGGCAGTCTGTAGACAGGTTACCCACAATGTTAATTCCGGGAACAAGGTGAGAATCAGTAATGTGTACACACCTGACTCTAATGATTTAATCCATTGTTCTAGCAGTCTATCCAACATGATTCTCACAGTTAATTTTCCAAGCGATAATATTAAAAATTGTGACATGGGACATGTTAAGGGCCCATTTTGTGAAGCTTTAATAGATTCCAAGGCAGTCCTGGTTATGGCTGATTCTGGAGCACCAGTTACTATTTTAGGCGATGAAACTTTCTTTAATTTGTGGGAAGGTAAACGAAAGTTGGAAACCGCGGACATTGCACCTAAAGCGTTTGGCGATCAAGACATTGATTTGTTAGGATTTTTCCATGCTTCTTTGGAGATTTTAGGAAGGACTGTGTATACAAAAATGTATGTAGCTGTAAAAGGAAGAAACATTGTGGGGTGGAAAGACCTAGGACTGTTGGGAATTATATTATGTCCTGGTCGGAAGAATCCCATTGTTTTAGGTCAGATACCTCTCCTCAGTGATGGTAATTCTGTTTTACATATCACACCCAACAAAGGAGTTCCTGAACACTTTACCTTAAAATTTCCGGATATTTTTGTTAATAAAGTGGGTACAGTTAAAGGGTTTGAACACACCATTAGACTCAAAGATTGAGCTATCCCTGTTTCACATAAAGTTAGACCTGTTCCTTTATCTATCAGAGATCAACTTAAAGCATTGCTTGATAAATTAGTTTCTGACAATATAATTGCCCCTACTAATGCCTCTGAGTGGGTTTCTCCTATTGTGGTTACGAAGAAAAAAAATGGTGACCTTAGGCTATGTGTTGATTTGAGATCACTTAATAAGAACATTCTGATAAATTGCCATCCACTACCCCACATACAAGAACTTATAACCACTTTGGGAAATTCTAAATTCTTTTCTACCATAGATTTGCATTCAGCTTACCATCAAATTCCCCTTAGTGAAGATTTTCAAGAATTAACTACGTTCATTACCCCTTATGGAGCTTTTAAGTTCCTCAGATTACCTTTTGGTCTAGCTTCAGCTGCTAGCGTATTTCAGAAAATGATGGATGCATTGCTTGGTCAAATCAGAGATGTTTGTGCATTCCAGGATGATATTTTAATACATACTTGAAACCATTGAAAAGCATGAAGAAGTTTTAGATGAAGTGTTTAGTATCCTTCAAAGTTATGGTCTGACTATCAAAACTGAGAAATGCAAATTCTTGGTTGACAGTGTGGAATATCTTGGCCATTCTATTTCAGCTGAAGGCATCAAACCCAAAATGTGTAATTTGAAAGCCATAAAGAAGGCTCCTCCTCCATCCAACAAAGATGAACTACGTTCCTTTCTTGGTCTATGCGAGTATTATTCGAGGTTTGTGTCTGGTTTTGCCTTATTAGTACAACCCCTTAGATCACTGTTAAAGAAGGGTAGCAAATATGTTTGGGATAAACATGTAAATGATTAATTTGAGCACATCAAACAAGTGGTGTTGTCTGCACCCACATTGAAATCTTTCATCCCCACTGCCACGTCATTTATCACAGTGGATGCTAGTCTCAAAGGACTAGGAGCGGTGTTTGGACAATGGCTTAACGGCCAAGAACACACCGTTGCATTCGCTTCCAGGACACTTTCTCATGCTGAAAGTAACTACAGCACTATTGAGAGGGAAGCTCTGGCTCGTGTCTGGGCTGTTCAAACATTTAGAATATACATATGGGGAACCCATTTTGAGATTTACACCGATCACAAACCACTAGTGTATTTAATGAGTGGTAATGGTCTTGGTAAAGCCTCTGCCCGACTTGTCAGATTATTATCCAAATTACAAGAGTATAATCTTGAGGTGAAGTATGTACAAGGTGGGAAAAATATTAGAGCAGATTGTTTATCCAGATTACCACTACCACACTCTACTGATTCTAATGGCGACCAAGACACAGAATGTGTAGTGGGTGCTTTAGATCTTGTCTCTGCATCTGATGGTTTGTTTACACAGGAAGAATGGAAATTGGCCATGTCTAATGACACCTTACTATCTCAGGTTTTACATTACATTAGACATTGTTAGCCTAATAATAAAAAATACTGTGGTGAAATAAACACGTACAAACAGATAGCCATGGAATTATCTTGTGAAAATGGATTTTGTATGAGAGGTTCTGTCTGTGTTCCACCTAGTGTGTTGAGATCGAAATTGATTAAAATTGCGCATGAGGGTCACTTGGGTGTTTCTGCCACTTGTAAGACTTTAAAAGAAAAATACTGGTGGCCCAACATTGATAAACAAGTGGCAGACTTTATTGATAAATGCCCAACGTGTGTAGTGTCAGATAAACATTGGAAAAGCAATGTGAAACCTTTATACAGTGTTCCTTTGCCATGTAAACCATGGGAAAAAATTGCCATGGATTTTTCTGGGCCTTTCAACATGCTGTCTAGGGATATGAGATATCTAATTGTTGTAATTGACTACTTTTTAAAGTGGATATATTTTGCCTTTGTTGAAAGTACTGATACGGATACTGCAATACAATTTTTGTCAAATTTGTTTATGCTGGAGGGAGCCCCGTCAGTAATTGTTACGGATAATGGGGTACATTTCACTTCAAAGAAAATGAGAACTTTCTTGGAGAAATTCAATGTTCATCATTTACAGGTAGCTCTTTATAGTCCAGCTTCTAATGGCCTAGTAGAAAGGGCCAATAGAATTTTAAAAGATGAGCCTGGAGACTGTCCATCTTCTCCAGAGTGTCAACAGTGAGACCTATCATGATCCTACACAGGACATTTCACTGTGCTCACAATAAAGAGGGACAGCTAGAGAACACTGGATAGTGGGGTTGCCTGGAGGATAGAGACCACCAGAGTTATAAATGTCAGGTTTGAGGAGGTCATAGGCAGAAGGAATGGTTAGCAGAAGGAAAGTCCTTGAAAAAGGAACTTCTGTTGGCAGATATTTTCACAAAAGGTGTGACTATTTTATATTCTGCTCCTTCTAATGTTCATTGTCATACTGCAAGTTTGGGTATCTGGTCTTTGCTGTGGCAGCACCATGAATAATTACACTTTCTGATTGGTTTTGGTATTTCCTGTTAATGTACTACCAACATCTTGTGAAATGTAGATTGTATTTCAGACCATGGGAGTGTCAAAACCAAGAATATTTGAGGAGCTAGAACTCGGGGTTACTCTGCATTACATCTGCATGCAGTGTGCTAATAGTGCCTGAAAATTAGGCATCCTTAGGCACCTTGCACATGGTAGCAAGAGAGTTGTCCTGTGCAGTGACATCCTATCATGCAAATGTTGCAAAAGTATTGTATGCTTGGAAGTATGAAAGAGCAATTTCTAAACAAATAACTCATTATGCTGAGACTCATGCAAAATGGCCTAGTGTGTTTTAGAATATTTCATTTCTTATTGATTGTCTTCGAAAATAGAACACAGAGTTGTACATCCTGCCAGATCTACTGGCCAAATGAGCTTTAAAATGCAACATTTAACAGTGTTGAATGGGTGCCCCAATGAGTAACGTTGACATTGGCTCTGAAGATCACTCAGTCTGCTACAATTCAAAGTCTTAGCCTCCCCCCAAAGCCTGGTTCTAGTTGTGCCCTTGCCCTTACTCCAGTACCATACAACTTGTAATCTGGCCCATAGAGTAGTCTGATCAGAAGGAAAAGATGAACCACATTTTGCATTTACATTTGTTTGAAAAGCAAGTTGCTTTAAAGGACCATCCCATATTGCATGCATTATTCCTTTTACAGCACAGCTGCAGCCAACCCACCACTTCTCCACTCATACTGCCATGGCTGTATCAGCTGCCGGGCTGGAGATATCGGCGGCCGGCACAGTACCGCAAGCAGCATTATGAGCCTGCCTACCACCACAAAAACCATGGCGGTAGGCCCTACCGGTGTTCCTTCCCTGTCACTGGTAGGCAGCTGCCCCACCCCCTCCAACACATACCTGACACCTCCCAACCCCCTTCCAACCAAAGCCCCACCCCCACCTCCCATACAGACACTAACCCCCACCCCCACATTCACATACACCCCCTGCCTCCGAACCAAACAAACACACACCCCCTCCGATCCTCTCACTTTCCCCCCACACCCCATACACGCACCACACATACACCCAATCACTCACACTGGCATACACATATTCATACACACAATGGCATACACACATTCATACACGCATACTTCCAGACATGCACACACTCATTCTTACACACAATCACACTGACATACAGACATGCACTCACTTCACCTTTCTTACATGCATTCACTCACATGCATACACCCACGCAAACAACACAACACACACAGACGAATTCACACACTCACTCACACATTCATACACACACAATAACCCCCACCCTCCCACCCCCCTCTCTTGTCGGAAGCCCGACTTACCTTTGTCGAGGAGGTCTTCCGGCAGAGAACGGGAAGAGGCACTGCTACTGCCAGCAGTGCCCCTCCAGCTGAACACCCCCAGGCCATATCGCAGGTCATGTTACGGCTGGTGGCGCTCTACTGGCATGGCGGTGCTGGTGGTAGCAGCGCCAACTTACCACCGTCCGCCACCATGAACAGTGCTGGATTTCCGCCATTCTTGCGGTGGACGTGCGACAGTGCTCATCATATGGCGGACGGATGGTAGCCGCGGTGGCGGTATTTTGGCAGCCGTCAACATGGCGGTAGGTGGTTTTTAACCACCAAAGTCAAAATGACCACCACAGTACCTGGTAGCAGATTGAGGACTCAACAGTCACCCCTGGCACAGTGGTTGGCATCAACTGATTACAATGGCCTGACACCAGATATGCTATGATTCTGGTGGCATGTGCTGCCTAGCACATTTTGGTAGTCGGTGACCACACAGATACCACATTGGAACTAGCTGCGCCTCCATTCACAGACTGCATGGCCACATATCCATGATGCAAATCCTGCCCTGCTGGTTAATACCCATAGTGGATATGAATCCACCTACTACCCATGCCACAGCTTCACAATAGTGCACACCCAGAGCCACAATGGCAACACACATCGTACGTGATAGTGTGTATTCACCCCCTCGTGGCTCCTATGCGGCTCTCAAGCGCCCATCCACCTCAGGGTAGGCCACTGCCAAAATGCGGGCGATTAGGGGGGTTGAACTCCAACGGGCACCCCTCCCACATTGGGAGGACATCCCCAGCTGGGCCTCAGCGTCTCAGGTCCTCCCACCTCTTTCTGCAGGGGGTGTTCTGCTGGGCATGGACCCCCAGGATCCTCACTTGTTTGGCGATGGCACGCCATATCCCCTTTTTCTGATGGGCGCTGACCTGAATGGGTGACACAAGCAGAAGGACACAATAATGTAGAGTGTCATCACAGGGACAGCAGTGGACAGCACACATCTCACGACCACACCCACATGTCATCAATCCACGTAGGCCCAGACTCCTCACCCATGTCCATTCTCCAGTCACACTGACTCATCCGAAGGTCCTCATACGAACCATTCAAAGACAGGACAGTCACATTGGCCTCACCTGCTGCTCTGGTGCCCCATACAACTATCCATACAGGGGTAGGACCCCCTCCACGAGCTTCTCCAATTCCTCCTGGCTGAAGGCTGGGACCCCATCTCCTGCAGGATGTGGCATCTTGGCTACCAGAGTCAGAACACAGCGGCACCGCAGTGGAGGTCTTCTGTGCACGACTGTCAGGAGTCAAGTGACCATAAGCACATGAAATGGCGGTCACGGCTACTGCAGACATTACCATCAATGCTGGCGGCGATCACCATTGGCTCCTGTCTCCCATAGGCAACCATGTTAACCAATGAGGAGTTGCACGGCGATTTAGACTGCCTACTGACATAACGTGTTATGCCAGCGGGATGAGCACTCTTCAATCTGTCTAGTGCATGCAGGACAGGTGGCCGCCATTTTACATGTGCAATGTGTATTCAGGGTGCATTTAAGGTGCATCATGGGTGACATATGTTGCCCTGTGCACAGCTGATAAGCATCCACACAGTCAATGTGCATATCAGTATTTCTACTCCCTCCCATTTGCAGGTACGGTGGAAGGTTGAGGATGGGGTGTACAGACCTCTAGTCGACCTTGCCACCCTGCGAGAGCGACACGTCACACAGAGCTATCATCTGCACAGTCAGACCATCATGGATCTGGTGACCGAGTTGGAGACGGAATTATTGCCTGCCATTCGACATCCCACTGCTAACTCTCCCACAGTACAGTTGTTGTCAGTCTTCCGCTTCCTTGCCTCAGGGTCCTTCTAGATGACAGTGGGTTTGGCAGCAGGAATGTCACAGCCCGTTTTCAACAATTACCTGAATAATGTCCTATGTGCCCTGCTACAACATATGGCCAGCTACATTAGGTTCCCACATCGGGCTGATTTGCCCACTGTGAAGGCTGCCTTCTATGATCTCTCCCAAGGTGCCCTACTCTACACTCAACAGAAAGTGTGACAGATCATTGTTGCTTGCTGCATGCTACACAATTTGGCCCTGAGACGTCACATCCCATTGCTGTATGCAGAGGAGGTGGCAGCTGGACCAGTGGCTGATGAAGGGGACATGGTTGAGTGATGATGAGGAAGATGATGAGGATGCATCTGACTCTAAGGCAGGGCTGATACGACAATACTTCTACTGAGATACAGGTATGTGTCATATGTATGGTATATGTCCAGTTCCGTTGTCTGCCTTGTGCCATGCTACCGCCTGCTGTCTGTGTTAACTGGAGATATTGGCGATCTGACTCTAGGGGGGTTTCTGGGGGGGGTGTTACATGTGGCCACGACTTTGGTTGTTCATGTGCACAGGTCAGTGCTATTCTCATCCTGCTGTTGTGTTGCTGCACTTGTGACACCTATGTGCAGGACCATTGTTCCCTGAACTGCCAGATGCAGTGCAATATGTGTGCTAAACTAGGTGGTTTCGTCTGTACTGCATTCTGTACTGGGATTCAACATTGGGAGGCGGTGCAACATTACTGTTCGTGGCAGTGTGAACTGCCTAACGTGTGGCTCTGTTTGCTGTGAGGGAGGGACCATGTGAAAGATATGTCTTGTGAATGTGGGTTTGTAATGGCCATATGTTTTTGGACTTGACTTGCCATCTCTACCTTGGCTTCCTGTACTTACGGTGCATGTGTGTTGATTTGGCATATGTGGCGCCTATAGTGATTGATGTCCCTGTCTTGATCTACTTTCAGGACATTGTTGTCATGCCCTCTGGTCCCTGCCTCCCCTGATGCCTCCCTTTACCCATCTCTCCAGCCACTGCCTGCTCCACTGTAATCCTTTCTACATATCACTCCCCCTCTGTCACTTACAAATACATTGCCAGGACAATGGGTTAACTGTTGCACACATAATGGCTGTATCTTTCATGCTCATGACAATAGAGACGTAAGCAGTAATTGTGGTCAATCTTGTTTATTTGGGATGTACAAGTGCAACGGGTGATGAGTGGGGTCATGGCGGGTGGGCTCAACAGAGTACTTGGGTCAGCTGTGGGTAGTCGAGGTCCAGTATGGTGACCATGGGAGTACAGAGATATGACAGTGGACAGTCAACAGGGTGCCTCAGTGACACACAAGGGAGAATGTTCAGGAGAGGGTCACTTCCTGGCGGTGGCCTTTGTCTTGGCATCAGTTCCGGCAGGATGTCTGGTTGGACGTTCTCGCTTGCATGGGGGCTCGTCGGCTACAGGGGTAGGGGTGCTGGTGTCCTGTGGGTCCTGTGGCAGGGTCTCTATTCCACTAGCTGCCGCTGACGTGAAGGGCTCAGAAGTGATGTGGCTAATGGAAGGGGCCTGCTGGTGGGAGATGGACTCACGCAGGATGGTGGTGAGTTCCTTCAGCACCCCTGCCATGGAGGCCATGGTGGTATTGTGGGTCTGTCACTGCTGCATAGCCTCCTGATGGTATTCCTCAGCAGGCTCTGGCTCTCCTTCACATTGGCGAGGATCTGACCTATTGTGCCATGGGTTCGGTGGTAGGCACCCAGGATTTGGGTGAGGGCCTCCTGGGCAGCCATTTGCTGTGTCTACCCCTGTGCCTATGCCCCTGGCACAGTGTGCCCACCCCCAGTTGCACCAGGCCCCTCATTGCTGGGGTTGTGTGCCATTGTCTCTGGCTCCTGTACTGTGGGGCACACTTCTGATTGAGATGTCCCTGGGACAAAGTTTTGGGGAGGAGGGGCTGGCTGAGGTGTTGTAGCCACATGGGATGGGGAGTCCGGTGTGTCCAGGGTGGGGCTGTTGGGAGTGGACTGACCAGTCGCCCCAGATGACCCTGGCAACTCGGCCTCATCCAGACATCCACTGGGGTCTTCATCATGGGGACGGCTGTCTGAGCCTGGCATCCTTTGCTGGGTGGCAGTCGCAGGGTTACCTGTGGATGGAAGGAGGGAGAGTTTGTATGTGGATATGTAGTTGTCATTTTCATGGTGTGGTGCATGCAGTGGCTTCATTTGCTTCCCAGTGATGGCAGTGACAGCTGCAGCATTGCAGACATTGATTTGGTTATGAAGACTGTGCCATGGTGGGTTGTGAATGGTGGTTGGCATTGCTGTCATTGCTATGTGTTGGGAGACAATTGTAGCAAACTGTGGGTGTGAGCTGTGATATGGTTGTCCATGCAGGCTCTTCACATTGTGATCGTTATCCGTGCATTGGGGGGGAGTGTGTGGGTATGGTGAGAGAGGGGTGGTGTGGCATGCAGGGGAGGGGTGTGGGGTGATTGGGGGTTTGCAGTAGTGTTGGATGGGGTGGATAGACAATTGGTGGGTGGTGGGTAGGCATGCTGGTTAAGAGTGGTTGTTGCCTGGGGGGTATTGTTACCTTACCTGTGTCAAGCCCTCCATCAATTCCAGTAAGTCCCTCTGGATGTTAAGTCAAAGGGTGGAGGTGGGGGCCCACCACCAGTCTTTCTCAGGGCGATCCTGTGCCTGGGCGCCACAGACTTTCCCCCTGAGGTCATTCCACCTCTTCCTGTGCGTGGATAGGTGCCAAATGAATTGACCATGTCGACGATCCTCTGCCATAACTCAGTTTTCCTGGCCAATGATGTTTGCTGTACCTGGACTCCCATCAGTTGTGGCTCAACTCTGACGATCTCGTCCACAATGACCCACAACTCATTGCCTGCGAACCGTGGATGCTTCTAGGGTGACATGTTGGGGGTGTGTGCTGTGTGGGTAGGCTGCAGTGCGGGATGGTTGGTGGTGTGGGGGTGTTTGGTTGTGGTGCTGGTGGGTTGTGGTGGTGGTGTGCGCAAAGTGTGCAATGTGCAGGTGTTTGTTGTGTATGGGGTGTGCTTCGTGGCTCGTGTTTCTCTGGTCATGGTAATCGCACAGGCTTGTGGATGTGGGGAGGGTGTTATATGGTGCCATGGGCAGGTATGTGTGGTGTGTGTATGTGTTTCAGGTGTGAGGTATTCAAACTGTCCAGTGGGGTGTTGGCTACTATTGATGGTGCGTTTCTGTACTGAGGCGGTGCCGACCGCTGTTCGTTTACCACCGTGCCTATACCTCTGTGCTGAAAAATGCCTCATATATGTAGCGGTTGGAATGGGCTCGGCTTTTGAAAGGGCCTGTATAGTACCTCTCGCTGTCACCTCTTTGTCAGTTTATTTCCCAGAGAGGAAGAAAGACCCCAGCCTGAAGTATAGGAAACCCCGCCCCAGCCGGACTTCTGCCCTTTACACAACTCTATAAGCTTTATCTTCCAGCACTCAGAGAGCAGCCTGCACCAGCCCAAGGAAAATTAGGTCTGGCCTGGCTGTATAAATATAAATGATTTAGCAAAAACAGGCAAAGATCACAAACAATTTTGAGGCCCTTAAGTTTAGAGGGGCCACTCTAACGTATGGGCTGGACGGGCCCCATTAGCCCCCCCATATGTATGACCCTGATGGTCAGTTTAGATAACCCCTTCTAACACTCCTAAAAAGAAAGCCCAAATTGGAAGGGGTTTGGGTGGGAATCACGGATCCGCTGCAGCACTCAGCGCGTCATCCCACCATGTAACTTTGTTGCATATCCGCAGGTTCGCTTGGAAGCCCAAAAAAACGTTTTTTATAACCTACTGATAATCATTCTCATGTATACTCTATTTGGTGTAAATCAGTAAATTTGCACTCAAACACTCCATGGTCACCATTTCTTCTATTACCACTCTTCCTTCAGATTCACAGTCTAGTCTTTTTTGTGCCTTTGCCCACATGCTCCTGTAGCTATGGTCACCATTTTGAAACATTCTCTGCTAGCAGTAGGTCACAAGGTCACAATACTTTCTGAGTGTATCATGCTAACTTCTAAACCAACTGTAGTAGGTGTGGATGAGTGTTTGGAATTATAAGCATATCCCAAACATCATTACTGTTTTGTTATTTTTCCAAAGCCACTCACACATTTAGTTTCTTTTATTACAATATCACTACATACTTGTTGGCACCAGCATACTTACAACATCCAATCAAATGCATTCTTTCAAATTGTAGCTAGTAACCTTCATTTTAACTGCTTTTTATTTCAAATATGCCTCATTTCCGGGCGTGTGAGTGGATGCGAGAGTGTCTGTATAGGTGTGTGAGTGGGTGTGAAAGTGTCAGCCTGGGTGTCACATTTGGAGTGAGAGTGTCTGTATGGATGTGTTACTGGGTCTGTCTGGGTATGCATATGGCTGTGAGAATATCTGCCTGGGTGGGTGAGTGACTCTGAGAGTGTCATCCTGGGTGTCACAGTATTTTTAAAAAAAAAGATTTTATTACAATTTTTGAATAAAACAATAACATTAATGCAAAGGTGATTATACTTAAATTGCTGTTCCCCCCTCCCTCCCCTCATGCTTCAAATTTAAAAAAGTTTTTCACAGTTAGCAGGTCTCAATAGGGTTAGTTGTTACAGTCCTCGCTCGCAGAGCATTAGGATTCCTGTGTTGCGTTTGAGTCTGAGTCCGTGGTGGTTCTGTTCGCTTCTTCGGTGGATGCATTTGGTGATTTTATTTTCCAGAATTGATTCCCATTGGGATGTGTCATCTCTTGGCCTGAGCTCACGTAGTGCCTCTCGAAGCAGTGTCGTTCCTTCTGCTTCTGCCCACTTCTCTAATGAGTTTTGCCATCTGAATATTTGTGGGCCCGTTGGTGATTTTCAGTTTGTGGTTATTTCCCGTCTCGCCAGGATCAGAGCTAGGTCTATAAACTAGTTGGAAATTTTAAGAGCCATCGGACGTGGAAAGTCCCCCAGTAGAGCCACTGCTGGGGATTTATTTAAAGATCTATCAGTGCAGGCTGATGTTTTTGCAAAAGTCTCTTCCCAGAATGTGTTAAGTTGGGGGCAGCTCCAAAGCATGTGTATGAGGTTAGCTGCAGGTTCCGTACATCTGGGACAACTTGTGGAGTTTGTACTGTAGATTTTGGAGATCATGTGTGGGGTCATGTAAGCCCTGTGAAAAATGTATAGGTTTATTAATTTGAACCTGGCATTTCTGGATACTGGATAGATATGAGAGGTGATCCGATCCCATTGCGTTTCATCCCAAGAGATGTCTAAGTCCAATTGCCATTTGGATTTAAGTTTTGCTAGGGGTAGGCATGTGCTAGCTTGTAGCGCTTTGTAGATTCCAGATACTACACCTTTTAGATCTCCAATGGAGCAAATGGTATTGCAGCTACAGTATTATGAGTGGGGGGTTCAAGGTTTCCAGTTCTCCAAGTTTTTTGAGCGATTTTAATGATGGCGTTGTGGGTAATGAATAAACCGGGGGGAGGTTATATTGTGTTTGTAACTCAGTGTAGGTGAGGAGTTTCCATCCTCTGTATAGGTCTCCTAGCTTAGTAATATTATGTGATATCAGTTTGTTGAGACCTGGGATATTTTGCTTCCCTGAGATATGGGTCATGCAGGACAGTGGAGCTTCTGGGGCGTAAGGAGTGTTAATGTGGGAGCGTTTCAGGTGTTGGTACCAACAGTGTCTAGCAGACTCCCATTCTATGGGGAGCAGTTGCTTGGATTTCCGGGGGTTCAGTAGTATGCCCACTATCCTGTCTATGGGGCAGTTTAAGGGAAGGCGTAGTTCGGCGTCAATTGGAGGGTTGCACGATAATTTTGCGACCCATTGTAGTTGTCCTGCCCAGTAGTATATCTCCATATCAGGGGCGGCTAGGCCACCCTCAGCTGTAGGTCTCTGGAGTGATCTTAGTGCTATTCTATGTCTACTCGGACCCCAAATGAAATTTGTAGACATGGACTCTATCTCTTTGAATACTGCTTTTGGGATTATGAGTGGGATGGTTGAAAAATAGTACAATAGTCTGGGTAGCACTATCATTTTAAGGAGAGCAATTCTACCTGTGACTGTTAGTGCTAGTGTTTCCCAGAAGCGCATACTGGTTCTAATCCCTTTGAGTGCTCCTTGTATGTTTCCTTCTAGTAGGTCATTTACTGAGTGGTAAATCTTTACTCCTAGGTATTTGAATGTGTTAGGTGACCAGGGAATGCCTCTTGTATCATTTGGTTCTGTGGTTTCTTTGTGCAGTGGGAAGATGGTGGATTTCCTCCAATTAATCCGAAGTCCAGAGGGAGTTCCGTAACTATCCATCATTCTCATGGCCCCAGGTAGGTCTGTTTCTAAGTTTTGTAGGAAGAGCAACATGTCATCCGCGTATAATGCGATGTGGTGGGACCAGTTATTTATTGGGATGCCCCTATAGTGGAGGCCGGTTCTTGCCATTTGTGCTGGGGGTTCTATTGCGATTGCAAAAAGAAGGGGGGATAATGGACATCTTTGTCTTGTGCCCCTGCCAACCTGAAATGAAGGAGATATGTAATTGCCTGTTTTTACTCTTGCAGTAGGGTTAGTATATAGTAGTTTGGTCCACCTTACAAATCCTTTGCCCAGCCCCAACTTTAGTATAGCTTGTTCCAGATAGTCCCACCTTAAGCTGTCAAATGCCTTATCTATGTCGACCGAGATGATCGCCGCTTGTGGTAAGTTTGGGGCCAAGGAGTGGAGTATTGATATGAGGCGTCTAATGTTTTGGGATGTGTTGCGTTTGGGTATGAAACCCGATTGGTCTTGATGAATCAATGAGGGTATAAGGGGGAGTAATCTGTCAGCTAGGATCCGGCTTAATATTTTGTAGTCTATGTTGAGCATTGATAGGGGGCGATAAGAGCGGACATCTGTGGCGGGTCTATCTGGTTTCAGCAGGGGAATCATAATAGCTATGTTTGTGGATTGAGGGAGGGTGTTATTATTCCACGCCTCTGCATATAATGCGCAAAGGTGTGGGGCTAGCAGGTCTTGGTACTGGTGATAAAATTCTAGTGGAAGCCCGTCCGCTCCAGGGACTTTACCCCTGGCCATACTTTGGATTGCAGATTTTATTTCCACGATCGATATAGGCGTCACTAGAGTTGAACTTTCTTCTGTTGTCAGGCTGGGGGTGGTGAGAGCCTCTAATTCACGCAACTGGGTAGGGGTCAGTGTTATGGTGGGGGGGGGCATATAAAAGTGCATAATACTCTTGGAAGACAGAATTAATTTATTTTTAGGTGTAGACGTGTGTGCCCTGTGAGTTTTCGACTTCGACTATAACTGTGTTTTTTTGGGGGTCGCGCGAGCCAGGCTAGTAAAGCGCTAGCTTTGTCCCCTTCTGAGTGTAGTCTGGTGACGTGTTGTTTATAATCGAAGCGAGCGAGTGTATTAGCAGCTACGTGAATTTTTGTCCTGGTTGCCACTATTGTAGGGTGTGAGCTAGGTTGTGTGGGGCGCCTTCTTTCCAGGTCTCTAAGAGAGTTTTCCAGTTGAAGAAGTTCTGCTTCTATTGTTTTTCGGGCACCTATATTTTCAGCAATACACTTTCCCCAGATTACTATTTTAAAAGTTTCCCATTCAATGGACCTGGTAGATGCCGTTCCCTCGTTGTGTTTAAAAAATTCCCCAATAGCTGTATGTAATGTATGTTTAAACGCTTCGTCTTCGAGCATTTCCGCTCTGAGGTGCCAGGTTGGGATTGTTGGTCTCTCTCTGCCCCAGGATAGTGAAGCTATCAAGGGGTTATGATCAGATATCGTTCGGCTAAGATATTCCGCTGCCACCACGTCGCTCTGTAGTTCAGGGGATGCCAGGATGGAGTCGAGTCTAACATGTAGATCGTGTACCGGTGAGTAGTATGAGTAGTCCCTAGAGTGTGGGTTAAGTGTTCTCCAACTATCTATTAATTGCCAGTGTTGTTGCCATTCTATGAATTGCTTCGCCGTTTTCAGAGATTGGGATTGTGACACTGGGGGGTGCGATCTGTCCAGAGTGTTACTAGCAATGCAGTCAAAGTCCCCTCCAATTATATTTATGCCTGCCAAAAGAGGACCTATTTCTAGTGATAATCTGTCGAAGAATTTACCTTGGTCTTGGCTAGGGGCGTATACGCCTCCTATTGTCACTTCTCTACCACTTAATCTTCCACTTTTCATCACGTATCTTCCTTCTTTATCAATGACCTTGCGGAGTATTTGAAAAGGGACCCCAGGATGGATCCACATAAGTACCCCCCTGGCATAGGCTGAGTAGTTAGTGGCAATTATTTGGCCTCTCCATCTTTTGCTGAGGGCTTTAACTTCCTGCTCTATCAGATGAGTTTCTTGTAGTAGGGCTATGTGTATCCCCCTTCGTTTAAGATAGTTGTGGACTTTGTATCGTTTGGACATGTTATTTAGGCCTCTTACATTCCAAGTTATTATTTTATACTGTGTAGTCATTATCTTGGTTAATCTTGGTTGTGTTGACAGGGTTACTCACGGGCTCTGCGATGCGTGCAGTTATGTTTATCGACCTATATTTAGTTTGAGTTCTGCCTTCCAAAGTGATTGTGTTTGCATGAATTGTCCCATTCCCAATTCTAACTCGAACTTTCCCCAACTCCCTCTCCCCAGGACCGGATAACAAAACTTTCCCCGTCCAAACCATATAAACTATCTTATTTCCTATTGGAGGTGGGAGGTGCATCAGGGCCGAGAGCTTACACACCGGGACGTTTCAGGGACCCGGCTGAGGCATGTCTGCTGCCGTGGATGAGTATTCGGGGTTTACTACTCCCTAGTGGTTGCCTAGTGGGCTCACCTCTGCAGGGGGTGTATATAGGGGGTGATCGCTTGGTAAATTGGGTGATCGCTGTCAGGTTCTTGAGGGGTTAAATTAGTTCTTCTGCGGTTCTGGGGGTCACTTTTGGTAGATTAGTGCAAGTGTCTTGTGATGAGATCGAGAGACTCCGGCAGCTCAAGTCATGGTCCGAGGCATCACCTGAGGTTTGCGAGTGATGTGAGGTTCCTCTGTTCAAGGCCGCTGCTGCATCTACTGCTTCGCGCATACCTTGTAGTGATTGGTGTCTGGAGGGTGCGGTTTCTAGTGCCCTTTTAGAGGATCTACCACGTTTCCTGCCAGGTGCGTGGGAGGATCTACTCGGTGCGCTTAGAGATGTAAAGTTTAGGGTTTCTAGTCAGTCTCCTACCAGCTGTGGGGTTGAGAAAAAGTGCGTCTTGCCCTCATGTTCAACTCTCAGTTTAGCTGGGAAGAGCATTGCATATTTGATGCCTTTCTCACGTAGGGTTCGTTTATGGTTATTGTATGAAGCTCTCTGAGTTTGAGTTTCTTTGGTGAAGTCGGGGAATATCATAATACGCTGGTTGTTTAGTATGATTTACCCTTTAATACGAGTTTGCGAAAGGATATAGTCCCTGTCCTTAAAGTGCAGCAGTTTTGCTACTATCGGGCGGGGTCTGGACCCCGGTGGAGGGGGTCTGCCGGGGACTCAGTGGGCTCTTTCGATCGCAAAGAATGCTGAAAAGCCTTCTGGTGGGACTGTGTCTTTGAGCCAATTTTCTAGGAATGTCTCCATGTTTGCTGCTGAGAGTTCCATACCTTCCGGTATTCCGATTAGTCTCAGGTTGCTCCTGCGGGAGCGATTGTCGGCATCCTCAGCTCTGGTTTCCAGGGTTTTGATTCGGGATATTATCTCGGATGTCTCTCTGGTCAATGTCTTTTGTGTGGACTTCACCACATTTAATGTTTTTCCTGTGGCCCCCACTCTTTCTGTGAGTTTTCGATGATCGTCTCACAGCAGTGATAAGTCCACCGTTAGATATTCAATTTTTTGTTCAAGAGCTTCGCGGGATTCCCTTATGGCTTGTTGGACTGTATCCAGGGTTGTTTCTTGTTGAGTTGATGTACTCTGGGAGGCCGAGTGGGGAGGCTGTCCGGTCATCTTGTCTGTCGCTAGTTCTTCTTGGTCTTGACCATCACGTTTTTTGTGCTTGCCCATTTTGTTAGTTTTGTTATATGTTGGTATAGGTGAAGACGTCTATTTGCGGCAGTTTGGGATATGGGCGTCCGATAATGGTCTTCGGAGGGCTCACCTTTGGTAAGTTATTACTTTACGTCAGTTAGGTGATTAGGGTTTTAAGCAAGGGGGTTAGCTTTTCATGCAGCCCTCATCACGGCGGGGCCACCCACTGGGGCGCTGGTGGACAAGGTAAGTTGCAGTCAGTACGCAATTCTCTCCCTGTGCTCTTGGTTCGACAGGGGTGCTTAGGCCAGTGTGCGGCTGGGTCGGTTTAAGTTAATGTTTCTAGCTCTAATGTTGGGGCCGGTCACTTCCGTGGAGTCCAAGATAAGTCTCTCTGGGGTGGCCCCTCGGGGGGGGGGTTTATGCTTCTGGGTAGTGATTGGATCATTGGTTACTCACTGCGCTTGAATTGGTTGAGTGCTCAGTTTGCTCCCCCGTTTCCATTGCCATCTCTCCGATCTCCGGGAGGTTGGTCGCTCGGGTTCTCCGGATCCGGGCTGCGACCTCGCCTGCTGGTGCAGGTCCTTGTCGAGGCTGCAAGCCCCCAGCCGTGTTGGGATGGGGGTCCCCAGTGGGCGCCGCCGTTTCCAGGTGCGTGGCGTTTCAATGTGTCCTCTCGCCCCGGTGCATATTCCGGCTTGGATTTTCGGACCACCGGGCTCCGCCCCCTCACCCTATACGTTCACACTGCTGTTCCTCACCTCTCTCTTAATGTAGCCGTAAGGGTCGCCGCTTCCCCACTGCTTCAGTTTGAGGTATCGTGTTGTCTAGATCGCGTCTCCAGGTCGGAGATCTTTATTATTTCTACGATGTGGGGCCTGGTTCCCCACACTGCCGCCATCTTGGTTTTCTGGGGCTCTGGAGCTCGATCGTATTTTCTTCTTTTCTTACTTGAACGGGAGAGTCGCCACTGCTCTGGGTTCTGCTCTGGGGTCCGCCGATGTTGGGATCGCATTTGATTGAGTTATCTGGGCTTATTTAAGGCTAGGTTTCGATCCGGGTCCCGTTCTCGGCTCCGGAGAGCCGCTCTACACGTCCAGCTTCATCGGCTGCTGGCCACGCCCCCTCCTGGGTGTCACAGTAGGTGTGAAAGTGTTTGAGTGTGTGAGTGGGTGTGAGAGTATCTGTATGGGTGTGTCAATCCATGTGAGAGTGTTTACCTGGGTGTCACAGAGAGTGTGACAGTGTCTGTCTGGCTATGAGAGTGGGTGTGAGAATGTCTGCCTGGGTGTGAGAGTGTTTGTATGGGTGTGTGAGTGGGTGTGAGAGGATCAACTTTGGTGACACAGTGGGTGCGAGAGTGTCTGTCTGGATGTGAGAGTGGATGTGAGAGTGTCTGTATAGTTGTCAGAGTGAGTGGGAGAGTGTCTGCTTGGCTGTGTGAGAGGTTGTAAGACTGTGTCTGGCTATCAGAATGGGTGTGAGTCTGTATATGTGGCTAAGTGGGTGTGAGAGTGTCTGCTTCGTTGTGTGAGGGGTTTTAAGACTGTGGGCCTCATTCTGAGGCAGGCGGGCGGCAGTCGCCGGCCGCCTGGCGGGAACTGCCATATGGCCGCTCCGCGGTCAAAAGACCGCGGAGGCCATTCTGGCTTTCCCGCTGGGCTGGCGGGCGACCCCCAGAAGGCCGCCCGCCAGCCCAGCGGGAAACCCCTTCCCACGAGGAAGCCGGCTCCGAATGGAGCCGGCGGAGTGGGAAGGGTGCGACGGGTGCAGTTGCACCCGTCGCGAATTTCAGTGTCTGCTAAGCAGACACTGACATTCTTTGTGGGGCCCTCTTACGGGGGCCCCTGCAGTGCCCATGCCATTGGCATGGGCACTGCAGGGGCCCCCAGGGGCCCCACGACACCCCATACCGCCATCCTGTTCCTGGCGGCCGAACCGCCAGGAACAGGATGGGGGTATGGGGTGTCGGAATCCCCATGGCGGCGCAGCAAGCTGCGCCGCCATGGAGGATTCCTTAGGGCAGCGGAAAACCGGCAGGAGACCGCCGGTTTTCCCTTTCTGACCGCGGCCAAACCGCCGTGGTCAGAATGCCCTTGAGAGCACCTCCAGCCTGTTGGCGGTGCTCTCGTGGTCGTTGACCCTGGCGGTCAACGACCGCCAGGGTCAGAATGACCCCCTGTGTCTGGCTATGAGAGTGGGTGTGACAGTGTGAGTGAGAGTATATATATTTTTTTTTATGCGCAGTGAGATCCGTGGGTCCGCTGCAGATTAGTAGGGGGCCGCACTGGGGGCCGCGGGCGAATCTGCGGATCTCTCATAAGGTTTAAAAATATATTTTAATCATTTTAAGACCATTATTTACTCTTTTGACACATCTTTACCACACACATGGGATCAGGGAACCTCTACCCTGACCCCTTCATTTGAATTGAAGCCCACATTTCAGGCCCAGGGGCTGTTTCTCGTCAGTAGTTATAATTAGGACCTTGTTTCCGTAGGAAAATCATTTGTTGACTTGGCTATATCTTTGGCACCGTTTGACGAATCTTCATGAAAACTTCTTTTAAAAAGTGTCAATTTGGGTCTTGTTGTGCATGAAAAGCTTCAGGGTGATCCGTCAAGCAGGGGCTGAGAAAAAGGGGGAAGTCAAAAAAGTGTGTTTCCTATGTTAATTCCCATAGAGATTTTAGACACCACTACAGCCCGAACCACTGTAAGGAATTACATGAAATTCAGCAGAAAGGTAGCTCTTGGTCCAGAAAGCGTGCAAGCGCTGCTTCTCCTACGTGTTGGTATGTATCTGGGCTTTTAACCACATCCACCACACGCCAATCACTATCATTCATTCATGGGCTTGCCTTTCAAAAATCCTTTGTTTTCGCTGGTAACTGCTTTACGTTTGTCCCTCCTTAGGGCGGTTTTGTTACCGCCTTGACCATCGACTCTGTTACATAGATTATTGCACTTTTGCCAATAACTCTGACTGCAAGTGAACTTCTTTTTCCTTTTGCCTCCCTCTTCGCTCTCTCAGCTGTGATTTGAATCAACTCTTTTATGTCAACTGTTTTACTTTTTATTTTCAGTTTGTGAGAAAAGTACAGTTAGGAATTTACAACGCTAATAGCTCTACCTCGAGCAAACACGGGACCCATTGCTTTGCAAATGCTTGTTGCTGTTGGGTGTAAGTCTGTTCAGTAGCTTTTGAGATATTCAAAGAAAACCAAATTTGTATATCTGGACCGAGCCTAAGCACAAATTTCATGGTGAGATCTGATTGGCTGCCAGCACTTCAACCAGGAAGTGCTGATAGCCATCTTGGGATGAATATACATGATAGCATCCCTTTGAAATGCATTGCACTGAATGGCAGGTTTTGAGGGTCACAAAAAGGAGAACACATAAAGGGTGATAACAGATTTTAGTTACAATATAAATAATTTGTTGATGGTAACATACTAATTTTAGGAATTGTGGTGTGTTTTAAGGTGATTTTACCCTGCTGGGATTTCATGAATCATGTTTGAGAGAAAACTGTTTTCTCATGATTTTTCCATAGATGTTATGGAACGTGCTCCAGAAGCTAAAATGAGAGCACATCTTCTGCAAACTCACACTATCTTTCTCAGCCATATAAGAATGAAGTCTGACATTCTCAGTAAAAACATGTACTTCTAACAGAAGCAGCTGGCCAGTTAACGCTATGTCAGGACCGGATGCTCCGATTATGCTTCTCTTTCTATGCTTTAATATTTCAGCAGCCAATAGTAAAAATAAACAAACAGTCACATGATAACCATAGAGATGGCCCATATAAATACTCATGCCAACATAACACCTCCTCTTTCTTTGATGCTCCGCAGCCAGTTAACTGCATTCTCAATTTCCTATTTTACTCGATATTGTGTTATTTACTCAAGCAATTGTATTTTGTTTTGCACTGCATGCCGGAACACATGATATTTTATTGTTTTGAGGCAGTTTGACCCCTCGAGGCGAGGCACTTGTCAAGTGTGGAGAGGAAATTGGGGAGCCAGGACGACACAGTCGTCGATCACGTCGTTCTCTTTTTATTGCCTTTAACGGGAGCGACTCGCACATGCACTTTCCGACTCTCGATCACCGCAATTCGTCTGGGGAACGTGTGGAAGGGCGCACTCATCTTTAGATGCCTTGCAGTGCTTCTACTGGCTCCCATGGATGCCCTGCCTCGACAGAGTTCAGCAGGGTTGTAAAATACTTGCAGAGGCCCTGCCCAGAGCTTTTTTCATGCCTTGTTTCCGTGCACTCTTGTTTTGCTGAGGTTTATTGAAAGTTTGACTTAGGCTGCCGTGCTCCCCCTGATTAACCGCTTTGGGGTTTTGAGTTTTCCTGAATCAAGGAATTCTAATACTGTATTTTTGCCTAACAAAGGTATAATAATGGCAAATGAATACCAGGACACAGATGATAATTACTTTTATGAGGAGGACCCCGCTGGGTCATTTGAACAGAACCTGGTACCTGCCCTCGACGCAGGAGTGCGTCAGACAGTGAATGACACCCTACTGAAAGCTATTGCTCCCTTGAAGCATCATCTATATGGTTTTCAGCAACAGCAGGGATGGCTCCTCCCTTCCCCTTCTAATGCACTGAAAGATCTAGGAAAAAAGGCTCTACAGTCCAAAGGGCCTCATGCAGTGGCCTTTGAGAAATTGGCAGCATCTCTGTCCTCCTCTGATCACGCTTATAGCATACCCTTTACCTCCTGTGATGACACGGGTCAGATAATTCTGACTCCCCAGACTCACAGAGTTCGGATCAAGAAGTAATCTCAGGATCCAGTAAACAAAAGAAAGAAATACGGCATACAGAACTATGTAAGCAGCTCAAGGTTCTTACATTTGAACCCGGGTATATCTTACATCCCAGATCCATGTCCTGGGTTACCCCATTAGAAGTAGCAGATTACGTTGTTTCCCATATCCGCCAAGATTTTGACAAAGAGATGCGAGCACGACTACGGTCGGAATATCCCAGACCAGACCTACATGATAAGGTGACAGACACCCTGTTGGTACCTGCCTTAAAAAGTTCACCAAAGACCCTAAGAAGGGTTGAGACTGGGCATGGAAATAATGCGAGGACAAGTTATTGGACATGTCGGGTCCATTAACAAAGATTTTGGAGATGGCGTTCTACTCCAAGAAGTCTCAGGTACCTATTGATGTGGAAATTTTGGTGGGGTGGGCCCACTGTGCCATAGGCCAGCTGGGTAATGTGAACTGCACTATTTCTAGTGAACCCTGCAGATCTATCTTGATGAAATTAGATCCTAAGCTAGCCGATTTAGCATGCTCTGAGGCTGACACTTCAGCCCAAGGTCTCCTTTTTGGAGCACCCTTTTTGAAGGAGCTATCTAAGTCTGTTGCAACATATTCCATTGTAGACAAAGCCCAAGGATCTATCAAAAAAAGTCCTTCGCCAACTTTTTAACAGGGCCAGATGCTTCAGGGGGCGAGCGTTTGGCCGCGGATATCAACAAGGCCCACAGAGAGAATACTGTCACAGAGTTAGAGGTGACTATCAGGAGCAGTCCACCACCTTCTACCCTTCCAGAACCGCTACACCAGAGGTCGTTTCAGAAAAGGGTGAGTTAGGCGCAGCCAGAGCTCCTTCCAAAAGGCTATTACCACAGGTAAGAATTCTTCATTTATCAAATTATCCACAACTGGTGCAAAACTTCACAAGACAAATGGGTTTTAGAGACAATCCAAGGTTTCAAACTGGAATTTTACGAGACGTCAGTACAAACTCTATCCTCTCACACAATGTATTTTTCCCGTCTTGAGCAGAGCATCATAGACGCAGAGATTTAGACTCTTTTAGAGAAAGAGGCCATTCAGAAGTCTTTCATACACCCGCAAGGGTTTCTCAGCTCAGTCTTTCTAGTCGAAAAGAAAGGAGGAGGATCAAGATTGGTTCTCAACCTTCGAGATTTCAATTATTGGATACTCTACTGTCATTTTAAGATAGAGGGTATCCATCTTTTAAGGGACATCCTCCAAAAAGGAGACTGGATGGTGCACCTAGATCTGAAGGATGCTTATTTGACCATTCCTATTTTCCCCAGCACCGTAATTTCCTTCCGTTTTTATGGAATAACGTGTGCTACGAGTTCAAAGTCCTTCCCTTCAGTCTTTCTTCTGCACCTTGGAGCTTCACAAAGGTGATGAAACCAGTAGTAGAGTCCCTGAGGTCCCGAGGAGTTCCTCTCATCATATACCTGGATGAATTTTGTTATCATGTCTCAGTGCCCGCAGACAACTTTAGCTCATCTGGAGTGGACTATTGTTCTTCTCCAGGACTTGGGATTTATTGTCAACAACCAGAAATCGGTCCTGACCCCAACCCGGAACCTAGAATTTCTGGGGCTCCAGATAAACTCTCTCTCTTCCCAACTGAGGCTTCCACCATGCAAGGTGAAGAGTATCAAGAAAGAATTAAGGTAAGTTTTGTCCTTGGCAACCACTTCTTTGAGGTCCATTGCCTGAGTAGTAGACCTTCTAGCATCATCAATACAGGCAATATTTCAGGGTTCCCTTCATTATCGGGCCCTTCAACACCTGAAAATTCAGGATCTGAACAAGGGTCTTTCTTATTCCCAAAAGATCTCCCTGTCAGAGGAGGCCAAATCGGAGAGATCTCCTGGTGGCTGGATCACATGGAGGCTTAGAATGGCAGAGCCATTTTTGGCTCCTCCCCAGAGATGATAATAGAGGCAGATGCCAGCCAGTGGGGCTGGGGAGTCCGTTGTGGTCAGATCTCCAGGGGAGGTTGATGATCCTTGATGGAAATGGACCTCCACATCAACTGCCTGGAGCTGTTGGCAGGTTCGTTTGCAATTTGTAGTTTCTCGGCAGGGAAAGCAAATTGTTACATTTTACTCCACATGGACAACATATCAGCAGTACGTTCTGTGAATAAGCTGGGAAGAACCAGGTCCAAGATGTTGTCGAAGATAGCCAAGGATTTTTGGCATTGTTGTCTGCAGAACTGCATTTTAGTGACAGCAGAATATCTTCCAGGTCAACGCAATGTGCTAGCCGATTGGCACTCTTGTCACATCTGGGATTTTAACGATTGCAGGCTTCACCCAAGAGCCTTCCGTGCGCTGATTCACAGATGGGGTCCATGCAGTGTAGACCTCTTTGCTTCTCGCCTTAACCGTCAACTTCCAGTATTTTTCAGTTGGTGTCCGTACTCGGAAGCCCAGGCAACGGATGCCTTTCTCCAAGTTTGGAGCCCATTTCGGAATTATGCATTTCCCCCTTTTGCAATGATTCCCAGAGTGTTAGCTCAAATGGGATGTCAGGGAGCAGAGATCATTTTAGTGACCCCGGTGTGGAGAGCTCAACCTTGGTTTCCGAATGTGTTGGAGCTAGGGTGTGCTCTACGGGTTCTTCTACCATGGCGTTGGAACCTTTTGTTAGATCCGGGGGGCCTTCCATATCCTTTGATACAGACAAGTCAACTCTCTGTAGTGGCCTGGCTAGTTTCGGGGAAAGATGGAATATCCCAAGCCTTTCGAAAGACGCTCAGCAATTTATTAGTCTTGCTTGGTCAGCAGGTTCTCATAAGAGATACGCCTCTGCATGGAGACGTTGATGTGATTGGTGCAATTCACGGAGTGCAGATCCCATTAGAGCAGGTTTCCATTTGATTGTGAATTTTCTTTCTTCATTAGCTGCGGTTGGAATGGCTTACTGGTCTGTGAACAACATCCCATCAGGCATTTAGTCCGGCCACTCATTTAGAGATGGGACTCTGGTAGGTCAATTACCCATTGTTTGCAAGTTACTTATGGGTATTCGGAAGTTCGAAATATTTTGTTTTATTGGATGTGAACATAGTCCTCTGGTTTTTAGATTCTTGGCCAAGTAATAAATATCTATTGTGGAAACAGTTGTCAGCCAAATTGACCATGTTGCTCTGTCTTATCTCTTGCAAGAGAGTTTCTGATGTGAAGTCTTTAGACTTAGCAGGTAGGCAATTTTCTCCTGAAGGAGTTTGTTTTCTAATATCTAGGAGGACGAAGGGCAATTCCAGAATTGTATCATATCCAGCTTTCCAAGGTAATACTAAATTATATGTAGTTCAATGTCTGAAGGCATATGAGGTCAGTACAGCTGAATTTTGATCTGATATGCAGGGTCAATTATTGATTGCATTACAAAAAATGTTTTGTCCAGGAACTGCAGCTACGCTGGCTAGATGGGTGAAATGGCTTCTTAATGAAACAGGTATCGATACTTCAATTTTGGAGTGCATTCTGCAAGGGACACTATGGCTTCTGTATAATTTGCTTTAGGGTCTTGTTTAGAAGACATCTTGAAAGCGGTGAATTGGTCCTCTGAGTGTACATTTAAGAGCTTTCACTATAAACCAATACTAGATGTGGCCTCAATTGTGGTCTACCAGCTTTAAACTAGCATAATCGGAGCCTCCGGTTCTGACATAGAATAAAACAAATTCTACCATTCGCAACAAATAATTTTCAATTCTATTAAGGACACAGACACGACGATTATCCCACCCAGTCAGTTTGCAAAAGACAGTATCACTGTTTTGCTCTTACTTTGATATTTCAGTATTATGTATTATGTTTCTGCATTCTGATGCTACAAGCTGTGCCCTCCCTATGTTTAGAAGTATGTTATTGCACAATGATTCTACTCACAGTGGGTAGAACGTGAAAATTGCAGCTTTTGTTTCTTGTTTCCTTTAAGGACAGGAGGATAAATGATCTAGGATATGTCTTGGATGTCTGGACGTTGTTGGAGTGCTTGGCGCACTGATTATTACTAAGAAGGAACAGTCGGAGGACAGTTTCTCCCCGGCTATGGATGATATTAGGTCACTTGGGAAGTGGTTTTGGTTCCTGTGTTGAATATGACTCTGTTGTGTTGGAAGGTTTTTTAAATGTTAATGCCTTGGATTGCAAAGAAAGAGGAGGAGTTATGTTGGCAAGAGTATTTACATGGTCCATCTCTATGGTTATCATGTGACTGTTTGTTTATTATTACTATTGACTGCTGAAATATTAAAGCATAGAAAGAGAAGCATAATCCTCACCTCATGTCTTTAACAGAATTGAAAATTCTTTGTCATGAATGCTACAAATTATTTTATTTCCGTGTTCTACTGCAGCCTCCCAGAGTGTTCTAAAGAACAACTAGAGCGCTAACAGTCTTACTCATGACAAACGTCTGGCACATCTGAAGCCATCTTGATTGAATCAAACTAGTAAAACTTAAAACATTTAATTTAGAAAACAACAAAATGAGAGGGTTCATTTTTTCATGGAAATTATGGTTAGTGCTGTTGAAAGAAAAATTAGGACATGTTTTAAGTGGATTCTCATATATCTTTCTCTTCTAATTCATTATAGCATTCTGACATGCGGCCAGAAACATGTAATTTCAACACCAGCAGCAGACTGCCAGTTAACTCCCTTGTGATCACCAGCTTGCAGTGTTCTAATAAGCATCTAGAGTGCTAACATTGTAAATTTATGGCACAAATTGGCACATCTGAACGCCATCTTGATGGAATCGAAGTGGAAAACTGAAAGCATTTTCTACTAAGTATACTGCAGCAAATGAGGAAATTAGGGAGCTTCATAACAAATAAGTCTCCCAAGATGGCCACCAGAGAAAAAAGAGCCCAAATATAGCACACATATCACCCAAATGTAGCCCAGTATAGCCCAATGACAGAAGTGTGCAAAACATTTAGGCCCTTATTACAACCCTGGCGGTCGGTGATAAAGCAGCTGTAATACCGCCAACAGGCTGGCGGTCACAAAAATGGAATTATGACCACGGCGGAAACCGCTCAGACAGACAGCCACTTTAACACACCGACCGCCACAGCGGTATCAACAAGCACCACAGTGGTAACCGCCTACAGCCAGGCGGAAGACAATGTACCAACCACTATATTACAACAGGCCTATCCACCACCTTTTCCGGGGCGGTACTAAGGACATCAAAAGCACAGCGGAAACACTGCACAGAAGTCAAAGAACGCATCTCTGGAGACTCTGGGAACAACTACAACGCCATGGAGCCCTAGTTGCACATATTTCCGATGCTTGGCTACCTTTTCCTGCATTATGAGCAGCAACACCGGCAAAGACGACCACGGTGAGTACTGCCGCCTAGCACACAAGGGGGGGGGGGGAAGAGAGTGACACACACATGCAACACCCCCACCCCCAACACCATACACACAATCAGATGCACAAACATTACATTTCCACCCCGTATCCATTAGGAATAATGCAAGGACAAAATGATTGGAAGAAGGTGAGTGTAATACGATAAAATAACATGAATAAGTTCATCAAAATACAAACGTATCTACATATTTTCAAATGGAGGGACACTGCCCAGTCCTCAATGTCCGTGGGCCACAGGGCCACATCACATAGGCCAAGACCCCACCTAACTCCTGCAACAACACGGAGAGAACACTTCGGGGACATCAGGTCGAAAATACACAGGCACCTCAGGGGAACGGGGGATGGGGGGGCACCTCAGCCGGAAGATGGTACAACGCCACTGGTCCTGGATGGAGCTACATGCCCACTGCTTGGTCCTGGGGAGTGCAAGGCCACAGTCTCTCAAGTGGGTGGTTTGCCCACTGCTTGGTCCTGGGGAGTGTAAGGCCACAGTCTCTCAAGTGGGTGGTTTGCCCACTGCTTGGTCCTGGTGAGTGCAAGGCCACAGTCTCTCTAGTGGATGGCCTCTCCACTGGTTCTGGAGGGGGCATTGTGCGAAGTGTGCTTCATCCTGGGAAGGATGGGGTGAGTGGATGGCTTCTTCCACTGGTTCTGGAGGGGGCATTGTGCCCAGTGTGCTTCATCCTGGGACGGATGGGGTGAGTGGATGGCTTCTTCCACTGGTTCTGGAGGGGGCATTGTACCCAGTGTGCTTCATCCTGGGAAGGATGGGGTGAGTGGATGGCTTCTCCACTGGTTCTGGAGGGGGAATTGTGCCCTGTGATGCAGTTCTTGGGGAGTGCAAGGTCAAAGTCTCTCACCTGGGTGTCAGGCCCACAGGATTTTTAGGGGCCAGGCCGCAAAACAGCCCATGGATGCAGGACTACACACTGTCCGCCGGCGGTGACGGCTGCTCAGTGGTGGCAATGGCAGTGGCGGTGTTGATGTCGGGGCTGGCAGTGGTGGGGGAGGCTCTAGCCCATCCCCTGCAGTCTTGGATGGCTGCCCACTGGTGCTGCTGCTGCTGACAGTGGTGCTGGTGTCGTTGCTGGCAGTGGTGCTGGTGACGGTGCTGACAGTGGTGGGGGGAGACTCCAGCCCTGCCCCTGCAGCCGCGGACGGCTGCCCACTGGGGCTGAAACTGCTGGCAGTGGTGCTGGTGGCGGTGCTGGCAGTGGTGGGGAGAGGCTCCAGCCCATTTCCTGCAGCCTCGGACAGCAGCTCCCAATGGGGCTGCTGCTGCTGGCAGTGGTGCTGGTGGCGGTGCTGGTGACAGTGCTGGTGGCGGTGCTGGCAGTGGTGGGGGGAGGCTCCAGCCCTTCCCCTGCAGCCTTGGACGGCTGTACCACCATGGTTGGTGGTGGGGGCTCCGAATGAGTCCCAGCACCAAGCCTCCTGTCCTTCCTTCCTGGAGGTGCAGGCCCCTTGCCCTTCCTGTCAGTAGCCAAGGATTGCCCCTTGCCCTTCCCTCCTGCAGCTGGTGGGGCCTCCTTGCCCTTCCTAGATGCTGCTGGTAGTGCCTCCTTGCCTTTCCCTGTCGCAACTGGTGGTGCCTCCTTGCCCTTCCTTGATGCACCTGGTGCAGGCACCCTGTCAGTGTTGCTGTCTGGTGCCCGGGATCCTCTCCCACCTGAAGTAGCTGTCGACACTACTGTGGCCGTGGACTGGGTGGCTGAGGTGCTCACCTGGGTTCTGACCAACCTGGCCCGACGTTAAGGACGGGGGGAGTGGTAGGGAAGAGGTCAAGAGTGGAGAGGAAAAGCTTCTTAGGGACATTGGGGCGGGAAGAGGGTGAAGGTTTGAGAGTGGAGGAAGAGGAAGTGGTTGTAGGAGGTGTCTGTCTGCTGTGTTTTGGTGCAGGTGTATGGGCTGGATGCTGTTGTGAGGTGGATGGCTGTTGGGTGTCTGAGTGCTTGCGTTTGTGTACTTTGGGAGGAGGGGGGACAGACACAGTGGGAGAGGACACAGGGGATGTGTGCATGGATGTGGGGGTGGTGAGGGGCAGGTAGTGACAGGCGTGATGGTGCTAGTGAATGAGGATGTAGTGCATGCAGGTGTGAGTGTAGACGCTACTGGGAGGGAGGTGGACGAGGAGGAGGAGGGGACACAGTGGAGGCAGTGGATGTTGGTATGTCTGCATCTGGATGGTGTTTGTGTGAGTGCCTGTGGGATGATGTGTGGTGCTTGTGTTTGCCTGTGCCACTCTTGTGTGTTGTCCTGGGTGCATGCTGGTCTACCTGTGTGCTTGGGATAGGTTGGGGTTGAGTGGAATGGGACTGATCAGAGAAAGTTGGAAGGGGGAGGCTAGAAACAGGGACAATGGCTACAATCAAGGAGGAGGTCAGAGCCTGGATTGATCTCCCTTGGGCCGCCATGCCAGAGTGAATGCCCTCCGGGAATGCATTTGTTTGTTGCAAATGGGCTGCCAGCCCCTGGATGGCATTCACAATGGTTGACTGCCCAACAGAGTTGGATCGCAGGAGGTCAATAGCCTCCTCACTCAAAGCAGCAGGGCTAACTGGGGCAGGGCCTGAGGTGCCTGGGGCGAAGTAGATGCCCACCCTCCTTGGTGATTGGGCACGGGAAACACGCTGAAGGGCTGCTGGGAGGGTGGTGCTGGTACAGGGGGTGGCGGCTGTACCTGTAGTTGGGGTGGGCACAGAGGTGTCCGCCACCACCAGGGAGCTTCCATCGGAGGAGGTATCACTGTCCGAACGGTCCCCTCCAGTCTCTGCCGTGGTGCTCCCCTCGCTCTCCATCCACTGGTGCCCTCACTGTCGGTGGATTTGGCCTCCTGGGCTCTGTGGGATGCAGCTCTCCCCGTCGCCGGTGCCTCTGCTCCTCCGCCAGATGATGCTAATGCACATAAGGACAGGGTGACAAAACAAAAAGGGGGGGAGACAAAGGATACCTTTGGTCAATGGCAGCACCAACACCACTGTTGGCGTACACGACACACACACACACAGGGAACAGCCCTACACACTAGGCAATGCACTAACAGTCATAATGCTAGTCACCAGCCCATGGACAGGGATCCCTTCCGCCAATTGCAGCATACCTGAGACCCACAGACACATGCCCAGTAGTGGATGCCTACTAGCTTGGTTGGAGGAGGTGTACATCAGACCCTGCCCAACATGTGCCCTACCCTGCAATGTCCGGCCTGGCCTAGAGGCACCCATAGGCCTATGTCCCCCACCCAGGTGCCATCCCACCACGCGCAAGTAGTATATTGGGGCACTGTACTCACCCCCTTGTGGCTGCTGTGATGCCCCTAAGCGCCCATCCTGCTCAGCATAGGCCACCGCCAGTATGCGGCCCATCAGGGGGTCAGGGTTCGACAGGCACCCCTTCCTCGATGGGAGGCCATCCCCAGCTGGGCCTCCGCCGTCTTCTGTGCCCAGCGTCTCAGGTCCTCCCACCATTTGCGACAGTTGGTGCTCCGCCTGCCATCGACCCCCAGAGTCCGCACGTCCTTGGCAATGGCACACCATATACCCTTTTTTTGATGGGTGCTGACCTGCTGAGAAATACACACAGGAAAAGGAATCAGTCAGCCCGTCCTGCCCGTTACACTCATAGCCCTCCATAGCCCCCACATCCCCTTACGCACAGACATTGACCACCATACATGCAGCACGCTGCCCAGGGCCCTTCCACCAACCCCCCCTACACAAGACCCTAACTCACAGAACTCCATGCATTCATGCCCCATGCATCGTGCTCACAGTGTACTCACTGTTGGTCTGGAGACTCATACAGCATTCGGAACTGGGGTAGTACCCCATCCACCTGTCTTTCCAACTCTGCAGCGGTGATGGCAGAGCCCCTTTCCCCAGTGACACGAGCCATGGTCGGTTCCAGACACAGGTCACAGCAGCACTTGCAGTGTAGGTCCTCTCCTGTTAAAGGTCAGGTAGCAAGTGAGTGAACAGATAGAAAATGGCGTTCATGTCCGCGGCGGTGCGTACCGTCACCGCCAGCGTACATCACCATTGGCCACTGTAACCCATTGTAAGGAAATGCCTCCTTGACATGGTTACCCCCTAACTTTGTGCCTTTGCTGATGCTAAGTTTTGATTGAAAGTGTGCTGGGACCCTGCAAACCAGGCCCCAGCACCAGTGTTCTTTCCCTAAACTGTACCTTTGTCTCCACAATTGGCACAACCCTGGCACTCAGGTAAGTCCCTTGTAACTGGTACCCCTGGTACCAAGGGCCCTGATGCCAGGGAAGGTCTCTAAGGGCTGCAGCATGTCTTATGCCACCCTGGGGACCCCTCACTCAGCACATGCACACTGCCTCACAGCTTGTGTGTGCTGGTGGGGAGAAAAAGACTAAGGCCCTCATTATGACATTGGCGGAAAAAGCCGCTTACCGCCTTGCAGAAGACCGCCACCACACCGCCGCGGGCGCGGAATTCCGCCACAGCTATTATGACCCACAGCTCGGAATTCGCCAAAATTCAGACACCCACACAAGTCCGCCGCACCAAAGGTCAGTGATAAACTGGCGAAAACAAAACCTCCACCGTCACGCCAACAGAAATACGCCCACACTATCGCGACACACGAATCCACGCAGCGGTCTTTCAACCGCGGTATTTAATTGGCGGTACACACCACAGCGCTCAAAATACAAACACATCTACAAAATACTACCACATTGGACAATTCCAAATACACACACCTGATACACATACACACACCACTCCCACACACCCAATACAATATAAAACACGCACCCACATCACCCACAAACCCTTACGACGACAAATCACGACCGAAAGCCAGAGAGAGACACCACCATCAACAACACTAGCATCCACAGGCACACAACACCATCACCCACATAACTTCCATGCACCTCACACAACACCCCACTACATATCAGCACACTTATCACCCCACACACCACCCCACACATCACCTACACCAACCCATGGCACGGCAAAGACACCCCAGGTTCTCAGAGGAGGCGCTCAGGGTCATGGTGGAGGAAATCGTCCGGGTAGAACCACAGCTATTCGGATCACAGGTGCAGCACACCTCCATTGCAAGGAAGATGGAGCTATGGCGAAGAATAGTGGACAGGGTCAACGCAGTGGGACAGCACCCAAGAAATCGGGAGGACATCAGGAAGAGGTGGAACGACCTACGGGGGAAGGTGCGTTCCGTGGTCTCCAGACACCACCTGGCGGTTCAGCAGACTGGCGGCGGACCCCCACCTCCTCCCCCACAACTAACAACATGGGAGGAGCAGGTCTTGGCGATTCTGCATCCTGAGGGCCTCGCACGAGTAGGTGGAGGAATGGACTCTGGTAAGTCAAACCTTTAACTACTTCATCCCCCACCCACCTGCATGCTATCACCTACCCCCACCCTCGCCCTCACCCCCATCACTACCACTCCTCACAAATGTCCCACTATCTCAAACCACACATCCCAATCCCAAGCCCTGAATGCAACACCAAAGCATGGACACCCATCACTAAAGCATGCCCACAGCACATACCCATACACCCCCCTAAACCATCGTCACACAAGGTCCCACACAGGAATGCTAGCACTGCGGTACACGGTCACCCACCCATTGCACACCTTGACACACACAGATGCAATAATCATGCCTTTATACCCCTGCAGGACCCCTATCCAACGTCACCGGACAGGAGGGTCCACACATGTCCACACCACCAACAGAAGGGGCCCACAGTGATGACAGCACCTCTGTCCAACTGGATCTAGATGACCAGCCCGGCCCATCGGGGACCTCGGGACAGTCGGTTCCCCTCACCCAGGCCACTACAGAGCTTCCCCCCTCTGGAAACACCAGCACAGCACCCACCCAGCGGGCCCATACCTCCGTCCCCAGGGCACGTCAATCAATAGTGTGTCCACCACTACAGGGAACCCAGGCTAACCCACCACCCCAACAACAACAGGGACCTGGGGGCAGTAGTAGTGGGCACACGGTCCAGGGGACGGAGGCCCAGGAACACAGGGGAACCTGGAGGACTGCTGTGCGACAGGGGGCGGACAAGCCTACCACCACTCCCAGGAGACGATGGCAACGGTACTGGCCAAGTTTCAGGAGACCCAGCGCCTGCAGGAGGAACAGTATATGGTCTTCAGGAAGGAACTCAGAACCATCAATTCCACCCTGGGCACCATCGTAGGGGTGCTGAAGGAAGTCCTCAACACCAGGAGGGACACTGTGGCACTACAAGGGGCCCCTGACACTAGCCTGGACGATGAACTGCCCACCACCTCCGCTGGCACTAGTGGACAGAAGGCACCGCCACAGGACCACCACACCAGCACCCACCCCCTGCAGAGGGAGAACCACCTCGCAAACGGTCCCTGAGATCCAGGACAAAGACAGAGAACGATGCCAAGACCCCCGGCAAGAAATGAGACCACCCTGATTGTCATCCTACTGTCCCACTTTGTCACCCTGTCCATCCTTAAACTGCCCCAGCTCCACTTCCTATGCCCATTTGGGCAATGCACCTGTGAGACTAATAGACTGGACTCTGCCATGGACATTCCTCCGCCATCACCCCTCACCATTTTGCTACCCCCTCCAATTTTGAGCACTAAAATAAACTCCCTTAAAGCACAAAACAATCTGGAGTCTGTCTGTGATTTTGGAATACTGTATTAGCAATAACTGTGGCAAAAAGCTCTTTCATTTGTAATGTCAACATACCTATGTCATACAGCTCTAGTCCATGAGGAATCAAAGCAGATGTCACACTGTGGGACCCAGATCTGTGAAATCGTAAGGGAAAGTGACAACTCAGTGACCATACACTGGGTGAAAAAGACAGACAGTAGAGAGGTAGTAGTGTATAAGTACATGTAGTAGGCAGGTTTGTATTCTTACCTGTGTTTCACTGGAAATATTCCTGGATCACTGAGTCCCTGTTGTCCATGTCTTCTTCCTCTGCTTCCTCGTCTTCACTGTCCACAGGCTCCACAGCTGCAACAACACCGCCATCTGGTCCATCCTCCTGCAGAAAGGGCACCTGTCGTCGCAAAGCCAAGTTGTGAAGCATACAGCAGGCCACGATGATCTGGCACACCTTCTTTGGTGAGTAGAATAGGGATCCACCTGTCATATGGAGGCACCTGAACCTCGCCTTCAGGAGGCCGAAGGTGCGTTCGATCACCGTCCTAGTTCGCCCATGTGCATCATTGTAGCGTTCCTCTGCCCTTGTCCTGAGATTCCTCACTGGGGTCAGTAGCCATGACAGGTTGGGGTAACCAGAGTCACCTGAAAATGGCGAGAGACAACTGTTAGACACACACTAACCTGGAGGGATATCCCCAGACCCAGACAACCATTCCCACTGACTAGCTTCCAGGTGCTCACCTAATAGCCACACACAGTGCCTCTGTAGTTGACCCGTCACATAAGGGATGCTGCTATTCCGCAGGATGTAAGCGTCATGCACTGAGCCAGGGAACATGGCATTCACATGGGAGATGTACTGGTCTGCCAAACATACTATCTGTACATTCATCGAATGATAACTCTTCCGGTTTCTGTACACCTGTTCACTCCTGTGGGGGGGGGGGGCAAAGCCACATGTGTCCCATCAATGGCACCGATGATGTTGGGCATATGTCCCAGGGCATAGAAATCACCTTTCACTGTGGGCAAATCCTCCACCTGAGGGAAAACGATGTAGCTCCGCATGTGTTTCAGCAGGGCAGACAACACTCTGGACAACACTTGGAAAACATAGGCAGGGACATCCCTGATGCTATGGCCACTGTTGTTTGAAATGACCCACTTGCAAGGAAATGGAGCGCTGACAGCACCTGCACTTGAGGGGGGATTCCTGTGGGATGGCGGATAGCTGACATCAGGTCTGGCTCCAGCTGGGTACACAGTTCCTGGATTGTGGCACGATCAAGCCTGTATGTGATTATCACGTGTCTTTCCTCCATTGTCGACAGGTCCACCAACGGTCGGTACACCGGAGGATGCCGCCATCTCCTCACATGTCCCAGCGGACGGTGCCTATGAAGGACAACAGCGAGCACAGAGTCAAACAACTCAGAGGTACGTACCCACAGTTTACACAGAACACCATTCATAATCAAAAAGTGGCCTGTATGTGTGTTGAGTCTAGGTCTAGGTATGTGTGACGCAGTTGAAAATTAAGCCATGTGGGCCCCTGAAATTGCAGCTGCCTGACCTCTAAAGTGGGACAATGGGATGTGAGGTAACTGCGCTGGCGTTGTACACCGTCGCAGTAGGCGGTCGAAGACCGCGGCGCAATGCTGAATTGGTTAACATTGGACCCTATGGGTCCCAGGAGCCAATGACGATGTACGCCAGCGGTGACGGTACGCACCGCCGCAGACGTAAGCACCATTTTCTATCTCTTCAATCACTCGATACCTGATCTTCGACAGGAGAGGACATACACTGCAAGTGCTGCTGTGACCTCGGTCTGGAAGAGACAATGGCTCGAGTGTCTGGGGAAAGGGCACCTGCCTTCACATCGGAGGAGTTGGAGAAACTCGTGGATGGGGTCCTCCCCCAGTACACGCTACTCTATGGTCCTCCAGACAAACAGGTAAGTACACTGGGAGCATGATGTATGGTCTATGCCTGTGTGGAGAGGGGTGGATGTAAGAAGGAAGGGGGGAGAGTGCAACGTGCATGAAACAACGGTGAGTGAATGTGCCACATGGCAAGGGTAGGGATGGGGGTCAATCACTTTGACGGTGCAGTTGGTAATAACTTTCTCTTCCCCCTGTACAAATCATGTAGGTCAGCGCCCACCAGAAAAAAACATATTTGGCGTGCCATCGCCAAGGACGTCCAGAACCTGGGGGTCTACCACAGACGGAGCACCCACTGCCGGAAAAGATGGGAGGACATTGGCCGCTGGAGCAAGAAGACAGCGGAGGCTCAGCTGGGGATGGCCTCCCAAAGTGGGAGGGGTGCCCGTCGCACCATGACCCCCTGATGTTCAGGATCCTGGCAGTGGCGTACCCGGAGTTGGATGGGCGCTTGAGGGCATCACAGCAGCCACAAGGGGGTGAATGCACTCGCATTCTGCTGACTTTGCGCGCAGTGGAGGGTTCTGGGTGGGGGAGGTGGGCTGTGGGTTTCCCTAGGCCAGGGTGAGTTCCGTAGGCAAGGTCCCTCCATAAGGCAGGCCATGTGGCACCCCAACCCACATCTGTAGAGTGACAACTACACCTAGTCATGCTCCTGTGTCATCTATGTGTGCAGATGTTGTCCATAGCCTTGTAGGCCATTTCCCAGGAATTGAACAGTGGAGCCCAAGAGCGCGGCGTAGTGCAGGGAGCTTCTGTGTCTGTCGTGTCCGCCAACGGTAGCGGTAATGCATGCACTCAACATGTCTTTCTTCTGTCGCCTCCCCCCTTTTTGTGGTCTCCCTGTTCTTGTGTGCATTAGCATCACCAGGCGGAGGAACAGTGCCACCGGAGCAGGAGGGAGCTGCATCCCACATGGCCATGGAGGGCCACACTACGGACTCGGAGTTCACCAGTGGGACAGAGGGCGAGGGGAGCTCCACGGCGGGGCCACGAGCTGAGACCAGTGACACGGACTCGTCCTCTGATGGGAGCTCCCTTGTGGTGGCGGCAACATCTGTGTCACCCCCATCTACAGGTACAGCCGCCACCCCCCTTCCAGCACCGCCCTCCCAGCAGCCCATCAGCCTTCGCCCCATGCCCGCTCACCCGGGAGGGTGGGCATCACCTTCGCCCCAGGCACCTCAGGCCCTGCCCCAGTCACCCCTGCTGCCCTCAGTGAGGAGGCCATTCACCTCCTCAGGTCCCTCACTGTTGGGCATTTTGAATGCCATCCAGGGTCTAGAAAGGCAGTTGCAACAAACCAATGCATTCCTGGAGGGCATTCATTCTGGTCAGGCGGCCCTTCAGCGAGCTTTTCAGACTCTGGCCTCAGCACTGATGGCAGCCATTGTCCCTGTGTCTAGCCTCCCCCCTCCAACTTCCTCCACCCTGACCCAATCCCCTGTACCTCAGCCTATCCCAAGCACACCTCTAGACCAGCATGCACACACGTCAACACACAAGGGAAGCTCAGGCAAACATAAGCACCACACATCCCACAGGCACTCATGCAAGCATCACACACATGCAGACACACCAACATCCACTGCCTCCACTGTGTCCCCCTCCTCCTTGTCTCCGTCCTCCCTCCCTGTCTCGTCTACACTCACACCTGCATGCACTACCTCTACAGCCACTACGTCCCTCTCCAGCACACCCACCACCACACCCCGCTCACGTGCAGTCACCACCCCCACTACCATCCACACATCCCCTGTGTCCTCTCCCAGTGTGTCTGTGACGCCCCCTCTGAAGATACACAAACGCAGGTACACACCCACCCAACAGCCATCCACCTCACGACAGCCTCCAGCGTCTGCACCTTAACCCAAAGTCAGCAAACAAACACCTCCTACAACCACAACCTCTTCCTCCACTCCCAAACCCCCTCCAGCTACCCATCCCAGTGTGTCAAAAAAACTTTTCCTGTCCAACCTTGACCTCTTTCCCACACCTCCCCCACCCCGTCCGGCTCATAGGTCCCGAACTGGCACCTCAGCCACAACATCTCGGGGACCAGTGGTGCCTGTAGTCACCGGAATCTGGAGTGCACCGGCCACCAGGGCAGCCAGTGTGGCACAGAGCCACAGCACAGACAGTCCCCCACCTGTGAAGCATCAGAAGTTGGCCAGTGCCCGGCGGGAGAGGGGAAAGACTCCAGCCACCAAAGCTGCTCCCAGGGGTCCCGGTGGGAGTGTGGAGTCAGCTGTGACACCTTCCAAGGTGGGGAAGGGCCACAAGAAACCCGGCAAGTCTGGGAAGAGCAGCACGGCGGAGAAGACGGCCATCATTCCTGCTGCCCAGGAGGCCACCGCCAGCACAAGCCCAGCTGCTCAGGAGGCCACCGCCAGCACAAGCCCCGCTGGGCCATGAAGGACCGCCAGCAAAAGCCCCGCTGGGCCATGAAGGACCGCCAGAAAAAGCCCAGCTGGGCCATGAAGGACCGCCAGCACAAGCCCCGCTGGGCCATGAAGGACCGCCAGCAGCTGAGTCCCTGCAATGGAGACCGCCGTCTCAAGCACCGCTGAACAGGGAACCGCCCTTTCAAGCACCACTGAACAGGGCACCGCCGTCTCAAGCACCAGTGAACAGGGCACCGCCGTCTCAAGCACCGCTGGCCCATGAGCACCAAGGGCACTGACGCTACTGAGTCCGTCACGGGCAGAATGAAGCACTCTGGGCACAAGGCCCCCTCCAGAACCAGTGGAGAGATCCATCCACTACCTCTGTCCTTAGCAGGATGAGGCACTCTGGGCACAAGGCCCCCTCCAGAACCAGTGGAGAGATCCATACACTACCTCTGTCCTTAGCAGGATGAAGCAGTCTAGGCACCATGCTCCCTCCAGAACCAGTGGAGACTGTTATCCACTTGAGAGACTGTGGCTTTGTCGTACCCAGGATGGAACAGTGGGCAAACCACCCACTGTAGAGACTTGAGGGACTGTGGCTTTGCACTCCCCAGGATTGAACAGTGGGCAACCCACCCACTGTAGAGACTTGAGATACTATGGCTTTGCACTCCCCAGGATATAGCAGTGGGCAAGCCAACCACTGTATAGACTTGAGAGACTGTGGCTTTGCACTCCCCAGGATAAAGCAGTGGGAAAACCACCCACTGTATAGACTTGAGAGACTGTGGCTTTGCACTCCCCAGGATGGAACAGTGGGCAACCCACCCACTGGAAAGACTTGAGAGACTGTGGCTTTGCACTCCCCAGGATGTAACAGTGGGCATGTGGCCCCCTCGTGGATTTGGCGTTGTGCACTCAAGCAGCTGAGGTGCCCCCCCTTTCCCTCCTCCTGAGGTGCCTGTTTAGTTGCTGTCTGATGCCCCTGCAGTGTTCTCTCCGTTATGGTCGGGGATCTTGTGTGGCCTCGCCCATACCGTGTGGGCCCAGTGTTCCACGGACTTAATTGGAGCACTACCTGGACTACTATGCTTGGTATATATTTTGTAAATGGTGTAGATATATATTTTTGCCTACTTGATTTTAATATATTACAATGGTTACACTAATTTTCTATTGTCTTTGCATTCTTCCGGAGGGGTTGGGGGGTGTAACTGTGATGTATTAATATGCATTAGTGTGTGTGTTGTAGTGGGTGAGGGTGGGGGTGGGGGTGTATGTCCCTGTTTTTTCCCTCCCCTGTGTCGTAGGTGCAGTACTCACCGTGGTCTTCGCCGCCGGCGTTTATGCACCTGGTAGAGGAGCAGGAAGACTATCGCAAGTAGAATTTGGATTTCCGGGTCCATGGTGTCCTCGTTCCTCGTGGGGTGTGTAGAGGTGAGCGTTTTCCCTTCGAAATTCCTGTTTCCGCTGTGTTTTTATCCGCGGTGAATCCGCCCCGGAAAAGGTGGCAGATTGGCCTGTCATAATAGTGTGGGCGGTACATTGTCTCCCGCCTGTCTGTTGGCGGCGACCGCCGCGCTGTTTGGTTGTACCGCCGTGGCGGTCAGAGTGTTAAAGTGGCTGTCTTTGTTTTGCCGGTTGTAATTGCAAAATATTTACCGCTGGGCTGTTGGCGGTCTTACCGCCGCTTTAACACCGTCCGCCAGGGTTGTAATGACCACCTAAGTCGACATGGCACTCCACTCAGAGTGCCATGCCAAACTCACACTGCCTGTGGCATAGGTAAGTCACCCCTCTAGCAGGCCTTACAGCCCTAAGGCAGGGAGCACTATACCACAGGCAAGGGCATATGTGCATAAGCACTATGCCCCTACAGTGTCTAAGCAAAACCTTAGACATTGTAAGTGAAGGGTAGCCATAAGAGTATATGGTCTGGGAGTTTGTCAAACACGAACTCCACATTTCCATAATGGCTACACTGAAATATGGGAAGTTTGGTATCAATCTTCTCAGCACAATAAATGCACACTGATGCGAGTGTGCAATTTATTGTAACATGCACCCAGAGGGCATCTTAGAGATGCCCCCTGAATACCAATCCGACTTCTAGTGTAGGCTGACCAGTTCCTGCCAGCCTGCCACACACCAGACATGTTGCTGGCCACATGGGGAGAGTGCCTTTGTCCCTCTGTGGCCAGGAACAAAGCCTGTACTGGGTGGAGGTGTTTCTCACCTCCCCCTGCAGGAACTGTAACACCTGGCGGTGAGCCTCAAAGGCTCACCCCTTTTGTTACAGCGCTCCAGGGCATCCCAGCTAGTGGAGATGCCCCCCCTCCGGCCACTGCCCCCACTTTTGGCGCAAAGGCTGGAGGAGATAATGAGAAAAACAAGGAGGAGTCACCCACCAGTCAGGACAGCCCCTAAGGTGTCCTTACCTGAGGTGACCCCTGCCTTGAGAAATCCTCCATCGTGAGTTTGGAGGATTCCCCCAATAGGATTAAGGATGTGCCCCTCTTCCCACAGGGAGGAGGCACAAAGAGGGTGTAGCCACCCTCAAGGACAGTAGCCATTGGCTACTGCCCTCCCAGACCTAAACACACCCCTAAATTCAGTATTTAGTGGCACCCCAGAACCTAGGAAAGCAGATTCCTGCAACCTGAAGAAACAAGAAGGACTGCTTTGGCCCCAGCCCTACCGGCCTGTCTCCAACTTCGAAAACCTGCAACCAGCGACGTATCCGACAGGGACCAGCGACCACTGAAGCCTCAGAGGACTGCCCTGGACTAAAGGACCAAGAAACTCCTGTGAACAGCGGCCCTGTTCAAAACCAGCTACTTCTTTGCAACAAAGAAGCAACTTTCCAAGACTGCACATTTCCTGCCGGAAGCGTGAGACTTCTCACTCTGCACCCGATGCCCCCGGCTCGAGATTCAGAGAACCAACACCTCAAGGAGGACTCCCCGGCGACTGCGAGCCTGTGAGTAACCAGAGACGAACCCCCCGCCCCCCCCCACGATGCGTGCAGAGATAATCTAGAGGCTCCCCCTGACCACGACTGCCTGTAACAAGGGACCCGACGCCTGGAACCAACACTGCACCCGTAGCCCCCAGGACCTGAAGGAACTGAACTTCAGTGAAGGAGTGACCCGTAGGCGACCCTCTGCCTAGCCCAGGTGGTGGCTGCCCTGAGAAGCATCCCCTGTGCCTGCCTGCACCGCTAGAGAGACCCCTGGGTCCCTCCATTGTTTCCCATCTAAAACCCGACGCCTGCTTTACACACTGCACCCGGCCGCCCCTGTGCCGCTGAGGGTGTGTTTTGTGTGCCTACTTGTGTCCCCCCCAGTGCTCTACAAAACCCCCCTGGTCTGCCCCCCGAGGACGCAGGTACTATGCCTATGTGTTTTGGGCACCTCTTTGACCTTTGCACCTGACCGGCCCTGAGCTGCTGGTGTGGTAACTATGGGGTCACCTTGAACCCCCAACGGTGGGCTGCCTATGCCCCAGGACTGAGACTTGTAAGTGTTTTACTTACCTCCTAATCTAACCTTTACTTACCTCCCCCAGGAACTATTGATTTTTGCAGTGTCCACTTTGAAAATAGCTTATTGCCATTTGTACAAAGACTGTATATGATATTGATTTTATTCAAAGTTCCTAAAGTATCTAAGTGAAGTACCTTGCATTTAAAGTGTTTAATGTAAATCTTGAACCTGTGGTTCTTAAAATAAACTAAAAATATATATTTTTCAATATACAAACCTATTGGCCTGGAGTAAGTCTTTGAGTGTGTGTTCCTCATTCATTGCCTGTGTGTGTACAACAAATGCTTAACACTACCCTCTGATAAGCCTACTGCTCGACCACACTACCACAAAATAGAGCATTGGAATTATCTAATTTTGCCACTATCTTACCTCTAAGGGGAACCCTTGGACTCTGTGCACACTATTTCTTACTTTGAAATAGTATATACAGAGTCAACTTCCTACACCCATAGGGCCCAATGGTATACAATGGGGAGTTGCATGGCGGTTCTCGACCGCCTCCCGCAACGGTGCACAACGTCAGTGGAGTTACCTCATTTCCACATCTCCCTCCACACAGGACAGGTGGACACCATTTCAGGGGGGGCAGGCCATGGCACCTAACTGCATCATAGTACACATAGGCACCATTTCGGCCTATCCAACAATATACTGTTACAGTCACAACATGCAATGCAGTTTAGTGTTTGGAAATATGGAATACTTTGAACAGCTGCTCACCGTTTGCCCCCTAGATTGCAACCGCTGCGGATGAATAGGAGATGGAGGCATCCCCCGGGTACAGGCCCCTGGTGGACTAGGCAACAATGGAGGACAGGCACATCATACACACCTATAGACTGGACAGGGCCACAATCCCAGAGCTGTGTGCCCAATTGCAGCCTGACCTGATATCTGCTATCCGTCACCCCACCAATCCCCCTTCTGGTTCAAGTGCTATCAGTGCTCCATTTCCTGGCGACTGGCTCCTTCCAAGTGACAGTGGGCTTGGCAGCAGGAATGTCTCAGCCAATGTTCTCAATAGTGCTGACCAGAGTGTTGTCTGCCCTGATTAAACACATGCGCAGCTACATCGATTTTCCCCCAGGTGGAGGATTTGGTCACAGTGAAAGCTGACTTCTATGCAATGGGATATATCCCCAACATAAATGGAGCAACAGATGGTACATAAAAGCATTTGTCCCCCCCCGAGAGAAATGAACAGGTGTTCAGAAATCGAAAGAACTTTCACTCTATGAATATGCAGATAGTGTGCCTGGTGGACTAGTACATCTCCCTTGTCAATGCCAAGTATCCTGGGTCTGTGCATGATGACTTTATCCTGAGGAATAGCAGCATACCATATGTGATGGCTCAACTCCAGAGGCACCGGGTGTGGCTAATAGGTGAGCCCTGGTTCCCACCCAGTAGATGTTGGTGTAAGGGTATGGTGAGGGCCCTAAGGGTTAGTGTATGTCTAACGGTTGTCCCTCGATATTTGAAGGTGACTCTGGTTACCCCAACCTCTCTTGGCTACTGACCCCTGTGAGGAAACCCAGGACAAGGGCAGAGGAACGTTACAATGAGGCACATGGGCGAACAACAATAATAATTGAAAGGACATTCGACCTCCTGAAGGCCAGGTTTCGTTGCCTCCATCTAACAGGTGGATCCCTGTACTACTCACCCAAGTAGGTGTGCCAGATCATGATGGCATGCTGTATGTTGCACAACCTTGCCTTATTTTGCCAGATGCCTTTTCTGCAGGAGGATGAGGCTGGAGATGGGGGTGTGGCAGCAGTGGACCCTGTGGACAGTGAATATGAGGAGGCAGAGGATGAGGATGAGGACAACAAAAGTGCTATAATACAAAAATACTTCCAATGACACACAGGTAAGACACTGTAATTTCACTTTACATTGACAGTTTTGTGTTTGACATTGTCACTGGGAGGCTGATTTTCCCACTTCTATGGCCACTTACTGTACCCTTTGGCATCTCTATTTGCAGATATTTGTGCCCCACTATCTCTTCTGGTGTGTTGACTGCAGCCAACTACAGGTCATTCCTATGTATACATTACTGTACAGTTGTATTGCAGTGTTTAAAGCTAGTTAAACAGATACATATTTCAATCATTTGACCAAATCCATACTTGTATTTTTTAAATGGTGTTTATTTAAGTGCTAATAGGTAGAGGGGGATGTGCAATGGGCTGGGGTGATGGTGGAGGAATGTCCAAGATAAAGTCCAGTCTATTTGTATCCCAGGTGCATTATCCAAGGTGGCATAGGAAGTGGAGCAATGGCAGTTCAACGTGGACAGGGTGACAAAGTGGGGCACAAGGGTAACAATCAGGAGAATCTTATTTCTTGGCGGGGTCTTGGCAATAGTCTCTGGCTTCTGCCTGGATCGCAGGGACCATTTGCGGGGTGGTTCTCCTTCTGCAGGGGTGGGGTGCTGGTGGCCTGTTGTTCCTGTGGCGGGGCTTCCTGTCCACTAGCGGCAGCGGAGGTGGAAGGCTCTTCATTGGTTTGGCTAGTGTCAGGGGCCCGATGGTGTGCCACTGCCTCCCTCATGGTGTTGGCCATGTCTGCCAGCACCCCTGCAATGGTGGCCAGGGTGGTGTTGATGTTCTTCAAGTCCTCCCTGATCCCCAGGTACTGTCCCTCCTGCAGCCGATGGGTCTCCTGACACTTGTCCAGTATCTGGCCCATCATCTCCTGGGAATGGTGGCATGCTCCAGAATGTTGGTGAGTGCCTCCTGGAGAGTCGGTTCCCTGGGCCTGTCCTCCCCCTGTCACACAGCAGTCCTCCCTGCTTCCCTGTTGTCCTGTGCCTCTGTCCCACAGCTGATTGATATGTCCTGGGGACAGAGGTATGGGCCCGCTGGGTGGGTACTGTGCTTGTGTTTCCTGAGGGGGGAGGCTCTGTGGTGGTATGGGACTGTGCCTGGGTTACCGACTGTCCGGAGATCCTTGATGGGCCAGGTTGGTCATCCAGATCCAGGCATTCAGAGCTGCTGTCATCACTGTGGGCCTCTTCTGCGGGGGGACTGGATGTTGCTGGCACCTCCTTTCCGGTAACGTTGGGTGGGGGACCTGTGGGGATGTAAATGCAGTGTTATTGTTTCAGTGTGTGTCATCTTGTGCATGGGTGTGTTGCCCTCTATGGTTGTTATTGCCCTGTCAGCTTTGCCTTGTGTGAGTAGTTATTTTGTGGGCTAGGTGATTCTCTCTAGTGTGCATGCTTTAGTGATGGGTGTCCATGTAGGTCTGTGATGGGGGTCCGTGCATTGGTGTTACATGTGGGGCTTGGTATTGGGAGGAGTGGGTTGTGATGGTGGGGTGTGTGAGGTGGTGGAGTGATGGGAGTAAGGGTAAGGGCAGTGGTTTGTGATGGCATGCAGGTAGGGGGGGTGATAGTAATAGAGAGTTGACTTACAAGGGTCCAGTCCTCCTCCTACTCCTGCCAGGCCCTCAGGATGCATGATTGCCAAGACTTGCTCCTCCCATGTTGTTAGTTGTGGGGGAGGAGGTGGGGGTTCACCACCAGTTCTCTGTACAGCTATTTGGTGTCTTGCTGCTGTGAAATGCACCTTCCCCCGTAGGTCGTTCCACCTCTTCCTGATGTCATCCCTTGTTCTGGGGTGTTGTCCCACAGCGTTGACCCTGTCCACGATTCTCTGCCATAGCTCCATCTTCCTTGCAATGGATGTCTGCTGCACCTTTGATCCGAATAGCTGTGGCTCTACCCGGATGATTTCCTCCACCATGACCCTTAGCTCCTCCCTAGAGAACCTGGGGTGTCGTTGTGGTGCCATGGGTGTAGTGTGAGTGGTGTGGGTGAGGGTGTGGGGTGATGTGTTGGGGTGTGTGACGTAAGAAGCGTGAATGGTCTGTAGGTGATGGTGGTGTGTGGCTGTGGTCTTGTCTGTGGTCTTGCTATCTCCCTTGTGGCAATTGCTTTTAGTCCTAAAGTGTTGTGGGTAATGTGGGTGTGTGTTTTATAGTGGTGTGGGTGTGGTGTGTGTATGGGTGTCAGGTGTGTGTTATTCAAATTGTCCAATGTAGTGTTGTTTTGTATGTGTGTGTGTATTTTGAGCACGGCGGTATGCAGCGCCAATGGTTTACCACCATTGAATGTCCACTGCGGTGATTCGTGGGTCATAATGCTGTGGGCGTAGTTCTGTTGGGGTAATGGTGTGGGTTTTGCTACCGCCAGTTTATCACTGACCTTTGGGCTGACAGACTTGTATGTGTGGCTATATAGTGACGGATTGCTATGTGTGGGTCATAATATGGGTGGCGGTAAGCCTCTGCGCGGTGGTATGTTGGCGGCAGTCAGCATGCTTACCGCCAATGTCATAATGAGGACCACAGTGCCTGATTACGACCTTGGCGGATGTGATACTCCTTCACGAACATGACGGAGATCCCGTACTCCGCATTACAAGTTCCATTATATCCTATGGAACTTGTAAAACAGCAGGCGGGATATATGTCACGTTTGTGATGGAGTATCCCATCCGCCAAGGTCGTAATCAGGCCCTTGATTTTTTAGTTTTTTTTGTTGCAATTTTATACAGTGCAGACTTGACCCGAAGGTATTGGTGTGCTTTACATGGGCATCAGCTACCTTACTCAAGGACACATTCATTTTGGTTTTAGGCATGGGGTGATTAGGTGATTTGCCCAGAATCACCAGATGTTCAATCTTGAATCTGATACCCCAGTTGCAAAGTCTGCAGCTCTGACCTTAACGTCACATCCTCTCCCCTAAGTGTAACAAATAATGAAGTGATCAACTTGATAAAAACTTAAAGATAGCAAATAATTTTAAAGTGCTTTGTCGCCATTTGAGAACTCAGAAAATATGTCCTCATTTTTGTTTTTTAGAGCACTAACTATAATTTCTATGGGAATAAGGCCCTCTCATTTTTATATTTCTAAAGGAAATGCTTTAAGTATTACAGTTTTGATTACATCAAGATGACGCCTGGTGTGCCACACTTTTGTAATAAATATAGAATGTTAGCAAACTAGTTGTTCATTAGAATACTATGGGGGAGGCAGAGGTCAGGGGTATGGACATAGGTAATTGAGGGCAGAGAGGAGTGTGCAGAGGCAACAAGTTGACCATGCTGGTAGGTGGGAGGGGCAGTGGCAGTACAATGGGCCATAGAAGGCACAGGAAAGGGGGGCAGGGGTAGCACACCAACCATGTAGGACAGGCAAGAGAGGCTGTGGCAAAATAACAGACCACTGAGAGAAGGAGGAAGAGGCAGTGGTAGTTACAACCATAAATGCCAACAGACTCAATTCAGGCAGGAGACTCCTGATGTTTTTAAGCTCAAATGGCTTTGTTTTATCTGCCCCCTGCCTAAAATCCCTCTTTTTCAATGTAAGTCAATGGGGGAAATCAATTCCCCAGGATTTTTTCAAAATCTCCCTCTTATCAAGTTCAAAATGCTGGCAAGTATGGTGTATTGGATCATGGCGAGCAGGAAGAAAGGGGTAGGGACATGGACTTGGATAAGAGAGGGCAGGAGGGAGATGGGCAAGGGCACCAAACTGACCTTAGAGGGCAAGTGTCAGGGGTTGCAGCAGAACAATACACCACATAGGGCAAGCGGGGTGGTAGTGCAGCACAACGGATCTTGGAAAGCAATAGGGCGGGGACAGGGCCATGCACATGGACAACAGAGAGCAGACGGGAAAGAGGCAAGGGCAGCAAAACGACCACACCAGAAACAGAGAAGGGACAGTTGGAGCATAACAGACCATAAGGTAGTAGGGAGGGGGCAGTGGCATTACATTGGACCCGGCATGGCAGGAGGGAGGGGCCTGGTGCATGGACCCGCACAACAGAGTGTAGGGAAGAGGTGGATGAGGCAACAAGCTAAATGTTCAGGGCAGGCGGAAAGGGCAGTGGCAGTACATCGGCCACACTCGTGCCCTAATGTAACTAGAACTAGCGTTCTCTCAGCACGCACTGCTAATTACCATAGTTATTACATCACTCATGACATCTTCTTCGACATCATTGATAATATCACTGTAACATTTGCAGTAAAATTATTGATGAGAAAACTGCATGACGAGGGCCTCGAGTTATAGTTACTTGAAATAACTCAAACTATATAACAGCTGAATTTCTATGGTTTTGTGTGTGTAAAATCTAAACCTAACTGTAATGTCCTTGTAACCATTGATTCTTTAGTGAATTTCAAAGTTTTTTAAAATTCAATTTCCTAACTATAACATTCCTGTAACGTTTGTTGTTTTCGGTGAAAATATATATATCTCAAAAGAAAAAGCTTTTTCACTGCCATAACGGGCAATTCTTAAATAAATACATGCTAGTACAGTTACCTTTGAGTGCGGTTCATCTCTTTTCCATACATCAAAGAGAGGAAAATTATATTTTCTTGATTTAATTCGGTGTTTCCAGCACCGCCAAACAAATGGTGAAAAGCACGTTGTAAGATGTCGGGACAGGGGAAGCTCTTTGGGATATACTGTATATCTATATATATGCACATATATATACATATGCATACATATATATAATATATATATATAGATATAGATAGATAGATAGATAGATAGATAGATAGATAGATAGATAAATAAATAGAAAGACAGATATATATATATATATATATATATATATATATATATATATATATATATATATATATATATATATATATATATATATAAATTCACTGAAAAAAAACAAAGGTTACATGGATGTTATAATTAGGCTCACATTTTAAACGTACAATACCATAGAAATTCAGCAGTTATGATTAGAGGTACCTCAAGTAACTATAACTCGTGCTCTAAGGTAACTATAACTCACGCCCCCGCCATGCACAGTTTTTTCGTCAAACATTTTACTTCAAATATTACAGTGATATTATCAATGATGTTAGCAAAGATGTCATAAGTGCTGGAATTTGTGTGGTGCTGGATGAATTGGCATTTGCTTTATGTAGCATTGTCGCTGTGAATGAACCTTGAGTATGCAACAGTTTAGAAGCAGCTCACATGTATACGTTTGTGTTTGAAGGGTAGAGGTGTGTCACAGGAGACAGACTATTGATCTTCTCAACTGGAATGATGTTAATGAACGCACCACTGTCTAGTATAAAGGTTGCGGGGCAACTGTTGAGCTTTATTGAAATCTTGGGGCAGTGTCCAAATGAATTCAGTTGTTTCATTTTATGGTCTGCTTTCATCTTTTAGTCTTCCTTGCGAGCAGCCAAAGGACATGCCCCTCTCTTTACTTGGTCGATACTATCATCGGACATCCATCTTCTTCAGTGGCGCTTGAAAATGACGTTTGAGAGCCTTTGAAGGATGAGCTTGACGACGCTCAAATTTGTCTTGTTTCTATTTGTCATAACTGATATTGCTTTATGGCCTTGTGGGTATGGCGAGAATGCTTCTAGAACCTTCTGGCATCCATTTTCTTTTCTTGCTGTGACGTATTTGGTTTCTCTTTTGCTTTGCAAACGGTTATGAAGTTGAGGGTTTTTCTGCAACCTTTGTTCGTCTGTACTATGGCTGGACATTTACCTTCATGGAGAAATGGAAACCCACATTGGAAAGACAACTTTCTTTTCTTTGAATGCATTGAATGGCATGCATCTACCTTGTACTTGTGTTTGCTTTTCATAACCAATGCTGATTCGTTTTTTGCTTTTCCAGTTTCCATTTCAGCAGTTTGTCGATCTGCTCTTTCAGCCATTAATATTTTTTCTAAACTGGGCGTCTCACTCAACATTTGTCTTCTCATAGAGTCTGAAAGATAGCCATCGATGACTCTGAGGCGTATTGCTTCTTCATCATTAGATTCACTACACTTAAAAGTGCATCAAGTCTTTCAACAAACTCATCCATGATTTCACTAGCTTGCTGTCTCTCTTAATTAAAAATGTACCTCTCATAGTCGATATTTTGCATGGGATTGAACTTGTCACACAGTGTTTCTTTGGACCCATGGTCTGATATTGCATCAGACTGCGAGGTTTTCTTCAGCCCTTCTTTTACTTTCTTATCATCTACTTCATCTAGGGACTCTATAAAGTAATCAAACATGTTGATCCATGTGGTCCACCTGGTACCAATATCTTGCTTCTTGGCGGTGTCAAATGGTGGTGGTGGTTTTAGAAGCACAGCTGCATCATGCTTTGTGCTCTTTTTTACTACCGTTGAGAGCATATGCTGTTCAGATGGGTGCTGCTGTTCACCCAGACCTGTGACTTCTGCAAGCACTGGTCATGTGCTCGCACTTGGGTCATCACACCTGATCGTCGGTCATAAATCATCTTTTTTCTTGATGATGCGTAATAGTTTTGTTTCTCACTCTTGATCTTTGTTGCATTTAGCTTTTTCCATTGTACCTGGTTGGCACTGCCTTTAGGTTTTCGCTTTGTATCAATGATGTCTCTATGTTATGGCGTGACACAGTATTTCTTCTTTCAGCCTTCCCAACGGATACTGGCAGGCTTTTCAAACGCTGTCCTCCACAGGGTCTTCAACTTCAAAAATGGGCTGGATCAGGGCTTCGACTCCACACACGCCATCCTCGAAATGCTTCTCATCGATTTTGGCGCACGTGGCACGCACAAGCAGTTTGCTCTATCATTGCAAACTCTCAGGGAGGGCAGTTTTCTTTCTTTGGGGTGCGCATTCCCTAATTGTCACCAGTTGTGGCTTCCTCCCCAGCCTGGGAACATGCTCCACACAAAGAGCTGTATAACAGGCGTCCTTATTCCTCAGCACACGATCACACACTGTACTCTGATTACATCATAACCATTAATAACCACACCTTAACACCTCCCAGCAAGTTATGTAATTCCTTTGTTGAGTCTGCCTAGAACTGCAAGGGTCCTAGCGCACATAGTCTTACGATACTACAGGGGCCTCATGGCTTCCTCCCCTTTTTAATTAAATTTAGCCAAGGTGGATGGGGTCCCCAGGACCTAATGGGGCTTAAGAGGAGGGGGGCTGCCCGTCCCTTCCCTTTAATATGTGTTGCTTGGTGGCAACCCCAGGTGGGCACTGTGGCATCAACCTATAATTTAGAGAGGCCCCATTCCATGGGGTCCCCAGGGCCACAATTGGCTTGGAGAGTCGGCTCCATGGCCCCTCTCCCTTTAACATTAAGTAAAGTGTAAAGTTAAGTGTGGCCCCTGGATGGGGCCTGCAGGGCCTACAAAGGCACGGAGAGGGGGGCACCACCACCGCTCCCCTTTTTATTGGACTTCGGCCCCAGATGATGGGGTCCCCGGGCCCAAGAATGCTCAGGGAAGGGGGCTGCATGCTCCCCTCTCCTCAATTTTGGAATTTGACTCCGGGGAAAGGAAGTCCCCAGAGACCAATAAAGCTCAGGCAGTTGGACTGCATGTCCCCCCTCCCCTTTTTAATTGATTTTGGCTCCGGGTCATCCCTACAAGGGGGCCTAATGAGGCGGTGAGGGCAGCCTCATGCCCCCTCATCTTAGAATTCAGCCTCAGGGAGATGTGGTCCCTGTGGCTTAAAAAGGCTTGGGGAGGTGAGTTGAATGCCCCCTTCTCTTAATATAGATGTTTTGGCCCTGATGGATGGGGTCCTGGGGCCACTATTGGCTTGAGGAGGGTGGCCGTGCACCCCCCTAATATGCATGGCTGGCCACAGGTCTTGGGATCCCTGGGGCCACTATGGGCTTGGGAAGCGGCTGTGCACAGGCCAGGATCTGCGGCCAACCCCTGCCATGCACTGCTGAAGGCATCCTGGGTTGGTTGCCTTCAGTGGGGTTGGCAACAGGGCCTGGCTGTAGACAGGCCTTGTGGCCAAGCCCATGCTATGCATGGCCAAAGGCCGTGTGCAGCATTGGCTTAGCTGGCGTTCATCAGTGATGTCATAAATGATGTCATAGAGCATGTCATGAGTGATGTATTATGTGAGGTCATAATCAGTGCATGTCAGGGGTGCAAGTTATAGTTAGTGCTGCTAAATTGTAATTGTAATTGTAATCGTATTTATATAGCGCTTACTACCCCTGACGAGGCGTCGAAGCGCTTTTCGATGAGTAGCACGCTACTCCGGTACCCAACAAGAATTAGTGATGGATTAGTATAATTTAATAAGGAGTACAGTTTTAGTATTATTATGAGTTAATTTGAGTTGCGGATATGAGAGTTTGTTAGTTAGATTGACTGGAGTAATGGAGGGGTGGAGGAGGAAAGAAATCCAGAAGTGTTAATTAGGAGTTTATCCTTCATTTACTTAATCCAAAGGCTTGAGATGAATAAAAGGGGGGCGGAGGGGAAAGAGGATGTGGAAGGGTTAGGGAGAGCATAGTAGCAGGGTGAGATGAATGCAGGAGAATTTAGTAGGGTTGTGTGGGAGGTCACAGAGGTAGCGTGAGGTTTGGTGAGTTAGATGTGGGGGTGGAGGGAAGAGCTTAGGCAGAGATATTTAGGAGATGAAAGTGGTCGAAGGGATTTTGGATGAGTCCGAGTGAGAATGGAGGATAGTTTGATAGAGACATGACATAAGAGTGATGAGTAGATAAGTGTGATAAAAAGAGAGCAGAAATTCATAGAAACATGCCAGGCACAGAAACAACATATACACATACATACACATATATATATATATTTATACACACACACATGACTACACACACATATGCACATACAATACATAATTAGAATCATGGGTAAAAAATACTTAGTCGTCCATCCATCATCCTGGTAAAAGGCGGGAACTCCCCCACCTACCTCGAGGGTGGATGGGGCGTGGCCCAGCGGGCGGAGCCCACAGGTGCTCCACAAAGGGAGAAACCCTCCACTCTGTGTCTCCAGCAGAGGAAGACAGAAACCGCGCGTCCCAGTCAGACACAGACCACGCTCCAGCACATCATCAGCTCACCTCCAGGAAGGACTCCAGATCCCCCCCGCCTTGGGATCTCTGAGCGCACCGCCCCGCCCCATCCCTGCTAAGCCCAAGAGCCAGGGTGGCCCGTCCTTTCCAGAAGGTGAGCTTCAACCGCGGCATCTGCCGCGTCCACATTGTACACTAGGGTACGTGATGGGCCACGGGGCAAACGTCTTCAGCAACCTTGTGTGCCCCCGGCAATGTCATTGCCACTAGTGCGTCCCCGCGGAGATGTCCTCGCGCCCCTGCGCATCAACAACGCACCACGCGAGTCGGCGGCAAACGCAGTGGGGTCGCCTTGGAAAGCTGTCCATCTTCCTGGCAAGAGGCGGGAATTCCCCTACCTACTTCGAGGGTGGACGGGGCGTGGCTCAGCGGGCGGAGCCTACAGGTGCTCCACGAAGGGAGAACCTTCTACTCTGTCTCCCGGAGAGGAAGACAGAACCCGCGCGTCACAGTCAGACACAGACCACGCTCCAGCACACCATCAGTTCACCTCCAGGAAGGACTCCAGATCTTCCTCTGCTATGGGATCTCTGAGCGCACTGCCGTGCTTCATCCTTACCAAGCCCAAGAGCCAGGGTGGCTTGTCCTTTCCAGAACCTGAGCTTCGACTGCGGCACCTGCTACGATTATGATTGTAAGTGCTTCCTTTGAGGTTTAGTTTCTGTAAGATGAGCATCGTGGCCTACCCAACCGGAGTATTTTCTACGAGTATGTCAGTAAGCGTTACCTAGCATGTTTTATACGCCCCGTTTATATTGTACACTAAGGGTAAGTGATGGGCCACGGGGTAAAACGTCTCCAGTAACCTTGTGTGCCTTCGGCAATGTGATTGTTACTAGTGCGTCTTTGTGGAGATGTCCTCGTGCTTCTGCGCATCAACAACGCACCACCGGAATCGGCGGTAAACGCATTGGGGTCGTTTTGGAAAGCTGTCCATCATCCTGTTAAAAAGGCGGGAATTCCTTTACCTACTACGAGGGTGGACGGGGTGTGGTTCAGCGGGCGGAGCTTACAGGTGCTTTATAAAGGGAGAAACCTTCTACTCTGTGTCTCCCGGAGAGGAAGATAGAAAACCGCGCGTCACAGTCAGATACAGATTACGCTCCAGTATATCATCAGATTCACCTCCAGGAAGGATTCTAGATCTTACTGCTATGGGATCTCTGAGCGCACAGCCGTGCTTTATCTTTGCCAAGCCCAAGAGTTAGGGTGGCTTGTCCTTTCCAGAAGCTGAGCTTCAACTGCGGCATCTGCTACGTTTATATTGTACACTAGGGGTACGTGATGGGCCATGGGGTAAACGTCTCCAGCAACCTTGTGTGCCTTTGGCAATGTTATTGTTATTAGTGCGTCTTTGTGGAGATGTCCTCGTGCTTCTGAGCATCAACAACGCATCCCGTGAATCGGCGGTAAAATGCAGTGGGGTCGTTTTGGAAAGCTGTCCATCATCCTGGTAAGAGGCGGGAGTTCCTTTACCTACTTCGAGGGTGGACGGGGGTGGCTCAGCGGGCGGAGCTTACAGGTGCTTTATAAAGGGAGAACCTTCTACTCTGTGTCTCCAGCAGAGGGAGATAGAACCCACGCGTCACAGTCAGATACAGATACAGATTACGCTCCAGTACATCATCAGTTCACCTCCAGAAGCTGAGCTTCAACTGCGGCACCTGCTACGATTATATTTCTAAGTGCTTCCTTTGAGGTTTAGTTTCTGTAAAATGAGCATCGTGGCCTACCCAACCGGAGTATTTTCTACGAGTATGTCAGTAAGTGTTACCTAGCATGTTTTATATGCCCCGTTTATATTGTACACTAAGGGTACGTGATGGGCCACGGGATAAACGTCTCCAGAAACCTTGTTTTCCTTTGGCAATGCGATTGTTACTAGTGCGTCTTTGTGGAGATGTCCTCGTGCTTCTGAGCATCAACAACGCACCACCGGAATTGGCGGTAAACGCATTGGGGTCGTTTGGAAAAGCTGTCCATCATCCTGGTAAGAGGCGGGAATTCCTTTACTTACTTCGAGGGTGGACGGGACGTGGCTCAGCGGGCGGAGCCTACAGGTGCTTTACAAAGGGAGAACCTTCCACTCTGTGTCTCCCGGAGAGGAAGATAGAACCCGCGCGTCACAGCCAGATACCGATTACGCTCCAGTACATCATCAGTTCACCTCCAGGAAGGATTCTAGATCATTTCTGCTATGGGATCTCTGAGCGCACAGCCGTGCTTTATCTTTGCCAAGCCCAAGAGTTAGGGTGGCTTGTCCTTTCCAGAAGCTGAGCTTCAACTGCGGCACCTGCTACGATTATAATTGCAAGTGCTTCCTTTGAGGTTCAGCCTCTGTAAAATGAGCATCGTGGCCTACCCAACCGGAGTATTTTCTACGAGTATGTTAGTAAGCGTAACCTAGCATGTTTTATACGCCCTGTTTATATTGTACACTAAGGGTACGTGATGGGCCACGGGGAAAAACGTCTCCAGCAACCTTGTGTTCCTTTGGCAATGTGATTGTTACTAGTGCGTCTTTGTGGAGATGTCCTCGTGCTTCTGAGCATTAACAACGCACCACCGGAATCGGCGGTAAACGCATTGGGGTCGTTTTGGAAAGCTGTCCATCATCCTGGTAAAAGGCGGGAATTCCTTTACCTACTTCGAGGGTGGACGGGCGTGGCTCAGCGGGCGGAGCTTACAGGTGCTTTATAAAGTGAGAACCTTCTACTCTGTGTCTCCAGGAGAGGGAGATAGAATCCGCGCGTCACAGTCAGATACAGATTACGCTCCAGTACATCATCAGTTCACCTCCAGGAAGGATTCTAGATCTTTTTCTGCTATGGGATCTCTGGGCGCACAGCCTTGCTTTAGTTTCCAAAGAAACTATAAATCAATGGAAATATACATATAATCTGAAAAAAATAGTTATCCACATAGGCATATGCAGTTCATAGTTGTTTGAAAAAGGTGGTTATGAAGGAAAGAGCCAACTCTTGAGTAGTTTCCTGAAAACAAGAAAGTTATCTGTGGCTCTTATAGTTGGGGGTAATGAATTCCATAGTTTGGCTGCTTGGACGGAGAAGGATGTACCACCTACAGTCTTTTTCTTGTATGGTGGTGTTCTAAGGCGGGGTGCCAGTCTTGAGCGGAGGGTTCTTTGTTGGATGTATTTGGTAATTTTCTTTCTGATGAAAAGGGGTCCTGTTCCATGTATAGCTTTGTGGGTGATACAAAGCAGCTTGAAAGTGCATCTTCTGGCAACGGGTAGCCAGTGTAGTGCTCTCAAGGCAGGGGAGATGTGGGCTTGCGGCTTTATATGTAGTAGTAGCCTGGCTGCGGAATTCTGGATACGTTGTAGTTTTTTCATAACAGATAGAGATGATCCATGGTAGAGGCTATTGGCATAATCCAGTTTGGATAATACAAGTGAGATAGTAGCTTGCACCTTGTGTGGAAATCCGAGGTGAGGGAAAATGCGTCGTAAAGTCTTTAAGGTGATGAAGCTTGTGCGTGCTAATTTGTCTACTTGGGCATTCATAGTTAGTTTGGAATCCATGGTGATTCCTAGGTTTTTCACTTCCTTGGATAATTGAGGAGGTGGTCCGAGATCGTCAGGCCAGACGCACAGAGGGTCATAATGTTTCCAGTCACCACATGTGAGTATTTCAGTTTTGGAGGTATTTAGTTTGAGATGGCTCCAGGTCATCCACTGATCAACGGCTCTGAGGCAACTGAAGGTTTGAGAGTTTTCAATGTTTTAACTCATGAATTTCTGTGTTTTTTAGTTCAAAAGGTTAATGTTGTGACTGACATTCACCTAACCATAAAGTCACTTTAACCTTTGTTTTTTTCAGTCAATGTATGTGTGTATGTGTGTGTATTAACATATTGTAATGATAATTCTATCCCTGAACCATAAAAACTCATTAAATATCCTTACACAATATCCACAGCTAAATCCTAAAGCCCATTATTACCCATATAAACTAACCACTCCTGAAGCTGAAAAACTCCTTACCAGCCTTATACACTACCCACACATGAACCATAAAATGTCTTAATATTCCTATAGACTACCCATCGCAGAACATTAAAACCCTCTTACTACCTCTATACATTACCCATCCCTGAAGTCTAAATTAACTTACCACCCACAAAAATCAAACATTACATTTAAATTATAAAATCTATTTTTTTATATATTTTCAAAATATATAATTCTAAAAAAGTAAGAGCAATGTATTAACCAATGTTACAAATTGTAATAATCTAATATATAATTTACTAAATAACTAATTCATACAGTATTTAAAAATATAAAAATATTAATAATTACATAATAATACATTAATGAAAACCAATTCATTTTAAAATAATTTAAACTCACATTGTTACATTATATATATAACTATTACTACATATCCCATACCACTTATACATGTGTGTATATATCTATGTATATTTATATGTATATTTATATGTATATATATATATATATAGACACACACACACACACACATATATATATATATATATATATATATACACCTGTCAAGTAAATTATTGCAATATAAAGCACCGAAAAAATCTACCTGCAAAGAAAACAAACCCATATACTTACTTGTGATGTAAAGTCCCACAAATGAAAAATCTGCAAGGTATCATCAGCATGTAGTTCAAATAGATGCTGGTATGTCTTTTATTATTTTGCTCTAGCGACAAAATAGTCCCTCTATGCCCACAAAATTCTAACAGCTAACTCTTTGATTCCATCACAATTAGGTTTTAAAAATTGTGTTTATCTTGGTCTTTTGGGAAATAATACGAAAATATTTCTGTCTATTCAGAATGAAAAATGTCCTAGCTATTGTAACAGAAAGTTTCAATTCTATTAAGGACTCGGAGGCGAGGATTATGCCTTCTTTCTCCGCTTCGGTAAATAGCAGCTGAACATTCAATACAGAAACTACTATTCCCATGACAGCTTGGGAAGCGAAGTACATTAAACAACCAATCAAAAACATGTAGCTTAGAACCGATCAGGAACAGGTAGTCCATCATATAGTTCATTGTCTGTTTCTCAATTTCCTCTTTTCTCGCCCAAGCCAGGCAGTGATTCATAGTTAAGCATCTTGTTTCACTGTTTCAGTTTCTAAGAAGAAAGGATAATTTTGAAAAACAAGGTATTTGGAACTTCAAAGAAAAAGTCTCACAGAAAGAATTACCAAGTTAAATTCAAACGATCAATCACCTTTAAAAAACTGTTAGATATAAGAATCCGAATAAATAATTAGGAAGTACTTACTAAATACAGGGAGGGTTCCTTTAAATTCGTAAGGTTTATAAGAAAAAAATTCTTGTGAGTGTGGGATAATCCTTGACTCTGAGTCCGTAATAGAACTGAAACTTTTTGTTACGATAGCTAGGAAATTTTTCATTCTATGTCAGGACCGGAGGCGAGGATTATGCTAGTCCAAAGCTTATCCACACCTAATTGAGCCATATCAAAAACTGGCTTCAAATAAAATCTTTTGAAAGTCGAGTCCGAAGACCAGTCTGCTGCGTTCATAATATCCTCCAGACTAGCACTTAAACTGAATGCCTTAGAAGCCATAGCTCCACATGTGGAGTGAGCACTGAAGAGGGAAATACTGATACCAGCCTCCTGCATCCCCCGTGGAGCCCACTGAGCAATAGTAGGTGAGGAAACTGCTTTATGCGGTTTACGCAGTGCAATAAGAAGCTGTCACTCTGCCGGAGGGCGAATTTCTGAAAACATTTGCTCATATGCTTTGAGGCATAGAGGATAAGAGATTAATCTGGTATTACCTTTTGTTCATCTACTTACTGTAAAGGAGACTCCTGATGGGGAAAAAGTTCTATTTGAAACATCTAAGGCATGGACATCAGAAACTCTTCTACAGGACAAAGAAGCATGGCTAACTTGGCAGAAAGTTCCTTCCTGGAGAGATACTGATTAGGTTGCCAAGACAAAAACATATTCAGCACTTGATTGACATCCCAAAGGGATGAATAACGGGGTTCAGGAGGTAAGGAAAGCCTGATGCCTCGAAGGAGACGACACACTAATTTATGTTCTCCCAACGGAAAACCATCTAGAAAAGAGTTTCCAGCAGAAATAGCTGATCTGAAAGTATTACTAGATTGATATGCCAGTCCTCTTGACGTGAGGTAAGGACATGGACTACATCAGCTTCCACAGGATTGAAACTACTTCCCAAACACCAACATGCCCAGTGACCCCATGCTGATCTGTAACGCTTAGACATGCTGGGAGCCCATGCTTTGGATAACAGGTCTTCAGCTTGTTGCAAAAGACCCGGGACCGACCATCGTCCCCGGAAATTCGCCATGCCATTAAGGATAGGGGTCCTTCTAGAACCATCTGATGTGGCATATTGTCCGGATTGAGAAGAAGCGAGGGAAACAGGGGGAGTCGGATTGGAGAATACCAAGAAAGTTCTAGAAGAACTGGATACCAAACTTGAGACTTCCAAATTGGTGTAATCAATACTATGTTTGTTTGTTGGCGATGTACTTGAGCAGACGTTCGAGTAGTCATCATAAAGGGAGGAAAAGCGTATGCTTTCTCCTGACTCCAATCCTGAAGGAAAGCATCTGTGACAGTCGCCAATGGATCCGGTTTCCAACTGAAAAATCTGGGTAGTTGGTGATCTAACCTGGATGCAAATAGATCCACTGTAAATGGAACCCCATAGATGCTGGAGGTGAGAAACACCTCTAGATGAAGTTTTCACAGACTGGAGTCTCTGAAATGTCTGGAATGAAACGCTGCAATCTGATTTTGACTGCCCGGTAGGTATTGTGCAGTGACTGAAATTGGATTTTCCAGGCAATATTGCCAAAAACTGTTTGCCAGATTGGAGAGTGCTTTGGAGCGAGTGCCCCCTAGATGGTTAATATAGCGGACCGCCGAAATATTGTCCATCTTTAGGAGAACACACAACTGAATTGAGTCTTTGGTCCAGCACTTGAGTGCAAATGAACCAGCTAAATGCTTCTGAAATTTATATGCAAATTTTGTTCCTCCAGAGACCATATTCTCCCAGTGGAAAAATCTCCACATCGTGCGCCCCAGCCTGATCTGCTGGCGTCTGATTCGATTATGAGATCCTGGGCAGAGCCGAAGATTACTCTGCTGTTCCAGGCCTCCATGTGTGAAAGCCATCAACGTATTTCCTCTATTGATTCTTCCGAGAGTAGAACCCTCTGAGAGTATGTTAAGCCTTTGGGAAGGTGTGCCGACTTCAGAAGTTGAAGAGCCCGATAATGGAGAGGGCCGGGAAAAATTGCTTGTATAGAAGAGGAGAGGAGTCCCACTAGACAAGCAATTTGCCGAAGAGAAACCCTTTATTTGATCAGAGTGCGTTGCAATTTGTGGTGAATCTTCGTCATTTTGCGAGATGGAAGGCTTAAGGTGGCAGAGACTGAGTCTAGGTTTCGCCAAATAAATTGAAGAAAACACCTGTGCGGTGGGAAAATAGGTATGGTCAGATAAGTGTCTTTTAGGTTGTGACGCACTAACCAATCTAGAGGACGCAAGACATTGCGAAGAAGATGAATCCCCCATTTGTTGAACTCCCTTAAATTGATGACTGGTCATCGACCTCCATCGGCTTTGTCTACCAGGAAAAGATTGCTGATGAACCCCTGATTATGTGGCATTGTTGGAGAAATAGCCCCTTTGTAAAACAAATGCCGCATCCTTTGCGTCCACCAGAATGATATTGTGAGAGGAAAATACAAGGGGACTTGGACGTGAATCCTGTCTGGGAGTCCCAAAAAATTCTATCTGAAAACCTTTTATTGTTTGTAAGACCCATGCATTCCTTGTTATTGACTTTTATGCGTGGGTATAATTCAGCAAGCGGCCACCTACTTTTAGAAGGTAAGATGAATTTCCTCTGCCACCTCGATACCTGAAGCTTTGTCTACCAGGAAAAGATTGCTGATGAACCCCTGATTATGTGGCATTGTTGGAGAAATAGCCCCTTTGTAAAACAAATGCCGCATCCTTTGCGTCCACCAGAATGATATTGTGAGAGGAAAATACAAGGGGACTTGGACGTGAATCCTGTCTGGGAGTCCCAAAAAATTCTATCTGAAAACCTTTTATTGTTTGTAAGACCCATGCATTCCTTGTTATTGACTTTTATGCATGGGTATAATTCAGCAAGCGGCCACCTACTTTTAGAAGGTAAGATGAATTTCCTCTGCCACCTCGATACCTGAAGCATCTGCCTCTTGTTGGGTAGAAGATGGCAAATCTGGATTGATCCTGGAATTAGCCTTGCTTGGAGCCTTGTCCTCTGTATGAGATGTGTGCTTGTGCACAGTCGGCTGAGCGCCCCTGCCTCAAACGTCCCCGTGCGTGAAAAATTTGGGAGGGGAAAACTCTCTTAATAGATGTTTGTGCCTTGTCCAAGGAAGTGAAAGTGTTCACAAACGTCCCTAGTTCTTTTATGAAGGGTTCACCAAATAATCCTTACTCAGCCACAGCACCCGCTTCTGAATCAGCTATATCTCTCAGCTTAGGATCCACTTTTATCAGCAAGGAGTGCTCAGTAGAGAGAGCACAGTTTGCATTGCCCAAAAAAATATTAGTACGTTGTGCCCAACCTGAGAGAATATCAGGAGAGACAAGCACTCCAGAGGTCTTAGCATCCTCAGCCATGTCTAGTATTTTTTTAAAAGGCCTAGGACATCCAAGAGGTTATCCTGACATGCCTGCCAGGATCTATCTATTCCCTTTTTAGGGTCTTTCTTGAAAGGACATTTTTGGATCAAGTTCAGGAGTTATGGCAACTTCGTTTAACAGGGAAGGACGGGGGCATTCAGCTCTAAGGCAGTTATGGAATTACTTCTCTAACGGTTTCCGTATGCGCCAGCCACATAATTCGCGACCTTGTTGGACGAGGCCCATTTAGAAGACCTAGGATGAATAATTTCACCCGGATCTAACATGTCTGAAATGTTCGATGGTGATTCGTGAGGAGAAGGTTGAGAAGTAGAAGGAAGCCAAGGTCTGGATGAACTGGCGTCATCATCTTGATCCCCAGAGCAATCAGTATATTGAAGGGACGGAGAGTTGGGTTGAACGGACAGGGAACCTGAAGGATCCATGGAGAGAGAGAAGAATCACGGAGGGATAAAAGTGAATTTTTAACATGATTGAAAACATCGTGATTAACTCCTGCTTCGCAACAACGCTTTGCTGGAGTCACGCCAATGGATGCGGACTGAGAATCATTAGAGGAAAGAGGAGGTGCTGAGGGAGCTAGGTTAAAGGCTGTAAATTTGGCACACTCATGTGGAATTTGTTGTGAGAGCCTGTCCTCTAGAGGACCAATTGCTTCAGAAACTGCTCTGTAAATAGAGGCATCTACAGCATCAAAAAAGTCCTCCTCATCATTTCATTCCATTTTGATATAGATGAGGGGTACCGGTGCACAAATCTTTTGAAAGGGGTTAAAGATGTATATATATATATATATATATATATATATAGATGGGCTTGGAGCGTGTCCCACAAGGGCAGATCTGCCCAACTACAGACCCTACCCTAGAGGGCATACAGCACATAAAATAATACAGCCCCCTTAGAGATAAAAATGGGGCATCCAGAAAAGTAAGTATATATTTAGATACAGGCCCTTGTAAAAGGGCATCACTCTCGAGGCAATAAGCTCTGAGGCAGAAAAAACACACTGACTGAAGTGGACATGCAGCTTCACTCTCGATCTGCAAGAAAATCGAAGCTGTACATCCACCTTAGCGCATCTGCCTCAGCCCGAGTGTTCTAAACTTTGTGGGGAATCATGCGTTTTATTACTGAAAACCCACTAGTCACTGTGGAACCCATATGTCATTCTGAATGTGTCCAGCTGAACTGACTGGGTTCTTTTATTTAGAAAGGAACTGAACCATTGAACTGAGCTTGCGCCCATTTGTTCCATAGCAAGTTGAAGCTTGCTACTGGAGACCAGTACACACCACTGTAACAAGCTATCCTCCATCACACATGACCTTATTTGCGACGGATCGCCCTGTGTAATATTTTAAAGGTACCTACAAATTTCTTCGACTAGATCTTTTTTTAACTTCAAGGTCATCAGGTGAGACTAAAATGATTTCCCTGTGCTTATAGCTGGGAGTTTTAGGCTGCCAATCTGGAGATTCTGACCTTTATCTTTTCAGCTTACTCTGCCTTTCGTCCTTCAATTCCCTCCTTTTTTGTCTCAGACAAAAATACCCCACCTTCTACACCTCTGATATTAACATGCTTCATCCCTGGTCCATTTGATGATCACTAGTCCACCCTTCCTTCTCCTTTCTCTCTTTCTCTTCTTTCTGGAGTCAACACATTTTTCCCAATTGTTCCACCATACCCTTAGGTAACACCTTAGTTCCTCATTTGACCCACTAGCGGTCTCCTTTGCCTCCAAAACCTCATTAAGTTGCTCCCTACTCTCCTCTTGTATTCCACTCTATCCTGCCATATTTTTTCCCATGTTTTGATGCTCGCTCACAGTGAAGCACCTCTCTTTATTGGAATGCAGTGCACTCTTTATTTCTTGTGCAGAGCCAGAGGTCCTCCTTCCTCAATGTCTAGCTTCTTTCCCCTGTATCCATAGCTGAAACGGTCAAACGGGTCCCTCACATTTCCCCTTGCACCTTCCATGACGACTCTGTGGGTCTCCTCAGCCTTTCAAATGAATCCAAAATATCATTGAAACTAGTCACGCCATTTTGCCCTTAATACTGTTACACCATTCTCCCTTCACTTTCCTCTTCACCTAATCCCACTCTTTCTTCAGTACTACAATTTTATTAAATTTCTATATCTCATTCCACCTTCTTCTTCCTTCTTGGTTTCACGCCTCAAATATCACAGCTTCTTCTATTTTTCTTCACCTACTCCTGTGCATACAAATGGGCGTCTTGCACCGCCTTCTCCTCTTTGCCACTCTCTCCTCCCAACTCACAGTGCTGTTATACCTTCCCATGACGCACATTCATCCCTGGACTATCGTGGCTCGGAACAAACCTGACTTCATGCTTTTCCATATGCTCTTCCATGTGTTCTTCCCTAGCCTGTTCCTTTGACTTGGACTACACAGCCCTCTCCTCTTGGCCTCATAGTGCATGCTCCAGAGCTATCCCTTCCTCTCCTACTATTTTACCTTTGCAGGCCGTCCATACCACTGTTAGCTAAACAGAGACAGTTACTTCCCTTATCTCCCCGCTCTGTATGCGCTGGCCTATTGAGACTTCACCTTCTTTCCTGCCCCCAAGTGTCTACACATTGGTGCATTTTTCCCCACATAACTTGCTCATTATCCCTGGCCCACTTGCCTTCCATGGCTTCTCTGAGACAAGATTGCCAGTTTTGGACCACTGTCTGCACCTTTGTGTGCAACTGCATAAACACCACTAACCGCACCAAAACCGATTCTGTGGCCCTCCTCTTGTGCCATTTCCGAACCTGACAAGCCCGCTGGCTCTATCTGGTTCTCTTGCCTTATGAGGGCACCTCATGGATCCTTTTTAGACCCCTAAACATTGCACATTACATGGGATCTTTGCCCATCCTGTGCCCCTGTCGACAAATTATTTGTTTCATCCATAAGCCTCCTCCACTTCTGTTTTTTGGTGTGCACCAGGCCAGCACCTTCACCAATCCAGCAAATAGAGCAGTTTTAGAGCCTTCCCTTTGACAGTAGCTCTGGAGCAACCTACCTTTTCTTCTACCCTCACTTAACCAGTTTCTCCCAAAAGTTTACTGAGAATTCACTCTGACCCTTAAATGTTTTGTATTCACATGGATACAATTTTTATTCTATGCAGCTCTTTATACACATTTTCAGTAGCACATACTATTCAATTGGATGGCAGTGTGGAGATGTGTCATTTTGCACCCTACTACCTGGTAGGTGCAAGAGGGAGGGACCAGCTACCCCTACCCTCAGAACCCATTTCTACTTCTATGCTGAACTATTTACTGGTCCACAGCTTCCCACCTGCATCCAACTAGTATGTGTCTCACTAAATGTATTTGAACTAACATTGGTGGAGTTCAAACTGCTCACTTTTTATATTTTTATAAAACGTTACTTGACCATATCAAAGGTCTCTGGCCTGTCGAGTTCCCTTTAACTGCCACGTGATAAGATCTACACAAATAAGTTAGACATCTTCAAACAATCAATCGTTAGTTTCATAAAGTGCGGTTTATCACCCCTGGGTATATCCAGGTGCTGGGGATAGTTGCTGCAAGCTGGTAGCTATTCCTTGAAGAGCCATGTTTTGAGCTTTCTCCTGAAGTCGATGAGGGTGTGCGTGGTCCGCAGGTGAGGGGGGAGGCCGTTCCAGATCTTGGCAGTGAAGTGGAAGAAGGCGCATGCTTCGCTGTGGCTGCGTCAAACTCTCGGGACTTGGGCAAGGGTGAGGGATGTCAATCGGAGCTCCCTAAAGGGCTAGTGGAAGAAGAGTCTGTGATTGAGGAGACTGGGTCCGATGGTGTGGAGGGTTTGCATGCAATGCTGAGGACCTTGAATTTACACCTCTTGTGCACGGGCAGGCAGTGGAGATCCTTGAGGTGGGGGGCGATGTGGGTCCGCCTGGGGAGATCCAGGATGAGTCTTGTGGCTGCGTTCTGAATGGTCTGAAGGCAGTGGAGGAGTTGGGTGGGGAGTCCGACATAGTGGGCATTTCTGTAGTCTAGTCTGCTGGTGATGAAGGCTTGGGTTACTGTCTTTCTGGTTTCGATGGGGATCCATCTGAAAATATTTTGTAGCATGTGGAGGTTATGGAAGCTGGTGGAGTCAACTGAGTCTATCTGCCGTTTGAAGGTGAGTTTGCTGTCTATGATGATGCTGAGATTGCGGGCGTAGAACCGCAAGGAGTCATCCCAGGGGAAGGAGTTGTTTCCAAAGAGAATCACCTCAGTCTTGTTGGGGTTCAGTTTTAGGCAGTTGGATTTCATCCATTTGGCGAAGTGGGTCATGGCATTCCTGAGGTTGTCTCTAGGGGAGACGGGTCTTCGGAGAGAGAGAGTATGAGTTGAGTGGCGTTGGCATATGAGATGATGTTGAGTCTATGGGAACGCACAATCTCGACTAGGGGTGTCATGTAAGTGTTAAAAAGGGTGGGGCTGAATGAGGATCCCTGGGGGATACCGCATATGGTGCTCTTTGGTTCAGAGGTGAAAAGTGGGAGGCGGATTCTCTGGGTGCGCCCTGTGATAAAGGCGTGGATCCATTTGAGGGTGTTGCTTCGGATCCCGATGTGGTAGAGTCTTGGAGTGAGGGTGTAGTGGGAGATGGTGTCGAACACGAAGGAGAGGCCGAGGAGGATCAAGTCCGCCTTCTCTCCATGGTCAAAGAGGGACATGATGTAATCTGTTACGTGATGAGCGCGGTCTCATTGCTATAGTTGGTGCAGAATCCACATTGGAAGGTGTCCAGTAGGTTGTGTCTTTCCAGGTGTTCGGAGAGCTGTTTGTTAATTGTTTTTTTTCCAGGACTTTAGCTGGGTAGGGGAGCAGAGAAATGGGGAGATAATTGTTGAGTTTGTTGAGGTCCGCAGATGGTTTCTTGAAGAGAAGCTTGAAATCTGCTTGCTTCCAGGCTTCAGGATGGTGCCAGTCCTGATGGTAGCGTTGAGGATGGTAGTGAGGACGTAGCTGATTTTCCTTCTGGCCCAGGTTGAAGATGTAGTGGGGACATGGGTTGTTGGGTGAACCGGAGTGGGTCAAGCTCATGAGGGCTACTGTTTCCTGGATGGATAGAGGCTCTCAGTCTGTGATCAGGTGGCTGGGGGAGTCTCCTGATGGTGTCAGTAGGTGTTTGATGCTGTTGGGTTGGGGGTGGAAGTTACTGTAGATGGCTGTGATCTTGTTGTGAAAGTAGTCAGCTAGTGAATCGCATAGGGTCTGAGCAGGTTGGATTGTGTTCTCAGTGGCTGCTGGGCAGGAGAACTCTTGTCGATCTTGAAGAAATCCTACAGGCGGTTGATGCTTTCCTCGATGTGGCTGAGTAGGGCAACCTTTTTTACTTCTTGACATCTTAATTATTCAATTAAAAAAAGTTTGATCACAATTAACTTTCTGATATTTCTTTTTTTGTTTTGTCATATTTGTCACTTGTGTATTTTTGTAGTGCTTAATTTCCTTATGACATGGAGGTAATGGAAAAATCTTTTACGACAACCTGTGAATATTCCTAATCACAAAGAAGGTAAACCTGGATTTCTATCAGTCAAGTAAAATTCCACTCATATCAGAACAATAAATGAAAACTCTGTTTCATCTCTTTTAGATTTTGCTCTCTGTCACCATCATAGCATTTTTGGAGACAGGTTCCTAATAGCTATAATGTACTTTTATGAATTGACTTATTCTGAAGTTCATTTTTGGGAAAACTATTGAATAATTGAACCTGTAATTACCTGAGTTTAGAGTGATCATGGATCCTGTTTAGCATACTCCCACACAGGTATCTTTATGAAATATGCTCTCAGGTAAACAGGGTAGACTCCCACCAGTACACTTTGATGCACTTCTAATACAAATATTAGTTTAGGGAGACATTATTATGTGAATTCCAAAATATTCTGTTTGTCACTTAGATTAGTTATTTGTTTTTTTGCTAACATGACTGTATGTTTTTGAAAAGAAAAACAAAGCTGTCAAAGCTCCTGCCAAGCAAAAACAAACAGCTATGTCCTGGAGGTGGGCACACCGGGACATAACAGGAGCAGGCCCTGGAGGATGGTGGTCCCCAGGGCCATTATTGGCTCCAGGAGGGGGCCATGTGGCCCCCCTTTACTTTTCAGGGCTGGCCATGAGGAAGTGGTGGTCCCTGGGGCCGTGTGTGGTCCAGGAAGGGGCGCATGGCCCCTCTCTCATTCTTTTAAAAGTATTGGCCATGGGGAGGTGTTGGTTCTCAGGGCCTTTTGGGGTCTGCGCGGCCCCCCCATTACTGTTTCATTAGCCCCGGGGAGGTGGTGGTCCACAGGGCTTATAGAGCCACAGGAGGGGGGCCTGTGCACCCTGCCTCTATTTTATAAATAAAGCCTCTGGGAGGTGGTAGTCCCTGGGACTCCAAGAGCCTCCGGAAGGGGCCCCGTGTCCCCCCTCCTTTTTTTAAACAATGCCCAGAGGGCCTAGCTCAGCCGGGGGCTTTTCCTAAGACAAGTGCAGAAGCCTGAGCTTTTTTTTTTTAAATTTTTTCGCCAAAGTCACAGATTTGCCACGATTTTGCTGAAAATGTTTTTAAAAATGCTTTTTTGTCCTGGTGGGTCCCCCTGTGACCCCAGCACCAGAGCTAAAGGGTCAGAGTATTTCTACCCTGTTCCCTTTTTCTTTTTTTAATATTTTTCAGAGACTTTGTTGAAGCTGAGTCCCAAGATGGTTGCCAACACATCCTTGTTGAAGTCAATCAGATTTTAGCAGGAGTTCTGGTGGATCCTCAGAGGATCTCCATCCTTAAATATACAAATGTGGTTTTCTTGTAATATCTCAAATACTACTGAACGGATTTACACCAAATAACAAAAAGAGCTAGGTTTCTGCCAAATGTGGTGTAATTCCATCCAGCAGTCAAGGCTGTAGTCATGTTCAAAAGCCCTATGGGAATTAACACAAGGAAAACACATTTTGGGACCCTCCTTTTTCTCGGTCACAGCTTGACAGGTCATTCTGAAAATTTCCAGGCAGCAGCTGAAGTGAGTGTCAAATTTATTTGAAAAAATTTGCGCCAAAGAAATAAGCAAGACAAAAGCTCCTTTTTTCCATAGAAAGTAGGTCCTAACTATAACTACCTAGTGGCGACCGCCGTTTGCCAGTAGGTTGTTTTAGTTAGGACCATGTTTCCATAGAAAAAGCATTTTTTGACTTCTTTATTTTGTTGGCTTCATTTGACAAATCTTCACAAAATGTTCCCAAAAAGTGTGCAACGGATTCTTGTTGCATATGGAAGGTTTTCGGGTGATCCCTCAAGCAGAGGCCGAAAAAAAGTGGCAGTCAAAAAAACGTGAGTTTCCCATGTTAATTCCCATAGGAGTTTTGAACACGACTACAGCCCAAACCGCTGGACGGAATTACACCAAATTTGGCAGAAAGCTACATTTTGTCCTGCAAATTGTGCTTTATGTAATTTGGTGTAAATCCATTCAGTAGTTTTTGAGGTATAAAAAAAAAAAATGTGTATATCTGAGGTCTTGAGTTCGTCACAACGCTTTTACGGCGATCACGGTGAATTTGCAAATGCTGTGATTGGCTGGCCGCAACCTGATCAGAAAGTTGCGGCCACTATTTTAGGTTATGAGGCATGGTTCCTGGGCTGAAAAATAAATAAAAAGTGGCATAAGGGGTCAGGGTGGAGGTACCCTGACCCAGGGGTGTGACATAAGGGTCTTTGAGGGTCAAATTATGACCTTAAAGTTCTTTTTTTTACAGCATGGGATATTAGTGAATACGTTGCAACTCTCAACATTCCCCACGTGTAACAGGCAAGGCTCTGCAGCCAACCCCCGCCACACATGGGCAAAGGCTGTGCACGGCGCAGGGTTTGGTGGTTATAGAGGGTTGGCCGCAGTGCCTGTGGCCAACCCCCACTGTGCACAGCTGAAGGCCATGCATACCGGTGGTTGGATTAGCATAGAGTATTTAAAATTACTTTACATTAAAAAAACACATAGAAATTCACTGGAAAAACCAAGGGTTACAGAGACGTTATAGTTAGGTTCTGAATTTACACATACAAAACCATAGACATTCAGCAGTTATAGTTAGAGTTATTTAAAGTAATTATAACTTGCGCCCTAAGATAACTATAACTCGCACTCTTGCCATGCACTGCTAATTACCATGGATATTACAGAACTCATAACAACTTCTAGAATGTCATTAAAAATATAAATGAAACATTAGCAGTCAAATTATTGAAGAAAAAACTGTGCATGGTGGTGGCATGAGTTATAGTTACCTTAGGGGATGAGTCATGGTTACTTGAAATATTTCCAACAATAACTGCTGAATTTCTATGGTTTGTTTATTTCTGTGTGTGTGTGTGTGTGTATATATATATATATATATATATATATATACATATTTACTGAAAACTTTCCATTATTTCATTTATGCTTTTTCACCACATGCTCAACTCAATCTTTTGCATTTTTGAATTGGTTTAGACATTGAATTATTTAATGGTTTGCTTTTTACATCTTTGATAAAGTGGAAGTGTTCCGTGAAAAAGTGCTGGATGTCCATCCACCTGACTGCTAAGATGTGTATAGTAAATTACTTTATTTCCAATAGTACAGTGTACCTGCAGCAATTTGTATTATCTAAAGAGGAAACTGCTTATGCAGTGCACCCACAGGCAAAACTAAGGTCCATTTAAATTCGACAAGAAAGGAGTGCAGTCACAGCAGCAGCTACCGTCTGAACGCAAACCTGTGTCTGCCCCTGGATACAGGCCTCAAACCCCTTTTCTTTCTTTTCCAAAGCCACCTACTTACGGGACTCAACATAGAGCCTGCCAGAAGATCTAACACTTTTCTTTGCCAGAAAGTGCTTTAGCAAAGCTAAAAGAACCTTTTATTTTTCAGACTTGATTCAGCAACCTACAAAAGAAGACTGAAAAGTAGAACACCAGTACACTCCTCACAATGACAAAGTAGCGGCCCTGGCAAATGTTCTGCTTCTAAATCTGAGAAATAGGAAAGCATGGCCCATGTCACAATATCATGGCGAAAATATTCATCAACAAAAATTTCGCAGCCTAAATATCAAGACTCTAAATATTGTGAATGTAAGCATATTTAGGTTACATAGGTAAATATAGATTTACTATTCTTAACTCCACAACCGTCTACCTTGAAGATACATGTCATTATAGTACATAGATTTGGAGATGGGGAGGATGAGGAAGAGGGTGACTGATTTGATGACCAATGGCTTATCTTGGGCATATTCCTCCTCTTATGTCACCACTTTCCATTTTTTTTCTCCATAAGGCTCCCTGGTAGCAGTCTTTCACTTTAGTTGATTGTGTGTCAGCACCTTTCCCCCTCAATACCAGTGATGACAGATATGATAAAGACAAGACAACATAGAAACAATGCATCCCCTTTGAATTGCTAACACACCTCTGTTAATATTGGTTGTATGAGAAGAAAACACAAAAAGGAGGACCAGGAGAGATTTAGAGACCAGCGGGTATTCACTACCGAATAAATAATACTTCACACAACAAAATACTCAGGACTATAGCAAAAAGCAACCTAGGAACCTCGAATGTGGAAGAAGTATTCCTTAAATAGGACTAAATCCCTCATCCACCAGAGGTGGCATGCTTCATCAAAGGGATTCTCCTCACACCGTGATAGCAAATCACGGTGCGGGCTACACCGCCCTATTTAGTCAGAAGGAGCCATTGGGATATGTTAGTGTGTGGGAGTAATCCCTATGGAGTCAGTCGGCTGGTGAGACTAGCAGTGTGAAAAGTGCTGTGGTGCAACCAGAAATGGTGTAAACGACATAGTTAAAACTAACTCCAAAACAGACGTTGAGCTTTGTTCTTTTCTGTCTGGGCCAGGATTGAAAAATAAGTGAGTGAATTAGACAGCAGCTGATTATCCCTGCCTTTTTATCTCATGGTCAACCTGTTTCTGCCACCAGAACTCTAAACCGAGGCGCAAGGGCATTCGTCAGGACCTTGAAAAGAATTGGTTGTTGGACTCTCCAGGGGCCCTTTAAAGTCTGTGCCCTGGGCCCACCGGCAACCGACTTCTGCGGGTCATTGGAAAGTGGATCCATTGATGAGGTATTGGTGACCACTTTTTATAGTTTTCATTTATGCACTATTTGACTTGTCCTTCATTTAAAATGTTGACATTTCGTCCCATTTATGTGATTTAGAGAGGGTCTTCCTTAGTCCAAAAGAAGGTAACAAACTGACTTGCTAATGTGGTGCATATGAATCATGCATTTGTGAATAGGTTATAACATTGTATCAAAACTATATTTTCATTGTATTTTACTTGTACAAGTCTCGCTAGCCCAACTGTGAACTCATCTGACCACCAATGGGACCTATTGGCATCAAAATATATCTTGTGGAATTAAGCCTGAATGTTGTTTTAGGAACAGAAAGCAGACATACTGGCACAATAGCAAAAAAAAAGGGCCTGATTACCTGTTTGGCAGTTGGGCCACCAGACCTCCATGTTGGTGGTTCCAAAAACACTGTTGCCCTGGCAGTCCCCAGATCGCAGTATTACAATGTATAGAGGCAGAGCCGCCGCCCCAAAGCAAAAAAGGCAGTCCAGCCATTAGTGCCGTGAGCACTGCGGCCAACTGCAGAACCTGTTGTGAGCACTCAGTCGCCGCAGTGGTCCCCCAGCAGTGGCAACGGCAGTCGACTGCCATGGTCCACACCCAGAAATATAACAGAGAAGTGCCTATTTGTTAAATACAAAAACAACACAGCTGACACAAATCGACCCAGTGGACACCACAGACCGCCATTTCACCAGCTCACAATAGATCAGGCACCCTGTATTTTTGCATTTCCCACATCACATTTAAGATCCAGCACACTGTTTTGTCCATCCACTTCCCATTGCACTTCCCCTGTTAAGTAAGTCACTGTCACTCACTTTAGTTGTCCACCATATCTTGCCCCAAAAATCCACAGTTCTCAGATGAGTTAAGAGTCATGGTGAATGAAATCATCAGACTTGAGCCACAATTGATTGGCATATGCCTTACAGTAGGGAAATGGAAAAGTGGCAAAGGATAGTTGACAGAGTGAATACTGTAGGCACCACCCTGCACTCAAAGGAGAACATTAGGAAGAGGTGGAACGACTTTAAGGTGAAGGTCCGTTCCCTGGCATCCAGGCAATAGCTGGAGGCCAACAAGACTGGCGGTGGCTCTCCGAGTGCACCATTAAGACTCTTTCCCTGGGAGAAGAAGGTTATTGCCATCCTGCGTCCTGAAGGCTTGACAGGAATACTTGGGGGAGTGGTGTCTGGCAAGTAACAACACAAAAGGGCTGCAAAAATGCAGTGTCCTGTACGCTCACAGCTCATCTTTTGCCACTGTCCAATCCTGTCCAATACCCAGAGTAGCTGAGTATGAACACTGTCAATGTGTATTGTTAGACCCAACACCACAGTTACCATCCCCCAGGAGGCACTGTTTCTGTTACTCCAAACACCAGACCAGTATTCCCATGACCAAATACACCTGTGAATCAACTCACAAATGAAGGTGACTCACCTGGGAGGATACCATTTGTCAATTGTGTGAAGTAGAGGTAGTGAACTTACTACAGCTCCCAACAGGCCCTATTTCTGTCACTCTGAACACCCGCCCAGTCTCCTCTTGTCCGGATACCCCTGTTTGTTAACTAACTCACAAATAAAGTTTACTCACCTGGCAGGATACCATTTGTCTCCTGTGTGTAGTAGAGGGAGTGGCATGACTGCAGCTCCCAATAGGTCCTGTTTCTGTAACTCTAAACATCACTCAGCCCAGTGTGCTGGTGTCCATTTACCCCTGTTTATAAAAATCTCAATTGAAGTCCAACCACCTGTGAGTGGCCAGAGATGTGTCTGTCTACCTAGCTCCACCATTACCTTATACCCAAGATTACACTATTGAGGACAGGAATGACACCTTACCAAGTGTCTATTCCAAGTGTACCCAAGGCCTTAAGCTGCAGCAGCATATTGGTAGTGGCAGCTAACACATTGATACACCACTGCACACATGATGACTGCAGTCACATATATAACAAGGTACTGTATTTTCCAGTTTCCTACTCAACTAGGTCTCAAAATGGACAAAGACACATGTTGATTCTACACTGTGCTATATTCAATCTTGGTAAAATATAATTGACAGGCCATCATCTAAAGTGCAGCTGATCTGCACATCTCATTAGCTGCTTGAGTCCATTAGTTCAGGCAAGCTTTGCACATGTCATGTCAAATAGTCCAATACCATGCTAACATGGCACAAAAGCCTAACCTACAAGAATGAATTCCCAATGTCCCAATGTCTCTGCTCACTGTAACACAAAAGCCGTGGAGGTAGATGGCACACTTCAACCACTAACAATGTACTTTCTTCATCAACAGGTCAGGCTGCCACTGAGCACAATGAGGACAGCCAACAGACACTCACTCCTCCTCTAGATGAAGCCCTCAGAGAGGACAACACTCCTGGACTTGTGGACATGGAGGACGGTCCGGACCCATCCAGGCAATCTGGTCAGATGGCAACAGCGAGTCTCACTGTGCTCACAACGTCACCTCCAGCCCTGTTGCCACAACATCATAGCCAAGGATTCGCACCTGCATACCTAGCATAGTGTCCACCACTGTGTGCCCCTCAGTCCTGGATCCCGAGGTCGAACGTGACACCACTGACACTGATGGCCCAGGACCCAGTTGGGGAGGGCACCATGTGCAAGGGCACTGGCTCGTGGGGGTAGGATGCATAGGAGGGATGTTGTCGGCCAACGTGGTGTGGCCACTGGGGCTGCTGTCGGCCGGGACACCATCAGCCACATCATGGGTGTCTATCAGGAGTCCCAAGGCATGATGAGCCAGGTGTTGACAGAGCTCTGGGAAATTAAGCAGTTGCAGAGGGAAATACATAGGGACATGAACTTACATCCGGAGGCCCACATGGCCTCCCTAACAGGGGTGTTGAGGGAAATACATACAACCCTGAGCAGGGCTTTTACCCAACCATCTACCCCTTCCTGTGGGCCAAGTACATCAGACACGACTACATCTGCAGCAGCCACAAGAAGGGAGGCCCTGCCAGAGGCACAACCTGCCTCATGGACCCCTGTCTCTGCAGTAGCTGTTCCTCCCCTCGCAAATGGGGGCGTCCATGTAAGAATCCATGAGGGGTGGATTGCAACACACCCACAACTGCTCCCATAATGTTTTCGTTTGTGTGCCACACATTCACTCTGTTGACTGATCCTGAACCTCTTTCCACTTCTAATGGGAGGAGTACTCTGGACTTTGGACTTCCAGTGGTGTGGCATCTACTCCTATGATTTCATCTACCATGACTTACCCCTTCACTTCACTTTGACTTCCCTTCATCCTCCAATTTCAACTTATGTCTGTGCACTGCAATAAATACACCCATCACAAACTCTTTGTCTTCTGTCATTAATTTAACATTTTGACAGGTCGATATGTCACACCATGTGAAGCATACAATGATGATTCAAGGTACTTGTGCAAGCGGGGATATGTTGCACTTACACAGTGTCCAGCTCAGGTTTACAAACATTCCACACAAACACATACGTACAACTGTCTTGTCAAAGTAGAAATTTTGCACATAGGCTGTCAATATGTCTGCAACTTAGCAAATCATACATGTATTAATCATACTGCGTAAATGTACAAATTCACAAGCACAGTCCTCCAGACCATGGAAGGAATGGATATATCAGACATTGTCCTGAAGAATAGCAAAACATTTGAGTGGTTGCTGTCTTCAGCTGAAGCCACATCACCTACCACACAAAAGTAATCCAACATCTCATAATGCAAGTGATATAATCAGTCAGAGTCTGAATGATTTATAGAGTCAGACTTTATTCCATCTCCAATTCTCCAATTGTCCCTTCTCTTCACACAGCTTCCCTTGTGCTTGCTTCCTGTCACAATCCCTCCAGCATTCTAAACTCCACTCCTGTGCCCAACATTCCGATTGTCCCATTATTGAAGATGGGGGGAAAGGGCACAACCATTCCTAATTAATTGTATTCTCTAACAACCAATATATTCTACTATGTACTTATTCTATAGCTTAACCTATATGTAATTAACATGTGATATACAAACTATATTACAACACATCTTCCCCCCTTAAAAACTAAACAAAAAGATTATTTTTTACTTATGATATACAACATTCCTTGTTCATACATGGCATATATGTTTCCAAAAATTTTACAGTATGTAAATTTGCGCTTCTGGTATGTAGACTGATCTTCAAGTGGTTATATCATAGTCCTTGTGCCATGTTGGGGGGTTGACTCGACGACAACTCATTTTCCTTTGGAACTTGCTTACTGAGGAGTCCCTCTCCAACTCTTCAGGTACGGATTTTTCCGCAATGTTTTCTTTTTCCTCTCCAATGAATACTGGTTGCTTGACTAGTCTGTCCATGCTCCAACATTGACCGTTTTCTAATATCACTACGTTTCTCTTTACCTTGTTAATGCGGAAAGGACCCATTAATTTTGTGTCTCTCATGCCTGCTCGCATTCCACCCACAGGTTTCTTTACATATACTTGATCATTGGGTTTCCATTGTTGTTTTTTCACACCCTGTGTGGTATCATATCTGTTTTTATACTTGTCTTGGTGTCTAGAGATCCTGATTTTACTAAGATGAGTGGAAACCTCACTTCTTTCCCCTCCCCCTAACCAGACAGGAAAAAAATTTGTACACGGTTTCCTGCCCTTCAATGCTGTAAATGGGGACACATTAGTGATCGAATTGGGGGTGGTGTGGTACGCCCATAACATATCTCTGATCGCATTTTCAACATTTAATCGATTAATGCTGGCTAGTTGAATACAATCTTTAATCATACGATTTGTCCTTTTTGCTAAACCATTAGTTCTAGGGCAATAAAGAGCGGTAGTAAGGTGTTTCACACCCATAGAATCGAGGAAATTCTTCATCACTGAGGAGGTTAATTGAACTCCATTATCTGTGATGAGAGTTTCTGGAATACCCTCCATGGCAAAAGTATCCTTGAGAAAATTAACGACTGCATCAGTAGTTATTAGATTAACTAACTTGGTAACAATCCAATGTGATTGATAATCAACAAGGACTAAACCAAATTTTTTAGTTACTCCAGAAAAATTGATAGGGCCAATGATATCAAACGCTACTTTTACCCAGGGTTTATCTGGTACTTCGACAGGAGATTTAGGGGCTTTGTGAACTATCTTACTTTTGTCACTGAGTGCACATATGGAACAAGTTTTAATTTCCTGCTCAACCATAGCATCCATGTTCGGAAACCAAAATCTTTCTCTCAATCTGGCTTTGGTGAGACTTCTGCCTAAATGCCCCTCGTGGGCCAATGAAATGATCTTGTGTTTCAGACTTTGTGGCGGTATGATCTTATCATTTCTTAACACAAGATTATTATTCTCATTGATTTCATATCTCACTTCCCAATAATTGCTAATGATCTCTTCTATGTCTTTTCTCAATGATGGCCACCCTTCCTTTGCTTTAGTCCTGAGTAACGATAAGGTTTCATCTAGTTGGGAAGCAGATACCCATTCCTCCTTACTGATCGAAGGAATGTTGATCATCAATATGGGGTGTTCCTCAATTTCAAAGTCCTCTTTAATGTCTAATGGGACTCTGGATAACAAATCAGCAGCTGTATTCTTGTTGCCAGGCAGGTATTCAATTTTGAAATAAAAGTTTTCCAAACCTAAAATCCATCTAGCGATTCTAGGTGTGCTGTTGGAAGATCCTTTAGTAGAGAAAACATAAACCAAGGCCAAGGGTTTATGATCGGTTCTTAGATCAAATTGAATGCCTCACAGGAAACATTTAAAATGTTTAATGGCCCAGTAACACGCTAAAGCCTCCCTCTCAATGACTGAATAGTTGGATTCTGCTTTAGTTAAAGATCTAGATGCAAATGCTACAATTCTCTCATTTCCTTCCACTATTTGAGATAAAGTTGCACCTAGACCTGAATTACTAGCGTCTGTGGTAAGGATCGTCTTTCTTTTATGATCGAAACTACACAGACACTGTGCATTAGTTATAGCTAGTTTAATTTTTTTGAATGCATCATCATGGTGCTCTGACCAATTGTACGGTACATGACTTTTAAGTAACTCTCTGAGGCTAAACGAGATCGATTAAACATTTCTGACATACTTCGCCATGAACTCATCAAGACCAAGGAAAGATCTTAATTCATCTTTATTCTTTGGAGCCTCTGCTTTTTTTACTGCATCCACTAGTGATGTTTTGGGTTTTAACCCATCTTTAGAAATGACATGTCCTAAGTATTCTACTGAATTTACTCCGATGCGACACTTGTCTTTCTTTAAGGTAAGTCCCGCTGTTTTCAGTTTGTTCAATACATCCCTTAGATTTTTATTGTGCTCCTCCTCAGTGGCTCCATAAATTAGGATGTCATCCTGAAAACAGAGGGTTTTCTTTGCATCACCCAGGATATGCTGCATGATCTTCTGGAATACAGCAGCTGCTGATGCAAGTCCAAAGGGCATCCTGTTAAACATAAATGAGCCCAAAGGTGTGGTAAAAGCAGTAAGAAATTTTGATTCAGGATGCAATTCTACCTGATGGTACGCACTTGAAAGATCGAGTACTGAGAAGTAAACAGCTTCACCCATCGTGCTTAGTAATTCATTGATTCTAGGAAGGGGATGTCTCTCAACCCAGATATTTCTATTTAGGTTACTTAGGTCCACACAGATCCTAATGTCATTGCAACTATTTTTTTTAGCTAGAACTATGGGCGCCAGCCACTCTGAGCATTCAATAGGTTGTGTAATCCCTAAGGCCTCTAATCTGTCCAGCTCTTTTTTGACTGCATCTTTCAATAGGTGCGGAATGGGTCTGGTTTTATGCACTACCGGTTTGAATTTAGGTTTCAGTTTAATTTTATGTTGGAAATTTCTTAGCAGACCTAGCCTTTCAGAAAATATTTCAGGGAACTCCTGGACAATTTGATCACTTACGATAGATGTATCTACACTCAATACCTTGGGCAAAGCACAGTAGGGTAGTAAGGGTGAAAGGCGCCGCACAATCTAGGCAGTAAAACAGTAATTGCAGACAAGTGACAAGATCATAGATGAGTCTGGTGCAACCTGGCCCAGTGCCCTACTACCCTGTAGGCACCAAGAATGGGTATCACAGTACCCAAAGACAAAATTGAACAATAATGGCCACAGCACACAGGAAGTATAGTCCAAACAGTATGGCAGGGATAGTTGCCCCTGGTAGTATGATGTTGAAGTACACAATTGCAAGAAGTCTCAAGTCTTATGTGTAGATGGTATCTTTAATTAACAGATACTGGTCATCAAAGTGTCATCAGCGCAATACAGCCAACACGTGTTTCGTCACGACAGTGACTTTATCAAGGCGGGGCCGTCCGGCCAGGAGGGTACGTTGCGCAGGTAAGTTATGAGGGAGAACCCTATACAATTGTATGGGCTGAGGAACGTCAAAAGTATCTTCTTATAGTGGAATTGTCAATGATGAAAATGAGTAAGTGGTTAGGAAAAGTATTTGAATGCAAGGTGGGCAGGCCCTGATAAGCCTGTGACCGGAACCTGGAAAGGTCGTCAAGACGCGCGGCAACAAGTTGGTGTTGAGAGTAACACTCAATACCTGTTCAGGATCATTAGGGTCTAGTTTTATTCCTAACTCTCTTTGATGTTGCCATCCACGTAAGCTAGACCCTTCCTCCACTACATATACTTTACCCACTGTGGAACGGCCCTTAAAAGAAATAACCGTTTTGAAAATGCCCTTAAGGTGAATAGGATCTTTATTATACCCTTTAGGGTTAACATCAGGTCTTACTAATTCAATTTCATTATCACTCCCCACCTTGCTGAAATCAGTAGCATTTATTATAGTAAATGGTGAACAAGAATCTGCATATACCCTTATGTTTCTGTCATTAATTGAAATTGTGCACTCAGGGTATTGCGAACGACAATTTTCTTTTGTCTTGACTTGGAGCACAATTTTCTTAATTGATTGAGGGTTTTCATCCCATTTCTTATTATCAGATTCTTTATCAGCTTTGGATATGTTCTGGCACACCCTAGCAAAATGACCTCTCTTGTTTCATGATTTTGTCTGACAAGAAATAGAATTGGCTAAATGGTTATTACTTCCACCACGGTAGCACGATAGCCCATCTCTAAGATTAGATTGTCTGTGCATTAATTTATCACCAGTTTTTACCTTTAGGATTTTCTCATCAGTTGTGTTATCTGCGATTTCATTTACATGTTCACTTGAATTTGAGGACCTGATTTCCTGTAGACAAATGGCCGTGTGCTCAATAGATTTTGCTATTTCAATGGCTTCTTGTAAGTCAGGTTGCCTTTGAAGTAATTTTTCCTGTATCTTAACATTGTTCGTGCAACAAACTAATTGATCTTGTATGAGAGAATCGTTTAGTTCTCCAAAATTACATAAGGAACTTAGCCCTCTTAGCGCAGCAACGTAACTGACTACATTTTCTTGCTTCCCTTGGCTACGAGAAAAGAACTTGTGACGTTTGAGAACTACATTAATTCTGTCACCAAACTGTTTTTCCAGCTTTAAATATGTGGTTACATACTCATCCTGTACTTGCCCTTCAGGTACATGCGGTTCTGGTAGAGATTCATTAATTTTCCTGCCATGGGTACCTAAATTATGTAACAGAATATGCTGTTTCCTGACAGGGTTGAATTTATCCCCTCCAATAGCAATTAAGTATGACTCAAATATTTGTATCCATTCTTTCCATGGCACGTTAGGTTCCCCCATTTCATTCAAAAAAGGAACTGGTTGAGACATGCCAGCAGCCGCCATGGTGACAGTAATTCCTCGTTGCTACAGCAAATTGGTAAAATTAATTCTTAGTTGCACACAGAAAATTTGTAAAAACACTTTACACATAAGCTGAATGGTAAAATTAAATCTTAGTTGTACACATAAAATTTGTAAAAACACTTTACACATAAGCTGACATAAGCTGAATGATTACAAAATTCTATCCCCTTCATTATGAAAATACCTAATCAACACATTAACTACAATTGTAATATGTACAGTATTATACGATTGTATCTGTGGACGTTGAACATTGTGCCTGTGAACAGAATTGTGACAAGAATTATTGAGCTGTGCCTGTCAGCGGTTTAATAGGCCTTGTATTGTTTTAATTTGTTTTTATTTCTTTATTTCTCCCGTTTTGGTACTGTCATGTTCATTACGTTGCCATCTAATATCCAGCAACAATTAGTGAAAGGTTTATTTAATTTGTTGTGCCTGTCAACGTATAATGTTTTGAAATGTAATGCGCTGGCTAGAAAGAAGCGCGTTATACTTTTAAAGCCGATCCATGAAAGAAGAATTCCGTGCGTTCACTTGCCTGCCAGGCTGTAGAAACGGAAAAGAACTCCGCGCGCTCCCTTGCCTCGTTGACAGTTGAAGGCAAAACGTCGGCTGACAGGAAAAACACGTTCTTGATTTCGTGTTAATAAAAGGAATAAAAAACTTCACACGTTCGCCAGTGCTACGTTGACCGCCTTGAATCTTTGTTTTCCTTTCTTCCCGTAACTGTGCTGACAGGAAAAGAGCGCGTTCCTGTTTCCAGCGCTACGTTGACAGCCTTGAATCTTCGTTTACTTTTCCTCCCGTAAATGTTAACGCACTTCAGAGGCAAAACACCGTGCTGACAGGAAAATAGCGCGTTCTTCTTCCCATGTCAATAAAATGAATAGAAACTTCACACGTTCGCCCGCACTACGTTGATAGCCTTGAATCTTTGTTCATCGAAAATCAAGCAAACGTTGAATACTCTTCTCACAGAGTCACATCAATCAATCAAATCTTCCAAACACGTTCTCCGCTGTGGCCCCCTTTGCCTTTTTAGTACATTTATATTATTACCGATAATGGCAAGGTCTTTGTCACTGTCGAAATCGAAAAGAAGAAAACTTACGGGGTTCCCAGCAGGATGATGGCAATTGAAGAAGAACTTTAAAAGGGGTGGAGATGGAGGTGCCCCCTTACGCACCAACTCGTCGCCAGTGATATTATCAGTCAGAGTCTGAATGATTTATAGAGTCAGACTTTATTCCATCTCCAATTCTCCAATTGTCCCTTCTCTTCACACAGCTTCCCTTGTGCTTGCTTCCTGTCACAATCCCTCCAGCATTCTAAACTCCACTCCTGTGCCCAACATTCCGATTGTCCCATTATTGAAGGTGGGGGGAAAGGGCACAACCATTCCTAATTAATTGTATTCTCTAACAACCAATTTATTCTACTATGTACTTATTCTATAGCTTAACCTATATGTAATTAACATGTGATATACAAACTATATTACAACAGAAAGACTTAGACAGATGGCAGTACAACAGTTTCTAATCAAAGGGTCATCACCATCCAGTGATTCTGCATCTGGCGGTATGACCCAAACAAACAAATGTCAGTGATGGCCACAGGCACTTTGCCCTACAATGATGAAACACAGTAAAAGCTACATACAGTTCACATTAAAAGAGTGTTTAGCCAATGTGAAGGTAAACTAACATGTTTTTGGCCTACAACAAGGTTTTATCTGAAAATGTGGTGACACACATGATGCAGTATGGCCACTACACAACCAGGAACAAGTACAATGGTATCTTCTAGACTTCCATCTTATCACTGTGAAAGCTGTCTTAGCATAGGTTTCATACACACAAAGTCTGTGACCTGCATTCCTTGGAACATTCCAGGTCCATTTTGTATGTTCAAATAAAATCACATACTTGCCATAGTCACAACTCTGAAATGCTCACATGAAGATGTCATGGTGAAGGTACCTGAACAAAGAACAAAACAAGGAGTATAGTTATGGCACCATACATATGACACAAGTCTTATGACAAGCATCTGACTAACAAAGTACCTCACAATACATGGGACACAAACAAAGCAACATCATCAATATGTAGATGTGTCAAAAGCTATCTAATTAAATACCCTTTGGCAGATTTTGCCCAAGAATCAGCTCCCTAACTATTTCCAAAGATTAACCACCCTCACCATCACAACTACAGGTCATAATTCAGTCAAAGTCATGACATCATATGACATACTCCCTCTCAGGAGAAGAAGCTGTTGATGAGATCTTGTCGCAAGTCAGCTCCTTCCTCTTGATCACTATCGTCTCCATCTGGCATTTCAGGATATTCACTCGGTGGCCCTGCAGGCTTCACTCCTCTGGGATTTAAGGGATATTCCTCTGAAGGTTGAGGGTATGGAGCATGCAGCATGCCACAGTGATCTGACACACTTTCCTGAGTGAGTGGAGCAGTGCTCCACGAGGAGGGCTCCACCATTCCTGTCCAGAAAGCTAAATCTGGCCTTCAGGAGCCCAAAAGCCCGCTCCCCTGGCTGTCATGTTCTCCCATGGGTCTGATTGAAGCGGACTTCCTCTGACGTAGTTGGATTCCTCAGGGATGTTAACAACCAAGCATGGTGTGGGTATGCTGATTCTCCTGTTTTCAAATGAATGAAACATGGGTGCCACAATTAGTCACTCACTTCATGATTGTAGTACCTGACATTATACAGACAAAATCAGGAAAGATGTGACTTACCAACCAGCCAGCCCCTCTCTGGTTGTGGTTAGGACATCAGCTGGGGAATGGTACAGTTCTGCATTACAAAGGAATCATGGGCTGATCCAGGGAATCGGGCTCCAACGTTGGCAAAGTGGAGATCTGACAGACATACAACCTGCACATTGATAGAATGGAAGTTCTTCCTGTTTCAATGGACTTGTTCAGTGGCTTTCGGTGGCACCAAGGCTACATGCACCCCATCAATGTGGGAGGTGAGCAAAACCATAGAAGTCAGCCTTCACACTGGCTAAATCTTCACATCTGTGGAACCTAATGTCGCGGTCAATGTGTTTCAGCAGTGCTGATACCACATTTCTTAACACAAGACTGAACATAGGTTGGGACATACCACCAGATATGGCCACTGTATGTTGGAAGGACACTGTGGCCAGGAAGTGTAATACTGCCATGAGTCTCACAATTGGTGGTATGCATGTTGGATTAATGTTTCAAGGGATTATATCGGGCTCCAAGTGACGACATAACTCCACAATTGTCTGCCAATTCAGAAAGAACATTTTGATGATATGACGTTCTTCCATGGTCTGAAGATCTGACAGTGGACGGCAGACTGGAGCTTGTCACCTCCTCCCTCTCCCAGGGTACCTATTCATGACATCAGATGAATTGGATTATTAGTAAATGTGTGCACACAAACATGCATGATGCAAAAAAGACAACTCTATGTGACAAAGCAGGAATGACATTACACACATTAAACATCAGAGCTGTCTACAACTCAAAGCCCAATTGGGGCCCCCATTGTTATCTTCACATGTGTGTACAACATAGATTTTGTCATCACCCAACTATCTGCTACTCATGTGCCTCTCTATATTTGACGGTCTGTACCGACCACCAAAAAACAAACGTCACTGCTGGTGCACTGTGTTTAAGTCATCTGTCACCAGCATGACACTACACTCCTGATTGTGTCTGTGATTCTACATTGCAGGGCTACTGAAAATATGTTGAGAGGTTCTACCACCTCTGTAGATGTTGTGACACATTGAAAATTCATCAACAATGTGGTTACAACAGCTAAAATGGCGGATACCTGACCCCTGACAATGGACATTAGGACCCGCCTGTGGCCACTGGCAGAAGTCGACAGTGCAGTGGGTAGTTACGACTGCAGTGGACACAGCCATGTTGACGATGTTGCCTGTCGTGGTAACGGACCAATGACTGTGTCCGTCGGTGGTTATAACCACGTACCTGGCGTACATGTGCGTGGGGTTTGGAAAAAGCACTCACTTGACTCCTGACACTGCTGCCATCAACACCTACATCACTTCAGCTGCTGTGTGCCACCTCTGGGAGCATAATGACAGACAAAGCAGGAGAAAGGGCCCCAGCCCTTACTTCTGAGGAGCTGGAGAAGCTCATGGGTGAGGTCCTTCCTCATTATGGACAGCTCCATGGCTCACAAGAGGAGCAGGTAAGGCCCTCATAAGCATATGTGCCTCTGTTCAATGCACCCCTGCCTTCCACCTAGGTTACAATGTGCCTATGAGTGCCAGCGAGTTGTGTGGAGTGCCTGTCGTCACTTACTGGGATCCATACATAGGATGTAGATGGTACTGTTAGTGGAGAGCTGTACTCTGTCTAAGACACATTAGCATTATGTTGTGTGATAAGGTATTGATCCCCCTCCTGTTGCATACATATATTTAGGCAAGCAGATTTTACAGGAATACAATGATGTATTTTTGGACATGATTTTTACCTTGTGTTTACCTTACAGCATGTGCCGGGTATGTACGCTGTTTGAGTCTTATTAGGACCTTGTCATCAATGTGTATAGTCCCACAGGACACATCTGGCCTTGGCAAACTGCTGTCTGAGAAGCATGTTAAACTCACAGTGCCCTTCTGAGTGACACACAACTCTGTAATCACAGAAGATGGGCACAGGATGTACTATAATGCATGGAACTGCTGGAAATGTGAATGTCCTGTTGGTTCTGCATGCTCGTACTGCAGAGGACAAGGACTGCCAGATGTGCACCCAGTCTGTGAGACAGATGAGGCTCGGTCAGTGTTACTGTGGATATGCCAATGTAGTCCCTGGGTCACTCCCTGTAGACCTTCAGCTCCTTGTATGTGACTAAAATGTGTCTTTAGAGTCAAGACTTGGCCAGAATGTCTGCCTCCATTTGCCTCTTTAGGAGTGTGTAATGAGGTTCCCCCATGACCTACTACAAATGTCTATTGACCATCATTGTCAATGTGTGTCACTGACTTATGACAGGCACCTTACTCACACAGCTCTGTTGGCACCTTTTCATGAGTCATATTTGTAAAGTATAGGCGTATTTCATGATTGACCAACCAACAGTGCAGATAGTTTTGTAGTTTGAGGTGGAGCATTACATGTGACTCAATGACTTTGTTACATGCAACTAAACAGACAAAGCATACCTTAATATGGTTGATGTCATCTTGATGGGTGTGAAACATATGGTAATGTGTGTGCAGGGATACCCGTAGATACTACAGAAACCCACTCAGGAGTGGTATTGTCATTCCATTGGGTAGCCTACATTTGCATAGGGAAGAGGCTTCCCATCACACCCATGCCAGTCCTTTCCTTGTCACTTAAGTGTTGGGGAGTGTGCTTATAAGGACAGTGTACATTGGGTCAAAGTAGCTGGATGTAAATGTGTTTGTCTAGTCATGGCCAAGGAGTTTGACTGACGGTCACAATGGTGTGTTGTGTTTCATTATGGCTCACATCACAGTACATGTTGCCTGTGCCTGGGCTACCTAATGTCACTGGGCTTGCTCTTTCAGTGTAGGCCCTAAGCAAAATTGTGGGTCAGTCTGCAGATGACTCCAAAACTGTGTATTTACGTGCCTGTGACCATGTATGCTTCACACTTGTAATCTGATGACGATTACAAAATGGTTGTGGTTGCAAAACGTGTGTGTCACAGACATTTGTTCTGGAAAATGGATTTGTGACCTTTCATTTGTGTTTTGCACCCATACTTGCCAATGCCCATCAGAAGCAAGGGATTTAGAAAGTCATCGCCCAGAAGTGGCATACCCTGGGAGGTCCATCGCTGGAGGAGCGTCCACTGTCAGAAGAGGTAGGAGGACCTGAGACGCTGGGCCTGGAAGATCGCAGAGGACCAGCTGGGGCTGACCTCCCTATGGTGGTGGGGTGCACGTCGGAGCCTGACCCACCTAATGGCCTACATTCTGGTGGTGGCCTACCGGAAGCTTGATGGGCATTTGAGGGGAGCACAGCAGTTAAAAGGGGCTGAGTCCTGTGCATATTCATGCCTGTAACATTGCTAAGTTGATGTGTAAGGTTCTGCAATCCCCCCTGAAGACTGGGGATGGGCCATGTGTGCTCACAAGATGAGTGTTGACATGCCTCATGGATTGACTTGGAGTGATGTGGGAAACATATGTGGTTGTGTACAACCATTTATCCAAGGCAAATTGTGTTTGCATGACAACAAGTGGCAGTGGCATGGCTTCCCACTGGGCAACATGTTAAGTGTCCACTACAAGTACTTGTGAATCCCTGGGTCTCTGCAACATTCAATGGATTATAGGCTTCTACTGATAAAATCAGAGTGTGGTATTGCCCTGAGAACCAATCATGAGTGGTGATTTCCCTAGGTCTACCGGAATCATGTGGTGTGGAGTTAGTATACATGTGTCTCTGACATTTTGCCTAACCTATCTCCAGTGTACATTTCTGTCCAAGATGTGTTATCTATCTGGTCAACATTTGTACAACCTCCAGGGGTCCATTTACACAATATACATATAATGGGAGGTGTCATTGGGCATATGTAATATTGCTGTATGCATGACCTTGCGTGGACCTATGGAATGGAACTTGGCATTACCTTTCTATTGTGTGACTACAGGTAACTGAGCAAATGCTACATGAGGCAAACCATTGAAGGTGATGATGTCTCCTACTTGGTCAATGGTCCCTATGATTGCACAACTTCAGCAATGTATTTGGTGTTTTATGGTTCTGAATTTTCTGTGGGCAACAGTTGACAGTTCATATAGCATGCATGCAAATGTTGGAGCCACTTTGCTGGAGCTTGTGGCTGGTGGCTACTGTATGTCATGATGATGTTTTCTAATCATAGCTGTTGTTCAAGTGTACTGAGGCACATGTGTTGACCCTATTTGTCTTGCAATTTCAGCATCATCCCAGGCAAGCAAAGGAGATAGGGCAGAGCCAAGTGGGGAATCATCTGGCCATGGTACCTCCAGTCATGATACCACCAACACGGAGGGACCCAGTGGCCTGGAGGGTGAGGGGAGTGCCACGTAGGACACAGCATCGACATCATCATCATCAGATTCTTCCTCCATTGGCCACTAATGGTGGCAGACCCATCAGGACGTGTACCTGTTCTGTCCTTGTCCTCCAACCCATTTCCATCTCCACCCTGCCTGTTGCTTCCCACCTAGTTGGCTGTACCTGCTCACCCAGGAGGGTGGGTGTCTCCTTCACCCGAAGCACCTCACCCTCTGCCCCCATTGCCCTGGCTGCCCTGAGTGAGGAGGCTATTGACCTCCTGAAGAGTATCTCTGTGGGTCAGACTGCCATTCTGAATGCCATCCAGGTGCAGAGCAGCCAGCTCCAGCAGATGGTTGCGTACCTGGAAGGTATTCATAGTGCAATGTCAGGCCTACAGAGATCTTGTCAGGCTCTGGCCTCTTCACTGACGGCAGACATCCACCCCCACCCACAATTCTCCCACCACCACCTACCTCTTCCCAATGCAAATTCCCTTATCCCCTACCTGTCCCAAGCACACAGATACATCCACACGTACCCAGCTCAACACACACAAGCAGCACACATAAGAACAAGCACCACAAAACACACTGCCACACAAGCACTCAACATTCACTCAGACTACAACCACCACAATTTCCACAGATACCACGACCACCTCTGACCCACTCACCACAACCACCATACCCACAGACACCACAAGAGCCAGTGACACATCCAGCACACCCAAAATATACCCAGACAACACCTCACAACCCACAGACCCACACACCTCAGACACCATACCCCCAGACACCACCCCAAAACACACAGACACATCTACCACACACACACACACCACTTCACCACACAGACACATCCACCACATCCACCATAGCCCCCGATACCACTTCAACAACCACACACACATCCATCAATCCCTATCACCCAGCACCTCCACCTCACAGCCTCTAAGAAAACGCAAACGCCCACACTCACACATGCAACAGACACCACCCAAACCCAAGCATAGCGCAGACACGCACACACCAGCAGCATCAACACCCACAGGCAAGACAACCACTCCCTCAACCTCCAAAACCCCAATCCCTTCTGATGACCCTCACCGTTTTCCCAAAGAAAGTTTCCTTTTTCCCCTTGCCCTTTCCCCTGAGACCTTCACCTCCTCCCAAACCCAGGAGAACCCCACCCACATCCCAACCCATCCCTTCCACATCCAAGTCTTCACATGCTACCCCCTACAAGCTCCCATACCCTTCCCACCCCAAAGAAGAAACCTACCCCCTAAGAAGAAGCTCACCCCACTAAACCCAAACCTACCCATCCCAAATCTGATCCGAGCCACCCCAAGACTGATCCCTGAGGTGCCTGCATGCCCACTTGAAGTCCCTTCCTATGGAGTTTGTCTGGCAGTCATTGGAGTCAAGCTGGGGCACAATACTTGTGCAAGGACACATTTTTGGACTGGCCTATGGCCTTTGCATTACACATTTGTCGTGTGGGCTCTCATTATCCTAATGAGGCTGATGGATTTGGGGAACTGAGTCCAATCCCACACCATGTGACAGCTGGCGGCCTAATCTGTTTCTGGCTAACTAGCACCGCCTCATCTCTGCTCAAGAGCAGGGACGATTCGTGGCAACCGAGCACATGACAAGATGGCTTCTCAGGGAAATCGTGATAGATCAGATCTCATCCTTTTCTCTCAGTTACATAGTCTCACACATGCAAAGACAAACAGGGGCAGGGAATGGTTCAGTAAGATTTATTGAATCAGCTGCGTCTTAGATAAAATGGCATGAAATGCAATAATTAAAATGATGAAACATAATAGAAGCAAAATGGTGACAAGGAAAGTGAAACAAAGGAAAAGTCCCACCATACTGTCACTATATGTAATATATGCGATTTCTATCTAAGCTATGTTAGAGCACAGCAGGATAAGCCCTAATCCACCCTTCAGGATTCCCCCATGAGAAGACATCATCCCCATACCCGAGTATGAAAGTAGCAAGGAAGCCTGTTGTCTAGAGAGACTCCTTCCCCATATAGGCCAGGGAACCGGTGGTCTCAGAAAGCAGCTGTAACAAAGTCAATCAGCATGCATTTGTGGTCATCTGGCTGGAACCTTTCTCCGAGAAAGTGTCCCTACGTAAGAATGTGTATGTTTCTGTGAACATTAGAGACGTGGTGTACACTTGTCCTGACAATCCTATCTGATTGCAGCCTTGAGGAAAGCAAAAAGTAAAAAGAATGTTGTGCTAAGAAATGTTATGCTTTCCTAAGCAATAGGACAACTAGATAAAGAAAATAAAACACCACCACGAATGTGGCTGATTCTAAAACAATAAATGAAGCAGAATAAAATGTTAATAGGCTAAAGGGCACAAGCAGCAGGCCTAGTTGCTAAAATAACGTGCCCAGAGACATCACTAAAATGGCTGAACAACACATTTGTCCTGCCATTACTTTACTACCTTTTTGTTGTTCCTGAGTAATATGTGTTATATGTATACAGTTGTGTGTGTTTCACCCTGATTGCTGTTGCATTTGCTGTGGTTGGCAAGATCTGACTTTGTGGGCAGTGGTGGAGTCACCCAGGACAAGGGTATATGTTTAAAGTATGGATATGTGGGTATAAATCCAATTGGGGTGTCACTGCATTGTGTTTTGCTTGATATGGTAAGTATTTCATCTTGGGGTAGCCAATGCCAGCAGGTATTGCTTCTGAATTTGTCCTCCTGATGTAGATTGGACATTCGTGTCATGTGTACAAGCTAGAGTTTTGTATGTTCACACTTGGAGGGTGTTCAATTCTGCTGCCTTAGTATACATTTAACCAACCATGTGTCCATTTCCATGTGTGTACTTTGCAGCTACTTCATCTAGATGTTAGACCCGTGCTGTTGTTGTTGTATTAGCTTCCTTGACTTGCATTTACAAACTTAGGAGATGGTCATGTCACTTGGCTCTACTATTGTTTGTCCCTTAGAGACACAAAAGGCCAGCTCCTGCGCAAATTGGTTTTTATGGGCATGTGCAAAGTGCAATGTGTCTCAGTGCAGCATCCTTCCTGGAGTGACCCTGATGCCCTCATCCCTATTGTGCAGGTATTGTTGACATTGTGGGCTTTGGATATTTGTGTCACAAAATCTTGTGCATCCCATTGTGCTTCCATTGGGTTGCAATGTGGGTGATATGTGTGGGTCCATCACAGTAGTATTTCATGTAAGGTGTGTTCAACGTCGCAATAGTCCATGACATGTGAGTAATGTGAGTGTGTCTGTGTAATTACGTATGATGTTGATGTGGGTGATGCTGTTGTGTGACACAATGATATTTACACTTCACTGTCCATGACACTGGGCTATCCAGATATCTGTGCTTTTGTTGAGTGTGTTGCTTTAGTGTCAGTGACCTGCCTAGAGTGGGGCGCCATTTGGCTGTGTCTGGGTCATATGTTTTGTAAGACCCTGACCCAGGATACATGGATACTGTACTTTGTCCACAGGGCATAACTCACACGTCATGTGTATGGCGATGCAACAGTTCATTGTGGAGTTTGCGGACATGGGTAGGTGTGTTGTCTTACTTTCAGTGTCGTCCACGGGTGCGTGGATTTTGAGCTTCGTCAATGAGCAGCAGCAGCTGCAGGCCGTGTGTGATCAGCTCCATGTCAGCACTGGACATGTAACGCCGCATGCAGGTGAGTGTTTGCCTTTTATGCCTCCCTTTCCACCAACTGGGATGTGGTGGTTTGACCGCTACAGTCACATTGGCGAAAGTACACATCATAATGAGCCCAGCAGAAACACAGGCTCCGCTGGCCTCATTGGCCTATCTTGCCACTGCGGCGGTCTGTGTGGCCTAGAGGTGCTGGCGGGACCACAATTGGCTTTCCTCCATGGAACTGCATGCATTATAATAGGGTGGTCCTGCTGCCAAACTCATGATAAGGCCCAAAGTAAATTGCCTCTTCAAGGGGTTTTTATGAATACAATCATGGCTACCTACATAAAAATAACACTGTTAATAAATAAGCTAAGGTGCTCATCAGTGGCATCATTAGGCCCCTGCAACGCCAACTGCAGTTGGGCGAGTGATAGGGTTTCTCATTGGACCCGTTCAAAGAAAAGAATTAGGGAAAGCAGGCCAAATCAAGAAATGATTAAAGGAACAACACAATTAAAAACAAGAACGGTTGTGATTAGAGGAAGGGTGAAAAAAGAAAAGGAGGAAGAAAGTAAATCTGCAATGGCACAGTGAAAAGGAAGAAGCTCTTAATCTCAGGACTTGACCAGAACCAGTACTCTTAAGCCTCTCAAGTATTTTCAATAGGACTCGCTCCCTATATTTCTCAGCCACCACTGCTCTGTCTCCCATGGTTATTATGGAGGAAGGTGAAGAAGATGTGGATTTTCAGTCTTGATTCTGCCATGGACACAAAACAGCATTTCTTTGCATATAAGGTATATCAACCTCAATTCAGTGGGTAGCTGTGCTTTCTCAATGGTGGTCACTAGAACAAAGCTGATACTTACACACTCATAGCCTGGTCACCTGTATTCAAATGTGTTAGATACAGTTCTCTAGAATTTGCCCATGTCGCTATGAATAAGGTTTAAAATCAGCATGTTGTGTTGTGTAGGCTTGGCAGCTCTGAACACTCTTTGGAATTCTATCCAATGTCTGATTTTGAATAATGAGTTACACACTTTGTGAAGAAAAAAGGTTTTTGTATGGAATGAAAAAGGTCAGTGCTATCATAAAGCAGGCTGATGGCCTGGCAGGGTCATCTGGGCTCACCTTGTGCTGCTGGTATATGGAATGCCTCTATCAGCCATACCTGGAACATACCTCAAGGCAAAATGTATTTCCTCTCCTACCTGAAATGGAACATTTTTCTTGGTTGTAAATTGTAGAGCAGTATGAATACCCTCATACAGACCCTCCCACAACTGGACCTTAAGTGACGTGAAAAAGAAAGTACATCCTCTTAACACTCTACAGTTTTACATGTTAAGACATATTTTTCCTCATCTAGTACTAACTAAGCCGTCATGGAAGATACATCTAAACTCTTGTGACACACAACACCACAACACACAAATGTCACTTTGTCTACTGAATGGCAGCTGATATTTTTTGTTGAATCAATTATGACAAAGTGAAAGTGCATGTGAATAGCATACAATCAGCTGCCTATTTCAGCTTTTCCCTGTGGAAAAAAAATCAACAGCTTGTAAAATGGCTTACAAAGTTAAACACTTGCTGTAGAGATCTCCCTTGATTAGCATATCTCAAACCTCAAGGCCAAATTACCTTGGCACATTTATACTGGGTAAGACTAATGATACAGCAGAGATATGGCTGCTACTGTGACATCACAATGATAATCTATATGTGACCACACTTTAATTTATGATGTATGAATTTCTAACAAGTTAGCTGTAAAGTGATGCACTGAAATCAAACAATAAATCAAACAGGATTAGTAGAGCGCACTATCATTTGTGAGGGTATCCAGTCACTGGGATCTGTTGCATGGGGCCTCAGTCGAACAGCCAGGTCTTGAGACTCCTTCTGAATTCATGGATGGGGGAGAAGGTCTATATTAAGTTCTATATTAAGCCTATATTAAGGTACATTCATTATAGACTAGTGATCTAATGTGATGTGGTATAGCAATTCTAATCTAAGTATGATGATTTGTTTTGATTTCATATGATAACTTATGATGTTCAGAAATGGATTTTATTGAAACAATAATGAATTTACGTATGATAAAGATTTAAATGTCATATGCTAATATTGACAAATGTAGTTCCCCGTTATACCTATCAATGTGGCTGCACAATTTATTCTCCCCTTGCAAATCTACTGCACATGATTATAGAACAAGGCTTACTAATGGAAGATTATAAGAAAGACACTTTATGTGTTTATTTGATTTGAATAAAGTGTGCCATTAAACTCTATTTGCTTAGTTAGCCAAAGTGGTTTGATAGGCCTCAAATGTGCAGAACGTGAAGATGCTGTTTTTCTTTTTGTTAAAGTGTCTTTCTTTTCAGATGTAATTCTCATGAAATGTTAGTATGGAAATAGAGATGCTATTGTTCCAGTCATAGGCAGCCTGAGAAAGTAGCTTGAAGACAGCACATGAGAAGCCAGAGAATGTGGAGATTGGCTCAACGTTACACTTTGTTGCAAAGTAATGCAGGATAGCAAGGATGGATGACTTACCATGATGGTCACGCAAAATTGTCCTGATGTTGCAGATGCCCATGGTAAGATGCGTTCTGATTGGATAATGAAATCTTTCGATCCCCATGGTGTGGTTGACAAACAAATCACAATTCACGTTGGACTTTAATTTACTGTTTCCCGGTGGATTTGCAGCACTCAACTTTTGATTCCCTTCTGGCAGGCACTCTTCAATTTACTTTTCACTTGGACTCTTGCTTAGCTTCTTTTCTTGGACTTTGAGAGGTACAGTGCTTTTTGCCCTTGCCCCTTATTGTCTTTAAAGCTGATGGAAAACACAGTTTTTCTTGACCCTATGGAGAAGACTCTTGACTGATTTTCTAAATTCTGGCACTTTTCCTTTTTACTTTTTGCCAGCATTTTGCCCCTAGGGTGAAAATATTTGTCAATCTCATTTAGAGCGTACCTGAAACGCTCCAGCGAATCTGGTAGCACAGTACAGTTTCTCCCATAAGAGAGGAGATATAACTAGGCATAGTGTTGAGGATTCCATAGTCCTATAATGCAGATTTTTCAGACTCAATCCCAATTTTTTGTTCCCATGGTTTATTTGGATTAAAAGGAGTTCCACCGTTGTTCCTTTGTTGCGGATGTGTGAGTATTAATAGGGTTTGTGCTTGTGTTGCTTTGGCTTAAGATTGCGGTGAAGTATGATGCAGTGAAGTGCTTTGCAGAGTTTTTAAAGATGTTTTATGTGTGTGGTGCTTTCAGCTAAGACGCTGAAGTTGTTGAATGGGTCCATCATGGCAGAAGTGTAAAAGAGACTTGGTTAATTTATGGTCTGCAGTTTAAGGTGCTGGTCATGAGACGTCGACGACAGTGGCAGTAGTATTGCTGGTGTGAATGTGGGTGGTTGGTACAAGTGAATACTGAGTGCAAATAGAGGAGCTATATCAATCTGATTGACATCCGCTTTTCAAGTCTCATTCACAGTATTAGAGTTAAAGCATAGTCAAAAAGCATAGCTCTGTATTGCTTTTGAAGTGTTTGATTCCCCTATCCTGCAGTGAAGCAGGCAGTTGTTGTTGGTTTTAGCTTGCATTATTTTTGCATTAAGTTTGTGTGAAAAGAGTGATCGTGAGATAAATTGTATAGGAGGGTGAGCAGCTGCAAGAAGTGGGACTGGCATCACACTGTGTCACGCAGGTATTGGTTGGTTGGTATTGGTGGACTACGTCACAGGGTGTTGAACTGCTATTGGCTGAGAACATTGAAGCAGGATTGTGGGAAAAATGTTCTTTCCTTTTTGGGAACGAAAAGTGAAATTTCAAATTGTTGAAATATTGATTGAAAATTAAGTTCTTTAAATCATTGAAAAGTGTAATAAGAGGTGATGTGCTTGTCCAAGTTAGAGAGAGAGTAAAGACTCCATCTGGAGGTACTCCAGGTTATTATGTATTGTTCAATGAAAACCTTCATGCTTGTTTGTGGCTGGAACAGTGGAATAAGGTTACAGACAAAGAAGGTGCATTCACATTTCTTCGCTAGGGAACATTTAATTTGAAAATTATTGAGAACTTGTGCCGAATTTTATACAGCATGAAACCACCTCCAAGACCGCACAATCTGAAGCACTTAATACTTGGGAACACATAGCTTGATAGAAAGAGAAGTATGAGGGTAGAGTAAAGAAAGCAATAAAAACTGTTGCAGAAGCAAGTTGGGATGAGCAGCAAAACGTTTGGAGAGCAGACATCAAAGAGGTAACTACATTGTATCCTGTCTAAACGAGTGAAGAAGGAGAAAGCTTTAAACCAAACATTTAGAAGAAGATAAAAAAGGCAGAGCAGGTATAAGACAGAGAAAAAGGCTGAGGTCTATGAGAGTAATTCTGATGATGACTTTAAGAATCAGTTATTGTTAAATTGTCCCCCTCTATAGTCGAGAAATGTGGCCTTATATATAAATACTGCACCCCAGTGGCGGCTGGTGACAGTTGAAAGTTGTGGGGCGTAAAAGTTGCTGGTGAGTGCATGGTGACAAGCAAGTGTAGAGAGCCAGCCTGACTAACATAAGGGGGGTTCTCCCCAGAGATTTTTTTTTTAAAGAGTGGGCAAATTGTGCATTTTCAAGCAAATTTGAGAAAGCAAGAAAGTTAATAAAGCAATTGTGAAAGTGTAAAGATTTCATAGGATAATAACATAGGTAGCTGTTTATTTAATATAACCATAGGACATCATAACAGAGTGTGAGATAACAATTCTAGTACCTCACAGATTTCTTTATTTATTGATATGCCTTTAGAAGTGAGATTCTTCTGACTCAAAAGTCGACAAGTCAAACAGTAGACCACCGCATCTACCTTTGTTAATTTTTTGATAGTTTAAAGTCAATGTAAAGGCTTACTAAACAAGGCTTCCCTAACAAGCAACCTTTGTCTTCATCCTGACACTGGGAAGGATGGTCCATGGAGTGACATGTTTTATAAAATTCCTTGCTTTTCAGCTTCAGTTCGTCCCCCTCCACTTTACATTAGTTTCTCCTTTTCCTCTTGCCCAGCCCCTCCGACCACTAACTTTTGCTTTTATTAACTACCTTTTGAGGGGATTTAGGCCTCAGTCACTGAAAACATTTACCACCAAGGAAAATAATACAGTTGTTTTCCCATAAAGAAAATGAGGGTTGCTATCAGGCTAAGCCTTTGGGAGCACCACTGAAAGGGCTTGTAAAAACCCTGGGTACACATTCTATAGAGTTCCGACGAATGGGCCTGCAGCATCTCGAGGCCTATTACAGAGTCTGTGAGTCAGTTAGACCTGGATTACCAAACACACACACACACACCGTTTAGAAATCCCTTATACCTCGCTCCCCCAGGAAACTCCCTTTGCTAACACCTTGGAATGGAACTCAAAACTTACGCTCATTTTAACCCAGTGACACTGACAGGTACTTCTGATTTATAAGGTATGATTTCTTTCTTCAACTCAACATACTAATAGCCAGACAAATCTTCATTTTGGCTTATTTTGACATGTATGCATCTCCCTATTGCTACGTCACAGACCTTTTATTTGCCAGATTGTTCCTGTAACATTATAATCACATGCCCTTATTTTGCAATTTTTGCATGAACTTTTTGCAGTTTTATATAGCGCCGCGCGAGACAGGACCGACAGCATTAGAGCGCCAGATTATCACAAAGTCACATTCCAATTATTTTCTTTTTAGGCACAGGGAGATTACAGGATTGCAAACCTCTCAATAGGGCCCTGGGCTGGGCCAAGAAGAAAGGGAAGGAGACCAGAAGAGCACGCGAGAAAGGAAAGGCAAATTAATTCCTAACAACGGATTACTGTCTGGCCACCAAAAACCGGGGGATCCTGTAACATGGCCAGATAATTAATGGTCCGTACAATACTGACATGTTCACAAAATACAAAGCACAACCTGTTTCTTTACATTTGTTTTCATTTCCAGGATGATGCAACAAAGTTGATACTGGTAAATGTATTTTAGATGTACACTCATAAGTGCATTTATCGTCTAAGCAGCTTTGTGATAAAAGTATGCTTTACTCGCTTCCTGCAGCATAAATTCATTCAAAGAATGAGACGATACTGCACTAAATGGTGAGACCTAAAACGATCAATAGGAATCTAGAGCCAAATAATACTTATCAGCCACCGCAAAATAAAATGCGATGCAGATTGATATTTCGATATTTACAAGGAGAGGGAAGTAAATTATATCTAATTCTGACTGCCTTTTCTAAACAGTGGTGGTGAAGTGGTTTGTATAATATAGGGCCTGATTCCGACCCTGGCGGTAAAAACCGCCAGGGCCGGGGTCGGCGGGAGCACCGCCAATAGGCTGGCGGTGCTCCTTTGGGCATTCTGACCGCGGCGGTTTGGCCGCGGTCAGAAACGGAAAACCGGCGGTCTCCCGCCGGTTTTCCGCTGCCCCATGGAATCCTCCATGGCGGCGCAGCTTGCTGCGCCGCCATGGGGATTCCGACACCCCATCCCGCCATCCTGTTCCTGGCGGTTCGGCTGCCAGGAACAGGATGGCGGTATGGGGTGTCGTGGGGCCCCTGGGGGCCCCTGCAGTGCCCATGCCAACGGCATGGGCACTGCAGGGGCCCCCGTAAGAGGGCCCCACAAAGAATTTCAGTGTCTGCTTAGCAGACACTGAAATTCGCGACGGGTGCAACTGCACCCGTCGCACACTTCCCACTCCGCCGGCTCCATTCGGAGCCGGCTTCCTCGTGGGAAGGTGTTTCCCGCTGGGCTGGCGGGCGGCCTTCTGGCGGTCGCCCGCCAGCCCAGCGGGAAACCCAGAATTACCACGGCGGTCTTTTGACTGCGCAGCGGTATTCTGGCGGTCCCCACCAGGCTGGCGGCTACCGCCGCCGGCCGGGGTCAGAATGACCCCCATAATGTACAGCAGCACAAACCGAAGTACAACAACGGAAGAACAACAGCAGAACACCTCTTAGAGTTTAAAAACAAATACATACCTCACTGTACGAAGAGTGAAATGAGAAGCAAGCTCTATATGAACTTTCTCCAGTTCTGAAAAAGAGAACAGTAAACTTAATCAAATTATTTTTTTGTGAGTGCCTTAAAATATTTGCTAGCAAAGCTGGGACTTTCAAGTCACTGTATTTGGACACATTGACAAAGAAAATACATTTTGCAGCACGACGAAACAGTCCGCTTCACAGTTGGTGCAGCAAAAATACAACTGCGAGCAGTGTGACCAGAATACTGTAATTCAGTGTCAAAGAGTGAGGTGGTGTACAATAGCTCATTTAATCGATCTCGTTCACCCGCTCACCCCGGTAAAGACCCAGTGGCGAAGGAAAAATAAAAAACAGCTTTTGCTTTCACCTAGAGAGCATGAAATTAGCCTAGTGTCACACTTGCTAATCTTTGATTCCTTATGGGGCAACTCCGTCACTACCACGAAATTCAAACTGAAGAAATAATTGGACAAACAAGGTTTTCAAGAATATTTCGAGCAGTCAAACTGTTAAAGGGAGTAAATACTTACATTTTCCCGTTGCCGCTGCATGCAGATCACGTAGTGGTCATCCAGCCTCGTGTACACCGCAATCCTTTCCCAGCTACTCCCAGAATGAGGTGGGGCTATGGAGGCTTGTTCCCACCCACCCTGTGACAAAGGGCTGCAGTGCTACACAGCCTTCCTGATTGACAGCCAGCTTTGGAAACCCAGGGCTTATGCTAAAGCGCCCAGGCTGTTTTGTTTGGCCGAGGCTTCAGTGCGTCATAAGAGGCAGTACCTTACAGTGTTGTAGGCTGCCGGAGGCCAGGGCTGAGATCAGGTAAGCCCTATAAATCCTGCGATGGCCAGCACATGCGCTGCAGCACATGTGTCTTTGGAAAGTGCCTTGTTTTACCTGACCCTCGCGCAGAGCGAGGGTCACACTGTTTGAAGTTTTAATGTATTAAACATTTTTTGATGCAGAAATTGAAGCTGGGGAAACATTTTTTGAAGCTGGGGTGGAGCCCTGCCGCCATAATGAAGAAACCGCCACTGCTGCACCCACTGAACAGAGTCCTAACCCGACAGTGCAGACAGTACACAGTCCAAATTTGAATGTGATAGGACCAACTTTTAAATCAAATTAGCCAAGACACAGTTTATATATGACTATTACAGGAAAGAGTTCAGGGATGGTGACTCCACTAAACCAAATGAATTACATTAATCCAGATACATTAACTGTTCTTGTGACATTAGGTCTAGTTGTTCCCCTGTATGGTCCAGGTATGATAGGACATTTTCCACATGCATTGAATGTCTTGAACATCTTGAATGCTCCAGTTGTCCTGAATGTTCAAGATGTTCCAGTTGTTTCTAATGTCCCCAAAACCACAGTTGTTCTAACTGTTCGTTTTTGAGCAAGTGCTCGGGGATTTGTTAGTCCAAATTATTCAAAGATTGAAAGAGTTCATTCACTTCCAAGACCATTGACTCCTATTTGCATTTCAGATCCAACAACAAGTCAGACAGGATTAGCCCCAGATGTGAGATTTCCTCAGAGATCTTCATCATACTTTGTGCCTAGAACAGAACGTACCCCACACATTGGTTGTAGTATCCCAAATAGAAGGTTGTCCTTTAATCCAATGGAAGAAGAAATGTATATCACACATACTCCAGATCAAGCAAATTTGAGTCCTTCAAGAGAAGAAGCATTATCAGATATTCCAATAAGTTTGAAAGGTTATAACTGAATGAGCGGTTAGACAATTTGAGTGCCACAGGAGCAACAGCAAATGTGAATTTCAACAGAAGACCAGTATAAACCCCAGGGAGAGGGCATTAGGGGTGGCCAAATTAAAATTAGAATTGAATGAGATGATAATGGGAACCCTAAATATACCGCAGTTGGACACTTACAGAAAGAATGAACAGCGGTTCATGTGCAAAGACATTAACAAACGTGCAAGTCAAGTTTATGACACATTCGCTGAATTAGCCCAAAAATATGATTTACATTTGGAAAGTTCAAAGCCATTGGAAAGGATTAGGATTCAGTGACAAGTATATTTTGAACATGAGACCTTCTGGAATGAAATTACAGATTAGAGAATTGATTTGTTACATCCACAAATGGGCAGCATTGTATAAGTGGGAAGGACAATGGGCAAAGAAGAGGGACCAGAAGAAAGTGAGAACAGATTCACCTCTGGCAGAAACCAGTACAGGTGAAGGAAATGTAAAAAAGCTTCCAATAAGAGAAATACCTGGTGGAGGGTATGTTCATGTATCTTGGAGTAGAAGTGAAATTCTATCATTCACAAATGATTTCCCAAAAGTGAGAGAGAATCCTGTAGAATGATATGGGCAAACTGACAGATTAGTGAAACTTTCAAAATGTTTGTGGGAAGATATGAATACATTGTTTGGCATTGTGGTTTCAAGTGATTTGTGGACTAAATGCAACATTGATTAGCCTGAGAGAGCTTCCAAGTGATCCCTGGACAAATGTGCAGTCTGGAGAGGTGATGAAAAAGTATCAAAGGTGATTGCATTTTTTAAAGAAAAGGTGTTCCCTAAACATATTGATTGGCTGAGAATTGACAGAGCGATTCAGGAGTCTAAGGAGCCGATACATTCCTGTTATGAGACATTGCTGCAGGGTTTCAAACATTTCAGAAGAGATTGATATGGGTCATTTTGTGTTTAGATTTGTACAGGAATTGACACCAGAAGTGAATCCCATGATTCAGCAGCATTTCATTTGCTGGCAGAACAAACCAACTGATGATATAGTGCAGTATGCAAAATACTGCAGTGGAGAATTGGATTTAAAACAGAAAAAGGTGAAGGAGAAATTGATGGTGATGCAATTTAAGGCTTTCAACAAAAAAAATTCTACTGGGAAGGAAACAATAGATAAAAAAAAACAAGACATGGATGTTACATTGACCAATCACATAAGTCAAAAGTGACCTTTCAAGAAAAAAATATATTTAACACGATGGCCCATATTTATACTTTTTTCGCGCCACATTTGCGTCATTTTTTTATACAAAAGCTGTGCAAACGTACAAAATATAATTGTATTTTGTACGTTTGTGCTGCTTTTGCATCGAAAAGTGACACAAATGTGGTGCAAAAAAAGGAGAAATATGGGCCTACGTTGCAAAGAATGGTATATTCAGAAAACACATAAACAGGTGTTCCAAGTGTGAACAATCACAGAAAATAATGTATATACAAAAATATACAATAAAATGCAATACACCAGACACCCAATCCTTAGTGGAACACTAAATTAGGAGATTGAAACCAAGATAATAATGTAAGGTAATAGCCTAGTATCCTAAAATTACAGTCCCAGATGGGCGAAAGATCAAATCAACGTTTCAACCCCTTGTTCAGGATGCATTCCCCTGGGTCATCATCAGGACAAACAAAGGTACACACCTACATAAGAAAAAGATAAGAAGAAAGAGGAGAAATAAGGGGAAAAGAAAAGACCAAAAAGTCAAACAAAACCAACCTGCGAAATATACCAACCATTCTAAAAAATCTGGAAGAACACCTACCAATCCAGACAAAGTCACAGAGAAAATCTCCTGAAAGGACTTCCATACACATTTCTTTCTATGGAAGAAGAAAAGAATACTGTGCTTGCTCGATGGGGGGACCAATCCCAAGCAAAAACACAAGAGAGAGAGAGAGAGATGCAGCAAGAAAAGAAAAGCAAAATAAAAATAAATGGAAAATTGTGAGGGTTGGACGGACAAGAAATATCACCTAGTGAACACTCGCCCTAATCCAAAAACAAGAGAGAGAGAGAGAGAGAGGATGCTGCTAGTCTGAAGAAACATGTTGACTCAGAATAAAGGAGGGAAGTAACCACTCCCTATACATACAAAACACCACTTCTGAAGATACACAGATGCACTAACCTTAATACCAATTACAAATGCCTTGGTGCTCTGTCAAAAGAAATCCAAAGAGCATAAGTTCATAAAGAAGGCACAGTCACCTTACTGGATAAAATGAACAATAATATACTCTCTGCTATTCTTACCTAAATAGGAGAAAGTGTGTTGAAACCACACAATACAGCAACAAAATGGAGGCAAAAGACAGGCTCACTGGAGGTCAACAGTGACAAAATGTCACCCGGATTGCAGTGCGTCAATTCCGCCTCTGATTGAAGCAAACTAAAGAGGAGGGTAAGAAAACCCCTCTCCTCAGGCATCTGTATACTGAAGCCAACAGCTGGAATGTGCATGCTGAAAAGTTAAAGGGAGAGAGCATAGGCAGGCTTGCAATAACTTGACCAATCGGGCTGAAAGGTGCCTCATGTAGGAAGTGAGGAATATGTCTTGCTGAAGCTGTAAATCTAGACTGCTAACCCCAAAGGCTGAAGCCATACCGGAAGTGAGGGACTACATCTAAAAAGTAAAATGCTTACCCATTGTTTGAACAAAAAAAATGGATCCACTGTACATATGCAAATTGGACATATATTTAAAGTGTATTAAAGAGCCCAAGAGCAAATAAAACTACATATCCTTGCTTAGAAATCACAAGTCACATTTCTGCAAGAACCAATACTTAATGGTAAGAGAGGAGTCACTGCCTAAACCAGAGGACAGTGCATTAGTGTACTAAGGCTTGCAAAAGAGCCACAGAAGGTTGTGAAAAGACCCACAGTAACAGAAACGAAGAAAGAACAGGATGCAGAGGAAAGTGTCAGTTTAGAGTATGAACATACATCAAAGATAAAATACATCTATGTATAGATAATAATCATTTACCAGCTATTCATGATCAAGTGATGGCATCCATCATTAGTGCATAGTTCAATAATACATGTATAATTAGTACAAGTACAGAGAATATTAGTAAACTAATACATAGTGCACTAGCCTCTCACATTCTAGTGGAGGCACAGACCTATTACAAAATGATCCAGTATCATCCAATTGTCCTTATTATCCTCATGTAATCGCAACCCGCTGGCACTATTCTTCTTGACTATTGAGGCCATTTTCCATAGATCCCACTCTTTGAATACAGCGACATTCAAGTGACAGCAATTTAGCGTTGCGGTCACCTCCTCTTATATTTGGTCATACAACTTCGATGACTTGCCACCTAATTTGGTTCGCTGAGTGTCCCATGGCTGTGTAATGTTTCACTAGAGGTCACTGGAGCCGAGGCAATCACCTATGGTAATGTTCTCTCCTGGTCTGTCATTATCCAGGACCCATTTGTTGGTATGTCCCCTGTCCTCATCCTTGTCCCTGCCCTCTGCCCCATCCCCTGCCCCGATTCCTATGAAATCCTCTGGGTGTATTCCCTTTGGATGTTTTACAGTTGATCTGTGTTAGAAGGAACACAAGAGAAAGACGAGGCAAAAGCCAGATATTTATTTGGTCTTCACTAGCTGCTTCCACCTTCCACTCCGTCCCGTCAGCAGTCCTGTCACCAACGTTCTCAAGCAGACTCCCTTGACTCAAGGGCCATTCCATTTCTTTGTGTAAGAGGGGGTAGGAAGGGCTGTACCATTACTACATTCTAACTACACAAACAAAAGGTTTCACATAAAATAACCAAAACATTTATGTTAATTATAACACATCCCCCAACCTACAAAATTTTGAATTATATGTGGTGAAGCATAAATTGCATTACAGTACATCAACACATAGCAATGACTTGGGAAGCTAATGTATCCATAGTAAAGTCAACTGTAACCCCTATGGCAAGTCACAGATCACTCTATTTCATGACATAGTCTTTGTGCCAAATGGGAAGCCTAAGACTTCTTCCTTCCTAGCACCTGATGTTGGAAGATGATGAGGTGCCATTACTTGTGTTGTTCCCTGTGGATTGCTGTTTTACCAATCTGTCCATGCTCCACATTTGACCATTGTCCATTATGACTACATTGTGTTTTACTTTTGCAATGCGCATCGGGTCATAACATTTGGAGACATCTTCACTCCTTCTAAACTGTTTCTTAACGTAGACCCAGTCTCCTGTTTCCCATTTTTGCTGTTTGGTTCCATGCGTGCGGTCATAATAATTTTTATATTTGTTCTGGTGTCGAATGATTTTGTCCTTTCTTTCTTCTGCGTTGTACGCCACCTCAGTTCCCCCTCCTAACCAACCAGGAAAAACTTTGGTGCACGGTTTCCTTCCTTTGAGTGCTGAAAAAGGGGAGATTCCTGTAATGTGGTTCAGGGTGGTGTGGTATGCCCAGAGCATGTCTTGAATTGCTTTCTCCACTTGAATGTGATTTGCGCAAGCTAATTGAATACATTGTTTTATCATCCTATTTACTCTTTCTACCATACCATTGGCTCTAGGGCTGTACAATGGTGTTCTAAAATATCTGATTCCTAGCTGTGTTAAAAATTCTGTCATTGCAAGGGAAGTGAATTGTAACCCATTGTCCGTAACAATAGTAGAAGGTAACCATTCTATCAAAAACGTGTCTTGCAAAAATGTTATGAGAGAGTCTGTGGTAATTTGATTTATCATCCTTGCAAATACCCAATGTGATTGGTAATCGACCAATACAAATGCAAATCTTTTTGCTAGTCCTTTACGGTTGATATGGCCAATTATGTCAAGAGCTAGCTTCACCCAAGGTTTGTCCAGAACAGACACCGGAGAAATAGGAGTCTTACGAATTGTTTTAGATTTATCACTGTTGGCATAAATAGTACAGTTCTTTACTTTAGATTCAATGGCGGAGTCCATTCCAGGAAACCAGTAATGCTCCCTCAGTCGGGCCTTAGTGAGGCTTCTACCTAAATGACCCTCATGTACCAGGTCTATGACTTTTTCTTTCAATGCATCTGGGGGGACTATTTTGTCAATTCTCATTATCAAGTTGTTATTCATGTTGAGTTCCTGACGTGCATTCCATTATTGTTTGATATCCTCCTGTAAGTTCCTGTTATATTTAGGTCATCCTTGCAACATGTAGTTTTTTAGGCGTTATAACACCTCATCGTTAGCGGTGCAATCTTTCCCATTCTTCGTTAGTGAGCGCTGATGAATTAATTTCTAAAATGGGATATTTAAAGGTTTCATACTCTTCTTTGTTCAATGGGACTCTTGAAAGGAAGACTGCAGCCGTGTTGAGATTCCCTGGGACGAATTCTATCTTGAAGCAAAAGCCCTCCAATCCTAATATCCATCTGGCTATTACTGTTGGCAGCTCCTTTGTTGGTAAACATGTACGTCAGGGGTTTGTGATCAGTAAGGATTTTGAATTGCAATCCCCACAAAAAGAATTTGAAGTGTTTGACCCACCAGACACATGCCAAGGCTTCCTTTTCTACTACGGAGTAGTTCATTTCAGAATTGTTGAGAGATCGTGAGGCGAATGCAATGATCCTTTCCTTGCCATTAATAATTTGGGATAGGGTAGCCCCCAGACCTTTGTTACTGGCATCCGTAGTTAGTATAGTTTTTCTGTTGGGATCAAAGGTGCACAGATACGGAGCTGTAAGAATAGCATCCTTCAGCTTTTTAAAGGATACTCCCCCAACCATTTGTATTGAGTGTGGTTCTTCAATAATTCTCCTAAATTAGCTGTTATGCAAGCAAAATTCTTAACATACTTCACAATATATTCTGCCAAGCCTAAGAATGATTTGAGTTCCTCTTTAGTTTCTGGGGCACGGGCTTCCTTTAGAGCTTCTAGTAAACATATTTTAGGTTACCTTCCTTGGATATGGTATGGCCCAAACAATCCACCGCACCTACTTCCGATTATGTTGTAAGATACGACTCTTCACTTTTTGAGAGGTTTGTCCTACATAAATCCTATCACAAGGGCACAAAGTAGCGTATACAACAAACTGGGAATTACAACTGGATAGTGATCCTAGGGTATATGATACATCACCATGTGAAAAGACCTTAGTTTCATTGCACATTGGACATGCTGCGCACTGTCCACATTTGTAGTGGCCCAGGATCGGTGGTAACCCCCATTGTGCATGAACAGTCAGAGGCCCTACATTAGGTAGAGTCGCTCTTATCAGTCTATCATGCAAATTGGGACCTCTTCAAATAACAAAGGGGAATAGCTTTGTGCTCAATGATGTCACACACTAGAGGCCAGTGTTTGAAAATGATACTACATATGACATTACTGTCAGTGTTGTAAGTGCTAAGAAAAATCAAGCAATCTACTGGTTTCCCCCGATCCCTTGGGACAAGTAGATATTCTCTATGTGTGTACCATGCCCGCTTTCTGGATCTGCAGAGTAACCCTCTCTACGAGGCGAGAGATTAATAAGTCAGATTCCTAAAAAAAATCCTCTTTCCTGTAACAATTCCTCCTGATCCTCAAAAACTGCCCAAATGGAAGGTTGTCTCGCAACCCGCTAGGGTGGTGGCTGGAATACATGAGAAGGGAATTCTTTTCTGTAGGCTTCCTAAACAAACAAGTATACAGAAACCCATTCTATGCCCTAATCATAAGGTCCAGGAAAGAAATGTGTGATCTATTGTATTCTTCTGTCAATTTAATATCAGTGGAAAGGGAATTTATCCATATAGTGAAATTGGCAAGTTCACCCTCTGTTCTCTGCCATATGAGAAACACACTGTCAATATAGATCTGACAATATTAGATCTGAAAAGGTTACTGTAATTGACAAATTTCTATTTTCATACTCATCCAAAAAGAGGTTTGCCAAGTGTGGAACAAAGCCGGTGCCCATGGCTACACCTTTACTTTGGTAATAAAATGTGTCAAGGAAGCAAAAATAATAGCACTCAAGTGCTACTCTGGTCAAATCAAACGAGAATGACATAGGAACTCAGTGCGGTTTTTACCTGGTGTTTAGAATACATTACACAACTCGAAGGGCTTCTTGTTGGAAAATATTAGTATAAAGTACCTGGATATCCATAGTGACTAGCAGTGGAGTCATACTGTCAAAAGGTCCATACTGTCCCGTATAAATTATCTAGTATGCGGCACAAATGGCTTCAAAAAGATATCTATATATTGACAGACAGGTTCCAAAAGTGATCCACATCCAGAGACAATCAGACTACCTGTTGGATTAGTGGCATGTTTAGGGACTTTTGGGATGGTGTATATGACAGGGGCCCTTGGATGCATCACATTGAGGAACCAGCATTCCTGTTCTGACAGATATCCTGACTCTAAGGCATCATCTGTAAGACTCTTTATCAAAGATTTAACCTCCAAAGAGGGATTGCCTCTCAATTTTGTTTAATGTTCTTCTTCTGCTAGTTGTCTCAGTAACTCTGCTCAATACATTTCCCTGTCTTGTATAACTATGGCCCGCCCTTGTCTGCTGGCTTGATAACAATGTCATAGTTATGTGCAAGGTTAGTAAGAGCTCTGTTCTCATCTGCTCTGGTATTATAGTGTACATATTTCCTAGTATTAAGTAGTTTGTTAACCTCTTTGCTGACAACCTTCTCAAATGTCAATAATTATGCTGGGATAGTACCCTATGGAGGATTGAAAGTAGAGAGGGGGCGTAGAACCATTGCACTTCCCCGAGAGTCCTATGTGTTAGACAAGAAAACAAGTCTTAGTTTCCTAAAGAACTTCTGCAGTTCCAAGGTGATAAGAAAGGCATCAGGTCAATTTGTAGGGACAAATCCTAACCCTCTTTCAAGGACTGTGATTTCATCATGGGTCAGGGTATGATGGGACAAGTTAAAAACATGTGCTGTTGTAGGGGTAGTGGTCACTGGAGCTGAGGCAAATACCATTGCTCATGTTGTCTCCTGGTCTGTTGGTCTCCATCACCCATTTGTTGGTATCTCCCCCTTCCTCGTCCTTGTACCTGACCTCTGCTTCGTCCCCTGCCCTGATTCCTACGATATCCTCTGGGTGTATTCCCTCCCGTCGGCCATTGATCCCTTGTGTCCTGTTCTAAAAATAAAAATAACTGGAGTGTGGGATCTTACAGAAATGTGGCTTATGATTTCTAAGCATGATGTTGTGGTTTTATTTGAGCTTATGCTCTTTAACACACTTTGAATATATGTCGGATTTGCATATACTATGGATCTGTTTTTTTATATAAAACTTTTTTTGTTCAAACATAGGGTACATTTTTTAGTTTTTGGATGTAGTCCCTTACACCGGTATGGCTTCAGCCTTTGGGGTTAGCGGTCCAGCTGTACACCTTTAGTGAGACATACTCCTCACTTTTTATAAAAGGAACGTGAGGTACACTAGCATTCTCCTTTTCAGATGCAATCCCCTACTTCCGGTATGGTTTTATCACACAGTGTGTGGGGTTAGCGGTCTAGTTTTACAGCTTCAGCAAGATGTGTTCCTCACTTTCTACATGAGGCACTTTTCTGCCCTCATCAGCCGAGTTATCGCAAGCCCACCCACGATCTCTCCCGCTATCTTTTGAGCATCCACATTCCTGCAGTTAGCTGTTTGGTGGTTTCAGTATATGTGATGCCTGGGAGAGGGGCTTTTTTCCCCTTCTCTTTATTTTGGTTCAAACAGACGCAGATTTGACATGCTGCAATCTGGGTGACATTTTGTCACTGTTGACCTCCGGTGAGCCAGTCTTTTGGGCCCTGTGTTTTGCCTCCATTTTGCTGCTGTATTGTGTGGTTTCGACACACTTTCTCCTATTTAGGTAAGATCAACAGAAAGGATTTTATTGTTCATTTTATCCTGTAAGGTGATTGCACCTCTCTTTATGAACTCATGCTTTTTGTATTTCTTTTGACAGAACACCAGGGTATTTGTAAGCGGTGTTAAGGTTAGTGCATCTGAATATCTTCAAAAGTGGTGTTTCGTATACATAGGAAGTGGTTACTTCCCTCCTTTACTCTGAGTCAGCATGTTTCCTCAGACTGGCACCATCCTCTCTGTGTGTCTTTTTTGGATTTGGGGGCAAGTGTCCATCGGGTGATATTTCTTGTTAGTCCAACCCTCACTACTTTCTGTTTATTATTATTTTGCTCTTCTTTTCTTTCTGCGTATCTCTCACTCTTTTGTGTTTTTGTTCGGGATTGGTTCCTCCATTGAGTGAGCATGGTATTCTTTTCTTCTTCCATAGAAAGAAAGGTGGCTAGAAGCCCTTTCAGGAGTTTTTCTCTGCGACTTTGTCTAGATTGGTGAGAAGTGTTCTTTCAGATCTTTTAGAATGATTGGTATATTTCTTAGGTGGGTTTTGTTTGACCTTTTTGGTCTTCTCTTTTCCCCTTTTTTCTCCTCTTTCTTCTTATCTTTGTCTTACATAGGTGTGTACCTTTGTTTGTCCCGATGATGACTCCGGTGGATTCATCGTGAATAATGGGTTGAAATGTCAACTAGATCTTTCGCCCATCCAGGACTGTAATTTTAGGACACTGGATGTTAGACCTGGCAGCTCTTGATGTGATTTCCCTGTACTTTTTGCTTCTGACCTCCTGTTGTTGGACCCTGTGCTGTAATTTGTTTTGGCTGGTTTTGGTACTCTGGGCACTTTACCACTGCTGATCAGAGCTAAAGTGCAAGTTCTCTCTGTCTAAATTGTATTGGTGATTAGTTATCCATGATTGGAATATTTGATTTACTAGTAAGCCCTGAGTAAAGTGCACTAGAGGTGCCCAGGACCTTTAAGTCAAATGCTAATAGTGGTCCTGCTGCACTAATTGTGCCAACCACAAGACTAGCCCTGTAAGCATGTCTCAGACCTGCCACTGCAGTGTCTGTGTGTGCAGTTTTAAACTGCAAATTCGACCTGGCAAGTGTACCCCCTTGCCAGGCCCAACCCTTCTCTTTTACTACATGTAAGTCATCCCTAAGGTAGGCCCTAGGAAGCCCCTGGGGCAGGGTGCAGTGTATTTAAAGTAGGATATGTACTAGTGTGTTTTACATGTCCTGATGAAATACTGCTAAATTCGTTTTTCACTATTCCAAGGCCTATGTCTCTCATAGGTTAACATGGGGACTGCCTTTAAGTACCTTCTAAGTGCAGCTTCCCAGTGGGAGCAGATAGAGATATGGAGTTTGGGGGTCTCTGAACTCACAATTTAAAAATATATCTTTTGGTAAAGTTGGTTTTTAGATTGTCTGTTTGAAATGCCACTTTTAGAAAGTGGGCATTTACTTGCTTAATCATTCTGTGCCTCTGCCTGCTCGTGTAATCCACATCTGGGTCAGACTCACAGTTGGGCTATTTGTGAATTCTCCCTAGACAGTTACACAAAGGGAGCTGGGGAGAGTCCTGTAAATCCTGATGTGTCTTCTGGGCTAGAGTAGGGAGGGAAGAGCTAATATGTACACCTGAAGGGGCTGTGTCTGTCCTCAACAAATGCAACCCCCTGGAGTGTTTCTGGGGCCAGGCCTGGGCAAGGCAGGATCTTGTGAACAACAGGGACTTTCCTTTGAAGTTTGCCTACTTCAAAGGCAGAAATGAGTATAAGTAGTGGACCCAAAACCCCACATTTTCAGATTACTTCTGGATCAAGAGGAACCTCTGCAAGGAGAAGAGCTTGATGAGGACCTGTCACTCTGCCTGTTGCTTTGTTGTGTTGACCTGTTGCTGCAGCTTCTACCTGAAGAGGGAAAGGACTGGATTTTGCTTTCCGATATCGTGCTTGTGAAGTTACTCCTAGGGCTTGGACTGAGCTTGCCTCCTGTTCTGAAGTCTCAGGGACATCAAAGACTTCATCTGCCAGTCCCTGAGCTCTTCTGCTGGGAGTCCTGACTTGCTAAGTGGTGCCAAATCCAGTCCCTGGGCCCTTAGAAGTGCAAGCTGGTAACCTGCGGGGGAAAATCTATGCACAGCTGTGTGCACATCAGACAAATTGATGCCTGGCCCATCCCGTGGCTGAAAATTCGATGCAGAGCCTGCCTCGCGGCTGGAGAAACAACGTAGCATCGGTTCTCAACGCAGGCTCTTCGCACAGCACGTCAGACATTTCCAAGCACGGATCTGGGCGTCAAAGTCTTCAACATCCCCGCACTGACCAGAGGCAGTACACCTGGAATCGCCGCACGACCTCCAGTGTGAGTAAAGAATCAACACATGGCATCACTTGTGAGTAAGGAATCGACGCATCGCTTTCTTTTCTGACGCACAGCTGTGGCCTTATTTTTTATGCATACCGGGTACTTTGTGCTAAAATAATGCATTTATTGATTTCTATGGATTAGGGCTCCTTTTATTTTTAAAATTCATATCTTTGCTTGCGTATGTTGGATTTTTATAGTTTTGGTCTTATTTAATTTAGATAAATAGTAGCAATTTTTCTAAACTGATATGGCGTCCTTCTGTGGTGTTTTCACTGTGTTACTGTGTGAGTTTTGTACAAATACTTTACACATTGCCTCTGAGATAAGCCTGACTGCTTGTGCCAAGCTACCAAGGGGGTGAGCAGGAGTTACTGGACTGTGTATCTTCCTTACCATGACTAGAGTGAGGGTCCCTACTTGGACAGCGTTTAAACTGACTGCCAACCAGAGACCATGTTTCTAACAATGGACTATTACAATACATTAGTCTCATGGTTTCAATCTCCTAATCCATTAATCCACTGAGGACTGGGCGTCTGGTGCATTGCATTTTATTGTATATTTTTTAATATAATTTTTTTCTGATTGTTCACTTAATATCACTTTTTCACTGCACTGTTACTTGGAGCACCTGTTAATGTGTTTTCTGAATATACGATTCTTAGCAACATAGCGTGCAATATATTTTTGCCTTGAAAGATCACTTTTGACTTATGCGATTGGTCAATACAACATCTTATTTTTTGTAATCTATTGTTTTGTTGAATGCTTTGATTACCCTTGTTGAAGGGATTATAGGGTGCCCCTTCTTGGTTTGGTTATATAATGGCAATTGAAGGCTGTGCAGAGAAATCAGAATCCACATTTTACAGGGAATGCTGTTGGAATGCAGGGAGTGTATCAACAGGGAGCTCAGAGGATGCAGGGAAGAAATGGATTTCAGCAACAGGGTAGAGGATGTGGTGTTCCTTCAGATCAGAATGAACTTGTAGATGTGAAACATTGAAAGGAACTAACCCCTGTCATGTGTGGGGCCAGTTGGGCCACTGGAAGAGGGAGTGTCCTCTTAATACTGCTAATAATCACATGCAGAATAATGGATTGGTGCAGATGAAGGATGGTAATCAGGTTCAGGTGCAGAGAGTGCAGAGACCCCAAATGCAAAGTCCAAATGTGTCCCTGAGAAGGCAGATGCAAGTTCCACAAGCTCTGATGGCCAAACAACAAAAGAACATTCTCAAACAGAAATGTAATCAGGTTGCAAATAAGAATCCAAACCAGTTGGCAAGACAGTTCCTATTGCTTGATTTAGATGATGGAAATCTTTTGTACACGTCTCTATGATGGTGCCGGGGGGAGGATTGCATGCTTCGCACATCCCTAGAGGTACACCAGAGTGGCCCATACATTGATGGTAATGTAAATGGCCACCATGTGTTTTTTTAGTTGGCACAAGTGCTACCCACTCTACTGTGAGAACAGCAGAGGATCCCAACGCCCCCTCCCGGAAAGAAAATTCAAGTTGTAGGTGTTGTAAATAAGCAAATGACAAATTCAGTGATAGAAGCTGCCCTTGTAAAAATAGGATATTTTAAGGATGAGCACCAATTTGTGGTGTGTGATTGGAGTCCTGTGAGCTTACTTAGAAGTGATTTGCTATGCAAGTTAAACTGTTCCATCAGTTGCACGCCAAGTGGTATACAAATTCATACCAATTATCAGGATGTGGCATTTAAAAGTGCAACTCATACCACAGGTGTCACATTGTTCCCTTTATTCACTTGCAATGATTTACCCGCAGATTTAAGAGGTTCTATGTTAACTGGAGCTAGGAATTTTCCAGGAAAAGAGATAGTTCTCATCAAAAGTGTTGAACCTATTAAGATAACTGTGAAGCAAAATGCTGTTTATCCAAGGATACCACTGTGCAATATAACACCCAAAACAATTGCAGGAATAACACCCATGATTGAGCAAGGAATTGTGAAAGAGATAACGGGAAGTCCATGTAACTCTCTCATTATGGGATTGTGGAAACCCAGTGGAAAGTAATGCATTGTCCAGGACCTGAGAAAGATCAATGAGGCAGTTGTTCCTTGTTGTCCAGTGGTACTGAAGTCAGCAATGATTTTGTTTCAGATTCCATGTGAAGCCTGGTGGTTCACTCTGATTGACTTGTGCCACGCATTCTTCGCTAAACCGTTGAATGAAGAGAGACAGTTTCTCTTCACCTTTCGGGTTTGAGTTGTGTTTTGGCATGGTGCTGATTCTCACAAGGGTACCCAGAGACTCCTTCCATCTTCTATCACATTCTAAAGAAGAAAATAGAGTTCCTAGAGATGCCCTTTCACTCAGTCCTGATTCAGTATATTGATGACCTGTGAGCGGCATCAAATACTCAGGAAGCATCCAAGTATGATACAATTGCCCGGTTGAACCACTTTGCTGAGAATAGACGTTAAGTGTCGACAAAAAAATTGCAGTACTGTAATAAATGAAGTCTTGTACTTAGGACACCTCATTGTGAAAGGTGCAAGGAAGGTGTCATATGAGAGAATCTAAACAATTCTGAAAATGAATTCCCTCAACAACTCAGAAGGAAGTCAGGATGTTCTTAGGAAAGGTTGGCTACTGTCACCGGTGGATTCCGAACTTTTCCCTTTTGGTAAAGTCTTTACAGAGGCTGACACACACGGATGTGTCTGATGCAGTACCATTGGATGTCAACTGTTTATGTGCTTTTACAGAGCTGAGAGAAAAACTCTGCTGTGCCCCTTCTCTGGGAATGACAGATTACAATGAATGTTTTACTTTGTGTTGCTGTGAAAGGGAGTAATGCTCTCTCTGAGTTTTGACTCAGTCCGATGGAAACGCAAACAGGCCAGTGGATTATTTTTCTGCCACTCTTGATCCTGTAGCTTCTGCTTTGCTTGGCTGTCTCAAGCCGGTTGCTACAGCCAGTGTCAGCATCCAGCAGTGCAAAAGCATTGTCATAGGTCATCCTTTGAATGTTTTTCTACCCCATTACGTGAGAAAATTGTTAAACCGCACCAAAACCCCAGTACATACTACCACAAGGCTCACTTGTTACAAACAACATCTGTTGGCTGTACCACACATTAATTTGAAAAGGTGCACAACATTAAACCCTGCAACCCTTTTTCCTGTGCTAGTATATGATAAAATTGCAAATGGTATGTATGAGGTTGAGCATGGCTGTCTAGATGTCACTGAGCTATGCACAAAGCCAAGACCTGACATTCAAGATGTTCCACTTCCCAAATCTGATTATGTGATGTTTGTTGATAGACCCCTGTTTGACAGACCATGATGGAAACCAGAGAGCTGCTTATGCCATTTGTACTGCCTCAGGTGTGGTCGCAGCCTCCTGGTTTCGAGGAGTCTTTTCTGTCCAAGTTGTTGAACTAGTTACTCTTACAAGAGCCTGCTGTGTTTCTGAACAGCTGAAGGTGACTATTTTCGCTGATAGTCAGTATGGCTTTGGTCGTACATGATTTAGGACAGTTATGGCCCAGAGAGGGTTTATGACCTCTTCTGGCACACCCATCCAAAACAGAGATAAAAGTACACAACTTGTTACAGTTGCCTGCCCAAATTGCATTTGTGAAGTACTCCTCATATCTCAAAGCCACTGATTAGGTTTCTC